>NC_090933.1:478415414-479040414 GCF_040938575.1 Ambystoma mexicanum | reverse complement strand
AGATACGGACGGATGCCAAGTTGCTGCCTTGCAATTATTCAAAGACTTCACAATGAACAAAATGAAACTCAAATTCAAACCCAAACATTTACATGACTTGGAAGTCCATCAACAAAAAAGAAGATCCACAGGGCAATAAGACTGACTCTGAATTTGCCCGTAGAAGAACGATTGAACAAAACAAGGCAGTTTAAAACCAAATATAAAAACTGGTTAATAGTGCGGAAGGCTTTAATGTATCAAAATGACAGCGAGGTTATGTTACAGACATTAGCAACAACATATTTGAGAGACATCTGGCAACTGATCAATCAAGCTACACACAACACACAAACTCTGCAGTGCCTGAGTCAGAGTGGATAAAATATGTCTTAACTTTGTACGCATCAATCGAGCATGATGAGTACAAAAGTGAGCCAGAATTAAACACCATGGCTCAACTCAAATTTGACTCTGCAGATATAAAACACTACATTTCTAAACTGAGTTCATCAAGAGCTCTTGGGCCTGACTGCCTGACTAATTACATTCTTAAAAAGAAGCAAGACAAAATGGCTAAAATACTCTAGAGAATTTTTCAAGAGGACATTGCTACCCAGTTTATACCACTATCATGACAAAAATCTGTGATTATCCCCGTAGTATAAAGGGCAACATACAGCTAGCGAGTAATTATTGCCAATCGTTTGCTGGATGCCCAGGGCAAATTTATAGCCACCCTTATTATGAGAGATTTTAACCACTGGTTACTTTACAACAATCTACAAGATCCACATCAAACTGGATTCGTAGCAGGCGGGGGTACCTGTCATGATGCCTACCCCCGGGCATCCGGATCAAGCCCATCAGCCCCGAGAGCAGGCATCCAGGTATTTAATAAAACCCCAGCAGCCCCGGCTAGGGGCTGTCTGGGTTCAGTCCTGGCACCTTAGGCGCCAGGCTCATAATAGAAATCAGTCCTGGCGCCATAAGCGCCAGGCTCATAGATTTTACTTACCTCATGCAGACCATGCTGCAAATGAATCCAAGCCAATGTGAGGCCTGGATGGGACTACAGGGATTTTTTTTACTCGGGTGTGGTTCTAGGGACTTCTTACCTGGAACTACTTTGGAGGCTATTT
Organism: Ambystoma mexicanum; assembly: GCF_040938575.1. Taxonomy (NCBI): domain Eukaryota; kingdom Metazoa; phylum Chordata; class Amphibia; order Caudata; family Ambystomatidae; genus Ambystoma; species Ambystoma mexicanum. The sequence continues at coordinate 479,039,293 of NC_090933.1, read as the reverse complement.
AAACCAGGCCCGAACAGCAGCATATGCTTCGTGTTATTCTGCATCCAGCAGCGTAACGCTCACCCTGCCTGCAGTCAGCATCCAGTCTTCAGCCACGCCCGTCTCGAATCCAGAGCTCCTAGCAATAGAAGAAAGAAGAAGGAAAGGTTAGAAAACAGATATTATTTCAATCCTTACCTGAATTCCGGATCCATCACGTCTTCGAACTTGAAAAGGACATTATTCTACATGCGTCGCATCGCCAGCTGCAGCGCCGCGCCATACTCACCAGTCCTCACAGCATTTTTCAATCCGGCGCAGCCTCCATCATTTTCTCCACCGAATTCCACCATCTAGGGGACAAAAGAAACATAAGGTGAGCCGAGAGAGACAACAAATACAACATCTCCACCATAGATTTACCTGATTAACAACCGGAGGCATTATTCTGTAACAAACTGCAACTTCTTACGCCACACCTGTAAGGAGAGAGAAACCAGCAATTTAAACACATGCATCTTTTGCCGGACAGTGTTGGGTAATACAGACTCTTACCTCAACACCATCAGCTGCCACAAGACAATCTTCCCTTGGACCCAGCTGCAACACAAGAAAGGAATGTACAAGAGTGAACATCGGACATATTGAACTCTTTGAACTTTATACTTACGGGTTCTCGCCTGGAACCTCGGAGTCAATATTCATCCGGAACTCTTCCAACGCCCTCAAACCAGTGAAGTAACTGGTATCTACGCGCCCCTGCATTCCACGCAGGATGGAGAGCTCATCATTTACAAACATAAGGTGAGCTTACAGAAAGTGAATATCGGTGGTGATTAGTGGGGAGAACAGTGGGGTGCCATTACTAAAATCCACAGGTGGCTGAATCCCTTTCTCCACTTGCAGGAGAATTTATCTACGGGTCAAGAAGACAAGATTAGGCGGTCCAGTCCAATCTGTCATCTCTGCACTACGCTTCACGTTGGAGGAGGTCGCAGCTGTCTGGGTCTGATCGACGCCCCTGTGGGAGCCAGGTGAGCGTAACAGTACCTCCATCAACTTAACAACAATTTCAGCAATTCAAATGCAAATTAGAATGACTAAGCAGCCAATTTACATGGCCTATATTGATTTCAAGGCTGCATTTGATTCCATCTCTAGAAATAAATTGATGAACAAACCTAAGGACGCAGGAGGCCCCCAAACTCTTCTGAATTGAATTCACCAGCTACATTCTAGCACGACAATTCGAATAAGACTCACACAGGATGGAAAGCTCTCAGATCCAATTAACACTTATCGAGGACTTAAGCAAGGATGTGTATTGGTGTCAGCCCTCTTTAACTTCTTTATAGCAGATATGAGCAGCAACTTTGGACTAGCAATCTCTGATCCACAGAGTCTGGACCCAACCTCGGTGGCTTGTCTATTTTATGAAGACAATCTGATTCTTCTTTCAAAAACTCCAAAAGGCCACCAAAACTTACTTAAGTAATCAGGAACAAAAACACGTGGAAATGGCTCTTAAACAATCAAGTTCTTGATATTGTTGATGAATACAAATATTTATGATTTAACATCAATAATCATGTTTCAGATCAGCCCTAACATGGAGAACTGCAGACTAAACTTGCACTGCAATTTCACAAACTAAAGTCATTAATGCGAAATATGGAAAGTTCTCGCTATCACCAGTAATAACATTTTACCTGCAGAAAGTAGTTCCGACCATCGTATATGGAGCAGACACTAAACCACTCAGACCCAAACTGTACTTGGCTAAAATGGAGAACCTGTACTGGAAATATGTTTTAGGCTTATTGATTTCTCAACTAATGGCACTACTCAGATTTGAACTTGGCCTGCCCTCATTTTCTATTACCAGAGAAGACGAAAACACTTTTTATCACGCTGGCTAACTAAATGACCAATTCTGAACACTCCTTCCCTTTAAAGTGGAGAAAATTCACTTTGTCATTACTGGCAGCACCTGACCTGACATTTCAGAGGATTTGCTGTTAAATAACCCAACACAAGCAAAATGAAAACGTTACCAACAAGATTGGATTTGAACAATATAAAAATGCAAGTCATATAAGTCACCCAACATCACATCCAACATTACTCTCTTCAATGAGAAAAATCTGCGTCAAGCAGAAACCTATTTCCTAAAGTTTCCTAGCCCACTATATAGGCATGCTTTTTTACGCTTTTGTTTAAATCTACATAAAACAAGAGAAATCCAAGCAAGATGGCGAGAAATCGCCAAAGCTGATGATATTTGCAGATTTCACTGTGATACACAACAATGTGAGAGCCTACGGCATCTTTTGACTGAATGCCCAAAGCTTGCTGAGCATCGAACTAAATATATGAAGCCATACTTCACTTGCTTTTCATCCCCGTGCTTTGGGGGTTAGGTGTATCGCTCAGGTGTCTGTATATTTGGGATATTGGCCTGCATCCCTCTCCCATGTTGTACAGCAGAGTTAATAGTGATTCAGTGTCTGGTTCTTCTGGCCATGTTTCCCATTTACTTCGTGCCGTGGCTCGGACCTTCTGGTACCAAAGGAACTGTCCCGGGTGTATGCCTTCTTTGTCCTGTAGCGTGGTAAACTCTCTAAAGGTGCCTTCTTCGTATAGATCTCCCCAAACATAGACCCCTTCCCTTTCCCATGATCTGATTTGGTTCAGGTCGGTGGCCGTTGTGTATAGATCTGCAAGCAGTGGGATTTCTGGTGCGTAAGCATTCTGCGTATGAGTGAGTGTTGCCGCTCTGCGCCATATGTCCCTCCCCAGGGTGACTATGTGGGGTGTTACTCCCATCAGCTTAGAGGGTACCCAGACCAGTTCTTTCAGGTGGAGCGGGAGACTCATAGTCTGTAGCAGGGGGTTTTCATCGGTAGGTTCGTCAGAGAACCATTTAGATACAAAGCTGAGTTGGGCTGCTAAGTAATATTTTTCTAGATTCGGAAGCTGAATGCCTCTCTGGGCGTATGGTAGGGTTAGTATCGACAGCGCTATTTTGTGCCTGTTTTTTCCCCATATGAACTCCTTTATTAGTAACTCCAGCAGTCGGAAAAAGGGTTTTTTGATATATCAGTGTATATTTTGGAACCCATATAGGAATCGCGGTAATATAATCATTCTGACTATTGAGGCCCTCCCCATCATTGACAGGGGGAGTCACGACCAAAAGCTCATGGACCTGCGCAGAGCCGGGAGAGCTGCCTTTGTGTTGTATTCATGCATCTGTTTGGGGGTATGCATTATCTGGATGCCTAGGTATCTGAATGTGGTGGTTTGCCATTTTATCCCCACCATCGGGAGTGCCTCCATGTCTACACGTTTCAGGGCCGCCAGAGGGAACATGCTAGATTTTGACTTGCTGAATTGTATCCCAGATACTTTAGAATAATTATCCAGAACTTCCAGCATGGTGGGCACGATGAGGTGTGGGTCTCTAACATATATGAGGACATCGTCCGCGTAAAGCGATATGGTGTGGTCTACCCCTCCTAGCCTTATGCCAGCATCAAAAAACTGCTTCCTAAAGTATATCGCTATGGGTTCCAGCCCAAGTATATACAGCATTGGGGATAGCGGGCAGCCTTGCCTTGTCCCTCTTTGTATGTCCCAGGCTTCTGATACATGTTTCCCGGACTTCACTCTAGCTCTTGGTCTGGTGTATAATATCTGAACCCATCTAATAAACCGAGGTCCAAAGCCGAATCCCTTGAGTACGGTCACAAGCCACTCCCAAAAGATGGAGTCAAACGCCTTTATGGCATCTAGGGACATTAATGCATATGAGCTCCCGTCTTCATCAGTTTGCGCTATGATGTGTTGTAACCTGCGCAGATTCATTGATGTGTTTCGGCCTGGTATAAAGCCGCTCTGGTCGATGTGTATTATGTCCCCTATTATTCTGGACAATCGCTTGGCTAGTATTGTAGTTAGGATTTTCGCATCGTAATTTAACATTGCCAATGGGCGGTAGGAGTCACACAGATCTGCCGGTTTGTTTGGCTTAAGGATCGGGACCACTAGTGTTTCCCTCATGCTTTCGGGCAGCACTCCCCTCTCATATGCCTCTTGGTATACTTTGTGTAACAGAGGTGTAAGGGATGGCTCATATGCTTTGTAAAACTCTGAGGGCAGACCGTCCGTGCCAGGCGCCTTGCATGTGGCCAGGGACCTGATGGCTTCTGTTATGTCTTCAGGCGTGATTTCAGCATCTAGTATCAGACTTGTTCCTCATGTGAGTAGAGTTGTGCATAGAAGCGTTTAAAAGAGTTGTTTATGTTCTGCTGCATGTGATGTGTGTTCCCATCCTCATCTCGCAGTGAGGTGATGGGGTGTCTAGGGTGTTCCCTTCGGCATAGCCAGGCCAGCAACCTGCCCGGTCTGTCCGCCTATGTGTGCGTTCTATTTGTCTTGGCCGTGTAGTCGAGCTTTTCTATTCTACTCCACGCCATATCATTTTCCTCCCTGAGATTCCGAAGTTCTGTTTCCCTATTACGAGCCCTTGTGGGCGCTGCTTCCAGCTTTTCTATCTCCTTCTCCAGCTGATCTAGGTCCTTCCTGAGCTGTCTTTTGATTCCCCCTGCTTTCGCAATGATTTCCCCCCTTATCACTGTTTTCAGGGCATCCCATACTGTGCTGCTATGTTCTACACTTCCCTCGTTAATTTCTATGTAGCTGTCTATGGAGTCTTGTAACTCCTCCCTAAAGGTTTGGTCTTTGAGAGCTTCCGCCGGCATTTTCCACATGGGAATCGGGGGTCTAGGGCCATTGTGATTCCATGTTACTAGAAGTGGGGAGTGATCAGATATGGTTCTTCCCAAATATTGCGCTCCTTCCACTTGGGGCAAGTGTTCCCTACCTATGAGGATGTGGTCCAATCTTGTGTATAGTTTATGTGGGGACGAGTAGTATGAGTATCCTCTTAGTGTTGGGTGTGTTTCCCGCCATACATCTGCCAAGTCCAGCCTGTCTATCATTGCGGTCAGTGCCATTGTCGCTGCTGATGAGCCCTTCGGGTGGGGAATGTATCTGTCTAATGCCGGGTCACATACACAGTTAAGATCGCCCCCCCCCATATGAGCAGGCTATCTCTATGTTGCACAATTTTGGGGTATAGTGAGTCCAGGTGGGCCGGTATATTGCTGTTGGGAAAATAGGAGTTAATTATGCATATTTCTGTCTGCTCTATGTGCCCCCATAGCATTACATATCTCCCCTCCGGGTCTACTTCTGATTTAGTCAGGCAAAAGGGGAGCTGTGGGTGTATCCAGGTGTATACTCCTCTGGCATATTTGGAGTATGTTGTGCCGAATTCCTGCCCTCCCCAGTGTGTTTGGAGTTTGGCCAGTGAGTCCGCCATGCAGTGGGTCTCCTGTAATAGCGATATCATCAGCCCTTTTCTGTGCAGATAGGTCTTGATTCTGTTTCTGCGGATATATGTCCCCAGACCTCGCACATTCCATGTCAATATTTTAATTGCCGTTGAAGTCATGGTGGTTTAAAACGGCATATTGATCGCTCTGTTCTTCCCTTGTTTTTTGTCCATGTGCATGGTACGGGTGCTAATGATTCCTTCCCTGTGTGGGACAGGGTGCAGGCTTCCTCCTCCCTCAGTTCATCCCCTCCCCTCCCTCTTTTCACTTTCGGAGACTTACCAACAGTAGTAACGTCCATTCTTTTGAATGGAAACAGCAAACAGTGCAACTTTAAACTGCCCCCAGCAGTTGCTTCCAACTTGCAACGCTCAGGGGGTCCCGTGCCTTCCAGACCACTCCTGGCCTTCCGGATCAGGATCCGTGTAGGTGGATTACCTACACAGTGTCCATAGGGGTGGGTCGCTTTTTCGTGCTCGTGTGATCCTTCGAGTTCTCGTCCGGTCCAGCTTTCGTCTCAGTATAATTCTGCTGTAATTTCATTGTCCGCTTTGGTGGCTTCGCATGGGGAGGTCTCACTGTTTTTCTTGTTGCAGCGGGTAGGGTGTCATCCCATTTCTGATCTTGGTGGGTCATCTTTGCCATCAGCCAGGTTGTTATGTTCCTGCCACAAATTTGCTGCGGCGGGATTCTCCAAGAATATTGCTCTTCCTTTGTGGAAGACCTTGAGGTGTGACGGGTATAGCAGCATGTATTTTAGGTTGAGTTTCCGTATATTATTTCGGCGGGCTCGGCCCTCAGCATCTTCTGAGGGCGCCTGCAGCCTCGCCACCTTTTGCTCAAGGTCTTGTACTTTTGTTTTCAATTCCTGGGTATCCTCCACTGTGTCTTGTAGCGTATTTTCTGCCATCGTGACCCTTCCAGTGAGGTTGCGAGCATCCTGACGCATGAGCTGTATGTCCGATTTCACCTCCTCTATCTTCCCCTCCACCGATGTGCAGAGGGCCGATATTGCCTGTAGGACCGGCGCATGTTTCAGATCTTCTTCCTGCTGGGGGGGTTCCCCCGAGGTTTCCTGGGCCTGTTGTGGTTGTCTCTGGGGTTTGGCCATCGTGAAAGAGTCCATTGTGACCAGTTTCAGTTTGCGCTTGGGGGTGAGATCTCCCTCCCGGGGACCCTTCGGTGGTCTGTTCCAGGTCTTGATCCACAGGTTGCGTGGCCCCTATTTACTGCTGTTAGTTAGTGTTGTGGATCTGGTGTTGTTTGGTGGGGTCCCTGGGCGGGGTTCCCTATCTGGCCAGTACCCAGCCGCTTAGGTTGTAATACGGGCTTCTCTGCCTCAATTCTTGTTCGTTGGTTTGTGCTGGTAGGCTGTGTTTCAATCTGGTTTTCAAGTTGGTATTGGGCAGGTCTTGTCTTTCTCAGTGCCCCAGTCCCGGGTGCCTTATGTTTGCTTGAGGCTTGTTCCAGTGGAGGGTATCCCGTGGCCGTGTGTCAGGCGGTGACAATTGCCCCTTTGGCTATCCTGCTGCTGCCATTATCTAGGGGAGGGCATTTGCCTGCCAATAATGTTCAATGTGTGGTTGGGGGGACACCGGGTTCCTGGTAAGCTGGCGGTCCTCAGCCGCTTTCAGTGCTGTCCCCCAGGGGGGTCCCCAGGCCACTCCTGTGCCTTCAGCTACTGTGGTGATGCGTTCATTGTGGGCTGCTTTGTTAGGCACAGGCCCCCCGCGCCTTCCCACTGTCCAGGGGCCAAGATGAAGCAGGCCTCCCCCCCTCTCCCAAATGCTGGGTGGTCGTGTGAGGCGAGGTCGGGCGATCCCGTTAGGGAATGATGCGGAGGGGTCCCGACCCGTGTTCTGCGTTATGTGGGGGCCCGCTGCCCTCCGCTGCGCCCCTGTGACTCTGCTCAGCCGCGAGCCCACCCGGACTCACATGCGAGCGGGCGAGTCAGCGTCGCGGGCACAGCTCCGTGTCCCCTGCTCCCCCGGCCTCGGCGGGCGAGTCTTCCTCCAGGCCGCGCCCGCGCATCAGTTCCTCCGCGGGGCTCCGCGGCTGCAGCGGTCCCCAGCTCCGGTTCTCCCTTCTCAGGTGTCCGCCACCTTGGGCCGGGATGCGGCCGGTGGAGCAGGCGGCAGGCGGCAGGCTCGTCCATATCAGCGCCCCCGATGGCCTGGGGCCGAGGCTGATTTAGTTCCGCTCCGCTCCGGTGGGCACCGCCATCTTGGAGTCCCAGGGGCTCGGGTTCGGGTTTCCCATTTTCTGGCGTCTGCTCTCCGATTTTGCCCCAGATTGCTGTTGAGTGCCAGCAATCGGTTCCCCTGCAATATTCTGCTTTTGCCTCGTATTGCAGACCTGGAATTGGCGATAATTATTCGTTTAACGAAGTATCACGGACGGAGCTCTGTGGAAGCCTGTCCTCACGGCATGCGTGCTGGCCACGCCCCCCCTGAAGCCATACTTCAAACACTTTAAAATACTGACCCTGGAATCTTTGTGGCAAAAAAAAGTTCAGTCTCAGATACACATGGTTCAAATTGCTACAGTAAAGTTCATATTAGCCCTGAATCTTGCATAGATGGAAAATATGAATGTGATCAAATTACATCAAAAGTGCTAATATAATAACTGTTTTCTGTGTCCCCCTGATTTAGTCACCCTTGATATTTTATTGTTTTATATAGAAATTGCTTGTATTGATATTCATATTATATTGATTTTTAGATGCAGGTTTTTGATTATAACTGAAAATTGTTCATTTTTTATTTTTCTTGTACTAAATATTCTAGTAAAACAATTATTGAAAAAATGATTTACTCAACTATAACAATACAAAAATAAAAATATATTGCCTTCACATCTAGTATTTGTAAAGGGCACAAATAGCCTATGCAACTGTGGAGAAAGAACTATTAACTGTTAAGTGAACACATGAAAAAGTCATAACCTTCTTGTGGGGCTCATAATCCTTTATCCGCACAGACCACAAACTGGTGAAAGAGTCATTGTTATTAAAGGGGCTAGACAAAGTGTCATCATGGATCAGGAGATGGGTGATGTCACTCCAGGATTCATATTTGACATGGAATATTTTCCAGGGAGCATACTAGCAGACTCTCAATAAATACTTGCCACACAAATAGAAGGCTGTTTCGAAGAACGAAGCAATGAAGCATGTGTGTTAGTGATTGAACAGACAATGATGTTGAATGATGATTTGGAAAAAATAATGGATGAAGATGGAATGTTGAAGAAAGGTAAATTTACCATTTTGGAGAGAAGTACCGGGCAGAAAGACCACATGAAAAGCTTTCAGTTTGAAGGTATGTGGACTGTGAAGGAAGGCCTAAAAGAAGTGGGTCAAAATCTTTTAAGTGAGGACAGGATTAAACCTCTGGCAAGTGTGAGAGTGAACATTTTGGAAGTGGCACATGAGGGACACCAACACATTAGCAAAACTAAACAGTATGTTTGAGTGGATTTCTTGTGGTCAGCATGGGATTTGCAAGTGGAAAGTGTGGTTAAGTATTGTATAATATGTGTAGTAAGCTAAAAGAATGTAATGGCTATTGAGATTCCAATGATTGAAATTAAGGTGCTGTGCATACCTTGTGAAAGAGAAAGAATGTTCATGGTTGGTCCTGTGTATAGTCATGTGTGTCCACACTACTGTGTGCTGTTAGTGGATACACTGGCTATGTGGGTGGAAGTTAAAATCACAAAAGGTGTTACCAATTTAGATGTCCCAAACTTTACGAAGGACATTTTCAAGTCAGAAGGATATCTCAATAACATTTTGACAGGCAAAAATGTGCAATTCAATTTAGCAGACATTGAAAAATACCTTACTGAGAATGTAATATAACACATATCCAGATATTTAACCACCCCCAGACAAATGGAGTGGTAGAGATATTCAACAGGGTAATTAAAGGTGACATTTGCTGGGAATAGGCCAACAATGTGGATTGCAAGATGACTGTGTTGGATAAAGTAGTAGCGCAGAGAATTTCAGCCTACAGTACCACGGGTCTGTCCCTTTTTGAGATAAGAAAAAGAAGGAAGCCTGAAAGCAAAATGTGTCCTCTGTGTATGAGGAAGTGGGTACGATAGAGACTAGAGGAAGGCAAATATAGAATCAAAAGCAGAAAAATAGATAACAAATTATACATGATGAGAAGAAATCTGTTAAGGACAGAGAGGTGAGAGAAGAGGAATTGGTGAGGATCAAACTGCCCAGAGCACTGCAAGAAGGACCCATGAAGTGGTCTAAGCCGATTTGTATGATGCTATCTGGACAGCAGATGGAAGAGTGTGGAATTTGAAGTATCAAAAGTTGGTGTAGGAACAGTGAAGAAGATTAATGAAGTTGAAGCAAGGGTGGATCAAGATAAAGTAGAACATTGAGAATAGACAGTGAGAAACAGAAAATAGATATTATTCAACTAAACGAGTTTTTTTGATTATGATTATGTTGTATATAGATGAAAGGGAGATGTGTAGTATCCTGGATGGAAAGAGGAATTTGGAACTTGTGTGCAATGAAAGCAAAGTATAGATTGAGTTCTTTGACAGGGTGCAGCGAATGGATGTGGAAGGTAGAAGATGTATAGTGATGGTGGGTCATATTGACAGTGAATCGGCAATTCTGGGGGGGGGCTGCTGGTGTTTAATGGGCAGGGGCCTGGAACCTGTGAGATTCATTAAGGTCCAGGCTGCCACTTCCAGTGGAAGTGGGATGATTAGCAGGGAAGGGAGGGAAGGGAGGGAAAGTATGGAAGGGAGGGAAGGGAGGGAGAGAAAGAGGCAGAGAAAAGTTTTGGGAAGTTTTCAGAACTAAAGGAGGTCCAGCTGGAGTCTGAGAGGGGAAGGGAGGCTGTTCCAAACAGAGACACCAGTCAAATAGAGAGACCTGCCTCCCAATATCTGCTTGGAGAAGCGTTTGCCAAGCAAAGAGTTGGAGTTAGAGGAGCAGAGGGCACTGGTAGGGGAGTATTTAGGGAAGGAAAGTTACAGATAGTGTCGTCCAGGCTACAGAAAGCCTTATAGATGATGCATAGAGTCTTGAATTTGATCCTCCTGGCCACTGGGAGCCAGTGGAGAGATTTTGAAGCTGGAGTGATATGGTCCCTGGGTTTGAGGCCAAGTATACGGTATGAGATATTTGCCAATTTATTCTGCAAGGGAAGCATTTCTCAAGGGGTGGAAGCCCAATCCCAGACAGTAGCTGCTGGCTCACCACATAGGGACATAATACATAATGTTTGTGAAGGCCACAGTGAGGGGTGGGAGTAGTTCTAAGGCAGAACAGTGTGAAATTGGCTAAATAATATGGAGACATTAGCTGAAATGATGTTCCAGGAGCAGGGTTCAGCAGTGGACTTGTCAAATGTTTTCTAGAAGGTCATTCATTGGAGAATGGTTACTAGAAGATGGTGTACCATGATTGGCAACACATACCAAGATGAGGAATTACATAGTGAGCAGTTGCAGGCAATGGGAATGGCAAATGAATAGAGGAGGTGTGTGCCATGTTGGTTTGTGGCTCATTGGTCGATCTCAGTGGGACGTTGCAGCCCCCATTGTCTGAGGTAGCATGGTCCAATTAGAAGCAAGATGTTTGTGAAACTATTCCCCGAGATGGTATTGGTGGATTTTGTGCTGACCAAGGGGGGGTTAGATCATGTTTGGTGGGTGGTTTTCTTTTTTCTGTGATGAAGAGGTAACTGCAAGTAGTTTCTGCGCAATGTATATGGTTGTTTAGGCTATTGGTGATGAACAGCCAATGATAATGTTAGGATGATATTTTTGTTACATTCCTTTCTGCATATGCTAATGTTTTGTTTGTGGCTATACAAGGTTCAGCACACAGTGGTCATGCGAAATTGGCTAGCTTCAGTTCATCTTCCTGCCCATGATGTACAAATACATTTTGTGGTTTTTCCTGCAAGTGGTGCACTCCTTTGTGGTGTTCTGTGGATTGCCTTTCCTAATTTCTGGACCTGTCTCGGGAGCGCCACTAGTAAAACCTTGTTCAAATGGTGTTTTGAAAATGAGCCTCTGGAAGCAGCAACAAACCATTTCACTTATTTAGGGGGTCTGCTTTTTGGAGGGGAAAGTAAGGCAGGCAATGCCAGCAGTCTTTGTGCTAAAAGTTATACTTGTGTGCCCAAAATGAGGAAAATCTTATGCAAATTTCGAAGGTTCTCTCTTGTTCCAATTGTTAAATATTACAAAACTAAGGTAATACCACATATAACCTATGGCATGGAGACCAAGTTGGATCTTGATTGGGGGATATTTGATGCCCCGAAGCAGGTCTGTGACGTTAGCTGCTGACATTGCCCCAGGGCTTGCCTCGGGTTGCTATATGTTTTGAAACGGGACTTACTTGTCTGACATATAGAGTGTGCTGGAATGACCTTCTTCCTTCTAGGAAAGTATGATACCCAAAACATGATTCCCTATATTGTGATCTGAATGCACTACTAGCAAAATATTAATGTGAATAGTTGGGGACTTGTGCCAGCAAATATGAGTTGCTTCTGGAGAAAGTGCATTGCATTATTGACTACTTTGAGGTGATTATGTATACTGTGAAACAGAGGCTATGGGTTATGGACTGGGCAGTTACATATATGGAGTTTAGGAAATGCAAGCTGATGGGAGACCTAAAGCTAGAACACAAAAATCGAGGCATATTGCAAAGTAGTTAGACAAATTCCCAAATTCCAGAGATAAAGAGCAAATCTGTCACAGTGCCTGCCCCCAGACATCAGGAGCAGACCAGTCAGCCCATAGTACTGGCATCCATGGGGACCTTTCAGGCCCCAAAGGATTGCCTAAAGGCTTCCTGGACTCAGTCCTGGCGCCGCGCCAGACTCTTACTACCTTTTCAGGGAAGACATGTTATCAAGTAACAAAACCATGTACAGCCCAGTCTGAGGTTGGTTGAAGGGACTACTTTATCTGGGGACTATTTGATGAGGTGTGGTGCAGGGACTACTTTACTTGGGAACTACTTCTGGGAAGCTATTTAAACCACTCCTGAAGAACAGAAAACGCTTTGCGTTATTCTGCACTCCTGCAGCGTAACGCTCACCGTGCCTGCAGCTCCAGTCCTGTCTTCAGCCACGCCTGTCCTGGTCATCGCGATCCGCGCCTGCAAAGGAAGGAGATATCACAGATTAGAACAAGAGCTTTACCTGATACTCCATCGCCATCACTCAGCAGTCTCTGCATCTGCAGAAAAAGTAACATCAGTTAACCGGGCTACGTAAGAACCAGCTTAAAGATAATTAGCATAGCTCAGCGTGGTATTCACCTAAGTGATGCATGTCCCTGCGATCCAACGAGGCATTCTCACGCGATCGCCGTCCCAGTGCAGCCGCATCTGCAGAACAAGGAAAGAACACAACAGATGAGCTGTGCTTCGCTAAAGGACATTCAAATCTCACGCAGCATAATACTCACCAGAAGCAGTATTCCCTTGCAGTTCCGCGAGTCACCATTACACGACCGTCACTCCGGCGGCGCAGCAACTGCAGAAATAAAAGGGGACAGCAAATTAATAGCACAAAAGAACAATATCACTTGTTAGACATTTTTGAATCGTGCAAGTATTGACACTTACCCTGGCATTACCTCATCTTATCCGGAAGGGAGTCGCCTTTCTTCGGGTGTACCTCAAAGGGGAATCTGCAAAGAAAGGTACAGGAGTGAACTTCGAGACAACCAGAACTCTAAAGCATTTCACGCTATTTAGGATTGGCATAAAGACATATCTCAGAGTCATTGTTGTCTGGAACTCTGTCATAAGGCTACAGGATCAGTGAAGTGAACTGGATCCCTGAATCTCGACACACCCCTGCATACAGTCGCAGGATGGAGAGCCCATCCTTCATAACATTAAGGTGAGACACAGTGAAGGGACATAGGGAGGTCGCAGAGGTGGAAGTTGGCCATTCTCCTTACGGCTAGTTAATTTATCACTTTCACCATTTTAGGCAAATCTTCCTTCGTGCCAGACAGACCAACCTAAAGGGGCAGGTGCAGTCACTCATCACCTCGCTACGAGTCACACTGGTGGAGACCGATGCAGTCCAGCTTCGTTCGACGCCCCTGTGGAAACCAGGTAAGCGTAACAAAATCATGAGGTTCAGGATGAATCTGTTAAAGAAGTAATGTTCACGAGGAACAGGAAGGAGTAGCCTGGGCCTACATATCATTATTGCAGTTATTAAGAGCTTAAGGAAACACTGAGGCATATAGTGAATGATTGCTCAGCAATTCATGAAATTCACTTTTGGTAGTGGGGAGAAGTACCATACAGGAATGCTTGGCTTGGAGCCAATATCAACGGCAACATTGTTTTGAGAGGAGCTTGTTTAAATATATAATGAAGGTGTTACGAATTTTAAAAGATATTTGATTAATTGACAGCTGATTTTTTTTTAATATTAATCAATTAATGATTTCACACTGGGCTAGTTTTAAGACGATTTTACACAACTAATGGAAGTGAAATAAAATTGGTGTTGGTTGCATCTCTTCTTTTGTTATTTTGTGTGCTTTTGTTTGCCTTTTAGCACTATAAATGTGGATCTTTCCTTGAATAGATATGAATTTGGTGTGACTTTTTGTATTTTGTAAATATATTGGAAAATATGTTTTACTTGTGAAAGGATTATATGTTAAACCAATGCACAATAAATACATTAATAATTATTATTGTTTTAAAAAAGAATCCACATGATTGATAAGTCATATTTACCTGATTGTGTGTGGACTTGTGGCCCAGCTTATTTTTAGAGCATTGTTGACAACAAGCCTACTGGGTTAATGTATAATGTGTGGGTTGGCATGGGGCTCTGAGATGAGGTTTAACTAGCATGAAGAGGGTTACAGTCCAACCCATTTCTTTTATTATAAACCGCCCACATTAAGAGATTTGTGCTTAAATCATTACAGTATGTTTAGACTAGCAATCTTTGATGGTTTGATTGACATCACCATTGGTGGTGGGACAAACTGGATGGACATTTTAGAGCAGGTTTCTGCCATTTTCAGCCTTCTCTGGATGTATGCATTTATTTGATTTATTATCAACAGTAACATTACTGCTGTCCCTTGGCTAAGGGGCCCCTTACCATTTATCCCTAGAGGCTTTCTGGAAACTGATCATAATGTTTCATTGTTGGATAGTGTCCAAGTGTGGTCAGCCCATTCCCATTCGGTGGTCTGATCTAATAGGTTTATGAGCTGGTAGCCATTTCAACAACATCTGAGTGTCTTCTGTCAATGGTCTACAATAAGTCCAAAATAAGCAAACATGAGCTTGTCAGTTAAAAGAGTGCAAACTGAGTAAGCAATCAACAAGAAAAACATAATTTCATTGCCTGGAGCTATGCTCAAAATAGTGATAAAAACCTCTCCACCGCGAACCCCACTCTCAACTCACCTCAAATAATATAAAAGAAAGTTACCAATCTGGAGAAAAAAACTTTCACCCAGCCACATAGGTATGATCAGATGGACTACATCACTACATCAGCCATCTAAAGGATTCTTTATATGTGTTCACTGTAGCATGTGCAAATATGCAATGGTGCAGGCTAAACACCATTTAGATGAATTAGGGAAAGGAATTTAGACCCAGCATTTCCTGAAATGAAGAAATATGTATCTGCTCCAAGTTATACTTTTTGGGCCTGATTCATGGAAATATTTGCGTGGAAAATCAGTGATTTGCGTGCAAATCTGCCCACAAATCCCTGATTGTCGATTCATGGAACCGACTGTGCAGGACACATTCCTGGGAATTGCGTGGAGATTGCGCAGGCCCGGCATATCTCTGCGAGTTGACAAGCACTTGGGCAGGACCTACGCATCAACCAAAATAAAGTGTGCAACATGCAGAATGAGGAAGAACATGCAAAAATGTGGCCGTGTTGAGGGATGGCACACAGCCAAGCAAATACACTCCCATAGCCACACAAATACAAATACAAAAGTATCCATGGATTTGAACTTGGAATGTCAGGCAGCGTAAAAGCACACCTTAATGCTGGGAACCCATATGCCACATAATAGCAGGCATAAACGTCAACAAGCATAGGAACACATGCCTCTAAAGCACGCAATACACACCAAACAAATGTCTACAGCCATGATGAATCCAGCAGTAGTCAGAGCTATCATGCACAAACACCACAGGAGGAGGAGGATGCCCAGGGCTTGGATCTTTACAACACACACTACACTTTTTGGGATGCTGGCTGATCAGGTGTCTGGCAGGTACATATAATCCTAGACCTTGTCAGGGAGTGGGAAGATGGCCTAACACCGCCCACCATTTGCTCACGTGCCCTTACCCCACTCAAAAAAGTGCTGACTGCACTCCATTTCCTTGCAAATGGGTCCTTCCACTACAGTAGTTGGAGAGATATCAGAGGTCACCCAATCACGCTGTCTACACCAGATGCTATGCAGTGGCAAGATTCCCCTTGTACTAGGTGCAATAGACTGCACATATGTTGTGCTTCGGCCAATCCGATTGACAGAGCCCATCCACCGGAACAGAAAGCAATTGCACTCCATCAATGTGCAGGTAGTGTGTGATGCCAAGGGAATCATTATGGAAGTCTATACTAATTTCCCGGGCAGAATACATGACAGCTACATCTTCTGCTTGTCATCACTGCACGGGCCCTGGTATCTGGAAAACATGGCAATGCATGGCTCATTGGTGAGTATGAACGTTCATGCACATGCATGCATGTCACACACTGAACAATAGACCATGCCAATGGATCTATGTGATTATTGCGACCCTCACAACTGTGACCGTCGAAATGCTGACTTTTCTTTTTTTGTTAACCCCCTTTACACCACATATATATTTTATATTCTATACCCCCCACATATATATATAGTGTAAGGGGGGGTCTAAAAAAAAAGTTGCAATTTTTGTTGCCCGTCGTAATTGTGAGGGTGACATTTTGGTACGATTCCCTGCCAATAAATGACAATGTACACATTTAGAGAGGACAGTGCTTAACCGCTGACTACCTTCATGATGAAACCCATCAGGAACCCCACAATACCAGCTGAGGTGATGTACAATACTACACATGTAACCACTAGAGGCAAAGTGGTTGACACACCCCAAGGGCCACATTTAGAGAAGTGTCAAATAATGCTGCTATCACATGTGAAAACAGCCTGTGACTCATGGCCCAATCTGTATGGCAGTGCACAAAAGAATACAGGCATTGCAAATTGAACCAACGGTGTCCATGTAGTACATCCAAAGGCACACAGCACACACAACAAAGTCCCTGACCACCGTCACATGGACAAAAACAACTGCACTGCATGTATACACCAACACACACACACATGAGACCACAAGTAGGAAGACACAGTACAATATTGATGGTAACAAACTCAGGCGAGGACAGCCCTGGACCCGCAATGCGTGCTACACAATGATGAACATGTTCATTGGAAAATAAATTCCCTGACAACCACTTTGCTCCCAATACACAGTCACATCAAAGCATTAATGTTGAATCTGAAAAAGACAGTGCACTTCAAGAAAATGCACATCTTACATCATCCCATGTGAGTCAGCAGCAGTTGGGCTGTGCAGTCCACTAAACTCTGTCTTTGTAAGCCTTTGTCAGCCCGTAAACCACCAAACATGTTTGCCCTTTCCTGTGCACGCATACAGAATCAACGTCCTCAACAATTGCTGCATCCATCATTCCATGGCAAATTCATCTGTGGAGAAACACAAATTAATGTGAGAGCAGGCAACACATCCATGCACCCAAACATGCAGCAACATGTGCCCCCCCCGAGTGACATGCGACAAATGCATACAATAACTCACCAGCCACACATCACCATGTGTCCTGGCTCACATGCAGCCACATCCGTGCACCTCACACCTGTTAGACTGAAAACAAATCTACCTTTGGCCTAGCCCCACAAAACTACCTCAGGGGGGTGTGGACCACTATACCCCCCCTGCTCAGCTATCTCAGGGTGATTGTGCACTGTGTTACTGCTAAGTTACTATGCTATGGACACACAAACATACCCTAATACCATAACCCTAAGAATAGACACAAAACAAAATAACATAAGGCACAAAGAAAACACACAAGTCAGTCTCAATTATAACAATGGAATACATGTATTTATACACAGCAAGGCATGATGCAAACACTACTATAATGCAAAACCCTTTTTGCACCCTTTTTGGACAGTTTGTAAATCTAAATATGCAATGCAATAAATGTAAGCCTTACAGGCTTCTAAAACAAGCAATCTAATATCAATCTATCCAGTCCTGCTAGATCTATAATGCTAATAGCAAAATGCATATGGCAAGTGTCAGCATTCAGTATTCCTCTCCAATCCACACCACACTTCACACTCTATAAGACAATCCCTGTCTGATTGCCCCTTCTATCAAACCAAACGCTCTGTGTGATCATCTGTCCTAATTCCCCATTGCACAAAGAAAACACACAAGTCAGTCTTAATCATAGCAATGGAATACATTTATTCATACACAGCAAGGCTTGATGCAAACACTACTATAATGCAAAACCCGAATTTGCACCCTTTTTGCTCTGGGTGCAAATCTGCAATGCAATAAATGTAAGCCTTACATGCTTCTAATGCAAGCAATCTAATATTGTCATGATCACTGTTTCCAAGGAGCGAGGACCAGCCCAACGTCCTTGGAAGCAGGCCCCTAACCCTAATCCTAGGCACCAGCCGGTCCCTACTGGGACCTTTTGGACCCTGTCCTGGCGCCGGTGGCATCAGGCTCATCAAAACCATAGGTCCCGGCACTGGAAGCGCCGGGCTCATAATTGGTGTGAAAGTGCTTGGGTGGACTTACCTGCAGCAGACCATGCTGCTTACTTACCAGCCACTTAGAAGCCCCCTGTGAAACAGGAACTACTTTCTTACCTGGGTGGGGCAGCTCCACTCCCTGGATACAGCACTGGAACTCTTCTGGAAACTGGAACTCTTTTCTTACCTAGGCGGGGCGTGGAAGAAGACGCCTCATCACTACAAGGCTATTTAAACCACACCCGATAGATGAAACGTGCTTCGCGTTATTCTGCATCTGCAGCAGAACGCTCACCGAGTCTGTTCCAGCCTTTCTTCTTTTGATCCTGAACCTGCAAGAATTATACTTACCATTCCTGTACCCAGTCAACATCAGCACCTGCAAAAGACAAGAAACAACAGGTTAGGAAGACAAACTTTACACGCAGTGCTTACTCACCTGATCCATCGGCAGCGGCCGTGTCTCATGCTGCACCTTCGCCTGCAAAGACAACAGCATTGTTATACTTACCGGCACGCTGTGCATTCCGGATTCTTCACGCTGCATCTTCGTCTGCAAAGACAAAAGCATTGTTACACTTACCGGCACGCTGTGAATTCCGGATTTCTTCATTCTGCATCGTCGCCTGTAAAGACAAAGAAGAAGACATTAAGCAGGTATTTACTCACGCCCATCACGCTCGTCGCAATCAAACGCCTGCGAATACTCCGGCGTCTCTTTAACACGAACTAAGCTGCAAGGAAAGAGACAGTTAGAGCGCTTGCCATACTTACGAATTTCCAGGCGCTTCACTCCATCTTCCATCTCAAGAGTCCTGCAATACATAAGGGAAAGGCATTATACAGAGTCTTCAAAATTAACGTACCACGCATTTAAAGACTATAAAGACAAAAGGTGTCCAGAAACTTACCGCTCATGCAGACAACGACGGTAACCATCCTCTGAAGTCAAGAGGTCAATGTTTCACCAGTGAAGGAACTGGCAATGGCACCCTGCACTAGACGCAGATGGAGAGCCCAGCATTCACCTATCTAAGGTGAGCACGTTGACCTGGGAGGGGGGGCTCTACAGACAAGCTGGGAAGAGAGAGAGAGAGAGATAGGGACATTCAACAACCCAGACCTTTAATCCCCATATTCTTTCACCTGCAGAAACCTCACCCTTCGAGTTCGACACACAGTGCGAAGAGGTTCGACCCCAGAAGCAAATCGAGTCCTGTACATCACTTTTCGAGTCACAGACACCTTCCTGCCAAGACCCGCGCCTCTGTGGGAATCAGGTGAGCGTTACAGAACGCGAAGCCCACCACAAAACTCCTACCCAGGCGCAATGGAAACCTCAGACACTGATCAACTAGCCCGGTTGCTCGGGGAATTAAGAGCTGAAGTACATGCAGCTCGTCAGGAAACGAACTCTCTAAGAAGAGAACTGATAATTTCCAAGGAGCGGACTGAGGACCTCGCTAGGCAGTTGCTACAAACACAGGCAGGACAGACACCTTTGCCCGCTCCGGGAGGAAGTTATCCTTCTGCATCATCTTTAAATCCAGTGCAAATCAATCTGCCCGGTAATGTGCCCTTGGCTCTGCCCGAACGCTTTTCTGGTGATCCAAAGAAATTTGCGGTGTTCATCAACCAGTGCCGCTTACACTTCTTATGTCGACCAGCTGCTTTCCCAACAGACCAGACCAAGGTGGCTTTCGTGCTTTCTTATCTCAGTGGCAGCGCCGCAGATTGGTCGATCCCTTTAGTCACCCAGGATGATCCGGTTTTACATGATTTTCAGGCCTTCCAGTCCAGCATGGAGAAACTGTTTGCAAGACATGCACAAGGGCAGGCCTTGGACAATGAACTTCTTTCATTACGACAAGGTAATCAAGACCTCTTGACTTATATAGCCTCATTCAACAGACTTATAGTGGAAACTCAATGGCCCGAGGATAAGAGAATAACGCTTTTCTACAGAGGCCTGCGTGGAGAGCTCAAGGATGTGTTAGCTCAAGTTGTGAATCCTCCACAAGATTGCTCAGACTATATTGACTTAGTTGTCCAATTGGACCACAGACTACAGAACAGGAAGGCAGATCGTTCCAAATTTGATACCCGAGTGTTTTCTAAACCACCAACCTCTACTAGGGGAGCTGACACGGTGGAACCCATGCAAATAGGGGGCATGAAAGGACCTTTAACCCAGAAAGAGCGGGAAAGAAGAAGGCAGCTGCAACTATGCCTCTATTGCGGAAACCCAGGACACTTTCTTCGGGACTGTCCAGTGAAACCAGCTAAGAAGGCTGTAGGAGCCGCGGATACCTGTACCACAAATTCTGAGCAGGGAAACGACCTAGCCCGACAAGAGTAGAGGTCCTCTTGCCGAGCGTTAAGATCTGTCCCGTGACCTCGCATTTCGTGGTACCCATGGTCCTCATTAGTCCTGACCGTCCAGATCGTTTGCATGCAATTGAAGCTTACATCGATAGTGAAGCAATCGGTAATTATGTGGACCGTGAAATGGTATCAAGGATGAATCTACCCCTTGTCCCTAAGGCTGTAAAAGACGTCATTACTACTGTGGATGGCACGGAGATAGCCTCCGGACCAGTAACGCATGCCACCAAAGAAGTGACGCTAGTGAGTCAAGATGGACACCGGGAGAGAATCGTGTTTGATGTGATCAAGGCTCCTCAGTTCCAGATCATTCTGGGAATCCCTTGGTTAGAGAAACACAATCCTCAGATCGATTGGCGAGCAAAGACGGTTCAGTTTCCAGAATGTTTTACCACTTGTTATCCTAGGCCTGATGTTTCACTGGCAGCAATCTCTTCTGAGGAGGTTCCTAAATTACCTCCCGAATACCAGGAATTCCAAGACGTTTTCCGGAAGGATCAAGCAAACACCCTGCCTCCTCATAGGTCTTACGACTGTCAAATAGATTTGACACCCGGAACAACTCCTCCTTGCAGCAGGATTTATGCCCTCACGGAGCCAGAGAATCTTCACCTCAGACAATATTTGGATCAATACCTAGCTAACGGGTTCATCCGTCCTTCAAAATCTCCAGCTTCATCGGCTTTGTTCTTCGTTCCGAAAAAGGAAGGAGACCTTAGGACTTGCATAGATTATCGCGCCCTGAATCAGATCACCGTTAAAAACAGATACCCGTTACCTTTGATCCCTGAACTCCTGGACCAAGTCAAAGACGCATTTATATATACAAAATTGGATCTCAGAGGAGCCTACCACTTGGTACGGATAAAAGAGGGCGATGAATGGAAAACGGCCTTCCGCACCAAGTACGGGCTATTCGAATATCAAGTGATGCCCTTTGGACTTTGTAACGCTCCTGCCGCGTTCCAATATTTTATGAACGATGTCCTTAGAGAACTCATAGACGTGTGTGTTGTTGTCTATATTGATGACATCCTTGTCTATTCATCATCCGAAAAGGAACACCAGAGACACGTTAAAGAGGTTCTCGAGAGATTGCGTCAACATAATATTTTTGCTAAGCTTGAAAAATGCGTTTTCAACGTAACAGAAGTCGAGTTCCTGGGATTCATATTGTCACCCAACGGAGTCCATATGGATTCAAAGAAAGTTGATGCAATCATCAAGTGGCCATCACCAACCTCAGTAAAAGGAGTTCAAAGCATGTTAG
This sequence comes from Ambystoma mexicanum, assembly GCF_040938575.1. Classification (NCBI taxonomy): domain Eukaryota; kingdom Metazoa; phylum Chordata; class Amphibia; order Caudata; family Ambystomatidae; genus Ambystoma; species Ambystoma mexicanum. Next base: position 479,017,387 of record NC_090933.1, on the reverse strand, counting down.
GCTTCGCTAACTTTTACCGCAGATTTATTCCTGAATTTTCTTGGATAGTCCAGCCCATCACAGCTCTGTTAAAAAAGAACAAACGTTTTGAGTGGTCTTCTGAAGCAGAACAAGCTTTTCAGGACTTAAAAGCTAAATTCATTTCTGCACCTGTTCTAAAACACCCTCGCCCAGAACTCCCCTACATCATGGAAACTGATGCTTCTAGTCTCGCTATGGGGGCAGTTTTATCACAAAGAGATCCGGTCACACACCAGTTACACCCTATAACCTTTTGGTCCCGTAAGTTTTCGGCTCCCGAGATCAGCTATTCAATTACCGACAAGGAACTTTTAGCTATCAGATCGGCCTTTAAAGCATGGCGGCATTATCTTTTAGGAGCCAGACACACAGTCACCGTAATGACTGACCACCGCAATTTACAATATCTAAAGACGGCCAAAGCTCAGTCTTCCAGACAGCTTAGCTGGGCTCTGTTTCTGGCTGAATTTGACTTTATAATTACTTATCGTCCAGGCAGTAAGAACGGAAAAGCAGATGCCCTCTCCCGGATGGGAGTAGATGAACATTTGACCAATCCAGATCCAATACCCATAATCCCAGAACAAAGGATTTTGGGTTTGGTCAGCACTCAATCTTTTGAAGACATCAAGACCATGGTTAAATCACTTCTAACTCCGGCCGATTTGCAGGACTGGCAATTAAAGGGAAAAGAATTCTCAGTGGATCAAGACCTACCATATTTCCGAGGACGATTGCACTTGCCCTGTGAGAAAATACAAAAACAAGTAATCTCCTGTTATCACGATTCTCTAATGGAGGGGCACCCTGGCATTACCAAAACCATGGAAAAGATTAAAAGACATTTCTGGTGGCCATCGTGGAAAAAGGATATTAGAGACTTTGTAATCTCCTGCGGTGTGTGTGCCCAGAATAAAAGTCAGAAGCATGAAACCAGCCGGTCTATTACAGCCACTTGACATCCCTCCCTGTCCATGGCATACCCTGTCCATGGATTTTATCACGGACTTACCTCCATGCTTGGGGTATACTACCATCTTAGTAGTCGTGGATCTATTCTCCAAGATGGCTCACTTCATACCCCTGAAAGGTCTACCTTCAGTCTCAGTATTGGCCCGAGAATTCTTGGCAAACATCGTTCGCTTACACGGTTTTCCCTCGGTTTTAGTCTCCGATAGGGGAAGTCAATTCATCTCCCACTTCTGGCGCAGTTGCTGTCGTCTAGCCCAAGTTGATGTAAGACTTTCGACCAGTCACCATCCCCAAACTGACGGACAAACCGAAAGGACAAATCAGACACTAGAACAATATCTACGTTGCATGCTCCAACAAACAGAAAACCCCTGGAAGGATATTCTTTGGATCGCTGAATACGCTTACAACAATTCGACTCATTCTAGAACCGGGAAGACTCCTTTTTTCCTATTATACGGACCCATCCTAGAACCTCCAACCTGGATCCTCCCCAAGAATTTGAAGCACCTGCTGTGGATCACTTGCACTCGGAGATCACCTGTGCTTTTAAGGAAGCCACTGCCCATCTGCAAAGAGCTAAAGCTCAATTCAAAAAGGCAGCAGATCGGCACCGTAAAGAAGCCCCTCACTACGCTGTAGGAGATCAGGTCTGGTTATCCACTAAGCACCTGCCTTTAAAAGGACCCTGCACCTTCATCCCGAGATACCTTGGACCCTATCTCATATCTGCCATAATTAATCCGGTGGCTGTCAAATTGGAATTACCTACGCATATGAAAATACATCCAGTATTCCATGTCTCCTTATTAAAACCAGTGCAACCAGAAACCCGATTGACTGAACTTCCAGAACCGGTTTTAGTAGATGGAAAACTTGAATTCGAAGTGAAGAACATCCTAGACTCCAAAATCTCCAAATCTAAGTTATATTATCTGGTTGATTGGAAGGGATACGGCCCTCAGGAGAGGTCTTGGGAACCCTCAGAATATGTCCACGCACCTCGTCTGGTCAAGAAATTCCATCTGAATCACCCCAACAAGCCAAAACCCCCGGAGAATACACGCTTAGGAGGGGCCTTGAGGGGGGGTGCTGTCATGATCACTGTTTCCAAGGAGCCAGGACCAGCCCAACGTCCTTGGAAGCAGGCCCCTAACCCTAATCCTAGGCACCAGCCGGTCCCTACTGGGACCTTTTGGACCCTGTCCTGGCGCCGGTGGCATCAGGCTCATCAAAACCATAGGTCCCGGCACTGGAAGCGCCGGGCTCATAATTGGTGTGAAAGTGCTTGGGTGGACTTACCTGCAGCAGACCATGCTGCTTACTTACCAGCCACTTAGAAGCCCTCTGTGAAACAGGAACTACTTTCTTACCTGGGTGGGGCAGCTCCACTCCCTGGATACAGCACTGGAACTCTTCTGGAAACTGGAACTCTTTTCTTACCTAGGCGGGGCCGTGGAAGAAGACGCCTCATCACTCCAAGGCTATTTAAACCACACCCGATAGATGAAACGTGCTTCGTGTTATTCTGCATCTGCAGCAGAACGCTCACCGAGTCTGTTCCAGCCTTTCTTCTTTTGATCCTGAACCTGCAAGAATTATACTTACCATTCCTGTACCTAGTCAACATCAGCACCTGCAAAAGACAAGAAACAACAGGTTAGCAAGACGAACTTTACACGCAGTGCTTACTCACCTGATCCATCGGCAGCGGCCGTGTCTCACGCTGCACCTTCGCCTGCAAAGACAACAGCATTGTTATACTTACCGGCACGCTGTGCATTCCGGATTCTTCACGCTGCATCTTCGTCTGCAAAGACAAAAGCATTGTTACACTTACCGGCACGCTGTGAATTCTGGATTTCTTCATTCTGCATCGTCGCCTGTAAAGACAAAGAAGAAGACATTAAGCAGGTATTTACTCACGCCCATCACGCTCGTCGCAATCAAACGCCTGCGAATACTCCGGCGTCTCTTTAACACGAACTAAGCTGCAAGGAAAGAGACAGTTAGAGCGCTTGCCATACTTACGAATTTCCAGGCGCTTCACTCCATCTTCCATCTCAAGAGTCCTGCAATACATAAGGGAAAAGCATTATACAGAGTCTTCAAAATTAACGTGCCACGCATTTAAAGACTATAAAGACAAAAGGTGTCCAGAAACTTACCGCTCGTGCAGACAACGACGGTAACCATCCTCTGAAGTCAAGAGGTCAATGTTTCACCAGTGAAGGAACTGGCAACGGCACCCTGCACTAGACGCAGATGGAGAGCCCAGCATTCACCTATCTAAGGTGAGCACCTTGACCTGGGAGGGGGGGCTCTACAGACAAGCTGGGAAGAGAGAGCGATAGGGACATTCAACAACCCAGACCTTTAATCCCCATATTCTTTCACCTGCAGAAACCTCACCCTTCGAGTTCGACACACAGTGCGAAGAGGTTCGACCCCAGAAGCCAATCGAGTCCTGCACATCACTTTTTTCGAGTCACAGACACCTTCCTGCCAAGACCCGCGCCTCCGTGGGAATCAGGTGAGCGTTACAAATATCAAGGTATCCAGTCCTGCTGGATGTATAATGCTAATAGCAAAATACATATGGCAAGTGTCAGCATTCAGCATTCCTCTTCAATCCACACCACACTTCACACTCTTGCTCTTAGACAATCCCTGGCTGATGTCCCCATCTATTAAACCAAAGGCTCTGTGTGAGTGTCTGTCCTAATTCCCCATTGCACATGTCTTATTCAGATCAATTAGGCCTCATACTCAATCAATCAGCAATACTCCCTTCTGCATGTTCAAGCTTCCCATTCTTGAAAGTGTCCCATCTCTCTCCTTTCCAGCTCTCTTGACAGCCACTCGAACTGCCTTAAGCCTCTGCCAAGCTCTCAAACTCTGCTCTCATCAGCATCCCAAAAGCTTCCAAACTCCCAAAGCCATCCACATCTGCTGCACCCAAAACGCTTCTCAAAGTACATCTAATCTCTCTCAAACCCTCACCCCTGGGTATAATATTCAATGACGTACATAAATCTATGTGGTTACATTAAGCATTCTCTTGTTTCTGTCAAACCAGCATTTCACTAGCCAAGCACCTGCAAGTCTGTGTACGCATGTCTTGTTCTGTCCCCAGTCACTGTGTTTTCTGTCATTGTGACATTGTACATCGTATCCTCTGCATGCTATCTGTGTTACGAAACCATACCATCCTCCCATTTCTCTCATTCACTGTCAGCTCATCGCTTACTGAAATCCCTTTCTCCATGCATCCCTCTGTCTAAAGCACTCACTCCCTTGTGCTCCCACCTTTCTGTCTGCAAGCAACGCAGGGCCTGATAAAGCCAGCTTCCCTTCTGATTCTACTTGGGCAAGAGTCACTGTCTTATCTCTGTCTGCCAAGAAAATGTTTAAACATTCCAATCTTTCACAGTGTAACTAAAAACAATGTCCGCAAAACGAACAGCTTCTAGTGTCTCTTCAGAATGGCTTAGGAGCCAGCTACATGCTTTATAGTGCCTATCACATTCATTCAGAAACCAAGGGCTATACCATGGCTCAATGCATACTTCTAAGTACACATTCATGTGTGCCTCTACAATGCATACATAATATATAATAACACATGTCTATTTAAACATGTCTCTACAAGGCACTTAATATAACAAGGCCTCTTTCTCTAGCAAACTAAATAGCAGAATATATGTGGATAACTAATGAATAACTAATCAGAATGAATGATGGATAAATGAATCCCTAAATGATTAATGCATTTCGAATGATTCACTAAATGAGTACTGGATTTCTAATGATAAAATACCAGGCCTCTTCATATAATATCTGGTATAACACGCCAATGCATGAATCTCCACCCACACAGTGACACCTTACCCACCTACAACACCTACACTGCACCCCTGAGTGCCATGTTGTGAAGGACCATGTTACACTGATGCTGTATGACAATGAGATGACACCCAAAAAGAGACCACAGAGAGGAAAGAAACACAGGATATGACATCCCTTCATCAACATGAAAGTACGACAATGCAGTAAACACTGTCAGTGTAGCTGATGATGATAAGCCAAAGAAGAAATGAAACAACAATCTCACCAATTGCACAGAAGACATGATCTTGCAGAAGGCAGGGCACCACCAAGGCAACTGGCATGAAACACACAAGCAGAAATGATAAACCAATGATAAATAGAGCCCAAGGACAAACACACACAAAAAAGAAGCAGGCAACAGGAAAGTGCAAGGGAATGCATCAAAAGATGTTCTTTTTTTTGTGATTTTCTCACACGTGTTTTGACATTCCAGGTCATTTTCAAGGCCGTGAATTCCGGTAAGTTCATGTGGCTTATTCCGTCTTCGATGGGGTGGCCCCAATGCACAGTAATGGTGGGTACTCTGCAAGCAGGCTGTAGTCAAAAGCTGACAGTCCAGGCCTTTTCGCACTGGTTACCATGGCTTTGAAAATGATCTCGAAGGTTGAAACACGTGTTGGCAAATCACAATAAAAGAACATCTTTTGATAACTAATATATGGTTTTGAGTGTGACTGAAAGAAGATGTAATTCCAACAATACAAGACATAATTCCCTGTATATTCAGCTTGCATATGGTTGGTCTCAAATCCAACTATATTGAATGGGGTCAAAAGTGTATTCGAAAGAAGTGAGCATTGAGATGCACCCAGCAGCTGTCAACAGGCCTCATAATAAATGACAGTGCACCGTACACGGTACATGTTCATTATGGCAACCAAAACACGCTGGACAATGGTGTGTTTGTGGTGTCTGTGGAGAATATTGGATCACACAAATGTGCAGCAATACTGTCATGTGTGTGGATTTGTCTTGGGACAGCACCCCCAGAAGGGAAAGAATAACCAAGATTGGAAGGCCTATTTGAGTAGGAATTACTATTCCCAAATCATTGAATGGGATGACATGTGGCATCAAAAGACACATGGGAAAAGAGCAAGAAAACACTCCCATCCACAACCTTGAATCCATGTCACAGCACAAATAACAGCCTGGCCTTCCACCCTCATGACAACCCACAGAAACGGCCCTACAGTGAGAGTCCCTCAATAGTATCCTGCAACCCAAGGCACCATCATTGTCTGTAGAAAACAGCATGCATGTGCACACCAGCCTAAGAACACTATGTGAGACATGCACCCGCAAAGCTTAACCCCTTCAGGCCAAAAAAGGTAAAAGAAAAGCGACCATACACAGTGCCAGACTACCTGCTTTATACCACAGCACAAGTGACACCCTGAGTGCCCTTCACCTACCTGTACAAGGTACCCACCTGGCTTGCATCCACTGCATCCCACCAGGAAATACAATTTTAAATTGCAAAGACGTGCATTGCAACAATCATAAGATACTGGACATCCAAGACAACTCATGTAAAGAAAATGAAATTCTTCATGGACAACCCAGTGTACTTGGATCACAGAGTGCAAGAGGTAGACAGGACACAGAGTGACAATTGACTAACAGTGGAGAGGAGCAGAAAAGAGAGAGAGAGGGACAGGAGGAAAGTATAGCAAGGAGGAGACTGTCTGGAGCCAAAATGAGGACAGACATGTCACACATCGCAGTGGGTGATGGCATAGATAAGCCAACCTAGGGATGAAGATGGAGACATGGACACCTCTGGAAGTAGCTTCCTAGTTGGAGATCATGGAAAGAACAGAGATGGAATCGAGCCACATATAGTGGGCCATGAAGGACAAAAGTGGGTGAAGGTGAAGGTCGGACTGGTAAAGAATGGGCACATGTGAAAGGTCAATCATCAGCTCTACATAGAAAAAACACCAGCATCACACCACATGGCATACAAATCACAAAAAGACCCATGTACGATACATCACGGCAAAGAAGGAACTCCACCATATACCCAGAATCTACACCAACCAACATATACCCCTGTTCACAACACTGCGAATGTACCTCCGGATAACATGTAGCTGTTCACTGACTCCCAAGACACCACACACCCTGATTCAGACTGTCCCAGTAAGTGTGCATGGATTCCAGGGTGCACTTGCAACTCACATAGGGAGAACAGATGAAGACAAGCTGTTCTGAGTGGACAATCTTGCCCATGCACGTGTCCACTAATTGGGCATGCAATGTACACTCACTGACATTGGCAGATTACATGAAGAAGGAAACAAAAAACAATAAACATGTAACACACCCTGGTGCAGATAACCAACAGATTCAAACAGTGTACTAGAGGTTACATCATCGGGTAACACAGAACCAGTCTGTCACAGGAACACATGCACATATTTGTCCAATCCCACATGCATCAAGTTTGAGAAACATGTCCTGTGGAGTCAATGCACACAAAAGGCCACAATTGAGTCTCCATAGGGTATTTCAAGAAGTGATGCAGTGGAGGATGAGGATACATGACAATCAACGTGTGTGGTACATGTTGAACTGTGGCATGTCTGGTCATGTCATGTAAGTGGAGAAGGGAAGGGATTGTGAAGTGGCACAGGACAAAGAGTAGTGTGCACAAGGAGTTCACCTAAAGGGCACGTAGGGTTAGTTGAAGGGGGGCAGTAAGGACACATCATCACGGTCAGTGAGGCAAGTGTTTGAGAACAAAAATACACAGAGGGCAGATGCACAGTGAATGCATGCCGTCAATCAGTGCATGCATTCAGACTAAATGAAACACTGCCAATGGGTAAAGTGTGAATAGTGCTGCCCAATCACTTCTAATCATGGTGCCACTTATCCAAGTGAATTCACCAAAAAGTGAAAGTGTGCAGGGTGGACCTCCCATGATATGCAGTCACTGCATGATTTTGGAGAACTAATGACAATGCATTACAACAGCCATAGTACAGAATCATGCATATAGCACACATGCATCAAGATTATCTCACCCCAATGTTACCTTCATATGCCCTCCTGTTGACGACAATGCAACCATGGCAGTTAACGTCACTGTGCATCGCTGCTTGTCCACAAATGCATTTATCATGCACTTGAGAGGGCAACTGCACATCTCAAGGGCAACAGAACAAAAATGCCACCTTAGGGAAAAACAAAAACACCTCAGCCTCGTACTGATCCAGCCAATGTGCATGACTTGCTCTGAAGCCTATGGGATCAAACCCAAGAACATTTTTGTGTCGAATAGCTTACTTCCTGAAGAGGGAATGTACTAAGCCCTATTTTGAAGAAGGCCGTTGTAGGGCCGAAACATGTGTCAGACTAAGGGCCATTCTGCTAATAAATACATCATAAATAAATTTTTGTTTGTTTACTTGATTGGGCACTCCATCCTGGATGTTACTCTTTGTTTTTTGAAAAACAAAAAAACATCCCAACATTTGGACCATGGGAATAGAAACAAAATCATAATTTTCCATGCCAAATCAAGTGGAACAAAAAAACACTAAAAACACTGGCCATGGACAAATAAAAAGAAAAAAGAAAAAAAAAACATCATGGACTGTGGGGCGGGGGGGAGTCTATCCTAGAGGGATGAGGGGTAGGGTGCATGTCAATTCCCACAAATCCCCACCATGAGCTCATGGACCTCATGGCAACGGTGGACCAGGAGGCTGGTATGTGCTGGGACCCCCATCCTGCAGTTGATCTTCAGGTAGATGTGATGTTGGAGCCCTACAACACTGTGCCAAGGTCTGGTCTTCATTGACAATGGCCAGCCGTGACACAGTTGAATGCACCAACACAGTGTGTTTGGTGAGGTCTCCATGCATTTCCTCATGGATGGCTGCAGCGTCTCTATACATGCTCACCTGTGATTAATTGAGTTGCTCTGAGAGTGTCTGCCTGAAGGCATCCATATCCTCATGGATCAGTGTCCTTGTGGCTGAGAGTTGTTCATGAAGAGCAGTCCTAATTGCTTCAATCTCACTCCTCAAGGTCTCTCTGTGTGCCTGAGCGTCTGCTTGCACAGACTCCAGCAGACACCTCAGATCAGCCCATCGGCACTTGATGTTGGCCGCAATGCACAGTCTGTGGGAGCGGCATGAGGACTGCATGACCTGGAGCTGGCATCCATGCCCTCAGATATTTTGTCCAACCCATTCCCATGTTGGAGTACGGCATGCAACATCTGCTGCTCCCACTCTTTCTCTTTATCCCACTCTTTCTCGCAAGCCTGCACACATCCAAGGAATCATGCCCATTGCTGTGGTGTCCCTGTCATTGGCTGCAGGTCTCCAACCCTCCTTTGGCCATCACCCCCAGGACCTGAAGCCAAATCCTGGGAGTGCGGCCTTGCAGCTGTAACCACCACAGAAAGGGGGACAACAACTGATTGGCTTTGTGAAGCCAGCTGGCCTGCCACAGACTCATGAGCCCCATCTGATCCACTCATTGGGGCTCTCACCTTAGCCCTCTTTGAGGCATACACATCAGGTTCAGCATCACAGCCAGCTGAGTCTAAAGCGTCTGCAGCATGATTTAGGATGGACTGGAGCACCAGTGGGTTCTCACAGTGTAATACACCCCATCCTCCACTAGTGGTCTGGGGTACCACTGATGCTTCATCATCCTCCTCCCCTGAATCTAGTGCATACTCACCTGCAAACAGACAGAGAAAGACATATTGATCCATGATCAATGATACAACAATGTACATATGCTTCAAAGTGCACTCTAATAACAAATGGCAGGGCACACATCCATCAGACATTGTACATTCACAAACTTTGATGCATAGCATTCGGTGACAAGCAACCCCCAGACCTGTCATGTCCATGCTGGCAGTGGACACATTGATATTAAACAGTTGGGTTTCAGGCACAATGATGGGCCGTGCAACTGTCGAGCTGCCACACATACCAGGGGTAAAGTAATGCACATGTGACATTTTAATGTTGAATGACATCACATGGCAACAATCAGTCAACCATATCCACAGACAACACCACAGTCAATACTTGACACACCAATCAGGTCCAGGACAGAGAACATAGAACTGGAGACAATGAGGACTGGCATGAATGTGGGGACTGGTATAAGCTCATGAGTAGGTACGTGTCCTTTCTAGTCAAGGTCCTAAAAGTGCAGAGATAAGGTGAGCAGATTGTACAATAGAAACAAGGTCCACTCATCCACAAGAGGGTGAGGGGAGTGGGCCCATGGAGTGGGGCCAGTGTGTGGGCAAGTAAGATAGAGCAGGTGTTACAATGAGTAGGCTCTATGCATCAGTGGAATTGAGGCATTGGTGATGGCCTGTGGGAACCTATGCACCTTCACTCTGTCCACCCCAGAATGTGCATTGACAGACAGATCAGGTATGCATCATGAAAAGGCAAACCATAGAAGCAGGTGACAAATGGAACATGCAACTCAGCATGACATGACGTCAAGGTTAAACTTTGTCTAGCAGTGCAGAGTGACCCGGCAAAAGACTGTAGCACTCAACAGTACATATAGGTTTCTCATGGTACCCATGTACCAAGGGAGTAGCCGGTCGGGGATGTGTTCTGTTACACAGATATGTGCCACAAATGTCCGTCACATGGGGTACTCCCAGTATGATGGCCATTTCATATGAGTCTGTACGTCACATGACAATCTTTACCCAGGACTGTCATACAAATGCAGGCAGATGTGCCAATACACAAATGATGTGGGTGATGCATGACTGGCAAAACATAGGATGCACAATGACGGCCACTCACCTGATCTGTCCTCATAATTCACCAGGCCTCCCATGCCTTGCACCTGCTCAAGGAGTATGCATTGGCTCATGGTGTCTTCATGCAGTGACAGATGCTCCTCCTCTGCTGAACCTCCTCCAGTTGCCAGTGCAGAGGACAGGTTGACACTCAGCTTGTGCTTTGTGTGACCGTTGAGATAATTCCAGCACTTCTGAACCTGTTCAGTAGTGCACATCTCCACCCCTAAGGTGCTAATCTGCTCTGTGACATGATGCCAATTCACCAAACATGCGGGTGGATGTGTGCTCCCTGTATACAGACACATGTCTCAATGGTGATCGGTCATATAGTCAATGAGGATTTGAACTCCTCATCACTGACGTTCTTCTTCCTCTACGGGCCAGTGCCCTGTGCTGTGTTTTAGGGTTCAGCCTCTTCCTGCTGTGCAGGGCCTCCCTTCCTGCCACGAGTGGCACAGGATGGTGGTGCTGCCCCGGTCTGGCTGGAACCGTGATGGTGTCCTCGAGAACATGGACAGCATGGCAGGCCACAGTCCACCGGTGGCCTGGCATCGGTGGACTGGGGCCTTCCATGTTCTCCAGGGGCTGGGGCAGAAGTTTCCACACCACATCCCGACCCCCTGGGGCTTTGTCAGTCTCCACACCATGGCACCAAACCCCGGGGGTTGGGGCAGGTGTCTGTACAAGATATCCCTGAACCCCTAGGGCTGAGGCAGATTTTTCATCACCATGTCCCGACCCCGTCTGCCCCCTTTCCTTCTTGGGGACTTTCCACTCATGTCACAGGTGTAAAGGATGAATAAAAGGCACACCAAGTTATTGTCCTGGGGAATATGAGTTAGAGAAAAGTCTATGTGATGTGCAATGTAGATTTGTGATCCTGCAAGGCTCAAATCTACAGCAAAAGGGAAATAAACCAGCACATGATATGCAGTGCCACACTGAAAAGCAACAATTGTGTATGCGATACCCATAAACCTTCAGAAAAATAAAATAAGCGGTACACGATATGTAGTGGCACTACCAAACTCAAAAGATGTGTGTGCGACACCCGGAAAGCCAATGACAAACAAATATAGCGGTACACGATACTCTGTAGCACCCCAAAATCAAAAATTGCATACACGACAAATCGCAGGCCTCTAAATGGTAATAAAATATGTGCGTATGGGCCCAGGCTTATCTTCCCAAAAAGAAAAAATATGCGGTACCTGAAAGGAACGCATTGCGTGGCACCACAAAATACGTGTATACCCGTCCATCTTTGTTCCTTTAAGCACACAGTGTTGCGTTTCCACGTCCTTATGAATCCAGGTCAGAGCCGTGAGGTGTGTTGGCATGCTGCATGCTGCGCATGTAACGTAACCTACATGCTAAGGGCCTTTACTCTGTTTTAGGCTGCCTTTGTAGTGAGACACAGAAGAACCACTGTCCTACCTCTGTGCCAATTTACCTCCCTCCTCCTGCCCTATGCTGCCTCCCACATTGCCATCTGCTGCTGCTTGTCCAGTGTAGGTGCCTACACTTACCAGGAGGCACCCCCGCACTGCATTGGGGGTGCCTACTGTCCAGCCACTGCCTCTGCTCCTGTCTCAGACCCTGTGACCCCCTTAGCTATTGTGTCAGACTCCCACAATACCATTCCACCACAACTGCTCCACAACCTAAAGGACCACCGTGCCCATCCACACCAGCCTGGGGGGTTGTCATGTCAGCAACATCTTCCTGTGATTATAGTGGAAACCCATGCCAGGGAGGCAGAGGGCTGTCAACTTCAACGCAAAGGAAGTTAGCATCCTGATGGATTAGGTCCTGGGGAACTATAATGCACTCTTCGAACCAGCAAAGTAATGCAGCACATAAGGATGTCATCAGATCTTGGAGCACATAACAGCTGCCATCAACGTGAACAGAGTGGCAGTCAGTTGCATCAAGATCATCCATAAGCACTGGTAGGACCTCAAATCCAAGTCCCACACAAAAGCCCTGTGCGCCCTGAAGGCCGGTGCAAGCATGGAGGTGCACTGTGCAGGTAGGTGCTTTTAAGCAGAATCATGTGCAGTACCCTTTGGGAACACTACACACAATTAAGACTACAAGTGTAAGTACAATTTCACCTTTGGTACAAGCCTGTACTACACAATAATGTGGTAGCAGTGGCTCAGCAGCCAGACTTATCTCAAGAGTAAAGTGAGCAGTACAATAAGTTACACAAAGGACTAGCAATCACAGTGATTCAAACAAATACTTACTCTAGGTTTCTTGGTAAAAGAATATACATTTATTTACCCAGTCATTTGGAAAACATTCCACTAGCAAGAGCAGCTCAATATTACAATCTAATACACTACAATACACAACTAATCAGTTTTTGAACAAGTTCATCTCCCCTGAAGTGGGAGAAAAATGTCACTTTAGTTACTTTAAAAAGGGGTAGAAAGACAAGGTTAAAAGAAGGATAGCACAAATACTTTGTAGAGTAAGGGCATATAGTTTCGGTTCACTACAACCAGCAATTCCGTTCAATAGGCCTTGGCCAAAGTCAATGGTTCAGAGTCTTGTATAGGAGCGCAGTTCTAATAGTAAACGGTTAAGTCTTTGCCACGGTTCTCAGAAGAATGTGGTCAGGCGAAAAAGTTATACGTTGGTTTAGGGAAGGACAAGCCTTCAAAGTCGGGAAAGTTTCACAAACTTTCACTGCGGCCGAACAGAGTGCTGCACCGCACTTGCACAGTACCTTGTAAGTGAAGAAAAGCTGTAGCTGAGAAAGTTTTTCTTGGCAGTTCCTGCAGATCTCGCTGTTCCTGAGCTTCAGTCATGGGGACAAAAAGGAGGACGTCGGGAGGTTCCTGCACTGCCAGGAGAAGAGGCCACAAGCTTGGCAAAACGTCGGTTTAAGGTGTGAGTGCCTTAAAGACCATGAACTGGAATCCTTCCCACTGGCTATCCGGTTTTCAACAGCACTCTGGAGAAAATTGAACCAGTATGGGGACGGTGTCCAGGTGGCTTACGAGTTGGTTGTTCCCACCAAACTCAAGGGAAGAAGTTAATCTTGAAGGGCTTCTCTGTCGATGGAGTTTCAGGCAATTTGGACCTGCAGCAGGGCTTCACCGGTGGACCAGCAGTTGCAGCAGTCGTCTTCCTTCAGCTCGTCTTTGGTTCTTTCGTTCTAGTGGTCGACTCTGCCTTCCAAGTCCCAGAGACCTGCTTTTAAACAGTTTTCCCCCATTTATTCCAGCCAGGCTGTCACTCACACTGCAGGGTGGCTGTCCTTGATGGACAGCCAGCCAGCCAATCACGCCAGAGGGCATTTGTGTCTCCTAGGAGACTAAGCACAGGGAGTTTCGGGCACCTCCCTCACATCCTGTCCACCCCAGACACTCAGGCACCAGAGGACGGCTTCAGCGCTGAAGCCCACCAACAGCTAATGAACAAAGGGACCAAACCTGGTTTGGCGGACAGAGACAAACAAAAGAAGGACCTTTCCAAAAATAAATGGCAATTCTTTTTTTACCGGAGTCTGTTTTTACAGATAGGTCTTGGGCGCCATATTGAAAAACATGGCTGCCCCGATTTCTAGCTACCGGTGTTCGTGGTCGGGAAGAATCATGCTAGTTTGTTGAAAACCACTGCCACCCGCCATTTCAAGTGGGAAAGGGTAACATTTGACTGTTACATGAGTGTTGAGACTCAGGGGATGCTAGGCAACCCCTCCAGCACTCTATAGGAAGATAGTGTGTGCTGGATCTGTAAATTTAAAAAGACTAGTAAAGTCAATTTAACTTTACATGCTCTGGGAGACAGAAGTCAGTCCCAGAGAAGGTATTTAAACCTTGGGGAGTCTGAAAGACACCCCTGTGCCACTGCACTCAAGGTTCTGTGTGACACATAAGAAAAAGGTGATGCCTATGGAGTTGTTTTAAAACTCCATATCCAAAGAACACAACAGTAAAACACACTGAAAATGAAAAGTTCAAAGTCACAAAATATCGCAAAAGAGCTGGAGGGCTCTAAGGTAGAGGGAATTTAGCACTTGGGTGAGAATTTTCCCTAACAGGTGCCACTTCTCAAATAGCAATATGCAGGTCCTGGCAAGGTTCTACCTGGAGCTGCATATCCAGTTCTGTGATTGGCAATGATGACTGGAGTTGGCTTGTGAGTAAGCATGTGGTGCAGTGCTCCAAAGTGCATGTGTGTTGTGCATGTGCCTGCATGTCTGTAGTGACACCCTTATGTTTTCAGCATGTGTGTTTCAGCACTCGACAGCGGCATGCAAGACCCAGACAATGGTCCCCATGTGTGAGGTGTGCCATCTGTGGATTGGAGATGCGCTGGTATTTTCAGTGCGTGTTTCTGCACCGTTGTCACTTGTGGCTGAGATGTGCTTGGATGTCAACGCTGCCAGATGAGGATGTGGTGCCCATGGCAGGTGCATGCATGATGGACATGATATTGTGCGGACTCTGCTTCCCCCACATCTGGATGTGAAACGTGCATTTGGATGTTTTGCATAGTGAAGTTGGGGCATTGAAGTTGCTGGTACTCTGATGTGATTTGTAATGGCACAGCTTGTGTACGCAGAGTTGATGGGTGTGCATGCCATGTGTATGTGCTTGGGGCCATGACATTCTTACGTGTGCCTGTATAATTTATGCATGTATGTGTTGCACAATGATGTGATTGGGTGGAGAGATGCCTAGGCAGGTGTTGGCATAGCCATGTTGTGAGTGGTGCAATCATGGCATACTACTGGTGGCAAGGAATACACTTTGTGTCTTGCCCAAAATGTGTCTACAGCGGTGACAACGCACATCTGTGTTCGCATGCTACACATGTATGTCCATCCTACCAGTTTACTCCCTTCTCACACCTGTGCCCGTGGCAGGTCTCCCATGGATGTGCATCAGGTTGCAGTAAGGTGACATTGACTTGCCCATTGTTACATGTGATTTCTCTTGCTATGTGTCTGTGTACTGCCCACATTGTGCTGCGTCTCACATGTGGATGGGTCCTGAATGTGGTTGACATTGAGCCTGGGTTGTTGTGTCTGTTTGGATGTGAATTGCATGTCCGTGTGTTTGAGTGTGGATGATGCTATTTGTGCCTTGGACACTTCATGTTACAGTGAAAGTTGTTGATGCCACACTGGCTTTTATGCAGTACACTGATGAAGCTATTCTGTGTCTCCTTTACCACAGTTGCTACAGATGATGAAGAGGGCGGAAGCAGTGCTGTGAAGCTTGGATGCAGGGACCATTCCACCAGACTTAGTCGCAGGCACCAGCCACTCCCCTGTGACAGCTCATCTTAAGGTAGCGATGTGGCTGAGGTAGTGCCTGTACCATTGGGCATGGCTGCTGGCGGTAAGTCCAAGGAGGTGAAGGTTACAGAGGACTCCTCAGCAGTGGTGGGGCTGGGTGATGCCACACAGGGGCCATCCATGGCAGAAGACACCCTGGAGTCATCCAGGCTGACGGAGGGGTAGGGAGAGGAGGTGGCAAATGCAGCCCAGCCCATGGGGGCAGGTGGTGATGTCCCAGGGGCATGAGGCTGTGCAGGCCACCATGGAGGTGCCTGTGTAAAATCCTGTCCATGGGCCATCGGATGCAGCACTGCATGCCTTCAGGGATGCCTCCACCCAGATCAGCATCCCCTTGCCAGCTGATTTTTCTATCAGGGTTCAGGTGCTGCCCTTGCTGGCCGGCCTGACGAGGCAGACTGTAGTCATTCGTGGAGTCATTCTGCTCTATCTACAACTTGCTCTTACTAAATAGTCTCCCTCTCAATCTTCACGTTCCTCTGGTACCAACTCCCTGTGTGTCAAGCGCTTCACTAAACAGAGGGCCGGTGGCTGATCTGTTTCCTCAGTTGGCTCCTTCTTATGGAACAGCCTTCCCCTTCCTCTTTGTCTTGAGCTAGATCTCCTCTAATTCCGGAAGCTCCTCAAGACTTTCATTTCACCTCTACTAATCCCACATTTGCTGAGATTGGTGACCAGTGCCCTAATCGGTCCTTCTGGGCCCTGGCCTCCCACACCCAATCACATTCATTCTCCACCGGCACCAAGGACTTGCTTTTCACCCACTGGCCTATGCCACTTTAGGCCTGCACCTACCTTTTTAATTGGCAGCTGCCCTCTCCCTTCCTCCACAGGGCACTTGCATCTACTGCTCTCTCACCAGCACGGGAACTCCTAGCACTTACTCCCTCTTCCCCACTACTCTCCATGCACTTGCACACTCTGAATGCTCACAAGGCCTAGTAGGTCCGTCTTTATCTTTTAGTGTTTAAGTTTGTCTCATTCCCATGTTGCCTCTCTGTTGCCCTGTGGGTGCTTTAAAACACAACTTACTTGCTGTAAAAGTGCCTTTCAAATGCCCAATAAATAAATAAATAAATCAAATAAATAAATGATGGGCAGGCTACTCGTGGTATGCTTGCCCATCATCACAATGAGCGTTACCACCTTGTGGCATTGCTGGCAGGAAGCCTGTTCACTGGTGGGCTCCATGGGTGGTTCACTGCTGCAACCGCCTCCTCAGCGCATTCCTCTGTGCACCAGTCATACTCCAGGGTGCCTTCCGGGCCAAACCCAGCATGGCCCCCTCTGCACCTGCCCCACCCCGAACACCCCATCTGGGGAAGGTTACAGCCCCGCACGAGGTGGGCGTGCCAAGCACATCAGCTGAGGTGGTCACCATGCTTACCCAGGCATCGACAGGGGCATAGGCAATGGAGGGACAGCAGGAACCTCGGAGTAGTGTCTGTGGTTATGGCAGTGTGGGGAGGGAGGAGTACTATCAGGGTGCTGCCTGGGGTAGTGTCAGAGGTGGGGGGTCTGGTGGGTGGTGTCTGGACTTGAGGGGCCTGCCTGGGGTAGTGTCGGAGGTGAGGGGGCTGTTGGGTGATGTCTGGACTTGAGCGGGCTGCTTGGGGGTCGTGTCTGGGGTGAGGGCAGTGTGGGGAGTACTGTCAGGGTGATGCCTGGGGTAGTGTAAGATATGAGAGTGAATGGTGGGTGGTGTCTAGACTCGAGGGGGCTGCATGGGGTATGTTTCAGAGGTGAGGGGGGCTGGTGGGTGGTGTCTGTGTTTGATGGGGCTGCCTGGGGTAGTTTCCTGGGTGAGGGTGTTGTGGGGAGGGTGAGTACTGTCAGGGTGCTGTCTGGGGTAATGTCAGAGGTGGGGGGTGGTGGGTGGTATCTGGATTTGAGGGGGCTGCTTGGGGTAGTGTCAGAGGTGAGGGGGTGATGTCTGAACTTGAGGTTGCTGCCTGTGGTAGTGATGGAGGTGAGGGGGCCTGGTGGGTGGTGTCTGGACTTGAGGGGGCTGCCTTGCGGTATTATCTGAGGTGAGGGTGGTGTGGGGACGGGGGAGAACTGTCCGGGCGCTGCCTGGGGTATTGGCAGAGGTGAGGGGGGCTAGTGGGTGGTGTCTAGACTTGAGAGGTTGATGTTCAGTAAGGGTATGGGCCGGCAGATTGGGTGCCTAGGGTGTAGGAGGGTGGCCTCTCAGTTTCACAGGGGTGCCACCTTGACTTGCAAGGGAGCCCATAGGTTTTGTAGTGGGTGCAGCCTTGACTTATGAGGGAGCCTGTGCATTTTTGTAGGGGATGCAGCCTCAATTTACAAGGGTGCACGCTTTTTTTCACAGGGGTGCCGTATTGACTTAAAATGAAGGCTTTGCATTTTCGCAAGGCTGCATTCTTGGTTTACGAGGGAGCCTGCGCATTTTCATAGGGGGTGCAGCCTCGATTTACGAGGGAGCCTGCGTGTTTTCGCAGGGGTGCCGGATGGAGGGTCACAGGTGGTCGTGGAAGTTTGTGATTAAGTTGGGATATGGCTTGTATTTTGGTTTGCTTGCGGGCATGTTGTGGGAGTTCCTTGCGCAGCTCGTTTTGATTTTTGAGTTGGCAGGAAATAGGCGTTTGGTTTCACGAATACGTGGAGCGCGCAGATTTACTTATGCACGCAGGCTCCTGCAGTGTCGTACTTGGCGCACTGCCATTGCGGGATTAATGCGCTCTTTTTCATGAATCGCCCCTTTATCTCTAATAAATTGCACATAAGGTGCATAATCTGACAACCCAGGGAAAGCAACAATGAACAAATAAGAGTGATAGTTACCAAGGACATGCGGTATCCATTAGCACTGCATTGGCAGAAAGAACACAGACATGAGCATGTTGAGAAGTTGAAATCCAAACAACAATGCAAGGTCAACCAGATCAAGCTGTCAAAGGCTTCTTACAGTGGCCCTCATTACGACCCTGGCGGAAATCGCGGTGCTAAATGCACCGCGGAGCACGGCGGAAAGCTGCCGATAGCGCCATGGAGGTTGGCAGATTTTCCGCCCCATGCCGACCTTGGCGGGGCGGTAAATCCCCAATCCCCATTTTACCCTTCCCCATTCCCATTTTTGCCCCATAGGGTATAATGGGAGTGGGGAAGGCGTTAATTGCGCCACCGCAAAATACGGTGGCGTAATTAACATCAAGGTCCCGTAGCGCCATGGATTTCTCCGCCCGGAAAAACCAGGCGGAAAACGTTCCATGGCGCTACGGGAACTCGTAGTAGGGCGGACGGGTCCGCCGCGAATAACGCTGGCGTAAACCCACTCCGCCAGGGTCGTAATGAGGGCAGTGTGTTAAAGAGCCAACGCACATTAACACTAATGTTCTTGACTGGATTGCCACACCTAATATATCTACAACTGACCTCGTTGTTAATCAGTGTCCATGGTCAGATCGTTTTTTCATACATATGAATATTATATGTGAATTCATATAAAAAAGGCTAAAGTAAATAAATGAACAGTTCAAAGTTACTCGCAATACCAAAAAACTTACACCAGACGTAGCAGAAACTGTTGCTGCCGCTAAATATAAAAATTGAGAGAGCAGGTAGTGCAACCACCATGAGTAACGAAATCCAGAGTACTTTACAAATAGCGGCAGATAACCTGGCACCTAGTAGAACAAAACTTCTGCCTATTAAAAAAACATAATAGTTGGTTTACACCAGAACTGCAAAGCCTCAAGTCAAATAAAAATAAACACTTTTACAAATGGAAGTATTCGAAACTGGAGAATGACAGGCTAGCCTTTCACGAAGCTTCTCAAGCATTCAAAAAAGCTATGATAATTGCAAAAAAGAAGACGTTAGACATAAGAATTCATGGAGCACACCATGAATCCAAAGAATTATTTAAATTTAAGATTCTGAAGGAACTGGCAACACCATGCCCGCCGCCGGAAAATATGCCTATCAGAGACGCAGATTGTAATTGCAATTGGTTATTAATAATGTGCTTCATACCCAGAGGTTTCTAAGCACGTACTGGGGGATCAAACCTGTGTTGCTCCGCCCCGTATTGCTTCCAAGGCGACCACGTTGCCCCCAAGCTATCCTCCTGAGATTGGTGTTCACCTATGGTGTTCACCTAATCAAAAAGCTGTGTTAAATACATTGGAAACCATTAAACATAATATTAAGCTCAAAAGAACAGAAGCAGTCCCTGTACAAGCACACTTTAGGACGCATCGGATAAAATAGAAGGTCCTGTTTTCAATTTCCATTCAGTTACGCAGCTAGAATTAACTGAAATAATTGACAAACTTAGACCTACTAGTTGTAAGGGGACTCCTGCCTGCCTGAAACTTTTAAAGAGTGCTCTGCCATAATGATCAAACCCTTGTCTAAATTTGTTAACACTTCGTTCCTAGAAAGCCAGTTTCCAGATCATCTCAAAACTGCTTGGATCAACCCACTACTGAAGAAGACTGGTTTGTGCCCCTTTAATCCTCTTAACTACAGACCAATCACAAACACGCCATTCTTGCTCTGTTTTGGATCGTGTTGCGTATATCCAGATTTCTGAAAACCCCAATGTTTTAAGCATTAAACAAGAGTGTGGGAGCCCCTCTACTGAGAATGAACATAGATCCAAAACCCTGTTCTCCAGAATTTCTTGCACTCAATTAGGCTCTACAGCCACATTTTATCTCACTGTACCCTTCACAGAAGAGAAATATTTGTTTGCATATCAGTCTAGTCCGACCCACAAGGGCAGTCCAGCACTAAAATGGTAGGCAATTCTTCTCTGGACAGGAATACCAATAGCAACCCCAGACACATGTTTTGGCCGTGTTGGCCCTCCTCGCAGAGGTGGAGCTGAGCCTCTCTAAGGCACAGTGAGCGAGCGAGGGTTCCATGTCCGGATTACCTTGAGTTACTTACGGTGGAACCCCAAGTTTTGCAAATTAAACAAGAGTGTGGGTGCTCCTCTACTGAGAACGAGAATGGGTCAAAAACCCTGTTCTCTGTGCTTTCTTCAACTCAATAGGCATTGCCTACTTGTGGGAGCTGAAGAGCGCTGAGATACGCTCCTTTAGTGTTTTTCCTTTGAACTTGCTGCCGCTCCCCCTCCGAACAGCACTGCGAGCACAGGGCTCTTGCTGTCCAGAAGGAGGCGGGGCCGTCGAGGATCACGTGACTGGCACACGTGACTGCCAGCTGTGCTACTAATCTGCCGTGAAGCCGCCCGAGCGGCGTTGACTGCAGGCATTTAATTGCCTACTTGTGGGAGCTGAAGAGCGCTGAGATACGCTCCTTTAGTGTTTTTCCTTTGAACTTGCTGCCGCTCCCCCTCCGAACAGCACTGCGAGCACAGGGCTCTTGCTGTCCAGAAGGAGGCGGGGCCGTCGAGGATCACGTGACTGGCACACGTGACTGCCAGCTGTGCTACTAATCTGCCGTGAAGCCGCCCGAGCGGCGTTGACTGCAGGCATTTAATTGCCTACTTGTGGGAGCTGAAGAGCGCTGAGATACGCTCCTTTAGTGTTTTTCCTTTGAACTTGCTGCCGCTCCCCCTCCGAACAGCACTGCGAGCACAGGGCTCTTGCTGTCCAGAAGGAGGCGGGGCCGTCGAGGATCACGTGACTGGCACACGTGACTGCCAGCTGTGCTACTAATCTGCCGTGAAGCCGCCCGAGCGGCGTTGACTGCAGGCATTTAATTGCCTACTTGTGGGAGCTGAAGAGCGCTGAGATACGCTCCTTTAGTGTTTTTCCTTTGAACTTGCTGCCGCTCCCCCTCCGAACAGCACTGCGAGCACAGGGCTCTTGCTGTCCAGAAGGAGGCGGGGCCGTCGAGGATCACGTGACTGGCACACGTGACTGCCAGCTGTGCTACTAATCTGCCGTGAAGCCGCCCGAGCGGCGTTGACTGCAGGCATTTAATTGCCTACTTGTGGGAGCTGAAGAGCGCTGAGATACGCTCCTTTAGTGTTTTTCCTTTGAACTTGCTGCCGCTCCCCCTCCGAACAGCACTGCGAGCACAGGGCTCTTGCTGTCCAGAAGGAGGCGGGGCCGTCGAGGATCACGTGACTGGCACACGTGACTGCCAGCTGTGCTACTAATCTGCCGTGAAGCCGCCCGAGCGGCGTAAGCCCTGGTGGTAGAAGGGCTGGTGCTGTTTGGCTGTTCGGCGTGGACGGCGATTAATAATTAGTAAGCCATCTTCGACGTGAGCGACTAAGGAGCGGGGCTGTTTGCCTGGTATTGACATTATTACACCTAACAAGCTATGACCAATGTCTATCATTGCTATTTATAATATGAAAATTCCCTGTTTTGTTGTGACGGTGGGGTTATAGACTACTATCTTTTTTATTGCCTGTAATTTTATCTATTAGGCCATATTCCTTAATTAGGTTAACCAGATTCAGGGGATACACATCATCTTGGTCTGGGGGAAGTTGGTGCCTAAGATTTACTATTATAACGATATTTTATCATCTACTCACTGATTCTATCTTATTTCACGATGAGATCTGGTTTGCGCAGCCACAAAGGCCCTCAACTCTTATTAGATGCTAACTCAGTTGTCCCGGCCTTACAATCTGATTCTACCAACATCCTGGCCAAATGTAGGCTGTCCAATACTGTGTCCATTACTACTTCGAAGTCCCTGTGTTGTGCCCCACTGCCGGTGAATCCTACCCCTTTTTTAAATAATGCCTTGTCATGTAGCCTTTCTGCGATGAAGCCTAGTATTGCAAATACCCTGGAACATACTACTCCATTATCTACCCATAAAGTTATGATTCATAACGCTGATATCATAGATGCAACTTCGAGTGTATCTGCAACAGGGGACAATGTAACACATAAAACTCCTAGGAAAGCCAAAGTTTACCAGCAAGCACCTGGGCAGACATTCATGGACAAATATATCCTAAAAGCTACCTCGACTAGCACAGAAATAAAACTGCCTAAAGTCTTTAGAGGGAATGCTATGCTAGATCATTCGGCAATGTCTACACAAGTTTTTCTCGGGGGAAATAATAATATTACTGATCTGAGTATTATCGAGTGTGCGGATAAAGTGATGACTCTGCCTTGTACTACGGGATTTCCTGAAATTTCTAGATCTTCTTCTCAAGATCTAGTGCTTGATAATACACCTACTGCCCTAACTAACATTATTGAAGTCATTGAAAGTAACACAGTGGAAGATGATTCCGACTTAGTCTCTGTGTCCACCAATGTGAATCAAGTTAATTCCCCACCTTTACATCATACTTTGAAAGAGGTGGATGAACGAATTCGTCTGACGCATCCAACAGTCTCAGCCCTTAACGTTGTTCTGAGCTCCTTTGTTGAGCTCTATGACAATGTTTGGTCGGAGCTTAAATCTGTCAAAACTGCAATGACAGAACTTAACTTAAAAATTGACTGGATCGGTACAGATATTTTAGCGGATCTTAATAACAAAGTGGATTGGATTGGTACCGAGCTTACCCAGAGATGGCCAACGCAAGTACCACAGGGCGATAGTTCTCCTTCCTCTTCTAGTCACCCTGTCCAGGGCAATTCTCAAATTATAGAGATTTCTGATAACATCTTATCAGTGGAATCTTCTAATATTGCCGTTGACCACGAGCTTGTTTTACCAGCAATTCTTATCGGTTCCGATACTTCTGCCATAGCTACAGGCTTAGCGGCCGACCCTATTCAAATCTTGCCGGACTCGTTTCCTATTCGGGGTCAATCTACCTCTATTGGGTTCCCAGTTATTACAGTAAAGGCTTCCAATAAAGCAATTCCTTCTGTACAACTTAATCCTATCTCACTGGCAATTCCTTGCTATCCAGCTGAGGATTTACTGAAGAGTATTAATTCTACTCGGCCGATAGAGCCCAGTTCTGATATAAATCTGACTCTTACTCAGGGTCATAAATGTCCACATGCTAGTGCTAGTAAGCCCCTAGTTCCTAAGAAAACAAGGGCCCCGCGTAAACTGCGGCTTATCAAGCGGAAACTGGCCACTAAGCAAATTAATACACTCTTCACTAAATCTACTGCTAAGGTTTTTTCCTTTTCGAATAATGTTTCTACCTCGATGGGTAATTTAACGAATGTTTTTAAGCCCCCAATGACTGAATTGGTTGAGCCCTTCGCTCATACTGTTAATTGTAACCCTCCAGCTACACATGTCTCTGACAAGCGGTTAGACAACCCCCCAAAGTTCTGCTTGGCCTCTTCTAAACAATTCACAAGTGAAAGTTTACTTGCTTCCTCTTGCTCGAACCTATGCCCTTTGGTACCATTTCAACATGGCTGTGGTACAGGCAAATTTAGGGCCAATGAGCAAATTTCTATGGTTCCGATGGTTATACATGCTACAAACTCCAGCAACCTACAACCTGATGTTGCCATCAGTAAACCTAAAAGCTATGAAGCAGCCGGGGTGGCTCCTGGTGGGTCACAAGCTTGTGGTACTAGCAATTCCAAGCTGAGTGATAAGCATATTGTAGTCCCTGCGTTCCCACAAGGTGCAAACCATATTAATTTACATCAGGGGGGTGGGTTTGGTAAATTTACAACTGTTGGAGTAATTCCCCTGACTCGTGCTGTGTCCCTAGTTCCCGAACTAAATTGTTCTCCAAGCGTGTTGGCCTTAGGGCCTCATCAAACTTCGGCCAATTGGGGTTCCACGTCACTGCAATTTTCATCGGATTCATTACCTATCCAGACCCTGACCCCTGCTTTACCCTTGGATCTGGGATTGGTGAGGGGTGCCTCTCAAGACAATATCAATCTGTCTGTCCCCACCCATCCCACAATCTCTGCTGGGATTCGCAATCTGGTGGACCGTTTATATAAACCTCCGATTAGACCTCTGCCACCTGCTGCTACTAAACATTTGGATACTATTATGAAGGGTTTTCAAAATCTATCTGCGGATAATTTAACACGTCAAGATTTTATGAATAATAAGAAAGCTAATTCATTACATTTGATTAAGATTCAAAGCTTGTTAAAAATGGAAGAGCCTGTCTGTTTGAATCGCTGCAATGTCTTATCCATTTTTTCGGAAATCCCTGCACTCGCTCTTATCTCTTCTAAGGATATTGATAGAGTGGCCTTTTTGGATTGTAATTCTGTGGATATGAGCTTGATCCTTCTTGCGTCACCATTTGTTAAAGAATTGATCCTTACTCAAAAAGACGCTTTGAAGGATTTGGGCTTCAGAGTTGAAGCGGCTGAATCTTGGGAACTACCGACGAATCGGCCTTCTCCTTTACAATCAGCAGTTAATCCAACTAGGGATCATACAGGTGGTCAGGATTTGCTGCCCTTCCCAACCACTTCAGTGCACCAGCAAACCAATGACGTGGATTGGGCTACCATCATCTCCACCCTGTGGCAAAAACTTGTGCCCTAGTCATTCTTTTCCTACTTTGACTGCAGATGCCCAGTTGATCTTTCGTATAAAATCTTGGAACTCCAGAGGCAATCAACATCTATTCTCGAACTTGGAGTGTCTGCAGCAGTTGAGAGATGCAAATGTTATCTGCATTCAAGAGTCTTGGCTGACCACAACTCCCTGTTTAGATGGTTTTCAAATTTTCGATCAGCCGGCCCGGCATAACCTGAGGGGTAGACCTTCGGGCGGTTTGCTGGTGGCTGTGGATAACTGTTGTGGGTTCTCTGGCAAGGTTCTTTTGGGTCTTCCGTTTGGGGCACTGGGGGTAGTCCTGACCTCAAGTTTTGGCCAACTAAAATTACTAATTATTAACATCTATTGGCATACAGGGGTCTGTGAAATTCAGTTGTTTGTATCTCTTATCTCACAGATTATCTTGGAGTGGATGTTGGATAATGACTCAGGTCATGTAATACTTGCTGGGGATCTGAATTGTGATTGTTTATTTGACTACTCAACATGGGCACTATGTGATCTGTATCCCTATGACCGATGTGACAAAAAGAAAAATCTGGCTAGCCAAATTTGGTATACTGAACTGGGCAATCTAGGTTTACAACCCCTGCGTGATTCATCACTTTCCTCCTCAAATCTCATTAGTTATACCTGGAGGCGGGGGTCTTCTACTTCCACTCTTGATTACATCTTTATAGATGATTACTTGCTTACAAGATGCTCGAAGTTTGACATTTTTTTGAACTCTTGGAGTGATCATGGTATATTAACAGCAACTTTTAACATCTGCCTGACAAAGGGGCGTCTGTGCCAGCCGATAGCGGTTTCTTTAAATTCATCTGGTTCAGCTATTCACTGGTCCCCTAAAAATATCGCTACTCTAAATGGTAAATTGTGGAATATGCTTAACAAGACTACTCTTGATTGGAAACTGACAACATTTAATGCAGCAATGGTTACTACCTTGATACAAGGGGCAGTAGACGATACTGGTATTTCGCTTGTAACTCGAACTCCAGCTGTTAGGCATTTACATCAATATAACTCTGAGGTGGCTGCAGCAAAAACCCTTAAGAATAAAAATATTAGGAAATTATATACTACAATAAGTGACCTGTCTATTCGCTTAATTCTTACTAATAAGGTTAAATTAGCCTATAAGAACTACTGCAAATCAATTAAACATCAATTGTTACAGCAGGATGCGGAATTAATGTTACAGGTTATTTTGAAGGCAAATGTGGGAGCCTTCTGGCAGATTGTTAATGGACAGGATGGTTCTCAGGCCATTGCTGAACTTAATCCGATTGCGGAACAAACCTGGCTGGAGTTTTATTCTAACAGATTTCTCTATAGCCCCTTAGTGGCAACGGCCAGCCTTTCTGACTATGATCCATTAGCCCCTTACTCTATTTGGGATCCCCCGTTGGATATTGATATAATCCTGGAACTAATTTCTAAGTGTAAGAGCTCAAGAGCTCCGGGCCCAAATGGGTTAACGAACAACACCTTCAAAGCAGATCCAAATCTTTGGGCCAATCTTTTATGTATTGAGTTCCGAGATATCCTACAAACGGGGATTTGTCCTACTTCATGGTCCATTGCTCATGTTATTCCGATCTTCAAATGCGGTAGTAGGTCCGAGCCTAAAAACTATCGGCCTATCGCTTTGATTGATGCGGATTGCAAACTTTTTTCTGCTTTCCTTCTCTCACACTTAAGGGAATGGGAACAAACTAGCCATCCTCTGAGCCCCTTTCAAACGGGTTTTCGTAAAAACCACTCCACTAACATTAATGGTCTGGTAGTTAAGTGCATTCAGGAGACTGCCTGGAGCTCAACTAGAGGACCTATTTTTATGGCCTCAGTTGACCTCTCGGCAGCCTTTGACTGTGTCGACCGTAATAGGCTATGGCAAAAACTTCATGCCTGGGGCCTGCCAAGGGGCTTAATTAGCCTTATGGAGGGGGTATATAACCATTCTTCTATTCGAATACGGTTAAATAAAAAGGGGGACTTGTCAGATGCTGTTCGTACTTATCGCGGGGTTAGACAGGGCTGTGTGTTAGCCCCTTGGGTGTTTAATCAATACGTTTCAGATGCAGCAGAGCACCTTATGAAAGAGGGGCTAGTAGCACCAAGTATTGGTACTTTGAAACTTATTTGGCTGGCTTACGCTGATGATTTTGTTCTATTTGACCTAACTAAGGTGGGGTTACAGCGTTTGCTGGATGTATTCGCCAATTATGCTCAACTTAATGGTCTGAATATTAATCCGGCAAAAACCAAAATCCTTGCCTTTGCTAAAGGGGTTGTTAGGAAGAAAACAAATCTCTGGAAGTTAGGTGGTGTGTCTGTATCTTGCTCCACTTGCCTTACTTATCTGGGCTATTATTTGGGAGCAAGTAGAGGATCAAAAGGGCAGATCCTTCTTCTCCTAAATAAAGCTAAGGTATTGGCCAGTCAAGTCCTTAAAATTGACCGTAAATATGGTCGATTCTCCATTAGACCTGCATTATTTTTTTTTGAGGGGAAAATCGCCCCGAAACTGATCTATGGCCTAGAGTTCAGTACGCAGTTAAGCATTGCCAAATTAGAGGGTATCGAAGGGGATATATGGAGACGGGTCTTACATATCCCTAATGCAGTACCGTTGGCTGCTATTCGCTTTGAGCTAGGCTATATTTCTCTGTCAGCACGAGTCGAGTGGAGGAAGCTTCTGCTTTATGCTAAATTAAAGGCCCCTTCCGCCAACACGCTATACGAACTGGTTGGTAATAACATTTATCGAACTGGATTTCTATATAAATAGGGTCTACAACCACGTTTTAGCTCACTACTTTCTTCACAGTGTACACATTTCTATTTGCGTATTAGTATGGTCCCACCCACAAGGGTAGTCCAGCACCAAAATATTAGGCAATTCTCCTCTGAACTGGAGTACCATCAGCAACCACAGACACATGTTTTGGCCTTGTTTGGCCTCCTCAGTGAGGTGAAACTGAGCCTCTTTAAGGAACAGTGAGAAAAGGGTCCATGCCTGAATTACCCTGAGTTACTTAGGGTGGAACCCCAAGTTTTACAAATTAAACAAGAGCATGGGTGTCCCTCTACTGAGAAGGAACATGGGTCAACTACCCTGTTCTCTGGAAAGTCTTCCACTCAGGAGGGTCTACACCAATAGCAACCCCAGACACATGTTTTGGCCTTGTTGGGCCTCCTCACTGAGGTGCAGCTGAGCCTCTCTAAGGCACAGTGAGCAAGGGGTCCATGTCTGGATTACCCTGAGTTACTTAGGGTGGAACCCCAAGTTTTACAAATTAAACAAGAGCATTGGTGCCCCTCTACTGAGAACGAGCATGGGTACATTACCCTGTTCTCTGTATTTTCTTCCACTGATGTGGGTCTACAACCAAGTTTTAGCTCACTGCTCCCTTTACAGTGTAGACATATCTGTTTGCGTATCAGTCTGGTACCACCCACAAGGGCAGTTCAGCACCAAAATGTTAGGCAATGCTCCTCTCCACATGAGTACCATCAGCATCACCAGACACATGTTCTGGCCGTGTGGGGCCTCCTCAGTGAGTTGAAGCCAAGCCTCTCTAAGGCATAGTGAGCAAGGGTCCATGTCTGGGTTACTTAGGGTAAAAACCCAAGGTGTTAAGCATTAAACAAGAGTGTGGGAGCCCGTCTACTGAGAATGAACATGGGTCAAATGCACTGTTCTCTGAATGTCTTCAACTTAGGAGGGTCTCCAACCGCATTGTACCTCACTGCACCATTTACAGATGAGAAATATGCATTTGGATATCAGTCTGGTCCCACCCACAAGGGCAGTCCAACACTGAAATACCAGGTAATTATCCTCTGAACAAAAGTACCATCATCAACCCCACACACCTATTTCAGCCTTATTGGGCCTCCTCATCGAAGTGAAGCTACGCCTCTCTAAAGCACAGTGAGCATGGGGTCCAGATCTGCATTATCCTGGATTACTTAGGGTAAAACCACAAGGTTTTAAGAATTAAACACGAGTGCGGGAGCGCCGCTTCTGAGAATGAACATGGGTCAAATGTACTGTTCTCTGGAATTTCCTCCACTCCGCAGGGTCTACAACCACACTTTAACTCAGTGCACACTTCACAGAGGAGGCATTTTTATTTGCATATCAGTATCAGTATGGTTCCACCCACAAGGCAGTCCAGCACCAAAATGCTAGGACATTCTCCTCTGAACAAGAGTGCCATCAGCAACCCCAGACACATGTTTCGGCCTTGTTTGGCCTCCTCAATGAGCTGAAGCTGATCTTCTCAAAGGCACCGTGAGCAAGCAGTCCATGTCGGCATGGGTAAGATCTAGCAGAGGCGTGATAAAGAGAAGAAGAGGTAATCAACTACCTGGTGAGCGCTACATATCAGACCCTGGCAGTGAGCAGAGACAAAAGAGGAGAGGGCGTCATGAAACTGCTTACAGCAATATCACACACTTTGCCAGAGATCAGACAAAGAGAAGTAGAGAAAGCCTCCAATGTGTTGAGGGCTATATCACTGATGCTGAGAGGTGGCCATTAAGGAGAAGCAAAGCTGGCAATTTGCAATCAAACTGTCTTACAAACAACCTATTCAAAGTCACAAAAATAAAGGCTTGCTCGTATGAATGAGGAAAAGGGCATAATCATCAGACAAGGAGCATGGCCCTTGGCTAAAGGGTGATAATATACAGGAGCTGGGCTAGAAGCCTAAAGCAAGGTGGGAATGACACTCACATAACCCTGCGTTTGTAAAACCAAAATGCATGCTGAGTTCTATTTTATGGAAGCTGTGAAGACAAGACAGGTGTTTGGATTCAATAACCCTGAGACTTTCAGCAGACCCCAAGAAGCACACAGGAAACTATATATGTACGTTGCTGTATGCCAGTTATTTAATGGTGGGGAATACCAGTATTCCCCTTGCAAGGTTCTTGAATAAAATTGAGTTAACCCATCTGAACACTTTTACTTCCAAAACAATTCCCTAGACCCATTGGAGTTAACCTGTCCTTTAAGTAGAATAAAATTGCGGAACTTTACTAACAAATCCTGTGTGTTCAGTTGCTCCTTCGTCACTATCTGATGCTAGCTGTATTAACTCATAATATTCTGGAGTGTATAAGGATCATGAATGATCTTTATATCTCTTTGCACCCATAGTTTACTTACACTGCAATGTTGCATGTGCAATTCCTCCACATATGTGTAACAGTATTTGTATGATGTGTCTGGGTCTAGTTGTGCTGCTGACCCCTTGATTCTACCCAACTAAAATTTAATTCAATGTTTTTCTTTATACCATGTTTTGGCTAACATCTTTGGTGACACTATTTTACACTCTTTATTGTCTCATGTTGTGTCATGTCTGTTTCTGGGTGCCTAGCAAAGGATAATAAACTCAGTTATCTGTACTTTGCAGTTCATGTTGGAAATGTATGAAATGGACATATGTGTGGATTGTACTGCTGCAAGTTTCTTTTCTATTTCAAGTTAGTGGTGTGGCCATGTATCAACCAACTTGCAGTGTTAATGAAATTATAGGGAATGGGAAGGACCTGGGGAAGATTGTCCAACAACCGAGAGCAAGCTGGATCCCCTATTAATTATAGATTAAAGGCTTCTGCAGCCCTTCATAAGAATCACATATGAGTCCAACATATTCAAAACGGGTTGGGTAAAGGAGGTATTATTTTCACCTGCTAATTAAAGAAAAAGGATCAGTCGTGTTAATTAAGGAGACAAGTATTGTTTGAATATTACCTCCCTGTACCAGCCTGCAACTTTGGGTGAGCATTGAAGTAGTCATGGGGGGGGAGGGGTGTAAAACTCTGGCCCTCCCATTAAAGCATGTATGCCCTGGAGAAAGTGTAGGCGGATTCCTATGTCCACCCCACTATGCCCAAGTCCTTGGCTAGGGAACCATCTCATTATCCCTGTGCCTATCTCTGCACTTTAAGGGAAGTCCAAAGTGGGTACACCACATCCAATATTGAATTACCTTTGAGGTACACAAGTTACCTAAATCTGATGATAGAGTAACAACAGATTTAAAAGTCTGTGGAAGATATCAAGAGAAATGAGGGGAGAAAAGCAAGGAACGTTTTAGAGAGAATATCAAGCGAGAGGGGGTTGAGAGAAAGAAGTTAGAGGTTGGAGAAAATATTAGAAGAATTTAAAAGGTTTTTAGGAGGACATTGGTGATGGTATGAGGAGGAAAGATGAGGATTGTAATAAAGTTTAAGTTTGAAGGATTGCTTTGTATGAATTAACTTATGCATGTATGAAATGCACAGAGTATAACCATAGATGTGACGCAATAGTGCACAGTACACTGAACTTTGGAGAGAACATCAAGGAAGAGGAGGAGTAAATCAATGATGAAGAGGTTGGACAATATTTTAGGAGAAAGGAGGAGGGGAGTTTTGAGAAAGACGTTAGAAAAGAAATCAGGAGAAAGGAGTGGCAGAGTTTTTAGCAGGATGAGGTAGAAGAAAATAGCAGAAGGAGAAGGATGAGAAGGAACCCTTGATGAAAGATGTGAGTCAGATATTTCAAGGAAATACAGAGAAGCAAAAATGCTGACGGAATGAAGAAGGCAAAAGAAAAAGATGGACACAGTATGCACACCAGAATTTAAATTTTTGTAGGCAATTAGGGGAGGCTCTGGGAAAAGCTCCTTCAAGTGTGGCTCCAGTTGTGTTGTCCTCCAATTCTTTCTAATTAGTCGCGTGATTTGGTGACTTTCACTCAGGTATTTTAAGGAATATAGGAATGGGATCTCTTTTTTCTCAGGTGTTTTCTTCAACAGGTCTTCCCTTGATATAAGGGTGCTTCTTGTTTTAGCTGCCGCTATCACATTTGGTGGGTATCCCCTCTTCGGGTATTTTTATTCCATTTTGTCCATTTCGACCATTAGTGTAGTTTCAACCGATGTTATTCTTTTAGCTCGGAGGAATTGGCTATAAGGCAAATTGTTCTTTAGGTGTTTCGGGTGAAAGCTCCTGTAGTGTACACTATTGTTGACATCAGTGGGTTTGGTAAAAAGATTAGTGACAATCACTCCATCTTTAAGTTCAAGTTCAACATCGAGATAGTGGATTTTAGGTGTCCCAATCTCCATTGTAAATTTGATCCTCTCATAGACTGTGTTGATATACTGTAGGAACCTTTCAAGTTGTGCCTTGTCTCCTCTCCAAATTACAAAAACATCATCAATATATCTCATCCAGCATATCAGTCTGGGGCCCCATTCTTCGTGATTAATGATGTATAGCGATTCTAAATGATGCATGAACAAATTTGCATAGGCCGGTGCCATGGCAGAACCCATGGAGGTGCCAGAGGCCTGTAGGTAAAATTGGTTATTGTATCTGAAAAAGTTGTTGTGTAGGATAATTTTGGCTAATTCCAGTACAAAGGTTTTTTCTGCTAGACAGTCATTTTCTCGAAGTAGGGCCCATTCCAATGCCTCAATTCCCTTGTCATGTGGGATGGAGGTATACAGACTCTGTACATCTAAAGTTACTAGAGTGTCATTTATCTGAAGATTCTGGATATTCTAGATGATATTGAGAAAATGGGTGGTATCTCGAAGATACGTATTAGTCTTTTGAACTATAGGTTGTAGAATCTGATCAATCTAGACAGCCAAGGGGTCAAATACGCTATCTGTACCAGCAACTATTGGTCTTAATGGTGGTTTGGTCAAATGTTTATGGATCTTTGGGAGTCCATAGAATACTGGAATAATGGGATATGGTTTAGACAAATATGTCTTAGTTTTCAAGGTAATCCAATCATTCTCAAGTGCTTTCTCCAAAATAGACTCAATCATAGCTTGTATATTTGAAGTAGGATCTTCGTCAATTGGTATGTACGTGTCCCTATCATTCAGAAGTATAAGGCATTGGGCATTGTAGAAGATGGTATCCATAACTACGATGGCACCTCCCTTATCGGCAGGTGTAAGGGTCAATGTGTGGTCATCTGCTAAATCTTTGATGATATTACTCTGATGTTTCCTGATGTTATATCTTTTTACACTGTTGTAATTCATTCTTTTAAGTTGATGCAACATCTGTGATTCAAATAACTTTAAGGTAGTATTGTGAATGGGCGGATCAAATGTACTCTTAGGTTTAATCTCCAGAAACTCTGACGTGCTTGGGTATTCAACTGGAGTCTGTGTGGAAAAGAAGACTTTTAGCCTCATTTTTCTCAATAGTCTGTAGAGGTTTACACGTTCTTCCAGATGAGTGGTGTTTTGGGTAGGCGTGAACGAAAGTCCCAGATTTAGTACTTCTAATTGACTTTCTGTAAATTGTTTGGATGAAATGTTCACCACTAAGTGTTGGCTTTTTTGTTCCTTGGCCTTAGGTTTCTTAATACCTCTTCTGGTGGTCTTTTGTCTAAAAAAGACTGTGGGACTGTAGATGATGTGGTGGCTTCTTGAGAGTTATGTAGGATCCCTACTCTCGGATTGGAAGCTGGTGGTTGGGTTCTCGTTTGATCCGCTCTTTTGGGTCTCTCTTCTCCACTTGAGGGGATCTCACTGCTAGCTTCACTCGTATCTTGTCTTGAGGATTCTGGTGGTGGTCTATTGGGACGTTGTGGTCTATTGTTTTGATAATATTCTTGCCAACTATATACAATATCCTGGGAATAATCCAATGTGTCCCGTCTGAATTTCCTGACTTTTCGTTGTTCAATGTCTTTTTTATATTGCGTTAATGATGTGTTGATATCCTCTAGGATGGTTTGTAACTCATCGCTTGTTTTGAATGTACTGAGTTGTTCACTTAGATCATTTATTTCAGAGTCTAATTTCATAGCTGATTTCGACAGCTCTTCAATAGTGAGTAATATGAGATCTAAAGAGCATTTGTTAAGGATTTGCTCCCATCTTTTCACAAATTGTGGTACTTCCTTACAGAGGGTGGGTTTAAGGTAGACACGGTGTCCCCTCATTATCCTTTGAGATCGATAATAATGTGCCAATGTTGTGGCATGCAGTTTTTGGGAAATTTCCCTTCGTATCAACTTTTCCAAGCGAAATACAATTTGTTCTTGATTAGTTGCTGCCGGAGTTGTAGTTTCAATGTCTTTAATCAGACCTAAAATACGGGTAGCTTCTTCTTCGTTAAAGCCAAAGGTAGTTGCGTGTTTGTCAGTAATGGCATTAATTTTATTAATTTTAGAAAATGACATATTTTAATAAGGGTTATAATTTGGGCGGGTGCTATCTGCGATTATGTGTCACACACTCGAAGAGCGGAAATCTACTTACACAAAAGAAAAAGATGGACACAGTATGCACACCAGAATTTAAACACTGATTTTTGTAATGCTCATAAATATTTAGTGAGGTGCAGAGGAGAAAAACACTGCCTTGACACTAGGTAGTGGTACATACCAAGAGAAGAAAAGTGTCCACGGGCTTTGGAACATTCGCGTCCCCTGCACACTCGGGTTATTGCCAATGGCAAACAGTCATTCACAAAGAGTAGATCAAGTTTTTTAGAATAAATTTCAATGTAACCATTTGAAAATAAATTGTTTAAAATACAATAAACCAGAGTAGGTGTAAAGGAACTATTTTTTGAAAAGCTTTTGAAGAAATAGCTTACTGGTTCATCACCAATTGTGTTATACTTACGTATTCACTGAGTGCTTATTTTCAATAGAAATAAACAAATCACTTAGTAATTGATTTCAAGAAACATAAGATTTAATAATGCATGCCAGTCTATATTCAGCAATAGTATCAATTGTTGATCGTCATATAGTGCCATGTCTTTAAACAAGAAGTGTATACATTTTGAAATATAGTAGAGGCCTAACTACTATCTCTTTAGCTCAACGCGTTTCGGGATGTGATATCCCTTCTTCAGGAGCTGAATGTTCTGTGTTATCACAATTCAGTTTTTCATATTTTCATAGGTGAAGTACTTCAAAACAAACTGTTCCCCTTAAAGCATAAAGGATAAGGATGTTTTTAGTACAATGTCACTACATTCTCATCAACATGATAATATATTTAGAACTAAAGTAACAAAGGTCTTCTCTACCTCTCATCGGTGCCCCTTAGGTGTCTATCTGGAGGGGGTAGTCAATATTGAAAAAAAATGGGAGAACCCCTAAACTGCAATTAATCCGTATTCAATGCGTTCTTGTACTGTGAAAAAGTTAAAAAAGATAAAAAAAGATGGAATATGTCTTTCAGAATGGTGCAGTGCTATTAACAATACTCTAAATGTAAATACTTAATACTTAAGTGTTAGAGAATGATGTTTAGAAACAGTACATGGAAAACTGTTCTTAATTGGTAAAGATATTATATGTGGACATACACACTCTACTGAATGAGTCGAATATATGAGATTGCCCTATTATGAGTGCATGGCAGATATCTACCACTGTGCGTACATTGTTAAATAACTTTATTACGTGTACTATAGGACCATCAACAAGTACATCTGCAATCATGTGTAAAAATATGTGTAAAAATAAATATAATAAGCAGCATTCCTAAGACTGTGAGCAAACGTGCCCCTTTGGGATACTCACATCATATAGTTCCCATGCAGTTCAGAGCTTTGGCATTCCCGGTCTCCTATCATGGAGCAGAGCTCCATTTTTTACTAGCCTCTGCACATTACTCAACTTGCAGCACTTGGATATCACTCCTCTACCTCTTATAAGCTTGCCTTAACATGTAATAGACCGGCCTTTACACGTTACCTAAAATGTCCGCTACATTATTTACCTACCTTTAGCACTATCAATGACGCGATGCGGGTGACGATCTGCGCAATGACGTCAGATGTTTACATCTGACGTCATTACGCCGACGCACGACGTCAACACAATACTTACTCTAGCCTCCCGCGTTTGGGTGCCATTCGCGGATGCCGGCCACTCGAATCTAGAGTCTCAGGAGAGGTAAGAAGCTCTGTTAGGATGCCATTTCAGATGGCTATCCTCTAGCCCTGCGAGGCTTTTTTTGACTCTGTTCAAATTCTCCCTATAGATAGAGGTATGACATTTCCACCCTATGTCTTTTACAGTGGATGATTTAAGCCGCCACCATCCCGCTTTCTATTGTGAAGTACGGATTTTCTCCCAACACGGGAGTCATTGACTCATCATTAGACACTTTGTCCACCTCATCGACTATGTGGTGAGTGCATAAGTGTATGTTATCTCTCACAACCCCTGAGTTGGGATAATATCTTTACCAATTAAGAACAGTTTCCCATGTACTGTTTCTAAACATCATTCTCTAACACTTAAGCATTTACATTTAGAGTATTGTTAATAGCACTGCACCATTCTGAAAGACATATTCCATCTTTTTTATCTTTTTTAACTTTTTCAAAGTACAAGAACGCGTTGAATACGGATTAATTGCAGTTTAGGGGTTCTCCCCTTTTTTTCAACATTGACTACCCCCTCCAGATAGACACCTAAGGGGCACCGATGAGAGGTAGAGAAGACCTTTGTTACTTTGGTTCTAAATATATTATCATGTTGATGAGAATGTAGTGACATTGTACTAAAAACATCCTTATCTTTTATGCTTTAAGGGGAACAGTTTGTTTTGAAGTACTTCACCTATGAAAATATGAAAAACTGAATTGTGATAACACGGAACATTCAGCTCCTGAAGAAGGAATATCACATCCCAAAACGCGTTGAGCTAATGAGATAGTAGTTCGGCCTCTACTATATTTCAAAATGTATACACTTCTTGTTTAAAGACATGGCACTATATGACGATCAACAATTGATACTATTGCTGAATATAGACTGGCATGCATTATTAAATCTTATGTTTCTTGAAATCAATTACTAAGTGATTTGTTTATTACTATTGAAAATAAGCACTCAGTGAATACTTAAGTATAACACAATTGGTGATGAACCAGTAAGCTATTTCTTCAAAAACTTTTCAAAAAATACTTCCTTTACACCTACTCTGGTTTATTGTATTTTAAACAATTTATTTTCAAATGGTTACATTGAAATTTATTCTAAAAAACTTGATCTACTCTTTGTGAATGACTGTTTGCCATTGGCAATAACCCGAGTGTGCAGGGGACGCGAGTGTTCCACAGCCAGTGGACACTTTTCTTCTCTTGGAATGAAGAAGGCAAACAAGTTGCCTGATGAGACGGTTTTAAGGTGAGGTTGAGGCACACGCACTTGAGGGGGTATCATGGACAGATATGAAAGAAGGTCACAATAGTAAAAAGAAATGAGGAGCTAGAGGTGAGGTCCTCTTAGTTAGGGGTCAAGAGCCTGAATCCAGAGAAAGGGAGGTTGCAAGTGGGTCCTAGGCATACCTATGAACATGACAGACACCTGGTGGAAACTCTGCGTATGTATTCATCACATCTACCCAGAAGATGCATTTTCCTAGGATCAGCGTACAACCACCCTTACAGACAGAGGAGTGGGGGTCTTTTGCAAGACTCATAAAGAATCAGAGAACTAGCAACTACACCACATATAGACAGAAAAGGAAGCACAGGGGGTATTTTTAAATGGCTGAAAATGTGAGTGAATGGGAAATATCAATTGCTATATGAAGAGGATCCAGAGCACAATATGCCAAAATAAAAACATTTATAAGCTTGTCATTCTGTATATTTGTTTTATTATCAGTCCCGTAACAGCTAACCTGTTGTCTTTAACGTATTCCATGGAGTTCTAATTTATCCCAGCATTGTTAAGAACCCTAATAAAATCCTGGTTGACATACATTCTCAGAGTTTTCTTGTGTTGAACCTTTTCTGCTTTTGTGACACTGCCCCACTTTTTATTACAGACACCAGATCAGGGGTGTGTTATTTTCTTTTAGGCATGCATACTCATATTAACCACCTGCTGTTTGTAAATGGCTACAGTGTTAGTAAGCAAACTGCCACTTTCTGGCATGTCCTTCAAAAGACACTAAGCGGTCACAACCACCTAGAATTTGCATTTGATTTAAATCTTCCAAATTATTTCATTTGGGAAATGAGATATGGTAACAGTATGGTTCTGAGTAGGACCTTAACCACTCAAAAAGCGGCTTGCAATGTAGTTCCCTTTTTGGCCAAAGATTTTAAAAGAAGCACCAGAGACAACTGCAGCGTCATTATTTTAGCTGAGCTCTGGCATTGTCAAGAAAGAGCTGCAACAGCCTTGTTTCCAAAGGAAGTAGAAGGTGGATTTAGGGATAGTGTCTGTGGTGTACCAACTATCCAGACCGATGTATACTATGTCCCTAAGTAAATCACATCCTTCCTATAGTCGTATATTTACCAAACATGGAAATAGTACATGAGATTGGCAATATCAGAAGTAATACTGCCAAACTCATAATGAGACCCAGAGCCTTCA
Organism: Ambystoma mexicanum; assembly: GCF_040938575.1. Classification (NCBI taxonomy): domain Eukaryota; kingdom Metazoa; phylum Chordata; class Amphibia; order Caudata; family Ambystomatidae; genus Ambystoma; species Ambystoma mexicanum. Next base: position 478,978,552 of record NC_090933.1, on the reverse strand, counting down.
CCATAGATATGAACACATTCTAAAAATAAAAAAGCAACCATGCTGCTCTGGTTTCTCCGGCCTCTTAATGAACAAAATGTATTGCGCTCATGATAAAACACTCTTTAAGAACACAGTTCTTGTCAGGTCACCTATGGAAACCTATAATTCAAATGCTCCTACATTGCCATGTTCCAGTTTCTTCCACCTTGTTTATTCACTACTTTGTCAGGGTAGCCTACCTGTTTTGAAGGCTCTAGGCTGTTGATAAACCATTATCAGATGGCATACAAGACTTCACTTCCATGGTGTCATCTTCAGCATACTGCATATCACATATCTGCAAGACACAAAAGAGAGACCAAGGTATTCCTGAAGACCCATGCATTCTCCAAGCACAACATCAGAGTGACTATAAAGGGTAAAACCCACTCGTATTCCCAGCCACCATGCAAACCTAGTTAAATGTCAATTTTCTTGTAAATGTCTTTCTGGTGAACTGGGGTCCTGAGATAATGTGCTGCAACCAAAACGAAAGAATGCTATCATGGGGAATGCCTCCTATGAATAGACGTTTAATGAGTATTAAGGGCCCTCTTTTCGATTGCACCCATGAGTTATCGACTAACAAGGGGTCAGTGCTTTTTCCATTTCTAATCATGTCCCGCTGAGTGTACATATGACTTGGAAGTGATGGGTAAGAGACCTAAAAGGGAGAGACTGAATTTCAGTCTTTTGATTGATGTGGCCTTCCATACCACAATTATTAACATCTCAAATTAGTTTTTTGGCCTTAATGCAGTGGGCATCTAGACAGGTTTAACCCTCTGGAATGTCATACAAATAAAATCTTTGAAAAAAACATTTCAAATGGTGTTTTGTAACATTACAATTTTAAACTGCTCGGATTGGACATGCAGGCACGTGAACATCAAATATGGTTGATCAAATAATTGGGCACACAAAGTGCACCTATTGAGCAACAGGTATCACATGCAAGTTTATAAGAGGGAAAACAAGCAGTTAAGCTACTCCTTACTATTCAAAATCTAGGAAATAGAGAAGTTAAATTATTTCCATATGCAGATTCTACAAAATTGACAGGGGACAAAAGAATAGCTTATACCCTCTCACAATTTATTAAACCATGTCCTTTCCAGAAACTATTCCCCGGTTAGGGGGTACAGAGGGCTACCTATTCTTCATCAAACAAAGATAAATTGCATCTGAATATTTCTAGTACTTAGAGGACCTGCTATCATTAAAATGCCTTAGCAATAGGCTTTCTTTGTAAAGTGAAGGCATCAATTTTACTTCTACATTCTGATTCATGCTTGCACCTACATTGCAGCATTTGCTGCCTTCTTTCAGGCTTAAGGCTTGGGTATTGCGACCTTCTTGCAAGCTATGATGACAAGTATGGGTGGTCTGTTGCAGATAAGTTACAAGTTACAAGACCATCTTGCTATTTAAATATGCATACCATTCTTGGAAAAGAGGTTGGATAACATTTCACTATGGCTCATAAATACAGACCATACTTATTTTTTAAAGGGAGGGTGTCATCAGTAATACCAGTCTTCTCTGTGATATCCCAGGTTTGGCTGGATCTTCAATCAGGGTATGGATGGTGTGATGAATCCGGTGGACTCATCACTGATTCCACAGCGGTTACCTCCTCCCATGTGTCTAGGGGATGGCAGCTGCCAACTGATCCTGACCCTGGGGTGGTTATATGAGGGAGGATCATGTAGGAGGGGAAACCTATCAGTGAGAAGGGATGATTCCATTGGAAGAGGCACAGTATTCCTGCCTTTTCTCCGACAAAGACCCTGTGATACCCAAGCTGTTGAAGGCTTGTAGTCACCCCACAATTCCTCCTCATTGTGAAAATCAGAAACCCCTTCCTTTATGTCAAATCTCTATGTATTCTCCAAACATTCAAAATATGCATAATACATCTTCTGTTGTTGACCTTTCTTTATGGGAAGGTTCTGAACAACATCATTGTAAAAATCCAATTACATCCATGGACTTCATCTCCCATGAAGACTCAATTACTGAGACAAAAAAGAGGAGGGAAGAGTTGATGCAGATTCAGCAAAGTTCAAAGATGTGTAAACTGCTTGTTTTTGTTCAATCTAGAAAACCCAGGCCATATGAAAATGGCTTCCGCAATATCAAAGGCAGTATAGGAGAGAGCCTGAAGGAGAAGACGGCACATCCATTTGGCGACTCGCGAATGTGAGTCACATCTACTGGTGCGGTGTGAAGGAAAGAGAAGTGCAGCAGGCATACCTGAAAGATGGTGGGAGCACGGGGAAGCACAGCAGAGCTCTGGGAGGTACAGTTGTGTCAGCAAAGAGCATTCTCCGGTCCAGGTCCCATAAAGAAGCTGGTGTGTGAACGCAGAGCTTGGGTAGATGCTGGGGAGATGTCTAGATTGTGTAAGAATCCAAACCAGGGAGGAAGCTTCACCACAGAGAGGCACACCATAAGTTGGAGAAACCACAAACTACAGGTGAGTCAGCCCAGAGCCATTGGGGTCCCCGAGCATACTGACACACAGGCAATCAAGTAAAGAAATTATGGACAATTCTCAAAGGTTGTTTAAACATAGACAAAACCATATGCTGAATCAATGGTTAAAAGAAAGATTTGAATACTGACAAGAAAACGTGCAGCAACAAAACCTACACAATTACCTATGCAAGTGATGTCAATGTGTGGGAAAGTTGAAACAAGTGTTACCCTAAGTAAATGCATTGGATAAAACAAAGTAGATACTAGTGTGATATAATGACAAGAACAGTGAAACCAATAAGAAGTCCTGGTAAAGAGAAGGCACCAGGCAGATGACATTTAGGGAGAGAGAAGTATACTAGAGGATCTGTAAAGCCTCAGAGAAACCCCAGAGAAGGATTCCTGGCACAGGGGTATACCATGTTATCCACCAAAGATGTGTAAAGAACCTCAATATTCAGATACCTGGCAGGGGAGTATACCAGGGAATCGGTAGAGCCCCATGAGATTACCCTAAAATTTGGGGAATAAACCTGACAGGAAAGTATGCCAGGGGACCCCATTAAATTATCCTAACATTCAGGGACGATACCTGGCAGGGGAGTGCACCAGGAGATCAGAACCGCCCCAAGAAATGATTCCTGGCAAAATAGTATACCAGGTAAGCCAGCAAAGAAGAAGAAAGTTTAACAGTGATACAAAATACCTGTCAAGAAAGTAAACCAGGGAATTTGAAAAGTAGTTCTGGTGTTTAGATACACCAGACTATTGAAATTGTATAAAGACTCTAAAACTTTAGTAGGAAATCTAAAAAGCCCTTAAGAGGATTTCTGGTAAAAGAGTACATCAGCCAAATCTTCAAGCTTACAGAACAAGAACCTTGTGAATCCAATATAAAGAAATTGTTATTGAAGAGAAACACTTTTTTTACAAAGGCATTTCTGGATGTTATGGAATATATTATGTAAACAAGAACTTTCTGAGTCCAGCATAAAAAACTTAAGGGATTGTTGGGTAAAGAGAGACTCTTGGGATACCAAGAAACTATTGTTTAAAAGATACACTTTTGCCATCCTATCTAAAAATCCAGGGGAAGGGAATCATATTTTGGATCCTAAGGTTTCTTCTTGTAGAACACTTTTGAGAGATGTATTTGTATGTTTTGATTGTGTTCGTTTTTCACTATGCATATATCAGAGATATTTCTGTTCACCCTTTGATGTTTGTTTCTGGTGTGAGGGTCAGGTTAGAAGGTTTTGGACAAAAGGATGGTTTCTAAGTGTCTAACTACATGAAATAGACTGAGTCTCCTTAGTTTCCTAGGCAGGGAACCTCTTTCTTTAGGATAGGGCTAGCAAGGCGATATTCCAACCCATTTTGTGTTCAATAAAATGTCTGATGCTCATGTCGGACCCCTCACAACAGACATTGCTCGCAATACAGAGAAAGTCTTTGAATGGTCGGAGTGGGATTTTCTTAAACTGAAATTGAAATTATATGACATTGGTCAATCTATTAAACAGTGCCATATGCGCCTGTGTCTGTGCTAGTGTTATCCTGCCTCTTGAATTCCATCTTAGAAGGAAAATGCATCAGTTTTTCAGGAAGGTAGAGTATCAGTGTTTTTTACATTTCACAATATTATGTGTTCAGTCCCTTGATCCCATTTTAGAGAGTATTACAGAATGTTAAAATTGCGGTATTGTAAAATATTTATGACATGTTGATATAAGTGTAAGATACGTCAATGTCTCTGCCTCATTTCCTAGTTAAATTATTTGCATACTCTGACTGTCAGGATACAGAATACATTTAGAAAAGTCAGAGCTCTTGCCCCTCTTCATATATCACAACAGTCACACCTTTATAGACTCTGAAGAATAGTGGAAAATTAAAACTAACTTTCAGAAGAATTCTTAACAAATGCATACATTGCAATTCATGAAATGATCACTATAGAATATTATCAACATCTATTGACACCGGCTTCATTGTGCCTGTCTCAGTGTGGAATGCTCATATCTATCGCTCCCATTAATCAGTGTCTCATATTATCCTACCTGGATGATGTCTATTCTCCTCATTTAAATCAGTGGACAAGTCATTCCGTCATCCCTAATGAGAAATAAATAATTGAGTATTACGAGACAGAGGGCACATTTTCTAAAGCTTGAAGATGGAGCGAGTTTCTCTGACCTCTACTCTTATAGTCTAATTTCCCCTGTTAAGCAGGGGTCAATCTCTTTGCTTTTAGTACCCTAAGGCTGTTGACTAGATTGGTTAAATCTGAAAAGGACATTGATATCCCATCTGCCTATACATATCTTTTATGGGTGGTTCAGGATCTCAAGCTGAATACTGCAACTAAGACAGCACCACACAATAGGTCACGCTATCAGGCTCTGCAGAGGATGGGTTCCCTATGAACCCTATATTGATAAATAAGCATATTAAAAAAATGGTCATGGAGAGGTCTTCTAATTTTTGCTATAACATGGACTAATATGTGTATCTACACCCTTTTTCCAGAGCTACAATGATGGGAGAATATTGTTGTTCTACATAATTCATCAGTGAGCTGACCTTCTGAACAACATGCAGATGGGTTGTGCTTAAGTAGGGAAGAAAACTGACTCAAAGCACTGGTAATACACAAGCTAACAGCCTGACAATATGTCTGGTGACCCTAACTACATTAACTATGTACATTTCTTGTGAAATTTAACCAAGACTACATATGACACAACACATCAGCTATGTTTCAATATATTTATTTAAGATGTGAGGATGCTGAGAGGGATTTTGATTGTCCTATCCAATACTATAATTGATGGTTTCTTTGTGGTTCAAGCAGCCTCAATATGAGTTTGGTGGTAACTTGACGGTAATACCACCAAGATACCACCAAACTGTATTACCATTACCCCTACTTGGTCTGGCAGTATTACCACCAGCAGTATTACCACTGGCAGTATTACCACCGGATTACAAGGGGTGGTAGATGGTGTTAGTCCCCAATAATTGGAGCCCATAGGACTCCATGGGTAATTTTGCTGTATCACCACCGGCGGCATTACCACTTGAGCTAATACTGCTGATTTTGGCATTTTTGAGCAGTAAAGCAGAGGAATTATCTCAAGCATTTTACTGGAGTTATTTCCTCTGCCTTTGAAGGTGTGCAAATGTGGTGGTAATGCAGTTGTAAAGCTGTTACCACTGCATTACTATCATTTTTACCACAACACCAAACTCATAATGATGCCCTTAAAGTCTCTAAGTTCAAGGAAAAGTGTCTTGGCTTGAAAATTAAAGTCTCTTAGGCACAAACATAAATCTCTAGGTTCCAGAGCCAACACAATTCTATCATTTCAAACTGAACGTCTCTGTGGCTCAAAAAGAGGTCTCTGGAATGAAGACTCAGTTGAGTGATACCTTCCTAAGATAGCCTCATTCTATCTTAATTCACTCTCCATCCTTCGATCTTTGCTCATCCTTGAGGTCTCCAACTTCTAGTTTTTGTTTCTGGGATCACCCCCTCACCTCAGTCTTGGGTCCTACGTGCTCTTGCATGGAGTCCATGGCAGTATCAAGACTGGGTGGTGTAAGAACATCTTACACCTAGAGACAGGCTATACAACCTTCTCTATAGTTAGGTCTGCTTTTCCTTGTCACTCCCTGCCTTAGGGTCCTGCCGCGAGTCCCCAAGATCCAATCCTCATCTACCTCCTTGAAAAGTCATTTGGTGCTGTGCCTATGAGGAGCTCATTTGAACTCCTTAAGTTTCTTCTATGGTCTTTCTTCTTTACACTGCCTAGATGGTCCGACACATAATCCATCCAACCATCTTTCATTGCCCTTTTGCCTCTTTTTACATCTTCTCTGAACTTCAACTTCAACCTTCTCCCAATCAAGGCCTTCTACTCCATAACAGATGTGCCACCCTCTTCCCTGACAGATTCCTCTACCTCTTTGTCAATGCTTCCTTCTACCACCACCTTCAATGTTTCCTTCAACCATGTCCTGAACATACTCCTCCTCCTCAAATCTACTTCCAGCCTCCTCCATAATACACCCCATATCATACTCCTCTTCTCATCTGTTGTTACTTCCAAACTCTTCCAGAACACACAATACTGTGTGCCCCTTGATGTCACCTCTAAACTCTTTCTTACAACACTTCTCTTCATTTACCTTGATGTTACCTCCAGCCTCATGTTAATATTGCCCCCTATGCAAATGTCATCCACCTTTGTATTTCTTCATCCTTTCACTTAGCTCTCCCCGGCCATTTTACTCTTTCTGTTGATCATCCACACCTTCTTCATCTCTACAAACTCTTTACAATGTAACACTGTTAGTTTTCCATTCCTGCCCTCTGGCAGCTCCTCTTCAGACCCCTTCTGCCTGATTCAACTACTTCCACCCTCTCAACCAGGCCGCTCCAATGCATCTTCTCTGTCTCTAATATCCCACTCTGCAGTGTCAAAATTCCCTTCCACTTCTGTGCTGGGTGCTGCCCCATATTATAGGGCTGAGACTGAATGTCTGCAGTCTAATTGGCGAAAGGGGACAGATGAGGGGTCTGATCATGCTCAATGTCAAGGGGAGCATGTAGAACAGCTACTCTTGTTGAATACTTCATAGAGGCCAGTCACCATCTTGAATCCCAGTCTACAATGTTCTCTCCACTAAATGGGTGCCAGCAGCTGCTATCTGTCCAAGTCTGATGCTGGAATCCCCCTCTTCTTAGGAGGCTTGAATTGGCTGACCCCTCAAGACCTTAGGTTAGTGTGTGTGTGCTTACCCTTCCTCTGAAGTGCAGGGAGGCTGATGTGCCAAATTTCCTGCCTTTGGTTTGGTGGGGATGTTTCTCCTATTAGTTTGACTGGGAGTAGGGGTTGCACTATTGGCTGCTCTTCTGAGTAATATCCTGGGGGGCATAGGTTGACCAATGAAGGCCATTTGTGGGGGTTAAAAAGACTTCCTGTATGGCTACTCCCATTTTCCTTGCTAAAACCAGTGAACACATTCTTTCAATCATGTCTGGATAGTACATGTGATTTGTGGGACACGTCAGCACAACTTGAACTCAGGCTATCCATGCCAACCTTTCAGGTGCAACACATACTGTAGGACATACACTAGATGCAATTTTAAGTTCCTTCAACCTTATATCCATGCTCCCCCAGACCACTCATATAGACTGATTACCCAGCCATACTCTTTTAACTTTTGACTTCTATGCCTCCGCCTGCTTGCCTAACACGGGACCAGCCACCCGCTTCCTGCTGTGGAACAACGTTGTAGTAATCCTGGATTTAGCAGACTCCCTGCTTTCCTCCCTTCCAAATCTGCCAGTCAAGGTTGGTCTACCCTCCATCGGCCATTTCAACGTATGGATATCCAATGCCCCCAAATCTATCACCCGCTACAGATCAGCCTCTCACAGACAAGGCCCTTTGCCTAGATGGTTCACCCCTTCCCTCAACCCCTCCCCTTAGATCCATGTCTACAAAGCAGAAATCTGGAAGACCAAAAAATCCTTCTATTGGAACAGAATCAAAAATGGCAGTAACAGCAGCAAGGCACTCCACAAGATCATCTCAGAATTCAGGGCACCCCTCTCCACTTCTGCCCCATCCCACAACTCCCAAGCACCATGTGCTGGTCTCTCTGACCTTTTCTATAACATCTTGGTAGAAATAAACCACACCATCATAATGAAATTAGCAGTACTCCGACCCCACTAACCCTACCACCTCCCACCCTTTCTTCTAGCCAACTGCAAACCTATTTCTAACAACTGCTTCTTAACCAAACTTACCGACCAAACGGCCTACTCCCAGCTTTGCCTTTTCCGTGATTTCAACCTCCTCCTCGACCCCACCAAGCCTGCTACAGACCCCTCAGTGGAACTGAATCATCCCTATTCACCATCTGAGATGACCTCAAAAGCACCACAGATTCAGAAGGCTGTGCCACACTTATCCACCTTTTGGCAAACTTTGACTCCATTGACCACAGAATCCTCACTGACAGACTCTGCTCGCTCGGGATAAGGGACACAGTACTTCTTTGGATTTCCTCTATAACCGCTAAGAGATCCCAAATTACCCTCCTACCTTTCTGAGTCCAACAGGCAGCCTTCCTATCTCTTGCACTCTTCTGCATTAGCCGTTTCACTGCGCTTATTCGATCACATAACCTAACCTGCTACAAATACACAGACCACTCACAGATCATGTTTAAGATCCTTAAGTCTTCCCCCATTCCTCATACTGACCCTCCATCCTGCCTCACAGACATTAACCATTGGATGGAGGCCAACCACTTCTTCCTCAACCTCGGGAAAAACAGAAATAATGATCTGTGCAAAGACGACTCTCTTCCCCCAACCCAACCCATGTAGTAAAGAATCTGGGATAAACCATAGATGCTGATCTGACACTCTCACACCACATTAATACTGTGTCTAAATCTTGCAGATTACAATTCTGCATTCTCAGACGCATCTTCCCTTGCCTCTCCTACCCTCACAGTGTCACTGCGATCATGGCCAATGTCCTCTCCCACCCAGATTATGCCAATTCCCTTTACCTGGTTGCCCCCACATATCAACTCAGAAAGCTCCAAGAGGGCCAACACACTACAGCTAGGTGCCTCCTGGCCCTTAATCACAGAGAGCACATACCACCAACCTTCTGTGTCCTCCGCATTCTCCCTGTTGGGCAATGGACAACTTTCAAAGCCATGTGCATCACTCACTGTGCACTCCACAGGACAGGCCCAAAATACCTTCAACAACACTCATCCATTACCAAACCAAAAGACAACTGCAGGCACTGCACTCCTCCTTGTGATCATTACCTTCAAATTGGCATGGACAGGGAGATCCACCTTCTCTGTCTAAGCCCCCTAATCTGAAACTCACTTCCCTTTAGCATCCGGCTCATAGAGGATCACCTTGCCTTCCGTAGGGCCCTCAAGACCTGGATTTTTCGCCAGGCATTCTGATGAACCCATGCCCTCTTTGGGTTAGTTTAACCAACTTTCACGTAGGTTGGAGCAACAATGAACCAACCAGAATGACAGAGAGTATAAACTCCAGCAGACCATAGGACAGAATCTATGAAGCAACTATGAAACCAAGAGATCTGCCAGAACAATATGGTAAATACTCCCCCTGAATCCTTAACATCTACCTTGCTCTCCTTGCATGCCCAATCTCCTCCTTCTCCAACTTCCATGGTTAGGCAGATGATACACAGCTCTTCTTCACACATCCTGCTGAGCCTCTTGCACCCTCCATCATCCTTGACTGCCTATCTGCCATCCAGTCCTGGTGCGCCTCCAATGATCTCTGCCTCAACACCTGTAAAACCGAGATCCTTCCCATTGGGACCATTGCTCACTCCTTCTTTCTCCCACTCTGGCCTTCTTCCTTGGGCTCTCCCCCTGCACCTTCAACTGAAGCCAGAAACCTTGGAGCCATCTTCGACTCCTCTCTCTCCTTCCTCCTTCACACTCAGGACATTGCCAAGAAGTCCAACTATCAACTCTTCCTTCTCAAAGAAATTCTATATTTTCTCACTTTCCCTCAAAGGCTCAATGTGACTCAAGCCCTGGTTCTCTATAGACCTGACTACAATAACAGCCCCTCCTGAGTCTTCTTTCTTCCACTCTTCGACCCCTTATCCAGAATAGGGCAGCAATACTTATCCTTGGCCTTAAGCCCAGGGACCACATCTCTCCCGCACTAAAAAGCCTTCACTGGCTCCTGGTTGCTGCACGGATCAAATTCAAATCCCTCTGCATCATCCACAAAGCTATCTGGGATGGGGACCACAAAACCTTCAACTTTATCTCACTAAATACTCTCCCTCTTAACCTCTTCTCTTCTCTGGCACCAACTATGTGTGTAAAGTGTTTTTCTAAACAGAGGGCAGGGGGTCGCTCACTTTCCTTTCCAGGCTCCATCCTTTGGAATAGGCTTCCCCTCCCCTTGCACCTTGAGCAGGATCTTCTCAAATTCCGGAAACTCCTTAAGACTTTCCTCTTTTCCTCCTCCTTCCTCTGCTAATCCCCCAGATGCAGAATCGGTGTCCTTGTGCCTTATGCATCTTCGGGGCCTTGACCTCCCACACCAATTCTTCCCAGCTCCTGTCTATCCACAGCATTTTGCATCTGCACACCATCCGCTCTGGAGACTCGCACTTACACCTCCCGCGACCCTAGGCCGTGTAGCACTCAACATTCCTAGCACTTCGCCCATGGCTCACCCACAAGCTCGGACTCTCCAGCTCTTAACCCCTCTTCCCACTTCCTTTCTGCACTTGCACGTTCTGAATACTCACAAGGCTTAGTAGGTTTGTCCCTCTCCCTCTTCCCCCTCTGCTCTTAATATTGTGCTGTAATGTATTTCCCACTCTCCCTCTCTACCTGCCCTGTGGGTGCTTTGAAACAGTATATTCCTATTGTATAAGCACCTTACATGCAAACGATCAATAAATAAAATAATAAACACTATGAAAATTATCACAATCCATGTTTATGGAAGATAGCTGAAGACAAGGCCACTCACCCACATGCATCTGCTATCAAAGACCATTTTTAAAACACATCACGCCTTTGCCATATGAAAGCAGCAATATGCCACAACAGAAATTCAGTATAGCTGGACAGATAATGATTCTCCTGCACTTGCATATTCTCCAGTAGACCTCACAGCACCCATCCACATGCCATAACGATATGGCTTGTTAGTAGGGATTTGGGCAACCCTACCCACCTTCATATTAGCTACAATGCACACATATTTCCCATACCTTGGACTTTGAACCCCCAAGAAAGTTCACCTACAGCACCTTGAGACCATACCAATAGGAAAAAGCTCTATACAAAGGATAATTACATTATATTACATTACATATATTACATTACATTCTCTGCACCTTTCGAGACCTTGAATGAAATGTTCTTTAATCTGTCCTCCTTATTGAGTCACTCCTTATTGGTCTCTGGAACTCAGTTGGAATCGGAAGTGGCTGTGTGCAGTGTGCTTAGTGCTCAGTGCGGCTTGATCCCTGTTTCTTTGGTGCATTCAGTAGTACGGCATACGCGTGAACCTGCCCTCCTCTAGGTGCCTTCCTCTAATCTCATCGAGCTGAGAGTCCTGGGAACCTCCTCAGAGTCTTGGGAGGACGAACGTGAGCTACTTGAGCTGCAGTGGGGTGTCTGGGCTGACCCTGTGTTTTCTGCCGGCCTTCAGCCCCCAGGTGGTGAGCTGGGAGAAAGCGAGCCTTGAGAAGAGTGAGCAGAGCGCTTCTCAGACAACATAAGGTTCTGTGCAACATTCGTGGCTCTGCCGCACAGAAAATCAGGACAGGTAAGTGCAGAGTGGTTGGTGCCGGTGGAGTTTGTTACTCCATGGTATTGGTGGCCCTGATTTTGAGGGCGTTTTGAGTCTTCTTTTAACCTTCGGGAGTGTGGTAATACTGCCATAGCCCTAGGTTTTGGCGTGAGTTGAAGTCGGGCCCTTTTGCCGACATCTGTGTTCCTTTGCAGAGTAATAAATAAGAGTAAAACTCCATTCTTTAGACCCCCCCCGCCTACCTTCCCCTCCCCTACGACTCTTAACTAAGACAAAGTCACTAAAATATGCCGGGAAAGGCATCAAATCGAAATAAAACGGCAACCACACGGGGAAGGAAACCGTATGGACTATGCTCTAATAAAGGAGCATCTGCCGACACAGGAAATAAGACCCCTTCAGAAAATGGGGGAACAAAAGATCTTGCAGGAAAACTGACAGCCCCCCTAAAGGGCCCACTGGATGCATACTTCCCTAGCATACCTACTGAAGGAGCAGCCATGACCGGATTAAAAAAAGGCAACTCATCACAAATAGAAGGAGAAGGCAGCTATCTCCCTTTAGATTTAGATAACGACTCCCTCTTACAACTATGCTATGCTCTTCAGGAGCGTGTGGGAACACAAGAGGGGAAACAAACTGGGGAAAAGGCATCTGTGCCTCCTGTTAACAGCGACATTGTATCAGATACACTGGAGGGGGAAGGGGCCATGGCACCTATGTTGGAGGATCCAGTGGTAACCCCAATACAAGGGGACAAAGAGCACCCCATCTTTGTGTCATCGGCCTCACAAACAGAGCCTCCACATATCAGTCCCGCTGCTTCCCCAAAGGCACCTCGACTATCTGCCAGCCCCAACATGGCTTTTGAATCAGGAAATTCGACACATGAACCTGAACCTTCGGACTACAGTACTCATGAAACCTCACAATCTGGAAATGCAACTCTCAATTTTGCTATTAAAATATTGCTAAAACAATGTGGCACGATCCATGAGGTCCACAATGCACAGGGGAGAGTGATCCTTGCCCTTCATAAACTCTTGAGTGCACCCAATAAAACCTCCAATATCCCCTGCATCGACTTGAGGGGAATTCCGGCCACTGCCATCCCACAAAATGGAAGGGATAGGGAAACCCCAGTACCGACTATGGACAAGAAAACCATGACAGAGGAAGAAAACAGGTCCCCACCAGCGGGTGCGGGGGTGCTGGAAAATGGGGCCCAACCTTCCGGGAAGCAGAGAAGACAAGCTAAGAAATGTGTGGAAAAAGCCAATAATCCACCTCCCCAAAACTCTACACCCCGGCCCCCAGCTAAAAATATATCCAAGAAACAACGCAAACGGTCTGCCAGAAGGAAAAGAAGATCGGCCCAAACAGTGGGCACCTTAACGAGCTGGTTTATGGACGATCAGCCGGGCCATATTAGCCAGCAATCAGAAGCCCAGATGACAGCCTGTACTGAAACAGGCTCTGCCACGCAAAATTTGGTATCAATACCTAGGCAGGAGCCCGAGGTCCCCCATCGCACTCCTTCCCAAACGCCCTTTATGGGCAGTGGTGGGCCTCCGGTGCCAGGTAAAATAGATACCAAAAATGTGACGATATTCCCGGTGGAGGGTGGAAAAACTGGCATTCAATTAAATCGACCTACCCTTCTTACTCTCTTCTCTTTTCGAAAATTACATCTCTATGAATATTAAACTCCAGTGATGTTGACTTTGTGGAACCTTCATGAAATAAAGGGAGTGAAACTTACAGCCATACACTGCTGTCTGCCTGAAACAGCCTCCATGATAAGGACAAATCGGGCTTCGCTGGAACATTTGGGCTGCGTATTAGACATCCTCTTACCGACTGACCCGAGGGTGGAAAAGTGTCAAAAATATTCCTGTGCTTGTACCTCTAGTCCTGCCGCAACAGCCACAACAAAATCTGTACAAAGACTCAGTGACGAGCAAGGGTGGGAGTGGCTGCAAGGAATGTTCACCCAGAAAAAAAGAGGATGAACTTCGAACATTATTAGCTGGAACACGAGGGGATTCAGCCATTGGCTGAATGAGGGAGCCTCCCACGACCTCCTATTATCTGCTGACCTATTTCTATTACAGGAATCTTGGGTAACCTTTGACCTGGAATTTGATGGCTATATAACTTAGCAATCTATGGCAATAAGGGGAGAAAGGGGTAGACCGAAAGGGGGCCTTCTTACATGTGTCAAATCCTCATACAACCCAAAATTGATCCATCAGGATAGCCTGGGGGGAAACGTTTTGACGATCCAAATAAGCCCACCGGGTGGTTGGGAGGGGTTAATGAAAGTATGATCATCAACATATATGACCCCCCCTGGTGATCAGAATACGGAAATATTAGGGGACAAACTTGACACATTGTTAACTACCTGGTGCATTGGGGAAAAAAAATCAGCTGTTATACTCTGTGGTGATCTGAGCGCTAAGTGCCTTGACTTGGAAGGATGTGGGAACTACCGCTGTGTTCAGAACATGAGTAATTTGCCCCTGACTAAGAGCAACAACAAAGGGAGATTATGGCTGGATATCCTAAAGGAATGGAACTTGACCCTACTAAATGGTCGAACAAGGGGGGACATACCGGGGAAAGAATCCTGGGCAGTTGGAAAAAAGTGGTCTGTGCTTGACTATATGGCTGTATCAGTTTGCATCATGCCTCATGTTCTGCAACTAAGTATTAAGTTGAATGATTATAGTGATCACGGAACCCTCACTTTGTGTGTGGAGGGTGGGGGGATATGGTTGAGGATGGTACCTGTAGGGAGATGGTACCTAATCATGCTGGTAATAAGATCAGATGGACCCAGTGAAATATTGACAAAATGAATACTATCTCCTTCCCCAACCACACGAATATTAAACAGCTAATGTGGGGGAAGTCTCCTGAGGAAATTGAATGTTGGATTACACATTTAACACATTCACTTTTCAAAAGTAAGCCTACCCCGGGGATAAGTTGGAAGAGGGGAAGTACTCTAACATTTGATGTAAATATAAGAGATCAGAAACGTGCTATTCGGCGAGCCCTAAGAGTGCAATAAACAGCAAAAACTGCGGCGGGCCTACTCAACCTTGAGACCTTAGAGATAAAACGAAGATATCGAAGTTGGCTAAGAAGGTACCGCCGGACACAAAAAAGATCTCAATGGCAGAAGTTTTCAGAAGCCCTTTGCAGTAAAAACAGCCACAGGATGTGGCAAATACTGGCCCAGGCAGGGGGAGAACAGAAGCTGAAGGTTTTAAATTCCATTTCGGTGGAAAAATGGGTAGAATATATCTCCAATAAATTCTACAGAGATAATGTGACCAACACACACAGTATAGTGGGGGTAATGAATTGGCCTCTCCCCCTTAGTTACAAGATTATAAAACAGACCATCTTGAATCTAAAAACCTCAAATGCCCCAGGTCCAAACGGCTTAGCCAACGCTATACTAAAAAAGGATCCACATAACTGGGCGCAGATATTGCTTACGCTTTATTCTAGAATGTGTAGATCCTGCCAAATTCCTTCCTCCTGGAAAAAATCTCTGCTTATTCCAGGATATAAAAAGGGGGAGAGAACTTCACCTGCCAATTACCACCAACTCTCTATGCTAGATGTAACCAGTAAAATCTTCAACGCTTTGGTTCTCAAAGAAATAGAAAAATGGGTCACTGAAAAACAGATCCTGAATTATGCACAAACAGGCTTTAGGCCAGGGGAAATCACTACCCATAATATTAGGGTCCTTGACCAGCTAATCAACAATACCATGAGCTGCAAGGATACCACATTATATATTGTCTTTGTAGACTTTACTAGTGCTTTTGACCTGGTGGGCCATGACATCCTGTGGTCAAAACTGAAGGACATGTATTGCCCGAGGTGGATTCTTAACATATTGATAGCTCTGCATAGCAACACCATCACTATGGTCCGACTCAATGATCGACGGGAGGTCACAGAGGAGATTTGCATTAATATAGGAGTTAAGCAAGGCTGCGTAACTGTGCCTATGCTATACAACCTATATATAGCTGATCTGTTGGACCGTATGTCATCAAAGTCAAATTGCCCTCACAAATTGAGTGAAACACTGATTACGGGAATGCTTTATGCGGATGACCTGATCCTCTTTGATTGCACGATGTCTGGTATTAAGAACCCACTTAATGAGTTACTGGTATACTCCTCACAGTTGGGACTGGTCATACATCTGGGAAAAACAAAAACAATGACTATCTGTGTAAAGAGTGGTAATAAAATGCAATGACACAGGACCAATACCCCAATTCCTAAGTTTTGCCCATAGATGAGGTCTAGAAACTGTATCAAAGTCTTTACTAAAATCTATAAAACACACATATAGTTGATCATTGTTCTTCTGCTGAGAATCTCTAATAAAATAACTCAATAGACTAATATTGGTCAAGGTATTCATACCACTTTGAAAAACAGTTTGAAAAGGTGAAAGGATCCATATTTCTCGAATCCAGGCATTCAACTTTTTCAAAAACAAAGTAGCAAAAACTTTCTGACTTGCATCTACCATAGCCAGAAGTCGATAGTTGGCAGTGTTAGTGTGGTCCACCCCTTTAAAGACATGGACCATAATGGATTTTTGCCAACTAGATGGGATAACACCATCTTGTAGGATTTGCTTAAAGAACTTTACTAGAATGGAAGCCCAAAAGGGTACGTTATCCTTGAGTATTTTATTAGGTATCATATCAGGCCCAGGACCCCGTGAACTATTGAGCGCCGTCAATGTGGTGATTATATCCTCCGGCTCAAATCCAACTGAAAAAGCAATGAATGGCAAATAGGAGTAGCTATTATTCCGAATAGAGTGATTCATTTAATATAATTCACTCATAGCATGGGTACAATCCTTAATGCTTATTGAATTAGTTTCCATTTACAAACTAGTATGACTACTTTCTCATCTCTCAAATTTTTATAATTTGAAGACTTAAATCCAATTAGCATTCATGATAGAGGATTTATGGAGCTTCAAGCAGTTTTTATATCTGGTTGGTAATAAGGTTTTACACCGTTGTTTTAGTTCCCAGGTGAGGTAAGGGGCCTTATCAATAGTTATACATTGGTGTCGATAGAACTGTTTCTTTATTTTAATTTCTCTATCAAAGCAGCCATCATGAACACTTGTCCCCCTGCCCTGTAATGTGTTCAATTGAAGATGTGTTTTCAATAATCTCTTCATCTCACTCAAATCCCATTGATTATCCTTAAGCCAAAGATAAACCAATGTGCTATTCTCCAGAATAAATGTATTCAATCTCTCCATATTTTTATTGTTCCAAGTGACTGTGTCCCCACGAAGAGTGACATGAATAGGTTCAATATAATGAATAATTATATGCTCATGAGATAACTCAAGTGACCAAGTTAAAACTGCACGGTCACATAGGGTATTAAAAAAAATCGTCATAGGACCTGTAATGTTCCATAGATCCGGGTCCTTGAAAACATAGTCCAGAATAGATGTACTAGTACCATTCATCCAGGTATTTCTAGTTGAGTTGAGGCTGTTAACTTTATGATTGAGAAATGAACGGTCCAAAGAATGAAAAAGTTGTACCCATTTCATCCTATAATCTTTCAACTTGCGTTGAAGTGAGACAGTTCCACTATGATGATATTGTTCAGTTTGGATAAGAGTACATTTACCCAAACTGGGGGAATTTAAATCACTAGCAATTAAAATGTTATCTTTGGGTGATCCATAAGCCAAATATTAATTAATGTATCAACAGTGTGTACTGTTTTATTGACTTTGTCATCACAGAGAGATGAATATACATTAATAAGCAAGATATTGATAAGGAGTGAGGAACAATGTAGTAGTATATTCCTATAATCAAATAGGTTTGAAGCTCAGCTAATGGATAAAAATTCAACAATCCACATTTAATGAGTAATAGCCAAATACAGAATCTAAAGGTAAGAAAGCCTCCCTCGTCAATATTGTTTCCTACACACTGATGCTGCCTCAATACATCTCATTATTTTTTCTGCATGCAATATTTCCTTTATGCTCCCAATTGTTGTGGTTATTTTGTTGTATAGCGCTATTTACTCTGAAATATGTTAGGAATGTTTGCTATAAATTGTGATAAGTGGGTAACAATTTGGTTGTATGTGTGTGTGTGTGTGCGTGTGTGTGTGTGTCATTTTTGTGTCTGTGTGTGACACTTGTGGCCATGTATTAAAATGTCAGGTAGGAAGACAGGCAGGGGGAACTCACAGTTGGACTGCAGGCATTACTAGTCACCGAGTGGCCTGCTCTTCAGGCAGTGAAGACATTGCTTTTTGAGATTCCTATTCTCACATTTTATCCTGCTCAGGTCAGGTAATTCGTCTGAATTTTCTTTTGGATTTGAATTACCTTATGATTAATTGCTTACATTAAGTGTATCATAATTTCTTCAGTTCTTGTCATTGACATTTGTAATCTCAGTCAATAAGCCATGTGCCCTCATGGACTAGTAAATGAATAAATAATCTAAACAACAAAGAGCCAGAAGATATGTGGGGAGCCTTTCCTTTCAGGAATTTCCTCCAATGTCACCTGTCTCTTGGTGACATTGTTAGTGTTTTATTATTTTTGTTTTAGTGGCTGTTTGCAGGCTAAATTGTTTCCCTGGTTGAATGTGGACAACGTTCAATATGGTCTGGAGTGCGCATGCGAGCCAAAACTGCTGACTATGGGCCTCATTACGGGGTTCTCGGTCTGGTAAAAAAGCCAGAAAAATTGCTAATAATACCGGCACCAGCATTTTTACGAGAGCGGGGAAACCTGAGTGTGCCGGTGGGTGCTCTGATTTACCAGTACATCAGGCCTTTACTGGGAACAAAATGCCGGAATCACTGGTACTACCGGTGCCAGTCAATCTGGCAATCCCATCCGGACTCCATCGAATGGGAACTTACCGATGTCTCCCTCCCCTATAATATCCTGGTAATACTGGGATATCAGGCGGCAGAGATGGCAGGGGCAGTTTCCCGGTATTCTGCTGTAATTACTGGCATGACCGGGAAACTTATATGAGCCCCTATGAATCCTTTTCCCATCCAAGTTAACTGGGACAAGGCTATTGGTGCAAGGCCAGTGGATCACATAAGTACAAGCCAGATGAGACAATGAGCCATTCATAGATTCCGGGCATATCCTTTAGGATGGAGGTCCTTTGCCCAACACCAGAGAGGGCGAGACAGGAAGCACATCCAACCATCTGCTGTTAACCAAAGTGCTTTTTCAAACGTCATTCCCTAATGTTGAGAGAAAAAAAAGACTATATTTTACATTAATTAACTATTTAAAGTGGGAGGTGGGAAAAGCTTGCCAGATGGAGTAGCCTCAACTTTCTTGATGTTTTAATGGTCATGTAGTCAGTGCTCTATAAAGTGAGCAGGTCTTGAGGGTGGGTTGTGTTAGTTAGGACAGATAGTGTATTATTTGTCTTGCAAGCAAAATAATAAATCATCTTTTGTTTTTAGCATCAACAAAACGGAGAATGTGAGTCTGATTTCCCAGACAGTTGGTGCTGGACTCAGACCTGACATGCAATGAGGATGCATCAGCATACTTGTGAACGACCTCATCTCAAATACTAACATGCGTGACTGAAAGAGATAGGAAATCTTGTTTAAGAATCTTAATATGTTATAAGGGAGGAGGATGCCTGTAAGTGCTGCTCTTGCGTGAGCCATGGGCAATATATAGATGGTCAAACAACAGGGGGATTTGTTTCAGAGTTATGCACATATGGGGTGGCAGTACTGGGTTGGGTATTTCATTGGTGTACTTATTTTTACCTGTTCTATCACTGTGGTGTGGCAATCGTGTTTTACACCTGATCCAGGATATTTCTTGCAAAATAATGGCAATGGTAACTAAGTTAGAGCGGGTGTGGAAAGAGACGGTATGCTTTCTGTTATATTCTGACTTTGGTGTTGATGTATTCTGATTATTGTCTGATTGAGTGCTCTTTAAAAGGGCCTGTTTCTGTATTTCAGTATTTCTGTTACAATCTCTCTATATATAAAAGGGAAAATGTGTGTGTGTGTCTTATCGAAATATTCAGCATACTTCCCAACGTGCTCCAAACCTAAAATTTAGCATGTGGGTAGGTTCCCTGGTGTAAGCAATGTAAACAGTATACGAAATACATGTTTTTTTTATTTTCTTCTGCAATGCTAACCCCTGAAATATGTAGATATGTGTTTGTGTCTATTTTAAATGTTCAGCATACTTTCCAACATTACAAGCCTGAAATGTGGCATGTGGGTGGTTTCCATGGTGTAGTACAGAAAAGTAAGATCCCAAAGGTTTGGGAACTCCCATCTCCTGCACACTGTCAAAGGCCTAATAATAGCCAACACATTATAATGTAAATGTTCAGACAATTAATGTATGCATTTCAGAAATTTGTTTAAATGAGGTATTCAAATAAATATTCTTCAGAAACAAACATTTCACCACAGTTTCTGGTTTAATGGGAAGCCCAGCACGTTTTGTGTTAAATACTCTTCATCAAGGGCACTTTACTATGAAGTGTACTGCAATGTGATAAGAAAGAAACTAATTTAATTATTTGAAAATTGTATATACAAAGGTTTTGTGATATATAAGATCACCGTAACCTTGATAAAGTCACCTTTTCAATAAAAAAATCCAGAAAACCTCTGGGATACGGAACCAGTATTTGTGTTTCCGTATATTGTCACTGTTGTAAACATAAGTCTGTAAAAAGATAAAGGAAAAAGGCAAAAATTGTTTCAGTTAATATAGTGTTAGACTCCAGTTGAGGTTGCTGAAGCGTAACGTGTGAACCGGTAAGTAGTCTTTTTCTTACCACTATACTTTCGTTTTTCAACATAGTCCTGTATGAGTATTCCTCGGATATCACCTTTTAATTCGCTAATACATAATACCAGTTTTCTGCAAAGAAAACATAATATACCCTTCATCTTATTCTCAAAATACTTGCCGTTTACATATTCCTGTTATCAGAAGAAGGAAGTATCTTCAATATCTTACCTATTGTACCTCTTAAATATGTAGAAAGGTTGCGTGATCAGGAATTTTCCGATTGGTCTCAAATATGTGGGTATCTGAAGGTAGAATCAAAAATAAGGTATTTTATGTATAAATAAGGAGACTTATTTCAGGCAACATAAAAATTGTGTAACATGATAAGTGTTCAAGTGTCTCACCTGTATCTAGTACTGTTGAGGAGTCCTCAATAAGTAAGGTTGTATAGGGTCACCACCCGGAAGAACAATATGTATCTTGTCATAGTTAAATGGAAATAATAGACATATGAGTTAGCTTGTGAACTTGATTGCTGAGATTCACTGTAAAAAGTATAAGATATACAATTTATTCTATTTGTTTTTTTTATGTGGTCTACAATGCTTACCCCTGCCATAAGCGGATATGTGTGTATGTCGGTTTGAAATGTTCAGCATACTTCCCAACATGCTACAAACATGAGATTTGGCATGCGCATAGGGTCCATGATGTAGATAATGAAAAAAGTATCAAATATACATTTTTCTATTTTATTTGTTTTTTTAAGCAGTCTGCAATGCTAACCACGGCCATAAGGCTATCCGAGCCATACTTCTGCCCTATTTCTCCTTATACCTCAGCAGTTCATTGTTCCTAAACTTTCCACACTACCAGCATTCTAGCTGACATTAGCAGCACTCACCTCCGCAGGTGATCCAAATGAGTGCTTTTGTAGTAATGCGGGCAACAGGAAATGGTACATGCTTCTTCAGTAGTATCCACAATGATGGTGTCTGTCATATTGTGGCAGATCTCTCATGATAATTACTAGAAACTCAATTTTTCCTCGGGAGTTTATGAATGGATGCCATCTCAATGGTAGGAAGTTTACATGCTTCAGCTGTACACGTACAGGTACAGCACTTCAAGTTTACATGCTTCAGCCCTACATGTATTGCATTTATGTTGAGGTTGCGATTGTCTCGGCTGTAGATCGGGACAGCCATAACGTTGCTGGACAATCTCAATGCTCGAATTCAAAGTAGCTGGAATCAATTTAGGGGATTCATGCTTTCTAGAACTGTGGTGGAAATCACAGTGCATGGGTACTCCTGCTAGTTAGGAAGTAAAAGGGGCATACAACCCAAAAAAAGGACTGGGAGAATGGGAGGAATAAACAGCCCGAAACTAATATAGGAAAAGTTGAGTGTATACGGAGTGAGTTCCTTACATCCAATACAGAGCCACTCCCCAGAGTCTCTGTTAAACACCTTCACTTTTCAGGATCACAAAAGAGTGGATTCCCCCTCCTAAAGCAAACGCTGCTGATATTATGTATACCAACTTTAACTGCTGATATTATGTATACAAACTTTAACAGTGGAGCGTGCAGCTTTCTTGTCTGTTGGCACTTGCAGACACAAATTAGCAGACATACTTAGTTTACAGATAAAGGGAATGTACATCTGGATAAATTAGGGGCAATAAGACGGCATCAGTGAACCCCTGGGCAGTGGGGGCATACACTACATGGCTGGAGGAGGTGGCAACTCAGCACAATGAGTCCAAGATAAGGTGATAGAAGGATACAAATGACAGATTGCAAGGACAGATTATGTTTCTGCAGACTAAGGGCATGGCCAAGTTGCCTACACTAGGCCAATTACTAAGAATTATTTGAGAAGCAGAAGTATAATAATTGGTTGTTGAGTCATTAAAATATTAGTTAAAATGAATACGATTAAAAACTGATGTTTCCAATACAGAACCACCTGATAACTAGATACATTGACCAGCAGTTAGTGGCGGAATTGACATTGGTGTCTGAAGGAATTGGAAGAGTGGTAAATATGTTAAGCCACTAATATTATGGTATCAAGTAGAGAAATGGAAGTACTGGATAAGGTGAATGGTATGATTCCAGATTGTAAAAGAAAAGACAGACACTGGACAGAAGAAGTGAGACAAAGGCACTTCATGAGATGTAGACTTCTTTTCTAATGTTCGCACTAAAGTAACAGGCCAATATGCATTGACACCGGGGGGCTGTCCAGCCACCTCTAGTAACACAACCTCAATTCAAGGTTCCATCTATGTCAGTGTACCTTGGCCTAGTGCCTCAGGAAATTTCTGTACCCCACACAGTCTGATGCACTGTTTTTGCACACGTCATTAGCGACAAGGGGAAGAATGCCATACGTGGAGGATACTGCAATCCTTGAGGCTGTTCTCAGAAAGATGGTGGGAGGTCTGGCTGAATACTTGGGAATTTGGTGATTTGCAAAGTATGGCCAGTATTAGAGATTAACGCAACAGTTCAGTGAGGAGCTGATCAATGTTATACATTGCTAAAACCCTTCTTGAGCTGACATGAATCAGCTCATGAGAGTCTTGATTCTTTTCAGGATGAGGTAGTGGCTAACACAGCATGCTAATTGGCCAATCACAGATTCCAGTACTGGAGTCCCCCTCTGCTAGGCAAGAAATAGATTGATTTGGGCGATTTGGACAATCTGCTCCTGAAATATTTACAAAGGTAGGGAACTGTAAAAAGACAAAGGGAAATCATCTGCAAAATACTTCAACTGATTGTGTTCACTCAGTACTCTGGTATCGCTAAACCAGATAATTAGGTCTGTTACCTAAGATTAAAGCACCAATGAATAGAGTGTAGTTTGGGTGGCAGAAAAAGCCCTTATCTTAGCTAGTGGCAGTTACAAATCATTGCATGGCATGTAAGGAGCAGTGCCAGGGTCCCAGTGATTATAAAGTAATGGCCTTACAATTACAGAGCCTAAAGGTACAGGGCATAACACTGGTCAAAGTGGGGGATTCACAAGTCATTTTGGGGTTAGAGGTTGGGGAAGATAAAGAGGTGAACCACATATAGGGCAATCAGGACAAACAGTGCATTAAGGATAGCTTACAGATCTCAGTGACCCTTTTTTTCAAAACAACCAAGGACATAATTCTGCCTGAGTACTCCTTTGGGGGGGTCAAGCCCCTTCCCCAATGCAAATGTGAAGGCTCCCCCCACATTCCTAGAACCTAGAACACCTGACTTCATTCCTGATCCCCCTTTGATTCCTCAGATTGAACAAGACGTGCTCTCACTAATGTCAAGAGAGGAAGTCCCGGTGGTGGACCAGGAATGTACATATGTTCAAAGTAGAGTAGAAGGATGCTCCAAACCGTGCTTATTAGACATGGGTGTTAGTCAGTCATCTCTATGTGTGGATATCTTTCCTGTTGTTCCTTTTTCCACAGACACAGTGAGAGTGGAAGGAATAACTAACATTCCGGCATTACACCTTGTCACAGAACCATTCACAATCAAGTCGGGTCCTTTAACTGATACACATACATTCCATCTTATTATTTCAGCTCCGATCAACTTGACAACAAGGGATTTACTATGTATGAGCCGATGCACTATATATTATACCCCAGATGGGGTGTTCTTCGGCGCTACTCTCAATATTGCTGAGTTTGCCTTAGCAATCCTACAGGTCACACCAGAGAAAGAATTGAACATTGGGGGAGTTTGTGCCAAGGATTTGAAAGAATTGAGTAATTCCATACCAACTTTCATATGGATTTAGCATGACAACTGACCCTGTTTAGAAACTGCCAGGTATTGCCTAATACTTTCTAAAAGCAGAAGCAGAGCAAGATATTACCCCCAATAAATTAATCACTCCTGAACCAAGGAATAGATGTCCATATATCTATTCACTTTCACACCCTGGAATTGCCTGTTATAAGCCAGGAAAGGGTAACTGTCATTTCATCCAATGATTTGATTGCCCCCTCATTTCAAGTTGTGTCACCCCTGCCAGTTGTGCCAAACCCTGTGTTGAATTCGAACTAGTGCTACACATTTTATCATAGTAGAACCTTTTTATCAGTCCACATAGATGAGGACAGTCAGTATCTGTTTGTATTTTCATATACGGTATTCAGTACACCTGGACCAGGCTGCCCCAACAGTACATTGAGTCCCCCTCCCTATTGCCCTTACAGCTGGAGGACTTAGATGACGTTAATTTCCTCAGTTAGTTCTAGTTAAGTGGTTTGCTGCTATCCTTACCTTCCTATGAAGGACATGAACAGGACACCCAGTAACACCAGTAGCCAAAAAGGGTCATTAATCATCCATACGAAAGCTACACAGACTTCTCATTCCCGCAATGACATTATTTCCACCGAGGGTAATTCCGCCGTTGGAAGTAGCACAGAGTTGATCGACGGTAACATTAATTCTGCTGATGCCGAGCAAATTTACCATCTGAACTTGATTTTCAACTGTAATTCTGCTGTATGGAATTACTGATACCGCTGATGGTAATCATCTGGCTGAATTACTGCCATCATCACCGTCCAACTCGTAATAAGGTCCTATGAGTTGTAATCATTACGATACATAATGTTCTTATTCTGTCGCTATGAACAGAGAGTGCTTAAAATGTCAGTGTATAGTATTACTCTTGGAGAAGAGAATTGTACAGTGATGCACCATCTTACTCTATGTACTAAGGATGATGAGACAGGTGGGCATCTGGACATATCCACACTACACTGATGTGTACTTTGTATTTTTTTTTTATTAGTTGCATTTAGGAGTCATTTAACCTCCTTTCACACACAAAGCAATATCATACAAATATAACACTTTAGAAAACATATAAAATGTCACGTAAAATTACTTAAATACCATATAAAAACCCATATCAGGGATACTCATATACATTTTAAAATCAAATCACATGGCAATCATTTATGAAATGGGTATGTTGAATTGATTTTAAGCCAGACATGGAAGGCCGAGGCTGAGATGACATAGGATTAATCACAAAAAATGTACTCCAAAACTGGTAAGAATCATAACTTGCAAATTGTGCATATCCCTTTACCTATAAAGCATTCAGAATCATACAATCAGTCAGAACATGTCACACAGTTTAAACGTGAGTGATGCACAATCGTCAGAGGCGCTCTACTCTACTTATCTACTTATTCCCCTCCAATCTTCTGTGTTGGCCAGCACCGGAAGAAAATCAAAGCGTAAATAATCTTATAAGGGCAGGAAGATGGAGTGTGACAAGATATCTCCTCTAGGAATCCTCAAATAGGGCCTTCTGAGTGTACACAATATATGTATGCATCCCCGCCAGCCTGCTCAAGGAGGAGATCTGATCAAATTTGCGAGTTTTACCACTCAGACCACTCAAAAATATAGTGATATCCAACGAATCAGAGCAAGGAAGGTGGATGTCCCAGCAATGTTTTCCCACCATGGTCTCAAGATCCCCAAACCAAACACATTTCTATGGAAAGTTTGTGTGGGCTTATGTGTTGTATAATAAGGAGGGAGTAGAGCTCCAATAAAATGGTATCTCGGCCCTGAATGTACAATTTCTAGGAGGATATGAGTTACTGGAGACCTAATTCTAGTCTCAAAGCCTCAACTGGAACGGCACTCGGGAGATTTAATTTTGAGCGTGAGATTTCGCCTCAAGCTTTGACAGCCAAAGTACTGCCTTAAATGAAAAAAAACTTCAACAGCGTAAAGGATGGTAGGAATTATAGACACCTTATATGCCATTAACAGGGGTTTGCTGGATCCTCCTCCATTGTCGCAGATGAGCCTTCCGATAACCAACCACTTACCCCATGTTCTAGACACTATCCAATCCTCCAGATGTGCCAATGAGAGGGAGGCCTGCAGATGTACACCAAGATACGTGTAGGCTTGCACTGTACCAACCGTACTTTTTCCAAAACCTAAACAAATGAATCCTTAACCTTGGGCTTCCTACCACTAATCATGACCTTGGTCTTACTAATATTGATTTTCAGACCTTCATTTGGGCGTAGGCATGCAGCACTTTCAACGAACGCTGAAATCCAATGGCAGTCGTGTCCATGACTACCTCATCGGCGTACAGAAGGCATACTGTTTTCACTTTACCAATTTGAAGGGGGAAATTGGATACTAATTGTAAGGCTAGATTCATATGAGAAACATAGAGATTATAAAGCAGAGGTGCCAGTGCACATCCCTGCTTGAGTCCCACGGTTGTATGAAAATGGCCTAACAAGACTCCCCCCTGTGAGCGTCTGACTCTGACACTAGTGGCACTGTAGAGAAGCTTTATAAAATATAGCAATTATACTCCATTGTGTCAGTTGTCCCAAAGGCCGGAACCACTCAAACTATAGAAGGCTACACTGAAGTTCACGAAACATAGGTACAACGGCACCCCCGAATAGCGATAGGCATCTGATATAAGGGTCTGAAGTATCGAGATGGAGCGGGAGGTATTAAATCCATTTCTAAAACCAGATTGGTGAGGGCGAAGGAGATGTTCATTTTCAGCCCACTCAATCAGCAACAGTAAGAGTTGGCCCACAAAGAATTTAGAGCTACAGTCTAGCATGGCTAGTAGTCGATAACCGGCCAGATCTGCACGAGATCCCAGTGTAATGTACTTTGTATTATGACGGCACATATAATGCAAAGTGAGGGGCCCTTTTGTGATTTTTCACAGCACTGACCCCCTGCCCGTCATGGTTACTGACAAAGAACACTTAGTGCTTCATACTGTGCATTGATTTTTTTATTTACACTTATAGAATAGACATGAATTGCATGTTAAATAAACACATTACATTAAATTGTATTGCTGTACAATAGTTTCAATCAGTGAGGTGTTCCGCTGGGAAAACACAATCAGGAGGTGACCTCTGATCAGCATGAGTCTGGGAGAAGAGGATACTACAGCCATGAACAGGTTTAGTGTATGTACTGAGGATGAAATCGCAGGTGGGCCTCTGACTAGGTGCCAGCTACACTACTGTGTATGTTTGTCTTTATTTATTTTACACATCAAATGCCTTTTGATTTTCCACCTGACTGACCCTCCACCATTATAGTTACAGACAGAGAGCACAGAGTGCTGCATGGTGTCTGATCATATTTGAATTACATTTATGGATTAGTCACAATAAATAAATGAATAAATGAATACGTTTCGTTTCACTGTTGTACAATAGCACGAAACAGTGGGGCGTTCAGTCGAGGGGGGTGCTGTTAGTGCAATATGAGTTATGTTGGGGGAGGTGTTGCAGATTAGAGGCATGTGTGTTTAAATAATGTGGATGATTTTAAATCTTGCCAGACTGAAGGATAAAGGGGTGTTAACAATAAAAGTAAAATAAGTAAAAGGTTGACCGGGTATGCAGGGACATTATTCTCTCTTTGCTATCTTAAGAAATGAATTATTGTATTGTGTGTTTGGCTCTGTGTGATCCCCTATGAACGTTGAGGGGGGAGGGGAAGAGCACACAACAGGTTTTCCAGCCTCTGAATAGGATGCAGGAATGCCTTGTTTTTAGTTGCATCTAAGTTAGCTGTTTTTTTAACAATTGTTGTTCACGGAAGCTAACCATAGCCATAACCTGCTCATCATCTGCAATAAAGGCTCTAAATGGGTAGTTGGGCAACACAGCACGTGTGTTATTCTTTCTTGGAAGAATGGAGCAGAGAGACGGGGAGAAGAATGTGCTATACCATTGACAGCACCAGGGACAGGGGACACCAAGAGGGATAAGAGCTGAATTTAGTCCCCTGTATAGCATGCACGACATGTAGTGGTGTGAAGGGAGCATTAATGGAGAATGTTGCCATGGCAATCGAATCATGGCGCTTTTGCATTGGTTTCAATAGGTTCTGTTCAGTCAGCTGTCATGTCTGGTGAGCTGCGTGTCGAAAAAAGGATTTAGGGCTTGAATTTAATCGAACTGATAGTTTATTTATATTACACTCATACACAAGTGTTTCAGAGTGCGACAAGGCAAGGGAGGGTAACACGGGAGAACCAAAACAATGATCTTACTAGGCCCAGTGACATTGAGAACGCACAAGTGCATGGGAGAGGGAAAATGGGTAAAAGTGCATGGAATAAATACTAACAAGCAACAAACAGTAATTGTGCAGCCAGCAGGTGGCAAGTGCTCGGTTAGAGGCAACAGACAGGGTGAGTCTTGTAAGTGCAGAGAGAAAAAGGGGGGGTGAGGGTTGTATGGTTACAGATGCAGGCCGCAGTGCAAGGGTGTGCCAGGAGGGAGTGCGGGTGGGTGGCAAGGTGTGCGGGTACCTGTGCCCGGAAATCAGAAGGTAGGCCAAGCGAGAGCCAATCAGCAGGGGAGAGGAGGGGCGAAGGCACAAGCAAAGAGGAAAGTCTTGAAGTACTTCAGCAACCGGAGATGATTTTCCTCAAGTTTCAGAGTGGCAGGGAGGCTGTTCCAGAGGGAGGCCCCAACCGAGGGCAAAGATCTACCCCCAGCTTGCTTCTTTGAGAAAGGATTGACCCTAAGGGAGGTAGAGGAGCGAAGAGCTTGAGAGGGAAGGTATTTACGAAGGGGCAGCTGAAGGTATTTTGGACCTCCAGCCTTGTGGACAATGCAAAGGATTTTGAATTGAATCCTTGCAGGCACTGAGAGCCAGTGTAGAAATTTCAGAGCTGGAGAGATACAATCCCAGGGCATGTGCATGAGGCTAAAAACATGTCTTGCAGTCCTTTTCTGGATAGGTTGCAAAGGGCAGAGAGTAGAAGCAGGTAGATTTAGAAAGAGGCTGTTACAATAGTCCAGCCTAGAGAGAACCACGGCTTGAAAGACAGTGATCTTCTGGGGGAAAGAGAGGAAAGGCAGAGTACCTCTGAGGGTGTGCATTAGGAAGTTTGACTTTTTAGAGATGTCAGAGATGTGGGCAGAGAAGGAAAGCATGGAGTCAAAGATGACCCCAAGGTTCTTAGCTTCACAGGTATGGGTAGGTGGAGGGCCAAGGGAGGCCAGCCAGAGAGTGAGAGGAAAGGAGGGTGAGGGTGTGCCGATGAGGAGGATCTCCATCTTGCTGGCATTCAGGCAGAGATCATTGGAGGCACACCAATCCTGAATGGCAGATAGGCAATCAGAGATGAGAGAAGGAGAGGAAGTGGCCGAAGGAAGCCTAAAAATGAGTTGCGTGTCATCAGAATGGCACTGAAAGTGGGAGCAGAAAAAGACAAGAGTTGCCAGGTATGGGTTAAAAAGCCAGGGAGAGAGGTTTGACCCCTGGGGAACCCCACAGGTAGACAGGGGGATAGATGAAAGGAAGGACCCAAGTTGAACCTGGGAGGGTCGATCAGAGAGGAAAGAGGTCAGCCAGGCCAGACCTTGTTCGGTGATACCCAGGTTGTCACGGAGACGGTGGAGCAGAATGGAATGGTTGACCGTGTCGAAGGCAGAAGAGAAATCAAGTAGGATGTGGACAAAGGGGATATTAGAGTCAAGGTTGGAGAGCAGATCTTCACGGATGTTCAGGAGAGCAGTTTACATGCTTCTGGCAGCTCTGAAGCCAGATGATAGTCGTGGAGACAACCAACAGAATCAGAGTGAAGGTTAAGCTGCAAAATGGTCAGCTTGTCCTCATCCTCGATAATCTTTGATAATACTGTGTTGAGACTTGAATCTCCAAAAAGGGTGAGAAGGTGGAATCTCTCTCTTGATTTTAAGTGTTACAGGGAACCTTATTGCTTTGGCAGATTTACCATCATAGAACATAGGTTCTGTCTCTTGCCCCAGAATGCTATAGGTGTGTATCTTGATGGTGCCATATAAAACGTACGTGAAAGGTGCACTTGATAGTCTTAAGAGTTTAGTTTAGTTTAGTTTCTTTATTGTCCAAAGCTGGCCAGTGTCTATGACTTGCTAGATTGGGAGTGGGCTCAGGTGTATCCACAGTTTTTACTGTTGGTGCTTTTAGTCAAGCAGTAGAAGAGAACTTCTCAGTGAATATGCAGGAACCCAATCATCTTTGATAGGAGATTATTTAACAAAATGCAGGCCTGTGTATGGGCCAAGGATCAGCCAGTTGAGCTGCATCATGAAAGTAAAAGAGCATTGCTCACCTGGGCAGACAATATTTCTCAGCTGAACTGCCTAGAGTGTCTGCCTTTTCTAGTTTCCCTAGGGGCACTGTAATCCAGGGAGGGATTGAATAGCACGTTTTGGGGCTGATCACAACATGTACGCCCTCAGTCAGTTTTCCTAGAATACCGACGCCCTGTCCAACTCTGCACATCTGGTTTCAAGTACCTTCTGTGTAGTGTTTAAACTTGTAAGAAGTCATTGTGCACATAACGAGTGACGGTAATGGAGCCCTTGTTGTATGTCACATTAAATAACTGAGTGAATACAAAGGTTCCAACACCCACACACCATTCCCCTGGGAGCATTATATGCCAAGGAGGAATAGAATCAGGGAATTAAATGCATTTAGATTGAATGCAACATTCTTCTTGACTGCTGATGTCCTGTCTCAATCTGCACACCAGGTTCTATGTACCAACGTTATAGCATTTGACACGTAGGGATACACTGAAATTGAACATATATTTTACTTCTCACTAAATAGCTAAACTAGGAATAAAGGTTGTGTCATGTAAAGTGTGTGCTTCTTGCAATGGTGGCATGCTGTAGGTGTTGTTGGGTTCACATTTCTGTGTTCATTTAACACTGTGCAGGGCAGCTTAAAAAAACATTTCATATGTGCTCTGGGGCAGAGGCAGAAGCACAAGATCTGGATAAACTGCCACCAAGTGGCATTGATGAACAGGTGGTGGGGTGATCTATGAGATAAAATGAAACAATCAGTGGTGGTATTATTCTGGTGTTAGTACATGTTATTCTCGAGGTGCTTGTCTAGCAACACATAGGGCCTCATTACGAGGATGGAGGTAGCCATTGTGCTATTAGTGCCATGGCTGCCTCCATACCGGGCTCCAATATCGGGTTCCTTCAATGGGGAATTACCGGGTCATTCCAATATTGGAGGACCCGGTAATTCCTCCTTGAAGGAACCATTCCCCATTCCCACATAGGGCTCAATGGGAATGGGGAGGGAGGTAATAACGGGCACATTACAAATGGCCCGTTATTAGCTCCCTCTTCCCCTCGCGGGACCTGGAAAGGACGTCTGGTTTTACCAGACGTCTGTTCGGGGTCCCGCAAAGGGAACCTCGTGATAGGCGCTCCCGTAATGCAGGGTGCCGGTCCCGTACCGGCACCCTTCATTACGGGACTGCCAGGGTCGTAATGTGGCCCATAGTATTCATTTTCCCATTATTGAGGAAGGACTACAAATCCCATACTGTAAAGACCAATCTTGGACAACAATCTACCAAAATAAATGGGGAATATTGAAACAGCAGGCTTAACATTGTTATTGTTCACCAAATACAGTATGGGTCCTTGGTCTTTGTGGCTAGTCGATGACTACTCTACCATCCATAACATACAAACACCATCCGGGATGAGAGAGGTCTCATCATCCAAGTTGCTGTGACTAAGCAACCGAAAGCACATTTGGGAGGTGCCAGTTACCTAGGAATGGGGAAGAGTAAAGAGTACCCCATCTGAACATGCGCATTGGAACAGTTCCATGAAACAAAGGAAATATGCGCTGGTAATCTGGGGAGCATATATTTGATAAACAGAAGCTGAATATTGTGCAGCAAAAAGTGAGTACATCCAAAACCTCTATTCATAACTCGGAGGCTTCTACACGCCAACCCCTCTTTTTTCCTCCTTAAAAATGACTGAAGTCATTAGGCAAGCTCAGTACCGGAACACATAGATGTTTTCGTCCCTATGTGGGTGTTGTGATCTAAAGTCCAGGAATGCTCGAGCTGTGAGGTGTGCATGAGCACTCATTTAACTGAGAATGGTGTACCTGTGCCTGTGTACAATGCATGCCTGTGTAGTCATAGTGATCCCTAGGAGACATCAATTGGCATGACAATAGCATGGCAACATATCAGTGCACCAAAAGATTAGATAGCCCCTGATGCACTTTAACTTCAAAATATCAGCGAGATTTGGGGTCAAAATGTTGGTGTTATTTTTCAATGAAATGTCGATTTTGAATGAGAAAAATAAGTAATATATTCAAATGCCACTATTATATATTGTATTTTTCAGGATCTCCTTTTGAACATACTGGGCCTCATTAAAACCATGGCGGTCTGGGAACTATGGTACCGATAAGCATGCCCATACCGTACTTCCCGGACCGCCATACTACTTGCTCTGCTCGCGTGTGCCGTTTCACCTGCAAGGTTTTCCCTGGCGAGTGTAACGGTACCCACGAGCAGAGCACGTCGGATGCACCAGCACATGCAGAGTTGTGCCGGTGCATCCAGCGTCCCCTTCCCCATTCAGCCCTATGGAGCATAATGGGGATCGGGAGGCCCTTAATTCCGGCACCCGCAAATGGGAAATTACCGGGTCCTCCGAGCTCGGCATGACCCGGTTCTTGCCCATTCACGGGTGCCAGAAAAAATGCAACTCCGGCGGTAGTTGTAATGAGGCCCAATGTCTTATTTATCTTGTTAACATTTGAAAAGTGTTGTTTGCGTGTATGTTATGAAAATGTAATATTGTGTTTATGGTGTGAATCCAAAGTAATACATGATGATGATGATATGGGCCCTCATTACAACACCGGCGCTAAACCATGGCGCTGTTAGCACCATGGCTGGTGCCGGTGTTGTAACGAGTCTGCAAGGGTGAAATGGGGAAATATTGCCCCATTCCAAGGTTGGCGGGGCGGTATTTCCCCATTTCACCATGGCCCTTCCCCATTCCCATTTTTTCCCCATAGGGCTCAATGGGAATGTGGAAGGCGGCAATTACGGTAGCGCAAATTGCGGTACCGTAATTGCCTGTGAGGTCCCTTTGCGGGTCCCTACTTTAACTCTGGACCAGCCGTTCAGGTCGGGTCCCGCAAAGGGTTAATGGCACCGTAAGAGGCTGCGGCGCCGTTAACCACTTAGTGCCTGGGTCGTAATCAGGCCCATGGTTTATCAAGTGAATGGGGGTTATTACGACCCTGGCTCTAAGGCTGCGGCGCCGTTAACCCCTTAGCACCTAATTACGAGGTCCCTTTATGGGACCCGACCTGAAGGCTGGTCTGGACCAGCCGTTAAAGTAGGGATCCGCAAAGGGACCTTCGGGGTAATTACGGTAGTGCAATTTGCAGTACCGTAATTACCACCTTCCCCAGTCCCATTGAGCCCTATGGGGCAAAAATGGGAATGGGGAAGGGCCAATGTTCAATGGGGAATTACCGCTCCGCCAACCTGGGAATGGGGTGGTGATTCCCCATTGAACATTGGCGGACTCCTTACAACATCGGCAGCAACCATGGTGCTAATAGTGCCATGGGTTACCGCCAGTGTTGTAATGAGCGCCAATGTCTTATTTTGTTTGATGTGTCTGGCTTTGCCAAAGTCCTCTGGTAGAATTAATACACAAGCTATGCCAAGGATAACAAAAGACCAACAGCATTTTAAGGAAACTTCTGTATTTTCTTCAAGGGTGCTGTGAGAGACCGATTCAACTCACCAATTTGCTTCCTAACAATTAACGTCTGGCTGAGAAATCTGGCTATAACTTTTATTTATTTAATTAATACATATATGGTGGCATGCCTTGTGTATACAACATGAAATACAATTACACGGATAAAAACATACATTCTTAGTGCTTATCAGAAACAATTCCGAAAAAACACAAATTTGTTTTGTGTGAACTGTACAGTGATCTGCACAGTTCGTCAATAAATACCAAAGCAAATGTACACTCCTAAAGACAATTGACTAAATACCTCTGATAAAAACACATTAGATCAGTATCTGCATAATTTCAACACATTTCCAGTAACATTTTACAATGTAAAAAATCAAATAATACCACAGCCATTAAGAAAAGCCAGCCATATTAATACTGTTATTATATGATTAAGATATTTCCAACGTAAAGCCAGCAAACTTTCACATTAAAGTAGTAGATGTTCTAAGCTCTCAACAATGTTATTCCCACACAACCGACAATAGCATATATTATGCAGTATCCCCCACTGAGCACAATATAAGGCAATGCTTATATTGAATTTGAGCCTAACATATTGCGTCGCAATTGCGCTATTAGGAAAGAATTTTATGTAAGAAGGCATGGTATCTCTTTTTACTATATATTCACAGAATGAGGTATGATTTTTACCGGAAAACAGATTGATTAGATACTGTACTCTACTTTCTTCAATTTGCTTATCCTTGAGACAGTTCTTTTTAATGTAGACTGCACCATCCATCCTGCTTGCCATTTCATGCAGATGCCAAACATCTTACCTAGGGTGGCCAATGTGAGATAATTATCAAGGTAAAAAAAAAGGCAGGCACGAATGCACCAATCATTGTGTCAGGTTCTATTTTGAGCAATTTGTCACAGAATAATATTGTTTTTTTTGTTGCATCATACACAATACCAGGTAACTCAAACTCTAGATACAGTAATTCAACTGGTATTGTCGGAGGTAGCCCAAGAAGCTTACGTAATACTTTAGCTTTGTATCTTCTAAAGGAGGCATTGTACTTTCCACCCCATATTTCAACACCATAAACAAGGATTGAACGAACTTCCATCTGATATAGTAACAACACTGTCTGAAATGACATCCCACATTGGTTATTTACAAAGCAAAATATAATGAATACTATATTACATTTACTCGTTATCACTTCCCAATGTGTCTACCATTTCAGGTTGCTCTGTAGATGTAATCCTAAGTATTTATACAAGACTACGTTCTCGAGCCTCATGGCATTCAGGGTAAAAGTATATATTCTACTCCTTCGAGGTGTGGTGGAAAATACCATTATCTTGCTTTTCTCTGTGTTTATAACCAAGCCATTTTGACTTGCGTATTTCCATAATGATTCAACAAGTCACTGCAAGCCCTTAGGAGTGTAGTCGACCAACACCAAATCGTCGGCATAAGCTTACCAACTTAACTTTTAAAGTTAGTTAGTTCATGGGTGCTGGGGGAGATTGAGTCAACTCACCAATGTGTTACCTAACAAGGAAAGTGTGGCTGCGAAATCTGGCTATAACTTTTAAAGCCAGTTATAGTTTTAAAAAAGAAAGAGGTTTTTTTAAACAAACAGATGGCAGTTGATCTACCAGGAAGTCGAAAGCAAATTTCCAGGTTCATTGTTAAGCAATATTATTGTTGTGAACAAAAATAGTACTGAAATTGGATTAAGACAGAGATCTAACCCATGAGTTCCAATCGGTTCCACAATCATTATGGGAAAGGAAGAGTCCTGCAATGCGAGTAGTAGATGGGGCCCCCTTTCCTCTTCAAATACTTTTGACAGGTGGGAACACCCACTGTGTGTCTTTAGTCCTGCCCCCTTTTGATAGGCATTTGATTTGAATTTTTATATCAAAAATGTTTGATATCAAAAAAGATATCAGGATTTTATCAAATGTGTATCTTTAAAGGAAGTTTGATATGTTTTGATATGAAAAGGGTATCATTTATATCAGTTTGATATAAAGTTTATATTGAAATGATTTTAATATAAAGTTGATATTAAAATGTGTTTAATATGGGAGAGCTCATGTGCGCTGTTGCTTGGTCGAGGGAGAGTAGGTAGTCGCCGAGTGTGAGGTGTTTTTGACGCTTTGATGACACAGGAGTTGGTTGTGGCCTAGATGGTATGACGTCATGATATTATATAGAGCTGGCCTTTCAAACCTTTGAATAATTTTATATACACATTTTATTATTTCTATTCATAAAATAAAAAAAATAAAAAAATAAATGTGCTATCAAAAAATTTGGTTTGATGTAAAAATGTTTGCTATCAAAGAACAACATTTATATAAAGCGTTTTTAAGAATACATATCAATTATTTTATATCAAACATTTTTGATATCTGATTTTTAAATATCAAAAAGTAAACTAAATGTATATAAAAATGTAAAAAAATGTACATCAAAAATGTAAAAAAAAAGCTATATCTTTTTTTAATATCAAAATTAAACACACATTTTATATGAAAAGGTTTCCAAAGAATTATATCGAAAAGAACATTTTTTTATATCAAACTTTTTTATATCAAACTTAAACAAATGTTTATATAAAAATATTCACAAACATTTATTTAAAAATTAAAAAATGTTATATAAAAACTATTATATCAAAATTACAAAAAAAATGTATATACAAAATGTTACACATTTTATATAAAAATAAAAAAATAGATATCAAATTAATATCGATGTTTTATATCAAAATGAACAAAAAATAATTTCATATAACATTTTTTCATATCAAAATTACATCAACATTTTTTATATGAACATTCTACATTTTTATATCAAATTGTTTTAATATCATATATTAAAAAAAATGTATATACATATGTTAAGATAGGTAAATTATATCGGAGGGAATGCCCAGGCATGCCCTGACACGTAAGCGTTATGAACATATTATGCCAAAATCGGTGCTATCTTTTTTTTTAAAACAGCTGAGTTACAGAGCCTGTGAATATACCGTTTATAATGTATAACAAAATAAAAGTGAAGATCTAATTCCAGGGCTACAAAAAAAAAAAAAAACACAGGCAAATGCATGCAACATGCTGGGACACTGCAATCTACCATTCTCGCTGGTGTGCAGAGAGCAGGATTCCAGCAACACAGCTGCAGCTTGCCTTTATGAAAATGACGAGGCAGGGCAGATAATTCACAGATGACGACACACACACTAGGCAAGCTATTTTGGTTCCTCTGTTTATTACAAATGATATGAAGCCACATCAGAATATTCCAACCTTGCAATGAAGCCCCAGGGCTATAGTAATCACGGGCCATAATGTGCCTGGTGTGGCTAAACTGTATTTGCATGGCCCCATTCATTATAAAGGAAGCATAGCCCCAAGACACCTGTAATCTTCAGCCGGCATGTGACTGCTGTGCTTAAAGGGCATGTGAATGACCCATTGTATTCTAAACTCCCCGTGACTTTTCAAAGGAAACCAGCAGTCTGCACAGAGAATAGGCCTGATGGGGGTTGGATGTCTTTAAAACCCATGGTTTGCAATGTCTTTAAAATCCATGCTTTGGAAGCCTGCCAGAACATTGCTGCAGATTTTGGGACATTTGCAAGCCCCAGCTGGAACTGAAGATCCCAGGACATCTAAAGACTGGTGATGAAAGAGGCATTCTACTTTTTAAAAGTGAGTTGATTCTATGTATTTACCGCAAGCTTGTAAATAATTAGTGCTGTTTTAAAAGTGTAAAATATTTAAACAACATGTTAAAACCATTTTAAAAGTGTGTGTTCTAGAATCTAGCCCTGTGTATTTTTAT
This sequence comes from Ambystoma mexicanum, assembly GCF_040938575.1. Lineage (NCBI taxonomy): Eukaryota > Metazoa > Chordata > Amphibia > Caudata > Ambystomatidae > Ambystoma > Ambystoma mexicanum. The sequence continues at coordinate 478,940,353 of NC_090933.1, read as the reverse complement.
ATAACGGTGCAAACAGAACTTTTGAAACAAAATTTGTGTACTCTTTAACTGTAGACAGGATTAACTGCCAGCCTGGATTTTTATATATTTAAGTTAAAGTACACCTGGAAATGGAAAAACTGTTTGCGTGATAAGGTCATTTTGCTGGAGAGTGGCTTTGACATGCTGGCTTTTAGGTAATTAAATTTTGTTTTTTTAAATCAAACTGGTTAACGAAGTTTCCAGCAGCGGGGGCATTCTTCGTGTAAAATAAAAGCCTTGGGGCTAGGGTCTATCGCCACATACAGTGCTGACAAGGCACGCACAATATTGTGACAAGCCTTGTGGTTTTATGCAATTAAACTTTTTAAATGCTGAGCTCTGCCTATGCACACAAGAGACACGAGGCATTGTGAACTGGCACACAGCACGTGTCTGATTAGGCCACTCTGTGAAGGAAATCCCACTTTTTTTTATGACACAGACCAAAAAATGCTGCTTTAAGCAATGGTGCAAATGAATACATTTTGAGAAAGAAACAAATAGGCTTTGACAAACCCAACAGACATGTCATTTATATAAGCTACAGCTTAAAGTAGTCACAGTTTGATTTTATAACACATTTGTTATTGTAAAACAAATATTTGTTTTGGTGGGAGAGGGTATTAGACATGTATAAGTATTTAGAAATCACATAACGATACAGGTTCTAGGAAAACAGCTGTACACACATGCTATAGGCACTTTGTGTGGTGTGGTTTTTAATTGTGGGACTGTGACAAAGCGAATAGGTTTGGTGAGAGCTGATGAAAGTAACCACAGTGACAAAATTAAAATTATACATATGCACCTGGGGCCTGAACCTGTTTGTACACACTTACAAGAAAAAGACACTGGGCCTCATTACAAGTTTGCCAGTACAATAACAACAGTACTGGTAAGCTTGGTGGTACCGTCATTACCGTAACAGCAAACTACGAGTTCTGCTTGTGGGTGCCTTTCTGTCTGCCAGGACTGACCTGCCGGGTGGACCGGCACCCACGAGCGGACCATGTCGGATGCACCAGCACCATTCACAATGGTGCCGTTGCATCCGGCCTCCCCATTCCCATTGAGCCCTATGGGGCTCGAATGCGAATGGGGAGCATTTTTTCCCAGCACCCGGGAATGCGCAATTACCGGGTCTGGTGGGGCCATAATGACCCGGTAATTGCCCATTCCCGGGCACCAGTAAAAGAACTATTCTAGCGGCAACCGTGCCAGTATTACCGGCACCGCTAATGCCGTAGTCGTAATGAGGCCCACTGACAAAGTGCTGTAGCCTAGATTCATTTATATATATATTCAGTGAAAAAAAAAACTTTGTTAAAGGAACATTATGGTTAAGCTGCACTACTACAAACCTATCAAATTCCGTGAAAAAACATTGTTAAAAGGAAGTTATGGTTCAGTTACCCTAGGAAAAACCTATCAAATTAAATGCAAAAACGTTTTGAAGGGACATTGCAGTTACTTTGCACTAATACTAACCTATCCATATTATGGTTACAAGTACAACCAAAAAAAAAACAGAAATTTGCCAGTTATGGTAAGCATAAGCAACCATAACTCGTGCCACCACTGTGCACTGCAAGGACTTACACTCATGACATCACTGGTGACATCACATGTCTGGCTCCCTCTTTTTTTGTTCACTGACATATGTAGGCCAGGTGGTTTTCCTCAATGACAGTCAGGAACAAAAACTTGAAAAGGTACTATATTTGTAGACCTTACCTTCTCATATGTTCTTACACTACTTTACTTAGGGTTCAGTCACATCATATGATACATATAAATAGGGGAAGAAGCAAGCCTGAAACACAACAATCATTTGCGCACATGAACATAATCAGGGTGGTTATGAACACTTTCTGGTAATACTGCTGCTTTTTGGCTCACTTTACTTTCCCTGTTTATACTTAGATTTGTATTTATTGTGGTCTCTTTATGTTTTGTGTTTTTAGTTGTACAATTATGTAGTAAGTAAAGCATTGTGAGCTACTTATCACATGTTTCACAGTCCACGAAATTCTGAAACGAAAGCATTCATCATTTTACTATGCAACATGGGAAGATTTTGAAGATTGCACCTGCATGGTGCATGCTGCAGACAGTGCCTATGTTTCTACATGAGTTGGTTCATGTACTGGAAAAAAGTCTGTAATGCAATGGTGTTTATAACAATGCATTGCTTAATGAACTATTTATCTCATGATAGTTCTTCCAATGATCTCTCATAGTGTTCTGCCAACATTACAATGACACTAACTTGTGGAGTCTTTTTATGAAAACTAAATGCACGTGTGATGTAATCAGTGATGTCATCAATGTCATTTGTGATGTCATCTTCGATGTCATGGGTGTTAGTCTTTGCAGTGCACAGTGGTTGCGCAAGTTATGTTTGCTTATGCTTACAATAACTGGTGAATTTCTGGGATTTTTTTTGTACTTGTAACCATAATATGGATAGGTTGTTATTAATGCAAAGCAAATGTAATGTCCCTTAAAAAAAGGGTTTGCGCTTAATTTGATCGGTTTTTCTTAGGGCAACTGAACCATAATGTCCCTTTAACAATGTTTTGTTCACTGAATTCAATAGGTTTGTAGTAGCGCAGCTTCACCATAATGTTCCTAAAGCAAAGTTTTTTCACTGAATTTGATAGTTTTTTAGTAGCACAGCTAGGTTTTTAGTAGTGCAGCTTAACCATCACGTTCCTTTAACAATGTTTTTTCACTGAATTTCATAGGTTTTTACCAGGATACCCTTAGTTTGTATAGACGTATCATACAACATACTAAATCGATGGCTCCATGCTGATGGGCACAGTGGCCGCAGACTGTGTGTCTGTTCGCAGACATTGGGTAGCATCCAAACTGCTCAAAAAGTCAGGCGTTCTCATACATAGTGGTACCATTCAGCAAAGACACAGACATATATAAACAGCACCATTTACGTGAATTGCAAGGAACAATACAGTAGGTCTGCAAACTCTGTACTTATGAAACTAACAGAGAAAATGCATAGGGTATGCAGCATAATGAAAGGCACCAACAAGAGAAATAACGTCTGCTTCCAACAATATTACCACACTGCTGCTTTACAAAAAAACAAAGAAGGAACTGTTAGAGTAACGACTGCAAAGTACTGAGAGAAGAACGTCACTACTAAGTGGTAAGTATATTAACGTTTTTCCTATAATTGCACAGTTTGTTTAGTGTACAATAGTAGAAAATCATGATGTTTCTTTTTTCACGCAGCAATGGCAAGCACCCTAGAATGGCTGGAAGAGAATTTCCCTCATGACGAAATGAGCGATGATAGTAACCCTATTGGTACGCACCACAGTCTGAAAAGTAAGACAGTTAATACATATTGCTTCACATACATCTAACAGATATTTGTTTTCTTCAACAGTACAAACTGGAAATGAAGGAAATACACCACAAGCAGCACCTCTTCCAAAACATCATGGGGCAAAGGAAATAAAGGAAAGGTTGTAAATGAAAAACTAGACAGCCTGGACGCAAAAATCGAGCAATTGCTAAACAATGTTGCTGCCTTAAAAGATTGTGTACAAGGACATTTTATGGAAAAATAAAGTACCACTGCCCCGCCTGCACCTGTACCCCTTCCACATTTCCCAGCCAACCATCCCCACAAATTCCCTGTGAAGAGAGACATTACGATGAGACCTCAATCACTTCCTCCCCTCAGGGCCAACTTGAACAAAACCCCAATTCCCCTGCAGATGTGTCCATTCTGATACCCCTTCCCTTTCCTAATTGTATCTATGTATGTGTGAAAATAAAGGTTTATATGTAAATTATTGCTTTGTTTGTGTGTGTGGGTTATCCTTTCTTTTAAAAATCCTGCTATGACTCTGCAGCGCACTGTACTGTCCGGGATGGCTGCAATTAAGCAAAATTGAGGTATCCTACAGACAACGCACCTGGCCGGCCGATCCAAATCAAAATGGAGGTTTCTGTAGGACACCACTCCTGTTCGCATGTCTGCATCTTGTGACGCAACTTTATTTAGTTGTGGGAGCCCACTTCTGTCTGTCGCACAACTACACGCATGCGTATCTCATCATCTGTGTCCTGGTAACACTCCCCCTGTTCAGCATGTCAGAAAAAACATATTTATTCTGTACTTTCATTAGTTTGAGGCGCCCACCCATGCCCTACAGACAGCTGCGGACATGCACATCCCACCTGCTGTTGCCTACAAACACCCAGCTTGTTTAAAAATGTTCGCCGCATGTGTGTCACACTTTTAATTAGTCCGGGGATCCTAACAATGTCCGTAGGACACATATGCACATGCACACAAAGTATTCATCACAATATGCATCCTGCGGACAGCCGTCCCATTCGAGAACATTTGCGACGTCACCATGTGACCGCACCCACGCTGAGCAATGGCCTTAGTTTGTGGACATGATCCGGGTCCTGGGACACTGAAAAATACTGTTTTCGGCAATGCAAGGAGTGTTACTGTGAAACTGCACCCTTACAGAGGTCCTACACTGTGCCCCTGTCCATCTGACCATTTTTGGGAATTTTTTAGGCCCACTTTTGGGTCCCAACTGCTCCCCAGAAGCTTTATAAAAGACCACACCACAGAGCTGCTCCTCATTCTGTTTTCAGCTTTCCAGAACACAGCATCGGTCTAGATTGCTCCGTGCTGGAATTGCTTTCTGATCAATTCTGCTTTGATATATTACCTTTGGAGCTAATGGCAACCATGGCTGCTGCTACTGCCTCTACCTCACCAGCACCCACACCCTCAGCATCACCACCACCACCACATTTCCAAGGGCCTGGACAAGGGAACAGGTGTGGTAATGTAGATAGGGATCAAGCAGAGAACGAGGATGAAGTAGAGCAATTCCCCAGTGCCTGCAACCAGTGTGAGTCCTGGGTGTGGAAACTGCTTACCACGGTAGGAGATGTGCCCAAAACTCATGCTAACCAGGTGAGATGCACTGAGTGCAACACAGTACTCAGTCACGGCAAACCAGGCTTGGACAGCTACGGCACCACCTCCATGCGGCGACACCTGATATCGAACCACAAGGCAGCAGTTCGGAGGGTTGTGCCCTTCTAACACGCCATTAGGTTGAGTTCCTCTGCAGCATCCTTCGCATCTGCTCCTGCCACCTCTAGGGACACTCCTCTGGGGCAATGGATCCCTAAACCAGCCTTGCAGGCCATACGCACCACAACAGACCCTTACCTTTCAAAGCTCACTGCATTGTGCATGTTCTGCGATGCAGTGCTCTGCAGGGGGAGCAACTTCAAAGTGCTTTCGAGGCTTCGGTCCGGGAGCATGAGAAGGAGTGCCACCTACCTAAGTAAGGCCCACCCAACATCTGACTCTCTCCAATTGCACTTTCTTATCCCTGTGGTTGGTGCCCCTTCCCTACCCTCCCTTTACTTTCTTTCTGTGTTGAGTGTAAAAAGAACAAGACAAATACAAAACAACAAAAATAAAAAAATAAAAGGCTCTTTTCAGAGCCACCTTTCACAGTTCAAAAATAGAATAGCCAATGAAACGATGCAGACTGCCGCACAGCCTGGAAGCTCTGCAGAGAGCACGGTAGTCCGGTGACATCTAAAATAATGTGAGGGGTGGCTCCGTCAAAAATGTTGCACTTGTTTCCGGGAGGAAGTGGTGTCTCTGAAAAGAGCCTGTTTGTGGTGATTGTTTGTTTTTGGAAGGGTTGAAGTGGCCAACACCCACTTCGGAAATGCTTGCTATACTTGCAAGAAACGCTGCAGTGCATTTTGGATATTTCACAGAAACAGCTGATTACCATCTCCATCTCTGCAAAAAAATGTTGGTGTTATGAAGCGTAATGTTTTCATTGTGGAAGTAGAACATGCCAACATCGCTCAAAAAAGTGCAAACAGCCTTGTACACATTGCACCTTGCGTTCTCCATTTCCGGACCAAATGATGAAGAACGCAGCCACATCTGCCTCTGGGCAATGGTGGCATAAAGAGGAGCCACATTCAGCCATTTCATTCCACTTACTCCATACCAGTGGGCATCCACATGCATGATGGAATCCAAGATGGGCAACCACTCCACACCATTGTGTATGCACTTCCAACCAATGTATCAAGGAGTCACCCAAAATCCATACACTCTTCCTCCTGAACGACACAGCCATAAATATAGCCATCTGCTCTCCTCTCTGCAAACACACCTTCTGCCACAGTCTCTCCTTACCCACCACACCCAGTAAACCTTATTGACCAATCCCCAGGCCTCCACAGTCCCATTTCCATGCCTGCCACCCTCAAAGCCCCAGATGTGGCACGTCAGATCCTCAAACTACTGCGGTGTCCGCGGACATATTGTTCTTTGTGCATGTGTGGGGGGGACATTTCAACCAGGGTAGGGGATCTCCTCTTTATTGGTGGCTCGAAAAGAGCCTTTCTTTTTAAAGGTGCTTGTAAACAAACACCTTTTCTTTTGTATTTTTTGGGGATTTTTATCTTCCTCTCCTCCTTACATTATTACACAAGCCTCTCCAAAATAGCTCTTAGATTGAAGAAAAAAATAGCATTTTCAGTGGGGGACAAAAAAAAGGCAGCTGCATTGAAAAGCTCACATTAAAACCATTAATGTTCTCATTGCCACAGAAGAACATCATAGCACTGAACAAAAATGCAGACGTGCCTCCTTTTACAAGACACCTTCCGATCACTTGCTGGGAACAAAGTACATCATGATTGTTCCATACTCTTCTAGGTGGTATGCCTGAGAAAACCACATTTGCAGTGGGAAAAAGCTGCATCAGTGCTTTCACGAAGTCCTTAAGGTCCCAGAGCAAACTTGCAGCAGTGATGTAACCCAAATGCAGTGCTCCACAATGCACCACTAGGATGTCAACAGTACTCCAAGTGGTGACTTCTCTGCACACTGCAAGCACAGTTTGCAAACTGTGCATAGGCACACTGCGCCACAAAGCATCCACTCCTTCCAATCCAAAATTGTCATCAATGCCTCTACCCTGGGCATACCTCTGCAGATCACCCACAAAGGTATTACCTACGATCAACACTCTGACTCTCTGCATCTCTGCCATCTTCACTGTAGACAGCAATGAACAAAAAGTATTACTGCCCCTTCCTGTTAAGCACACCCTCAACACCTGATTGGATAAACCCCACGGTCCAATTTCCAAGCAAGGCATACTGAGAAGGGCAGGATGTGGCACGTGTGATTCCCCAAATACTGCGGTTTCCGCAGACCCTGTAAATCAGAGGCAGTGCTACTTCCCTTTCCACTACTCTCTTTGCAGCACTCCCTCATTGGGTACTGGTAAGCAGTCACACACGCATCCACCAATCACATCCAAGACCTCTGCATTTAACTCTATCATCTCGGTTCAACGCTCCATATTTACTTTTAAACACTCAGAGTACAGGTCTCCTGTGATTCAAAAGCAACTATCCAAGATTTCTACATCCAGATTCATCCACATCGTCATCCATCACCACAAACTACGGGTATCAATATTTTTATACCATACATTTGCAACTCTGTTATAAGTGCCTCTCATCAGGGTATCTGCCACTTAACCTCCATAACATACTCAAAAAGGATATTGTCATTTCTCCCACCACCTATAATCAAATGCTACCTACAATGCTTTGTGCATTGAAAGTTTAAATGTACCCATGTCACCCATTGTAATATCAAACTGTTACTTTCTTCTTTCCTTCTGTCATTTTTATGACTTTTTCCCCAACTAACAAACATCAATTGAAATTCGTAAAATTTTCACAGAAAAGGATCACTCAATGTATCCTACCAAAGTAAACTAAGTACATACATTGCATGCATTTCAACAGGGTGCCTGTCACTTACCTTGCACACTTCACTGTATGCATCACTACTTAAAAAGCAAAAAAATGAATATGTGCATTGAGAACAGTATCATTTATAAATGTGGATAAATAAATCTAACAACTGAAATGATTGCTACACGCATGTAGCAAGCATATATCGCCAGAAAAGTAAGTGCATTGCACACACAAAAGCAGTCTCCTTTCCAATTCGTACATCTTTCTGTGACTTTTTCTCACCCTTTTACAACTACGACTAATCAATTTTCAAACTAAATAGTCCTACACCAATACACACACTTGCTAGAGTGCACAACATACGGCACACTTACAAATAAACCACTTACCCCCTTACCAAAAATGATATGCTCCCAAGTCTCCATTCATATACAAAGCCATCCAATTACACACACACACACTAAATCTTCCTGCCAAGACATCCCCTACACTTTTAAGTAATGTATTCTCTAAATGCAATCACTATGCCATTAACAAACATATTTTCTTACTTTCTTCTTTGACAGTTGCAGTAACCACCTCTGTCCTGAAAGCCAGTGGTGTGTCAACTTGAAAATGCAACCTTGAATAAACCTACTATCAACAGCCAACAAAGTAAGTGCAATACTATCGTAGTGTTCTACCTCTTACTGTGACAGTGCAGTGTTCTTGTATTGTAAGATACACAATTCCATCAACCCAACAGTATTTGCTTCATTCTTACTAATTACACCTCAACAGTTGCCCACTTTATATTATCATCTCAATGCCATTATAGTACCACCCATATACCAATATAGCCTTCCCAACCTAAAGTAACACACCATTACACAATCACACACATCTATCTATATTCCTACGCTCATATTCAACCATTCATGCACAGTGCACATATATACATTACAAATTCTGCACACCCACACTTTCCTTTTTTCTCCAACAGCTACTATAGAATGCCTACCAAAAATCAACTCCATAGAAAACAATGCAGAAATAGAGCAGATCAACCTAAAAGCATACAGAATAGCCATCCACCGCTAGCAGGATTTGTTCAGAAAGTTCAAACACAACAGCTAATCCAGTCACTAACGAAAACGAAAGCACTTACCAGTAAGCAAACTTTAACTCCTCTTTCAAAATGTAGGGCAAAAAAAACTAAAAAGACTGCAACTATCACTACTGCTAACACAGCACATACAAATGGAAAAGTAGCCACAAGGAAGCATTCCAAAAAAATTCTTCTACAGAAAATGTTAAATACAGGGGTGGAATCACGCTCAACCTTTAAAACATGCCGCAGAAAAGTAATCATGGAAGCTCTTGTAGACAGTGCAATGCGCATCAAAAGGACATTCTTTATATTAATTTTAAACAGAATGAAACCACTAACAAAATTAATTAGTAAACTACAACCAGTACTTCGCAACAAACACAATATCAGTGTAGATACCTTTGGCAACATCGGTACTGGTGAGTGGAGTCACACTACCAGCACAGAGCCATTCTTCAATGAAGAATCATACAAACAAGAGCAAACAAACCAAATTGCCATATACAGCAGTAGGCGAGGGTATGTATGAAAAGGTAGACAATACCATAATGGAAGAAGAAACACTGCTTTCACAAATATCCCCATCAAACTTAGATTTAAATCTCTATTCTACAGAACCAATACGCCCCATCTACAAATGGCCATGCACATCAATGTGTAACGTTTGCCAAAACTCTATCAAATCTTTACAGCAGTTCCTCAATCACTATGTGAAAGCCAACGACAAAGGGAAAATGAAAATACTACAAACTATGGACTCTTGTCCAGTCTTCAAATAAACTGGACTACAAGGACATTCATTAGCCTGCATTTCTGGACCTGATTGCAAAAGCACCTTCCACCATATCAAAATTCTAGCAACACACCATTCTACGGTATGAAATCTCTTTCACAAACTGTACTCTGGAAAATGTCCAGCTTTAGCACTGGAGCATTTAAATGATATTCTGCTACACAGTACAGCCAAACAGCTGCTTGAACAAATAGACAACATCCAAAGAAAATATTTTGGAACTGAAGAGCACTTGGAAACTCCAGTACCTTCAGAAAACTGTAGCAACAACCTTGCAGATGGCAACTTTCTATTTCACACATACAAAAAAGAAATACGCAAGTTCAAAAGCACATCTGCTGAAGTACCAAACCAAGTGTGTGTGTGTTGTTGCAGAACTTTTTATACAAAGAGCATCAAAACTATTGATATAGAAGACAATGAGGAATCACAATGGTTCCAATTAGCTCTCTACCTTATAGCAGAAAACAAATACGAAATTACTAACACCTACATACTGCACTGCAAAACTTGACAATAACGAAATGCCTTGACGGGCTGTCAGTAATAATTTGGAAATATTCCCACTGTCAAATGCTCCAACAGCTTAATTTGTATGAGAGCATTATAATCCAAACAGTACACCCATTTCAAGCAATAATATGAAAGCAACCAAAAACTGCAAAATTGCTTCCCACTGAATTACTGAGAGGCATACGTGGCAAAGTAGTTTATTTATCATTAGATCTCAAAGAAAATGTAGACACTCTACGAGTGCAACGGCCAGTAGAGCAATCTTTGATTATCCTGGTGAATGGTGTACCTACAAAAGACAAAGAAATTTGGCAGCAACTATTGCACTTAATCAAAGTTAGGAAAGCCTTGCAATATCTTAAAGACAACAGTGAATACTACAAAGAAATAAACGTTGAAGAAAACCTGAGAGAAACCACCAAAATAATTCAGGACTCCTCAACAACTGGCCAATTTGAACTTCTAGACCAGTTTCAGCAACAGGGCATGCAAACAGCTTCATGTCTTTGGTTAGACACAGTGTAAAAGGCAAATCTCCTAAGTACACATACTGCATAAAAAGAACTGAAGCATCAAAGTACATCAATGGTTACAATGGAATCATTGCCCTCCTATGGAATGCAAATGTAGATGTGCAGTACATTGCAGGCAATTACACTGCAGTTGCATGATATGTCACAGCCTACTTAACCAAAGCAGAAAAAACAGAGCTCTGGGATGACATATCATCTGACAAAACACTGTCACAGAAATTGTACAGCTTTGGCATAACAATGCCCTCCCATGGAGAATGTGGCTACGAAGGCGTCAAATATGTCCGTGCCCAAAGATGGTAAATGGCTTAATGTTAGTGAGAATTCTCATTCTATGGCTAATTTCCCTTACCTATAGAGTCCCCCAGCAGCTTTGCTGGATTTGAAGGGTTTGTTTCTTTTTACCTGCTAAGAGTGAGACTCTTTTTCCCACATTAAGGCATTTTTGCTATGTGTGTTCTAGGCTATTTTTGTGTTTAATGCCTATGGGATTTTCTCTCACCCATAGGAACCATCTTTATGCACATGTGTTACACAGCACCCTCAGTGCAGTAACACAGGGGTGCCGTAGAGACCCCCAAACATAGACTCTATACCCTGGGACTGACTACTGTCTCCCAGAGCATGTAAAGTCCCCATTGACTTTACTAGTCAAATCTTCTGAACTTAACCAGTCCAACCCATTTTACTATGGAGGTATTGGAAAGGGTTAATAGTTTTTCCCTTGGGTTCACTGTCGAGGGGGTACCTTAAAGTCCCGCTCTCTAAAGTTTCTGGCTGGTGGCAGTGGTTAATACCAAAAATATTCAACCGCGAATATTTTTCTATGGGATTTTCCCATTGTTCGAGGCTAACACTTTTACTGACAGCCTCTAACATACCGCCGGTTTATTTTATTATTAACTTTACTCCGGTAGGCGCCAGGCTCATGTTGGACCCCTGTCCTAGCGCCTTAGGTGCCAGGCTCATAAAGCTAGACATGTGTTCAAGTGTGTTAAGGTGCACTTACCTGATGCAGACCATGCTGCTACATCCAGGCCCTCTTGAGGCCTGAATGGAACTACTTTACCTGTGGACCTACTTTCCCCTGGGTGTGGTCGGGGAAGGATACATATCTGATCGGTGGAAGGATACATACCTGGAACTTCTTCCAAAGCTATTTAAACCACGCCCGATCAGCAACTCACGCTTCGCGTTGTTCTGCTTCTCGCAGCTGGACGCTCACCGTGTCAGCTCCTGCATCTGGACTTCAGCCACGCCTGTCAGCATCCTGGGTCACCTGCTAAGAGAGAATTGGAGAGAAAGAAGACCTTACCTGCTAAAGCTGCATCACGGAGACTTCACACCGACGATCCTGAAAGGGAAGACATCATTTTAAAAGCATTTCGCTTCGATCGCTGCAGCGCTGCATTTCACTCACCTTTCCTGGGCACCTCCATCTTCAGCAGCGATCATCCGGATCCGCAGCCATTTCCCAGAGCCTAGAGAGAAAAAGACAAGAACACAAGGTGAGAGAAGGAAGGGAATAGGAAAAGCTCAGTTTCCTTCTAAGACTTACCTGTTGGGTCATTCCCATTTCATTTTGGGTCCTGCCGCTTCCTGGCATTCCGGACCCCGGCCCCTATGGGGAAAAAAGACAAAGACATTGAATGAGCGAATGCAAAGACATTACCCGAACGCTCATCCAGAACTTACCTGTCATTTACTGGAACTGCACGTTTCACTTTGGGTCGGCGCCATATCTCCGGCATTCCGAACCCCGGCCCCTAAGGGGAAAAAAGACATAAGCGTTAGCGCTTGCTGCAATAAGACAATGAACATTATTATTAAGCTTGAACTTTTGAACTTGCTACAGAACTCTTACAGCGCCTTACCTGAATAGTCAAGCTTATTTGAACTCCCATCAAACCTCAATCCAGTGAAGTAACTGGGTTTCAACGCGCCCCTGCATCAGAAGCAGGATGGAGAACTCATCCTTCCAGACCCTAAGGTGAGACTTCACGGGGAATCGAGGAAGGGTATCGTGGAGGGCTGGAAGGGAGTGGGAGGCTTGAGCATTATTCCGTCAGTAGGTAATACTCCCTTTTCACGCACAGGGGAATATTCCTGCGAGCCAGTGAGTCCATCTTCAGAGTCCTGCGCTTCACCATAGAAGAAGCATCAGCACTCGAAGCCAGACCTGCGCCTCCGTGGGAATCAGGTGAGCGTGACATTCACCCATAGCTTCTCCGGACCTGCCTTGGTCGAATTGACAGTGCTCAGCACTTGGAGACCGGATAGCCAGGCAGCTATCGACCCGGACTGCGATTAAAAGGAGCATACCTTTTAAACTTCGTTTGGCAGCACCGCGGCTGGTTTCAACCCTGGGTAGTGCAGTGACTCGAACCTTCCTCCAAGATGACAGCCTCTCTTCCTCTGCTGGACCCCTCGAACTGCAGGAACTAACATGAACTACCGCCACTGCAGGAGCCACTTCTTCACATTTAAGGTACATTGTTCCGCCAGGCCACCCTTTCTCCGTGGTAGACCTAAAGGTGTTTTAAATCCTTTATCTACTTGTTGGGTTGGCCGCCCTCTCTCTTAACATTATCTTTCACCTCGCATCTACCTTTTTAATATTCGTTTACCAAAGTCTTGACTGCAACTACAAGAACATTTTTGCTCCTAAACTCTTGCTCCTGTTCCACTGACTCTGGCTCAGGCCTATTAACTGATTGGCTGATTTGATAGATCTGCTCTCACTAGATTGATTTTCAATATGAAATGTGTTGATGCACCTGAATCTTCTAATCCCCTCTTCCTTCCTACTGTTTTAACTTGTGGAGTGCCATTTGCTCAGTTTTTATTCACTTATCTTTCTGCTAAAGTGTCACTGTGCATTACTTGTTCACAAAACTTCAGGGAAGTGTTGCTAGGGGGTGTCTGAAGATATTTCGGTTCAACTTGTGCTTTCCCTCCCTTTCGTTAAATTGATAGAGTGCCATTTGTAGTTGGTTTTCACTGTGCCGTTTTGCTCAGTTTTCACTCTACTGCAAACTTGTCTACAATTGAATAGGGAGTTGTATATACTTTTCCTTGACTAAGCTTAACTTACTTTATCAACTGTGATCTATGTGTTGAACTAGATGTGTATAGAATAAATACATTATTTTTTTGATACAAAGCTTTGGTCAGTGTTTCCTTGTCCCATAGTACTGTGATACCTTTTGTGTAAACCCTGAATACTGCTCATCTCCCTCTTGAGATAAGTCTGACTGCTCAGCCACAGCTACCAACTAAAATCTTTGTGGTACAGACTGATACCAAAGGGGATTTATTGCTCTCACCTGTAGTCCTAATCGGGTGTAGTGCTCCCTAAGGGAACTGCACTGGATTCTGCCTAACACTTAACATGGCCCTGACACGCACGTATTCTCAGCCGTCTTACACACACTCTCGCAACAATCACAGTTCATTCGTAAGACACTGCACATATAGATTTTACATAGGAGCTGTAATTGTGGAATTGTATTTCTTATCATCTGTCCAATCATTGCACCATGTGTAAGGTACCGATCTCTCCATGTAGCTAATACTAGCTTCTATGTAACCACACTGCTTACATTGCAAAATGCACTATAACATTCTAACACTTTCCAGCCTGAATGCTTTTTTACCCACATTGTGCCTAGAAATCGAAACCAAACAGGCCTCTCTTTCAACAGGACAAACACTTATTGTAAAATAGCCTTGACCGCTACGCATTAATTGCTCCAAGGACAGGCATTGTACGAAATAAAAAAAAAAAGAAAACTAAGATAACTTACACTATAGTCACAGCGCACATTTTCCGCTAAGGTAGTCTGCAAATGTTTAATATGGAATACAGAGGAATTTTCGGTTTTATAGGGATTCAAAATTAGTAGGATACAGTGTTCTATGCATAAATATTGACATGCTGTGCAGTAAACTTTGTCTGTGTGCACTGTACTGGGGTTTCTAACAGTAGTTTTGCATGTTTCGTTACAGTGCCATCTCTCCGGGAATCAGCCTAAATCAGTGTTATGAATGTTGGTCGTTTGGTTCATATCGATCTCCACCCCATTCTAACCTGTAGGTAGAGCACAACACTGCAATGGAACACAACTCTTGCTCTCGAACAGGACACTGTGTGTTTAATCGTGTGCTTAAAGATTGGCTGTATTGTTCTTATAATTAACTTTCAAACAATTGAGAGTTATACGCTACCTTATTATATTAAAATAAATAACGGCCAGAGGCTCATATAACACTCGCCCGGCAGACAAACAACAGTTGATGATGTACTGTCGTATATCTTGCCAAAACAGTTCCTACATTGTCCTGCAATTGCTGCGGCCCCCCAGGAGTTTTTTGTTTTTTGTTTTGGAGGTTTCTGTGGGCACACACAGAGGGAAAGTGCCGTGGGTCGGACAACACTCGCTGGAACTGAAACCATTCGTAAAAAGCAAAAGAAATGAAACAAGGGGGTGTTGGCAACGTTTGAAAGACAAAGCACATGTCTATAGCCATTTAAGGAGAGTGGCACCTGCAAAACAGACACCAAGCTTTTGGGTCAACACCCAATGCACGTCAATAACACGCAACCAACTCCACTATTCACCTATGCATGTGCCACAAAATTTGCACCATCCAATTTATGTATAAAGGCAAAAATCTTTTGTAGAATTTCTTAGTCTCTAGATTTGCATATACAGCTATTGAAATGATAATGAAGTCCCTGCAATATCAGAAACTACCCGCCACAGTTCAAAATGAAGGAGTACTGGGCATGAAAGAGTATACCCATTGTTGCCCTTGCTTTACCTTTTTTGATACCTTCAGTAACACAATGCGTTGTTGCAGTTTGCAATGCAACTTGCGATTTCATATAAGGGCCCCACATAAAAGGTTTGTAGAAGCCACTGTGTGTTATACTCCCCCAACCGTTCCACACTCTCCTATAAGGGGGTATTATGTAAATACCCGCCTGTGTTCTATACACCCATCATGGAAGGTGTTCTATGTGCCCAGTCTTGCTTTGATGCCTTGTGGCCAATCTAGTCCACACTCTGTGTTTACAGCCTCGTGTAGGCGCAACCTGCAGTACCTTCTACCTGGGCTCTGTATGCGCACTCTAGCATAGTGTTCTCAGCCACTATGGCGTGGCCCCCTGAACGGCTCAAATATAGTCACGAAGCAGGGCCGCTGTGTCCATGTAAGTCTCCCTTAACGTAAGACAATCTTTCCAAAGATTGTTACCCCTGGGCTTTCAATTTGTTTTGAGCAGCAAGAGCACTGAATAATAGCAGTGTCTTTAAGTCTATTTTTCTCCATCAGCAGCACACAAGTCTTACACAGGCTATTTTCACAATAACCTGTGTTTTCATGCTGGTTTGAAAAAACGACACAATGGGCCTCATTACGAGTCACCTGGTCTGGAAATAACGGTGCCGGTAAACCCGCCGCCACCGTTGTTTCTGGACTGGGTGATCTCGAGTTCAGCAGGTGGAAGGTGTCACTCCAGCCAGTTCTGTCCTGGTGGGTTTAACACCACCCGCCTGCAGGCGGATGTGGAAACACCGGCACCATCACAAGACTTCCCCATTCCCATTGAGTCCTATGGGACTTTTTCATTCATTCGCCTGGATCATCCCATCACCATACACATGCCCTTGTTTTTCATTATCGTTCCGGGGATTGGCACCCGTCTCTGGCGTCATCGCCAGATATGCCTGCAGTGTCATAGGTTCACAGTGCTTGTCTTCATAGTTCGCATTGCCCACAAATGGATGCTCCATAACTGCATGGTTATTGATCCAAAACTCTTTGTGTTCTTAACCGGCCATTAAATCCTGAGCACCTTCTATCCCCTCATACACCACAAAACCCCCAGGGGCTCCCGGGGTTGTTCTCCGTGCATTGCAGTGTTGGGGTACAGTTGGCATTGTCCCACCCGCCTTTAGCATTCCAGCAGTATGCATACCAGGTGTGAGCAAAGGGGGGACATACCCCCACCCCCTCGTACATATTCATGCCTTATAACATTGCCTAATATGCAAAAAACCCAATGTATGCATGTGGGTAGAGACTCATTTGGTGTCCTTCCATCCGCCATCTTTTGATAGGCCCGAATCCACTCTACTGAGATGTCAGCTCAATCTTCCCCATGGCTGTGCACAGACAGCCCACACCTCCACCCCTGCGAGCTCCGCACGAGCCTTGTTCTCACAGAAGTCCAGCCATTTATTGTTGCAATTAGCCAGTATCAAATGCCGACAGAATGTGCTCACTGCAGAGTTTGAGACCGGGGCGAGCTGCAAACCATGTGCCCATTCATCTCCACTGACCTGCTCATGCCATCTCTACACCCTCCCTGCCAGGCCATGGTCCACTGGCCCCCCTCCTCTCCACTCTCTTTGAAAGTAACTGCTGGCAGGACCCCTCCCGACAGCCAAATAGCAGTACCCACCATATACTTAATCCTGTTCAGAAGTATATTGTCCTCTATCATTGTCCAATCAATGTTTTTGAATCATGAGGCACCAGGGAGCATAAATTACAGATCAAACCCCATAGATAAGGCACCTGGAGGAGGGGCCCAGGGCCACCAAAACCCCATAAAATCCAAGGGTTAGAATGCCCATATATCTGTCTGTACTTTAAAAAGGCCCCCATCCACATAATAGTTAATGTCTATCATTATTCTCTATATGCCATTGATTGTTGTTTACCTTAGATTAGTTAGAAGTGTAACTCTTCGTGAACTATATTCGACCTTCACACCACGTAGATGAGCCCAGCTCACCCACGTGCCAGCCGAGCAGCCCAAACACATCAGCCAATTGCAGCCTGATACCACCTTTAGAGAATGCTGCGCCATGGGTGCCAACAAATAGAAACTGTTATTTCATACTGTATGTTGTAACATCATTTGTGACGTTATTTCTATTCATAATGTGCTGCCTGTTGTATGGGAGGAAAGGTCTTTCATGGCCCTCCTCCCCTCCATTTCTCCCAAGCATTCAGACTATGACTCGTCCAGCAGCGACCCGTGTGCCCTTTGGCCAGGGATGCAGGGGGACTGCAGATCGACACATGTGGCTGCAATGCTCATCTGTTAGGATGGTACCAGACTCCATTTCCTGATACACTCAGACTCCATTTTGTACATAATAGTTTAGGCCTAATTGCACAAGCAGTCTGCAAGGCTGCAGTTCTCCCCTCCTGACCGCACACAGCAAGCCCGGCGCTTCCTTCACTCGCCTCCCCTTGGTGGCTCTGTTTTCACGGGAGGCCAGACGTGAACAAGCTACATTACAAACACTGTATCTTTCTCCTTCCGCAGTCCATCATTGACCTACAGAAGACCAGGCTGAAGCTGGGGTTAGAAAAAACAAGCTACCTCCATAAAAGTTATCTTGTCCTCTTGCAGACCCCACATTCATGAAATATGCTGAGGATCACCCCCAACCCTGTTCTCTGTTTGAAATGCCAGACATGAATGCTAAGCCGTGTGCCACCCTGTTTCACCCATGCAGCTAAGCCATCTGAAGGGATGATACATTTGCTTTGAGTCCATGAGATTGATTGTACATATTGAAATAAAATGGCCTTCACCCATCCCAGATTGCACACGAAATTATGAAGTGCATGTTCGAGCCTTTTTATTACTAATCAGGGATTACTGCTGCTGCACTATACACAAAGCAATGTATGATATCCATACATACTCTATGATTTCCTAAAAATGTACAATTTTACATGTATTCAATTAAGTGTTGCAATATGTATGGTTACAATGTAATGGGTGCCTACTGTATAATAGAGTGTCCTCTGTAGCATTTGTTTAGCCTCTAAGTATTGAGATAATCACGCCATATTATAAGCAGAATGTTGCAGACTTTTCCCTGCACCAATGAACACACTAACCTATTTCTACCTCAGTTGAATGCAAGCTTTATGTGTGTGCCCCGCAAAATCTAGCAAATATACGGCCCAACATGCTAATGGGCCGTTTCTCCCCTCACCTCTCTCAGGAACCACCGCGTGCACAACAGCCACCACCTACCCTCCCCCTCTGGCCAGCCAGGATTCGAAGCCTCAGCCCTGCGAATGATGTGATACTACAACTACAACCTCTCACCCCTTTCGTTGAGCCTGTACCAAGCATGCACCCTCCCCTCAGCCCCCGTAACTCACAATGCTACCATGAATCTGCCAGGCACCCCCGGACTCTGGTTAATGGAATATGGGCAGTAAGTCCCTCATCTTAATTGTAATGCTTGTTTGAAGTAAGAGTGCATGCCCCTCATTTGTGTGCCACCCCAGCTCACCCCAAAACTACTAATCCCATTTGTGGCAATATATTCTCTTCACACTAACAAACAATACACCATTATCTAATGAGATCTAAGGGAATGATGGATGAATGTGTCAAAGTAATATTGTGAATAGATTAGGCACCTGGACCCATGTAGTCTAACTTTTTCTTATATGTCAAAATGTATAAATAATGTTCAGGGTATGTGTGGCCACAAAGGCAAAATGCTAAGCAGGTTATATCTTCATGATTTGGACTTCTTGCCTGACCCTGCACTTCACCCAGATGAGCCCAGCTGACCCACGTACTCCATGAAGTAATCAGCACCATGCCAGCCAATGTGGGAGCACCGCCCCAACAGAATGGATACTGTCCTGTCCCCTCTATCCAATGGCCGCAATTCAATGTATCCCCTATAGCACATGTCATAGATGGCGTGATTTTGTAATATAATGTGCATTTTCAGATTTTTTGGCAGAGAGCTCTCAGAGTTTGCAGAGTTCTCTGCTTGCCCTATATTGGTTTAGATATACCTTTAACTTTTTACCTCACCTTGGTCTCAATCCCATCTGGGGTGTATCCATTATTGACACTCATTGTGGAACTTTAAATGCCTTTTTTGGGGGACTCTCATTTTCACCGTGTATCATTTGGCCGAGCGCTCTCGGGCAGCAGTGTTCTCTGCTTGCATTCTAATATCTTACATGCATTTATTTTCACTTGCAATTATTCTCTGAGTCTCATTCCCTGCTGGGGTGTGTCCTTTATTTGGTCTAGTGGATACGCATGCACGTTGGGCAGGAACCTTCATTTGTTGACCCCTCATACATGTTATTCCTCGAGACACCCCCGCACTTACGGCGAGATCCAGGGCTTCCCCGGAAGGGCCGCCCCCCACCTACAGCTAACCAGTCCCCAAAAAATGCATGCACAGCAGAGAAGGTTTTGTGGGTCGCGGCTTTGCGAATACCCAACTTCCCGCCGGAGCCTGGTAGGGCCACAACGGGGAGGACCCCACTTGTGGATAGACCACGAATGGACGCTCTTGGAAGAACACAGGCACATGAGTATTAATTGCAAGGGAGAAACAAATAAGGGAAAAGTGGGGAAATGTGAAGAGATAACAGTAGGCACTCCATGTAATTAGTGGGCTTGGAAACAAGTAGAGGTTGTTATTTGAGTTTGTTATCTTAGCATGTTGTTTTTAGTGTTTTTGAAATTGTGGAGGTAGGCCCAGTGTGTGGGGGGGGGTGATGTGAATGATAGGGATGAGTAGGGATGATGTTCTAAATTTGACGGAAAGGGTTGGGGAAAAAGTGAAAGTATCAATATTTATGTTTCTTTTTTCATTCCGTTAGTCCACTTGTCGGTTTGTTGTATAAAATGTTCAATGGTACATGTTTTATGTAATTGTCTTGCAAAAAGTAAGCAATGTTTGAAAAGTGTTGCTAGATCAGCAGTTAAGAGTGAGAGGTAACAGTAAAACAGGGGCTGAGAAAGAGAGTCCCGTTGATAAACATGGCAATGGATACCCCACTCTCACACATATGTAAACACCTCCCCTTGTATAGTGAACAAATAAAGAAGTATCACAGCCAATGGGTAGTTGAAACTAAGGGGGAGGGGTCGCCTGATGCATGACCGGAAGAAGGGTCTTTTGATAAAGGGATATTGGAACATCTAGCGAGATATTTTATGGCCAAATATAAAGGGAAGCAACTTCAAAATAGACGAGAGTTGTTAGATCTGTGGCGGATGTTTGAGGAAACACCTTCTACAAATAATGAGGAAAAGGAGGAAGGGTCCCCGGTAATACTAAAATGAGGGTGGGGGAAAGAAAGAGAAGGGGACCGAAGAGCCTAAGAAAATCTACCCGCTACTCATCAGACCCGCAGAGGGATATGCTGGCCCAGTCTACGTGCCCTGGGGAAATACACCAACTACATCTGCCACCGCACCACCCCCTCTGTGTGTTCAAATAACTACTGCACCAGCCCCAATAGGACCAACTACCTGAGACCTAGAGAGAGTACTATCATCTACCCAGGCAGAATTGGTACGATTAAGAACTTTGTGTGAAACCACATTGCAACTATCAGGAGGAGGACAACTGCCATCATAACCCCCATTAAAAAGTTCCTCCATACTGGCTTAAGATTAATGGAAATCAGGGGACTGTCTTTTCCGGATAGGCAGTGCCCCAATAAAAAGTGTATGTGTAGAACAAGAGGGGGAGATAGAAAGTGTTGGATACAATAGAGTGGCATCAGAAAGGGAAGGGGAATGTTGGAGTGACTTTGACGAGTCCGATAAAGGGGCAGTAGGAGGGGTGCAGCAGGTTCAGTGTACAGCTCCACAAATCACAGAGGTAGGAGAAGGATGGGAAGGAAGGCTCCGAACAAGGTTGGGGAGAATGGCATTGGTGAAAAGGGAAGGAACAAAAATGGCCAAAGGGAGGACTAAGACAAAATTACAAATGCCTCTCATTCACAAGGGAGCAGGACGACCCCATTATGTGCCTTGGGCATTCATGGACAAAAACAACCTCCTCACATCCCTCCCCAAGCTCATGGCGAGTGTGGGGAAATGGTTTTATGCATTCAAAAACAACACTGCAGGAGTGCCTTTAGCTATAGGGGATATTAAAAGCCTTCTGGTATCCGCAGTGTTCCTGGGTGTCACCACAGGGAATGATACACACACTGGAGCATTGTTTAATAATGTCCAAGCACAAGTATGGGATGCACTTCAGAGGATTTCCCTGACCCCCCCGATCAACACTCTATAATACAATGCACCATGGGGGATGAGGAAGATGCTGCGCAGTTTATTCTTCGGCTGCAGGAGATTTGGAGGGCGGAGTCGGGCATGGCCTGGGGCCAGTCCACCTCCCTTTTCTACTTTATTATTAAAAGAGGCCTCCTGAAGGAGGTGCAGAAGGCCCTTGATAAAATAGCTGGGATAGAAGCCAAGGGGTGGCCAGAAATACAAAGCATCATAGTACACCATTGCAGAAGGATCAAAGATAGGGAAAAAGAAAAGTCCCAGAGGAGATTAGCAGAAGAAGAAAAGCTGGTACAGAGTAAGTTAGTGAAGGTTGCAGTAATAACCGCAGTGCTGCCCCTAGATAAGCAAGGGGAAGAAAGGGAGGTGTCAGTAGCGATACAGGCTATAATGGCTGCAGCATGGGCAGACAATGGTCAGGAACAGTTGGGTAGAGAGGAACGCTATACGGGACCCCAATGGCAAGAAAGACCTGCCCAAGGGAGAGGTGGGTACCGAGGATCAAGGGCAGGGGGAGGGGGATAACGAGGACCAGGACTGAGGGGGCTGGACCCGGACCATGTTGGTTGTGGGAGAGGTGGGGTCACTTTGCAAGAGAATGCCAAATTAGACCAGAGGCCAATTACCAAAATAATCAAAGATATGAACACGAACAGCAGTACGGACACCCACATCCAGGTAGCCTGTACGGTCTGCCCATAGGAAATTATGAACCAGACGGGTTGCCCAATGTCAGATGTATACCAGGATACAATACGCTCAGACAACCCCCAGCACTGTATGCAATCCCACCCAACCCGCAAAAATAAAATGACACATACCCATGCAAACCCATTTGTCACTACTGCCAATGGCGCACCTGCACCGCACCGGGGAACCTGTGTACTCAATGAAAATATTTTCTCTTCCTACAGAACAGAAACTCACCCAGACTAGGACAGCCTACATAGTGGCATCAGTGTCACTTGTGTGTCCATTCCTATCTACTACCTTACACCCAGATGAGGAACCACTGCTGGGGGCAGAGATAGGGAATAAACAGTTCATCTTTATGGTGGACTCAGGCGAAAAAATCCTGTTTATGTGACGGTAATTTTCCGTTATCTGGCAAAAATCTCTTGAGACGCAGGGATTCTCTGGGGCTTTGGTCACGGTTATGTAAACAGAAGATTTGGATACTAAAATAGGGGGAAAGACAATCCGAGCACCTCTACTGTACCATGAGCAGTCCCCCATAAATGTGTTAGGTCAAGACTTGCTCAGTAAGCTCAATATGACAATAGCATTCAGTGATAGGGGGATAGTATGATCCACCCCAGAAATGTGTGCACTCTGGGCAATGTTACTGATACAGAATTTAGCAAATGAAACTGCTGTGCGAGGAATACCCACCAATGCAGGCATGTTTGTTTATGGTATACAAGTACTAGAACAAGCAGTACCAGAACTGACATGAAAAGAATGGAGAGTAACCTCTGATTTTGTTTTCTGCCCTGAGGCCACACCCGAAATAGTGCCTGGTACAGTGATTTCTCTCGATCTAGAAGGAGTACAGGTGTCAGCAAAGGGTATTGTAGCCATTGGTATGGACCTGCATGGGTGCGAGTGGCAGACAGTGTTGTGTATTGATCAAATATCACACTACAAGAATTAACACACAAAGAGCTGTTTACTGACAACGACACTGACAGAGAGATGATACTAGAAATGTGCATGCCCTGTGAAATAATGATTCAGAAAAGACGGGTAGTTATCCCCCTCATGGGCGATGTCAGTGCACCGCCATCTTTCTGTGACACAGACTTACAACAAGTACTGTCATATTTGTGGACCACAAACCCCCATGATGTAGGGTTGTTGAGGGAAGTGAGCATAGTTAAAATAAAACTGAAACCAGGTGCTGTCTTGTCAAGGGTGAGACAATGCCCTTTGTCCAGTGAAGCGGAGGAAGATATAAAAACCACAATACACGCATTACTACAGCAAGGAATAATTGTCCCCTCCAACTCCCCATGCAACACAGCAATTTATCCGATTAAGAAAGGGACAGGGGGGGCGTGGCGTATGGTCCAGGACCTCCACCCCCTAAATGATATTGTCCAGAAAGAGTCCCTCTAGTCCCAAATCCAGCATCCATTTTGTACAGCGTCCCAAAAAAAGCCACCCACTTCACAGTGGCGGACCTGAAAAATGCCTTTTTCCCAGTGCCGCTTGACCCAGAATATCAATACCTCACCTCCTTCACAATAGGGGGGAGAAGGTGCAAAGACTGTAGGCACCCACAATGCTACCGCAAGAACCCAAGTATCTTTAACAGGATATTGCTCAAAGACCTTGGCAATATTGATGTTCAAAGCACGGTCATTCAGTACGTGGATGACCTCCTGGTATTTAGTGAAGGGGAAGAACCATGCAGAAAAGATTCCATTACCATCTTAACGTTGCTGGCCCAGAAGGGGTACAAAGTAGACAAAAGCAAATTACAGTATTGTCTGTGCGAAGTGCTGTACCTAGGCCAATTGATCCCCAATGATGGTAAAAGGATAATACCTGACAGGGCCGCAGCAGTTCGTGCCTCAGTCACACCACACAAGGTCAAGGATATGAAGAAGTTTCTTGGAATCTGCAATTATTGCTGTGCGTGGATATTAGATTATGCTGCCTACACCCGACCCCTACTGCAAGCACAGAAAGACAAGGTGCCACTAAAATAGATGCCTGAAATGCACCCTGCATTCATAACACTGAAAGAGCTGACCAGTAACGCACCAGTTCTAGGGACACCAAATTATATAGATTATAGATAATTGTTCTTATTTTCTCACTCAAACGGAAAACTAATGACTGCTATGTTGACACAAAAGACATCTTTGGGCCATAAGCAATTAGCCTATTACAGCAGCACACCTGATTCAGTAATGCAGGGACACTTTGCTTTTGAACAAGCCCTCGCAGCGGCCACTTTTGCACTAGAGAAGAGCGCCGCAATTGTAATGGGATGTTGCATCACATTGTACGTTGAACACTCTCTGTTGCCATTCTTGAACTATCCAAATCTACTCTCACTACACAAAGAGCATCAGCGTACAAGATCATAATTTCCAGTCCCAATGTCCATGTGGTATGTTGCAAAACAATAAACTCGGCTAGGTTCCACACAGAGCCATGCAAGTTGAAAGACATGCAGGATCACGATTGTGACACCTATTAGGGAGAAGGGGATGACATCCCTAGGGCTAGTGAAAATGCTCTGGAGGAAGGAGAAGTATTTTTTGTAGATGGGCCAGGGTCAATTTTCCCAGAGACAGGAGAAAAACATGTTGGAGCTGCAGTGGTGAGGTTGGAGGAAGGGGAGTATGAAATGTTGCTACAAAAACACCTGCCAACGCTCTACTCTGCACAAGCAGCAAAGTTAGTGGCCCTAAAAGAAGCACTACATGCAGCAAAAGGATGTGCAGTAACAATATATTCTGACAAAGCTTATGTCAACACTAGGGAACAGGCTGGGTTATCACGATTGAGGAGAAGAGGGTTCAGAAGAGCAGATGGGTGCCTAGTAAAACATGCAAACTTATTTAAAAAACATATTGAATGACTTGCAGAACCATCAGTAGTGGCACTAGCAAAATGGCAGGCCCACACAAATAATGATGATTAAATATCGCTTGGAAACGCAGCTGCGGATGCCGCTGCCAAACAAGCAGCTAACTTCCAAAACTCATTGACAACCGAGTGTGTGCTAAAGGGGAAACAACCAGGGCCCATGGGGGAGGGATATAAAGCACTACCCATAGCCCAAATTAGAGAAATGCCAAAAAGAGCACCCTCTGAGGAACAGGAATTATGGACAAAAAGAGGGTTCACCCAATCCCTCACAGATCTCCTATGGAGACAGGATACCACAGGGAAAGTAGGAATGCCTGTAGAACTATTGCTATTATCATTCCAACAACTGCACTTTCCAGCCCACATCTCAAAACAGCATATTGCTGCAGACCTCCTGGAGGATTGGTTTGTACAAAACCTCCAGGAACAGCTTAACAAAATGACAATTGAATGCATCATATGCCAAACATTTAATGCAGGGATGACCCTCACAACACTGCAGGGAACATTTCCTCACCTCATCATACCCTTCTGTGAACTGCACATCTATTGTGCAGATATGGGAGAAAGGTGCAATGGGGCAAGATACCTGATCGTGGTGGTCTGTCTGTTTTCATGCTGGGTGGAAGCAGGCCCCTGTGCTCACCCAGACGCGATGTGTGCAGCAACATTTTTAGTGAGAGAAGTATTCCCACGCTGGGGCATATGTGACTTCATATGGCCTGACAATGGAACACATTTTGTAAATGATCTCTTCAAAGAGGTAACAAACCTACTGGGAATAAAACACAAAATGTGCTCAATTTACCACCTGCAACCAAACAGGATGGTCGGAAAAATCAATGGTCTCCTTAAAAGCAGATTGTCTAAACTATGCCATACTCTGAAAAAAATGTGGGTCTACTGCCTCCCTTTGGCCCTATTCCAGTTTCACGCACATCCCAGCAAAGCCTACCACTTGTCCCCTTATGAAATAGTAACTGGGAAACGCATGCAAATGCTGCTGTCACCAGTGAGGAGAATGCCAGATGCGCACAGAACTGCCACAGTATTAGGGAGGAATTCAAAGAGTATCTTACCCAACTAACAGGAGCAGTAAGATGCATTGCCAAATTGCCCCACCCTTTACACGATACAATGAAACAGATACAACTACTGCAGCACCTGAATGTCCAACAAAACATCTAATGCCTGGGGAACTAGTATATGTTTGAAGCTTCGTAGGAAGGTGGAACTCGCCAAAGTTCCACGATCCCTATGAGGTGTTCTATTGTTCACCCTTAGCAGTGGAAGTAAAGGGGTTGAAATTTTGGGTGCACCTCTTGTATGTGAGGAAGGCCCATGACAGTATGGTCACAGAAGAGCCACAAGAGAATGAAAGGGAAGTAGCTGTGCCATAAAGAGTTCATCAATGTTTATCGGAAAAAGCTATTTACACAAGTACAGATGTAAACTATAGGGGTATAATCTAATGATGTACTTGAAATAAACTAATTATAATGTTATGTGAAATATCTCTTCTCTTTAATTTTTCCATGTTTTCTCTCCCTCTTTATCTCATCTTACATCTTATTCAACATCGACCTTTTATCAACTTCGGTCACCATATATTATTTTCTTTAGGTCTCACAATGGTGGAGACTATGCCACTTACAAATGAACTACCTCAGATAGAGAACAATAGGAATAGAATAAGTTCCACACGGTCATACAGTTATGACTGTAGCCTGTATTTTGTAGCCATTGTATTTAGTGTTGTTATGTTAGGATTGGGGATTTATTGGAGAGCATCTTTTATTATTGGTGACATAAAAGAATGGGGGGGACAATTAATACGGAAATGAGGAAGCTTAATATGGTATGGGGTAAAGCTGATTTGGGATAACACTGTGCTGCCTAACCTCACTATTTTGCACATTAACATAACCAAAGCAACAGTCATGGGGCCAATGCCTACTTTGTTTACACTACAAACTACCTCACAACCTAAATATGTAACTGCCTCAAGGCCTACTCAATTGTATGATATGTTCCCTACCTCCACCTCAAATGTCTTATCAGGTACCCCATATTGGCAACAAAACACTCATCATAATGAAGACATGTATACTGGTATTTTCCCAATCTACCACCTGAAATGTATGAATGTACAAAAACTCCCATGTAGTGCAAACAAGCGAACCAAAAGGTCACGTCTAGGTGTTAAAAATTGAATAACCATCAGAAGAAAAAGGCAAGTGCAACAGCACAAATATGATGCACATCATGGGTTGGGGTTGGATAAAGTAGAGGACCTCCGCCATCCGGACCAGTCTAACAAATGATACTGTGACATGAGCGCTGTCAGGAAAACGGTTGTTTGGGGCAAGAAACAGCGCTTTACAGCCAGGAAATAGGCTGTCTTTGGAATAAATTACGTTTCCCAGCATGCCTAAGCGAATTCAGTAGTCTGGGTTTTCACGCGATGCAACAGCTGGCAATCAGGGAGGGGATAAGTCTCCAACCGCCCGTTCCTCAGTGCAGATAATGAATGATTATGTGCACGGGCGGCAGCGTGGAGAGTTTGTGAAGCCAGGCCATCTGTTCGGACGCCGGAGGACTTGTGGGTGTCAGCACAGATTCCAGGAACAAATAAGCATGCATTGCGGGCCGCGGTGGTGATTTACGAGCGGCTTGAATTGTGTTCTACTTATGACTACAAACTTTTAAAGGCAATAAGTTATGTGCGCGTGTGAAGGAACACACGCCCACATTGATACAAAGGCAGGCTGAATTACTTTGTCAGGCATGCCAACAGTGTTTCACTGAAAACCATGAATTAGTGCCAAGGCATATGAGATTAAGAACACTGTGTTTTGTGGCATGTATTCAATGTGCAGCATTTGTTCGTAGCTTCATTGTGCCCGTGGAGCCATGAGTCTAATGTGCTTCATCCCAGTTTGTGCCATCATGCTTTATGTGCAAAAGTCTGTTTTGAGCATAATTGCTCCCAAATGTTTGTGTTCATTATGTCTGAGTTTCTAACACTGTTTACATTGTGTTTAAAGTCATGTTATGAGTGCTTTCCTTATGAAAAAATGCTAAGTGTATGCATATGCATTTGAATAGGTTCAGATACCATTTTGGAGGTCAGGTTAGTACAGGTAAGGTGGAGGAGGTATTCTCTAGATATCTGGTTATTAAGTTGGAGTTATTGTTATACTTGCATGTTATGTTTCCCCCTCCTTTCCTTTGTCATTCCACCCCCTTTCCCTAACTCCGTCTTCCCCCCATTGGCTGCCACGTGGCTCCCTGTGTTACTAAAGTCAGGCGCCCGCGCTAACCAAGGTGGGAGGGTCGAATCTATTCGGCTTCTATGGTTCGGGAGAGAGGGTCGAGACCCCTATCCCTTTGTTAGCATTCATGGGGAGACAGGCCACGAATGGTAGCTGCTATGTATGTTCATTATTACCTCATGTGTCAGGGATGCCTAGGGACTTAGTACCCCAAGAGACCCCAATAGTAGATCCCAATGTCTCCTTCATCTCGCACTATGTAGAATCAGGAGCACCTTCCAAGCACACACAGTAGAACTACAACTGCTTTCTCCAGACAAGAAAAGCTGCAAGAACAAACCTGAAGGTGTGATGTGTTTCAAGTAGCCGCCTTTTGCAATAAAAGGACAATGTTCGCAGAAAATAAATGGCAAGATGCAACCGTTATGTGCAAAGCTGAAGCATTGCGTGGCTTGTCAGATGAAAGACAGAAATGGATCGATGACACATGTGCACAGACCTGGAGTCAATCCATCACAAAGCTGACATGGGTCACAGCACTTGAAAAAGCAATCAAGATCCAGCACAAAGAAAAATGTGAATTGAGCTTTCATGGGGACGGAAAGTGCCCATATGTTCGAACACCCGCTGCAACAAAACCCTCGTCATCCCTGACATGTGGAAAGGAACTGCTGCCCTGTTGGATCACTACTGGGTGTGCCACAAACAGGCACACTTGCACCTCCCGTCATCATGGAGGGGTTACTGTGCTCTGGCTATGCTGCACTCTGCACTGCTGGTGATATCAGAGAAGCACGTCAAGGGGGAGGAGGTGCCTAACAGACAACAACCGGCACTCCGAACATCAAATGATGAACCCCCATCTACAACATATTATCAGAGGACAAGCTGCAGGATCATGTGTCACACAAAAAGAGAGCATCCAACTATCTCTCTAAGGACTCTTCTGAACTTTTGGTGCAGATCCCAAATGAATATAAACCTTTCAACTCAACAGTGATATTTTTTGCATCACTGATCCCCAGTATCCAGACAAGAGCAAACGCAAAGGGGCTCCAGATTGTACGTTGGGAGCTGATCCGCTGACAAACGACATTGAGGAGGGGTTCAACGTTCATCAAGGTGGGACTAAGAGCTCTGAGACTAATGACAATGCAAAACCGCTATGTCCTCGACCTCCTCACAGCTATGGAGGGCTGTGTTTGCTGACAAATCAGGAGTGCATGCTGCACGTTCTTGCCTTCTTCACATGCTGAAAACGGGAAACTCTCAAATGTAATATCAGCAGTGCATGAACTCAGAGTGAGAATGCAGAACGACTGGTTCAGTGCAGCATTAGAGTGGGTGCCATCCTGGCATGGGACACTGATGAAGATGCTGTTCCCCATCATCATCTTCCTCCTGCTGATTTTTTGTGTGTGCCAGTTAGGGATTTGATGTGCTAAAGTGATTCCTAAAAGTGTGATGGTGATGGTGACTATTGGTAGCAAAAATAGTAATGGTAAGGTGCCTCACGAAACTAGAGAAGCCCAAGTAGAAACAAGGGAAAGTGATGAGCCTAAATATCGTAAGGTGGCAATATACGAAACAGGAGACGTAGTAGGCAATTATTACCACACTACAATCAAACAGCCCCAAGATGTTGAAAATCAGAGGGAGGTGTGGGTGGAATTAGATGGGGGTTGGGATTTGCATATATAAGTTATGTACTCCTGAAGAGTATGCCCACAATGGGGGGAGCTTAAGAAATTTGTGCAGAGCTTGGATGCCAATAAAGGGTACTCTAGTGTGGGATGAGGCAGTAAGGGTTGGAGAGGAACGTAGACGGAATGGGACAAAGTATTTGTTATATTAGTAGTAATGAAAGGGGGGAATGTTGGGGAGAGGTGGCATCGTCCCACCCCCATTAGCATTCCTGCAGTACTCAGACCACGTGTGATTAAAGGGGGGACACCCCCATGCCCCTTGTGCATATTCACGCCTTATAACATCACCTAGTATGCAAATAGCCCAATGTATGCATGTGGGTAGAGACTCCATCTTGTGTCCTGCAAATAACCCAATGTATGCATGTGGGTAGAGACTCCATCTTGTGTTCTGCTGTCTGCCATCTTTTGCTAGGCCCAAATCGACTCCACTGAGATGCCAGATCTCTCTTTCCCAGCACCATGCACATACATCCCACGACACCTCCACCCCCTACCAGCTCTGCATGAGCCTTGTTCTCACGCAAATCCAGCCATTTATTGTTGCAATTATTCGGTATCAAATGCTGACAGAATGTGCTCACTGCAGAGTGTTAGACCGGGGTGAGCTCCAAACCCTGTGCCCATTCATCTCCACTGACCTGCTCATGTCCTCTTCACCCCATCCCTGCCAGGCCATGGTCCACTGGCCCCCTGCCTGCCACTCTCTTTGAAAGTAACTGCTGGCAGGACCCCTCCCGACAGCCACACCAGAGTATCCATCAAATACTTAATCACATGCACTATATTCTCCTCTAAACTAACATCTGTCTTTATATTTCTTTGAATCATGAGGCACCAGGGAGTGCACATTACAGATCAAACCCCACAGATAAGGCACCTGGGAGAGGGGCAGAGGACCACCAAACCCCCATAAAATGCAAGGGTTAGAATGCCCATATATCTGTTTGTACTTTACAAAGGACACCCATCCACATAATTGTTTATGTCTACCATTATTCTCTGTATGCCAATGATTGTTGTTTAGCTCAAATTTGTTAGAAGTGTAACTCTTCATGAACTATGTTCAACCTTCATACCGTGCAGATGAGTCCATCTGACCCACGTGACATCCGAACAACCGAGGTACATCAGCCAATTGCAGCGTGATATCACCTATAGAGAATGCTGCACCATGGGGGCCAACCAATTGAAAATGTTATTTCATATTGTATTTAGTGACATCACTTGTGATGTTATTTCTATTCATAATGTGCTTCCCGTGTATTGTTTGGTAGAGCGCTCTCGGACAGCAGAGTTCTCTGCTTGCATTCTAATATCTTATATACATTTGTTTTCACTTGCAATTATTCTCCTAGTCTCATTCCCTCCTGGGGTGTGTCCTTCATTTGGTCTAGTAGATACGCGTGCACTTTGGGCAGGAACCTTCAGTAGCGATAGCTGATCATAGACGCCATTTTCTGAATTGCCCTCGGTTAGATCAGAAATTGTTGCGTTTTCCACCCCGTCACAAAAAGCTATATATCAGGTTCTAAATCCCACCCCTGTGTTAACCTAGCCTTAAGCCAGCCCTTACCAAACAATTTTTATGTAAAATCATATCAAGTTTATATACAATTTATTCAGGGCTTATCATCATTTTGATATAATTTTTTTATTTTGATATACTATGTTTGTAAAATGTTTATATAAAAAGTTTTAATTTTAATATATATTTTATATACATTTTTTTAAATTTTGATATACATTTTTTTGAAAATATGTATATACATTTTTTTAAACATTTTGATATAAAAAAACTTTGATATACATTTTTTCATTTTGATATACACGTTTGAACAGTTTTATATAAAAAAAATATTATTTTGATATATATTTGTTTTTGGTATAACATTTTGATATGAACAATTGAACATTTTTCAGTTGACATTTTGTGTTTAATTTTGATATAAACAAAATCCACTATCGAAAATGTTTTAGATCAAAATTATAACATTTTGTTTTTGATATCACACATGTTTTATATCAAACCACATTTTTTGATAGCACATTTTTTGTGTGTGATTAATAGACATAATATAATGTTTATATAAAATGATTGAAAGGGTCATCAAAAGCCAGCTTCATATAACATCATGACGCCATACCATCAAGGCCAGAAACCACTCCTGCGTCATCAAAGCATCACCAACACCTCACACTCGCCGGCTAATTCCTCACAACTCACTATGCCCTCGACCAACCAACAGCGCACATGCGCTCTCCCATATTAAACACATTTTAATATAAACTTTATATTAAAATCATTTTAATAGAAACTTTTTTCTCAAACTGATATAAATGATACCCTTTTCAAATCAAAACATATCAAACTTCCTATAAAAATACACATTTCATAACATGGTGATATCGTTTTGATATCAACAATTTTTTATATTAAAATTCATATCAAAAGCCTATCAAAAGGTGGTGGGACTAAAGCCACAAAGGGGGCCTTCCCACATGTCAAAATGTACTTGAAGAGGAAAGAGGGCCCCATCTACTTTGTTGTTGCTTTGTTGGACACGGCACAAGAAGATGGCAGAATGCTGGTGGATGCTCCGGCTGGTGAGGCCTGGTCACAACCTTTCATACAGAATACAGACATGTGGTGTGGGAGAAACTGAATATAGGATACATTGGACCATTTGGCTCGCTTGCCATGTCCTTTTGTGCAATCTGGAATTGTGGATTCTAGGCTACGCAATGGTGGAATGGAGAAGGCAAGTCATTGAAGAAGCTGTGGATTGCATTCAACCGGTAATGCAGAGTTGATGAAGATGGATTGGTGCCTGGGGATTTTGTTTTGCCAAAGCTTGTATTTGGTTTAATCCTTCATTACTGTTAAGTGCTATGCAGATGTTCGGTACAAATGGGTAGAGTGTAAAGCCAGAGACAGTCGCATCATTTACCTGGAGTAGTGGTGTGATGCACTAGGGAGAATTTTAGGGTTTAGGAAAAATCACCCAGGACAATCACCAAACGTAATTGTGACCAAAAAACAACAAATATTGAGTGCTCTAGCTACTTACTTGTAATGAGTGGAACAGAAACGAGAGGATAAGAAGAGAAAAGAGGAGAGACATGGAAGAGAGATGAGATGAGAAGATAGGAGTTGAGAAGAAAGGAGAGGGAAATAGAAAAGAGAGGAGCAAAGAAGCGAGGAGAGGAGAGCTAATGGATAGGAGAAAAGAGGAGTGGGGAGAAAAGCAGAGGGGGAAGAGACGAGAAGAGAAGAGAAGAGAAGAGAAGAGAAGAGAAGAGAAGAGAAGAGAAGAGAAGAGAAGAGAAGAGAAGAGAAGAGAAGAGAAGAGAAGAGAAGAGAAGAGAAGAGAAGAGAAGAGAAGAGAAGAGAATTGATCGCTATTTCCTTCTTGTGTATCCCTCTTATTGGATCTTGGTGACGTTTGCCATAGGTGTGAAATTATGCATTGGTTGATGCCACATCAGAATATTGCTATTGCACAAGTGCTATTTGTACAACAACAAGCACTTTAGTTGATATTAGATGTCTCTATTTTTCTTTTAAAGTTGTATGTATGGTTTCAAGTAAACATTTATACATACATTACATCTCATAAAAACAAATGTTACACATACACATAACAATTTACAAAGACTCTAAATTTCATATAATACATTCTTACTATACAAAAAATCAACTATCTCACACTGTAGTGAAATAATGATACTCTCTTACCAATTCATACTCTGATCTTTTAAAAAACTATCCATCCTCTGAAAAAAAAGATTCTGATTCTCCTATTAATCCATACACCGTTTTTATGAAGTGTATCAGTGCAATGGACATAGCTTGCTGGTACTCACTTAATAGTCTTCACCACAATACCTCTGAGTTTACAGTTTGAGAATCATGAACACACCTATGAAATTATTTTAAGCGAAGATCAGAGATTACCTTACAGTTTGATATGAGGTCTTTACAACTTTACACAACTGACAAATTCTATCTTCTATTCGTTAGCTTCTCCTAGGGCCCTATACATGTAAAGTGCATGACTGACTGAGCCTACATCGCATATATAACCTCCTAAATGACGGGTTTGGGAACCGCTTCAAATAATTAGGTAGTGTTGTCCTATTTCCTTATTATATTCCTAAATTCCTACAATGAGACATATTTAAATAGAGCTTCATTTTGTTTCATCCAATCATATTCCCATAGTTTCTGTTTCCCTCTAAGAAGATTTGATGACTCTATTGCAACCTATTTATGAAAGGATTATCATGCATTTGCCTGATAGTTATTTAGTGTCACTGATGTAACGTATATAAAATAAAGCTCAGAGTTACACATTGGTTTTTTAAAATGTATTTTTAATGATTTCATAGTTTATTGCAACCTTTATCAATGATAAAATCCACAATTCGCCAAACATCCTCCATATCCCACAATAAATTAATCCCTCAATTTCATCCCCCTCCTCCAACAACGTTCAACAATGTCTTTCAAAAACTGTATTAATTGCACAATTCCTTTAAAATATTCACCACCCATTAGGAGGTTCCAAAACCTCTCTGCCTCATAAACCGTCTCTTATTTATCCAATCAACCAGGTGATTGGTTCTTATTGCCGTCAAACCCCTACAATACACTATAACGTGCTGCAGACTTTCAACCTGGGATACATCCTGACAGAATCTAGACAATGGGCCTCATTACACGGCCATGGCTACCCCTTACTGCCGTCGGAGTCCGTGTTCCCGGAATAGGGACTTATCGGTCTATTACGACTTTTTCAGGACCGGTAAGTCCCCATTACGGGAACCAGTCCCCATTCCCATTTGAGCCCCCATAGGGCTCAATGGGGAAGGAGGTAATAACGGTACCGCAATTTGCGATACCGTTATTAGCTCTGAGGTCCCTCAGTGGGAACCACCCGCTGAGGGCCTCATAGTAGGGAGGTAGGGGATTACCGGCACTGGTGCCCTTACCGGTGCTGGTAATCCCCTACCGCCTTCCGTGTAATGAGGCCCAATGTCTCATTCATTTTGGAGTATATCCTCTTGATTTCGTTTGTTGGTTGCAAATTAAGGTGAAATCTCAAGAATTGCGTCCGATACCAAGCCGAAAGAAAGAGCTGTAAATATCGCAGCCTGCGCTCGTAAGCTTCAACTTATTTGGCTAGCGCTGATTGCAAACATTGGGGTTTTCTATATTCCATGGTATGGATCCAATCTAGTTCCCAGATTTGATTTTGTATTTTGTCTGAGTTACTTATCAGTGTTTCTGTTTTTTCACCTAAATACTCTAGAGTAACCCTACAACGACTCTCCCACTGTCTGAGGATGTTGGGGCCCAACTTACCTAACCCTGCACTGAGGATTTCAAAAGGTAGAGACAGGGTTGATAGTGAGCATTTCCGAAATAGTGATAGAAACTTCCAAACTGTTCTTGCATATAGAGATATAAGAAACAATGGAGAAATCCGATTAGGATAGCCACGTCCCCTACACACTATCTAACAGGCCAAATGGCCTAATGGAGATAGAAATCCGAAGATTACTTAGTTAGTTATGAATCCTTTTTGAATTACAAATGCAGACAACATAGTAGAAAATAAGATCAATAGACAATTTTTTGGTTATTAACAACAAATTTTGCTTTTAATTTGTATCTTGATAAGCCCAACGCGTTTCGAGTCATGAGAACTATTCATCAGGGGCAGCATGTTCATCAAACAATTTCTACAGAAAGGAACATTGCATACAGTATATTAGCATTTTTATTCTCAAAAAAATGCCAATCAAGTCATATGGTAACTTCCATATTTAAAGTGAAATGTATAAAACTCCTTTGTAGTATACCATACATTCTATTGAAGAAGTGGACAGCAGTGTCTCAATCTTAACTCATTCACCGAAGGAGTACTGAGTGTAAAGCGTTATAAGTTGTGAGTGTTTAGCCAATGATAAAAGAATTAATAATTAAAGCCATGGTGCCAGTCATAAATCTGTGGACATGCCCAAAGTGTGTGATTAGTGTAACGAAAGTGATGTTAGAATTAGAGTCATTCTGGTGGATGGATAAAATCTTACCAAAAACATTGTTTGAAAAAAGCCTGAGTGGTCAGTCAATGAGCCACAGTTGGGCGAACACTACGGTTCTTAGTGCAAGTTCCCTGGTAGTCGAAATTCCCTCCAGTCTAAGAAGAAAAATGTGGTATAAGTCTAAAAAAAGGGGTACTAAATAAGCAATGAACAGCTATTCCCCAAGTAAAATACTCACTCGATTGTATTCCGGCAGTCCAGGAGGCGTCCAGGCGCGGCGGGAGCCCACAGCTGTGTGAGCTTCCCTCGCGGTGGACGTAATTTATACTGTTTATGTATGTGACGTCACTCGCGCATGCGTCAGCGGCGCCATGCAGGGAGCATGACGTCACTCACGCAAGCGCGAGCTAATGTAAACAAGTTTCCGCAACGGTGTGAGTTAAAGTATGGAGAAGGAAACCTCTATTGATAAATGCAACATGACGTCACTCGTGGTGCGTCTATGTACTCCAATGAGGAGCGTATGTGGAGCGGGGCATGTCCTCTAAAGATGCTTCAGAGTGTGTTCATAAGGTGGTCGGTGTTAGTGACTAGATGTGGGCAGAATTAATTAGATTTAACTCATCACAACCTGATTTATATTATTGGGTTGAAACACAAGCTGTAATGGCATCAACAGTGCTGTCATCCAAAATCATAAATTAGATATATAACATTGTTTTCTCCATGTTATAGCTGTTATTTACAATTCTTAGCAAGAACGAAAAAATCATGATAAAAAAAGGAGACATTTGTAAGTAATCTGGTTACTAACCCGTTAGGAGAACATGGGTGTACATTCTAAATGTCAACAAATGGCCAACATAGACATAGAAATGCAAGTATAAGAAAACCGCAGATGAGGCTCAGGAAAAATTGTTGAATATGTACAAGTGAACACTCATAAGGATGTATTTAACCTGTTAGACATGTTGAGTGGTGTACGGCTACCTCAATAAGGGTATTGTTTATAAAAATGGCCCTAGGTAATAGTCTTCATTAATTCCGAGGGGGGTCATAGCGTCCAATTTATTAATCCAAAAATGTTCTCTTTGTGCAAGTATTTTTGGAAGATTCCCACCCCTACTTAATGGTCGAAGGACCTCAAGTACCACAAATCTCATTTGTGAAACATTGTGTTTCTTCTCCTCAAAGTGTCTATATACCGGGGATTTGCAATTCTTGGTCCTGATACAGGATTTATGTTCTGTCCACCGGTCTTTGACTTTTCTGTTAGTTTTGCCCACGTAATATATGCCACATGGGCAGCGAATGGCGTAGATTACATTCTTCGTATCGCATGTTGCAAAATGTTTTAGCAAGATCTTTTTACCATTGTATGGGTGTGTGATATGATCACCTTTTATCACATTGTTACAATATTGGCAGTGTAAACATGCAAACGTGCCAGGTTTTTGTTTGCTGAGGGTTGTTTGAGGTGATGGTTTTGGTTTTTCTGCCTTGATCGGTTGATCTCTCAAGTATTTGCCCCTTTTATAAGCCATCATAGGCGGATCCGGAAATAGCCGAGTAAGTGTACTGTCAGATTTGATAAGATCCCAGTTTTTGTAGATTATTCTTTTGATCTGGAAACTTTGGCTTGAGTATTTTAATGTATGGATAAGTCCCTTATCCTTTTTCTTAGGTCGGTTTTCCAGTAGTGTATTTCTTTCCTGGGTTTCAGTACGTATAATCGCTCTGTCTACCACTTCTGATGGGAAACCTCGATCGAGGAACCTTTGCTTCATTATGTTGTATTCTCCATGGAGTGTGTCTGCTTCTGAAGTAATTCTCTTGACCTGTAATAGCTGGCTTTATGGTAGATTATCCTTGAGATGTTTAGGATGGTGGCTCGTGTGATGAAGACAGCTATTGACATCCGTTGGTTTTCTGTATATTTTTGTTTTTAACGTGGTGCCTGTTAATTCTACTGTAGCATCCAGAAAATGTACATATGGTTTGCCGATTTCCATAGTTAATCCAATTCGTGGATTGCAGGTGTTGAGAAAATTCCAAAAGTTGAGTAGTTCTGTCTCTGAACCTTTCCATATGCCAAAGATGTCATCAGTGTATCTCTGCCACCATTTGATATGATTCTTCCAGATTGGATTGTCCAATACATGTTGCTTTTCAAAATGAAACATGAAGATATTAGCGTAGGACGGGGCCACTGAGGACCCCATGGAAGTGCCCGAAATTTGTAGGTAGAATTGTCCGTTATGTCTAAAATAGTTATTGTAAAGTATGATGTTGATTAACTCCAGTACCAAAACCTTATGTATATTTACATTTCTGTTGGATATTAAGAACCATTCTAGAGCCTCAATACCTTCAGAGTGTGGGATGGAAGTATACAAGCTGTTCACATCCATGGTAAACAGTATCAAGTTGTCTTCTGTTAGCAGCAATGTTTGTAAGATTTTCAAGAAGTGGGTTGTATCTTTGAGATAGGTTGTAGTCGCTTGTACCAGAGACTGAAGAGCTGTATCCAAATAGATTGCAAGAGGTTGAAATATGCTTTCTGTCCTGGCAACAATCGGGTGAAATGGTGGATCCTGGAGATTTTTATGTATTTTAGGCAAGCCATAGAAGACCGGAGTTATGGGATATTTCTGTATCAAAAAGTCTGCTGTGTTTTCTGTTATCCAGTCCATCGCAAGTGCTTTGTCTACAGTTGTTTTGATGATGTTGGCTATCCCAAGTAGTGGATCACTATCTAGTGATATATAAGTCCTGGTATCTTCCAAAAGTTTAGAACAACCTAGATCGTAGAGGGTGGTGTCCATTAACACCAGGGCACCGCCTTTATCAGCTTGTTTTAGAGTCAGGCTATTATCTTCTGCCAATTGTTTAATCAGTTTCATGTTTCATGTTTTGTTTTTTGGGCAAAGAGTATTTCAGCCTTTTAAGCCTTTGAAGCAAAGGTTCCTCGATCGAGGTTTCCCATCAGAAGTGGGAGACAGAGCGATTATACGTACTGAAACCCAGGAAAGAAATACACTACTGGAAAACCGACCTAAGAAAAAGGATAAGGGACTTATCCATACATTAAAATACTCAAGCCAAAGTTTCCAGATCAAAAGAATAATCTACAAAAACTGGGATCTTATCAAATCTGACAGTACGCTTACTCGGCTATTTCCGGATCCGCCTATAATGGCTTATAAAAGGGGCAAAAACTTGAGAGATCAACTGATCAAGGCAGAAACACCAAAACCATCACCTCAGACAACCCTCAGCAAACAAAAACCTGGCACGTTTGCATGTTTACACTGCCAATATTGTAACAATGTGATAAAAGGTGATCATATCAGACACCCATACAATGGTAAAAAGATCTCGCTAAAACATTTTGCAACATGCGATACGAAGAATGTAATCTACGCCATTCGCTGCCCATGTGGCATATATTACGTGGGCAAAACGAACAGAAAAGTCAAAGACCGGTGGACAGAACATAAATCCTGTATCAGGAATAAGAATTGCAAATCCCCGGTATATAGACACTTTGAGGAGAAGAAACACAATGTTTCACAAATGAGATTTGTGGTACTTGAGGTCCTTCGACCATTAAGTAGGGGTGGGAATCTTCCAAAAATACTTGCACAAAGAGAACTTTTTTGGATTCATAAATTGGACGCTATGACCCCCCTCGGAATTAATGAAGACTATTACCTAGGGCCATTTTTATAAACAATTGAGGTATTGAGGTAGCCGTACACCACTCAACATGTCTAACAGGTTAAATACATCCTTATGAGTGTTCACTTGTAAATATTCAACAATTTTTCCTGAGCCTCATCTGCGGTTTTCTTATACTTGCATTTCTATGTCTATGTTGGCCATTTGTTGACATTTAGAATGTACCCCCATGTTCTCTTAACGGGTTAGTAACCAGATTACTTTCAAATGTCTCCTTTTTTTATCATTTTTTTTCGTTCTTGCTAAGAATTGTAAATAACAGCTATAACATGGAGAAAACAATGTTATATATCTAATTTATGATTTTGGATGACAGCACTGTTGATGCCATAAAAGCTTGTGTTTCAACCCAATAATATAAATCAGGTTGTGATGAGTTAAATCTAATTAACTCTGCCCACATCTAGTCACTAACACTGACCACCTTATCAACACACTCTGAAGCATCTTTAGAGGACATGCCCCACTCCACATACGCTCCTCATTAGAGTACATAGACACGAGTGACGTCATGTTGCATTTATCAATAGAGGTTTCCTTCTCCATACTTTAACTCACGCCGTTGTGGCGACTTGTTTACATTAGCTCGCGCTTGCGTGAGTGACGTCATGCTCCCCGCATGGCGCCGCTGACGCATGCGCGAGTGACGTCACATACATAAACAGTATAAATTACGTCCACCGCGAGGGAAGCTCACACAGCTGTGGGCTCCCGCCGCGCCTGGACGCCTCCTGGACTGCCGGAATACAATCGAGTGAGTATTTTACTTGAGGAATAGCTGTTCATTGCTTATTTAGTACCCCTTTTTTTAGACTTATACCACATTTTTCTTCTTAGACTGGAGGGAATTTCGACTACCAGGGAACGTGCATTAAGAACCGTAGTGTTCGCCCAACTGTGGCTCATTGACTGACCGCTCAGGCTTTTTTCAAACAATGTTTTTGGTAAGATTTTATCCATCCACCAGAATGACTCTAATTCTAACATCACTTTCGTTACACTAATCACACACTTTGGGCATGTCCACAGATTTATGACTGGCACCATGGCTTTAATTATTAATTCTTTTATCATTGGCTAAACACTCACAACTTATAACGCTTTACACATCAGTACTCCTTCGGTGAATGAGTTAAGATTGAGACACTGCTGTCCACTTCTTCAATAGAATGTATGGTTTGATATACTACAAAGGAGTTTTATAAATTTCACTTTAAATATGGAAGTTACCATATGACTTGATTGACATTTTTTTTTAGAATAAAAATTCTAATATACTGTATGCAATTTTCCTTTCTGTAGAAATTGTTTGATGAACATGCTGCCCCTGATGAAGAGTTCTCATGACTCAAAACGCGTTGGGCTTATCAAGATACAAATTAAAAGCAAAATGTGTTGTTAATAACCAAAATATTGTCTATTGAACTTATTTTCTACTATGTTGTCTGCATTTGTAATTCAAAAAGGATTCATAACTAACTAAGTAATCTTTGGATTTCTATCTCCATTAGGCCATTTGGCCTGTTAGATAGTGTGCAGGGGACGTGGCTATCCTAATCGGATTTCTCCATTGTTTCTTGTTTGCATCCAGCCTAGATACCAAGGCTGAGACTCTTCTTCCCTGCACCTTGAATTTTGTAAATATATCATTCTATAATTCTTCACTTAACCACTAAAACTGCAATTACCTTGGTGTGCAAGTGTATTTACCAGATATAGAGATATAAGGCGTAGTTCATATCTGATTACTGAAGTCGCTATCAAATTTGGGAGCTTTAAAATCTTTCTCCAAAATGCCCCCTCTAGCCAGGACCATATCTCATAAGAAGTAAAAAGGAAGCCTTCTGCACCAGAAATAAGTACCAAAGTGACTTTCACTTCATAGAAGGTCATTACTGGCTCTATTGAGTATTTGCCTAATTCCTATGAAAGGATGTGACCATTTTATCCAGGGAGGAAGAGTCAAACACATTGTCCAAAAGTGATGAGTATACCCTGTTTGACCAGGTAAACCCTAGAGATTGGGCCCCCTCGCATCGGCCATTTAACATGTGCAGATCTTTAGCTCTCATTAGATCCAGCCATGCCAATGCTCTCTTATTTCTTCTACTATTTTGACCATCCTACGCACCAATCCTCACCCCCTTGTTAGACAAACAGGGAGCACTTAGGTCTCCACTCACACACATATAATCAACCTCATATCAGCTCGGACATTCATCAGCCACATCAGTAAACGCTTGCAAAAACGTATCTGTTTCAATCCCCCCAGGGTTCCAATAGATGTTCACAATTAGAATCAGTGACCAACAAGCATTGGAACCTTCACCGACTCTCATAAATATGGCCTGAATAAAAGGGTTGGGGCAAATCGAGTCCAACACTGTCAACCCTGTACAATTTTTTACCAGGGTCAAAAGACCAGGCGAGGGCCTCTCTTTCATTCCACATTTCGCTGGATTAATATAAGTGCCATATCCGTCATATACCGCGGTGTTAACTAGCCAGGTATCCTGTAGGCAAATGATGTCTATATTTCCAGAGATTATGTCTTGATCACACATCAAATGGGAGAAACCTCTGGTATTCCAGAAGCCTACGGACCATCGCTTCTCTTGCTGTTAATTTAAACTTCTGTGGTCTAGATCATATTCACACCACCCCAATCTCTCCTGGCTCTGTGTTCGTCTTTTGTACGTGAGGGCTTTATGGTCCTCCTCCCCATAGCCCTATTTTATAAAGCTATTTTTAACAGACCTGAATGTAGGTTCATCATCATTTGAGGCTTCTTTAACACTGACTAGATCTTGTCTCTTCTCAAAATCATGGTGGGGTTTCATCTTTGCCCATTTCTTTTTTCTCTCCTCTTTTTGGCTTCAAGGCTCTCTTACCCGTATCTGACTGCATTCAGGTCCTGGCCTACACAGATCTTTCTTTAGACATCAGTTCAGTTAAATCAAATCCCCATGGGTGTAGCCGATGGGCTAGCTGCAAAAAAGAGGACTTAATCCCTCTAGATGAAAGGTGCAAAATCACTCTGTCCATTCTTTTTTCATTTGTAAATTCCACAATTCTTATATCTCTTGGTTATAGAAAATGAAACAAGGGAACGTGGTGAAACAACCTCATCACATTAGATCTTTTCAAGATCAACCCATCTTTAATAGGTACAAGCCTTTCCAACCTTATTTTGGGGTCTGCCATCAACTCTGATTGAGACTT
Source organism: Ambystoma mexicanum (assembly GCF_040938575.1). NCBI lineage: Eukaryota > Metazoa > Chordata > Amphibia > Caudata > Ambystomatidae > Ambystoma > Ambystoma mexicanum. The sequence continues at coordinate 478,896,877 of NC_090933.1, read as the reverse complement.
TAGGGACTTTGTTCTCCTCTTATGTCTCTCAAATCTCATGAAGGCAATAGGTTCACAGATCATTTTGTTTCCTTTCTTCTTTGGAGCTTTATTTGCCTCCCTATTTTTTTGGTCTTTGCCATGATAGGCTCAGAGCTCCTCTTTGCACTGATCAGTAGTCTTCTTTCCTCCAAAGTCAAAAAGCAAGATTCAATTTGGTCCTCTGTCATTTCCTCACTCCAACACACTGAACGTTTCTCTTTCAGTGGGCTCAGACTCACTCGGTCCATGTCAACTCACTCTCCAAGGAGATCATCATCATGGACTGTCAATAGAGACAAGTCAATTTCTTCATCTCCTTTGCTGCTTCTCTAGCTCTAGAGTAGATGGGAAGAGGCCATCCATCTTATGTGTTTCTTTAGATGCCTAAATCATTATTAGTGCTCTCAAAATAGCATCTTTTGATGTTACGTTTGCAGTCATTAGCTGTGTATTTAAATTTCTTGGAAAAGCCCTGGATCTATTCAACCTTCTTTTTTGCTTGCCTGTTGATATATTTTTAGGCTTGCTTTCACAAGGCTTTGTTTTGTTATTTTCCTCAAGCATCTTACATATTTTCCTCTTCTGGAGGATTGGAAAAGCATCCTGGGCATATACCCTTTCACTTGATACTTTTGTTAAAAACTTTAGTCAAGCCCTGGTCTTTTTGAGTGTTTATCAGGCTATTTTATGCAAACTTCGCCGTCTCTTTTTAATGGGATTTCCCTCTTAACTTGATTTGAGCAAGACAATTTCATCTTAGCCTCACTATTCAGAGCCTCACCAACTGGCCTTCTGCCCAGCGGTGGGGTCGGCCCCAAGTCTGTGGGAGCCAATGGTCCTTTTATGTCTGAGTAGGGGACAAGTTCCTTTGTCCTTTGTTAATATCCCTGTCATCTCTATAGGAGAACAGACTACTGATGGGAACCCTTCTCAATTCTTGAAAATTAACTTCCCTCCAGTTGTAAGTGACATTCTACACTGGAAGGGAAACCCCTGAAATGATACACTAGTCCAAAGTCAGAAGAAACACTGAATCCCATGAAAAAGGATGAGGAAGAACCAGTTCAAAGTCTGACTGACAGTCAGAAAAAGGGCGAGCATTTGTATCTCCCCATTCAGATACATGAGAGGGAAGAGCCTGTGTTCGCCAAAGTATGCCTGAATAATCCAAAAAGATTCATCAGTGAAGGATTTTTCAGTAAACTCCCAAAAGATCAGATCATTCCCACATTTGAATAAATTGATAAATGGGAAGTGGGTCTGGAAACCACAAATTCCAAACATTTCCTTTCTTGCAAGTGTATGCTAAAAAGTTCAATTGGCAACAAAAATATAGAACATAATTGTTGGGTTGTGAGAGATGCCCCTTCACCTTTTATTTTAGTGGTGACATTCTCAATCGATTCGTAATCTATTTGGATTTAATCAATAATAAATTATGGTCCCGACTGGTGGATAACCCCATGGGCTTTCACAACACCAAAAAAGCATTTTGCTTGGCTCTGTTGCTGCCTTATGCAGCAGAAGTTTAAGTGCAAGAAGACGTTACCATCCCAGGACAGGTGCAACAATTCACTATTCCCTGCAAAATTAAGCTAGGACAGAACCTCAAACATCAGGACGCTAATACAAATTGGAATTCCCATCTCCAACAATTAGGTTTGCATTTACCTCCGACTACTCTAGGTGATCTAGAATACAACATCATTTGAATATTGGTGGATAACAGCGACCTTCAAAGTGTCACTTTGGGCGCAGACACCTTTATTGGAATGGGGCTTGATGCCCAACATCATTCTATTAATTTAGTTAATTAAATCTTAGTACCAGTTCCAAAAAGCTGTTTCGACACCAGCAACTGTATTCCTCCAGAAAAGATTTATTCCCATCATGTGGGTAATTTCTTGGCGTACTTTTCATGTCCTTATGGGGTGGACGGGGTAACCAGTGACATAAGTGACATAAGGATGGCCGGGGTGGTACTTATAGTGAATAACAACTACCTTGAATCGATGGAACCTCCGGCCCAAATTATCAGCATAAAAGCAATCTCTCCACCCAACTGGGTACCACTGAAATATGATATGGCATTGATAGCCAAGCCCAATGTCTTTCTATGTTTCAAAGAGGTGGTCGAATAATGGATCAATTTTACTGATGCCTGTGAGACCGAGGAGCAAAGATAGAAACTGAAAGATGTATTCCTGGACTTCCAGGATATATTTTCAGTAGACTCATATGACAGAGGACGTGCATCTATTCATACAAACAGCAAACCCACGGACCCAGAGATGGCTCAGGGATTTGTGAAACTATACTGGTTTCCTCTCGTGTCCATGGAAGCACTCACAGAGATTATTAAGAACTAAGAATCATCCTGTGGGATAATTTGTCTGATCCACAGTACCTTTAACAACTTGGTATTCAGGATGTTAAAAACAAACGCCCAATGGAGAGCATGTGCAGACCTGAACCTGGCTAAGGAAGATGATGTTCTGATCAAGAGCTCAACTGTGGAGGAACATATAGCATTCATTTGCTATGTTCTGACTCAGTTGCAGAAAGCCATGGCAAAACTGTCCTTTCAGATGGCACAGTGGTGTAAGACTTGAGTGAGGGCACAAAATCACTCCTGAGGATCTACAACCCCAAGCGAAGAAGGTGGAAACCTTATTGGAATGAAAAGTTCCTACTACTCTGTGAGAATTAAGAAGCCCTCTTCAATTCACTAATTATAGTTGAAAGTTAATTGAAGACTACCCACAAGCAACTCGATCCTTGGTCCATGTTGTCATCTGTGGAGGAACAATTCAAAGACTGCGAAAAGGTACTCCTGACAATGGTGTGGGCATTGAAAAACTACCACCCATTCATCCAGGGGGAGCACATCATCATAGAAACTCCTCACCAACCCTTGCAATAATTACAAAGTGTGAGTAACTGGGTGGGGAATGTAAGTCATTCCAGAATTACATCCTGGATTCTATCCATGTAAGGCTTTCCTCTTGAGGTCAGATATGACTAACACAAGAAGAGTCCTCTAATGCAAGAATTGGATGACTTGCATGATTGTGTTCAAGAAACTGTCTCTGGGAGAAACATCTAAGAGCAAAAAACAATATGTGTCCATACCTAGAATCCCCACACAAAGTCTATGAAGAAGACACATGTCAGGGGATACCCACAGTTTATGTGGACGGGTGTTCCTACCATGTTGGTAATAACGGGGAAAAAGAACTGGTGGCTGCAATTGGGAATGCCTAGGCGAAAGATACTCCAGAGCCCGATGTTGGTTACCAAATAGGATCCCTAAGTAGTAAGGTGGCATTGTTGATGTTCATACACCAAGCCATCCTCACGGCAGTGCACCACCAACTCAAAGAACTGGTCATAATCACTGACTCTAATAATGTCAGGAATGGGTTCATGGAACACCTGATTAACTGGAAAAATGATGTGTGCTCACAATAAACCCTTAAAGCAGGGAAACAGATCCAGTCAATTGATGATCTGGTGATCTCTAATGAGATGACCTCTAATGAGATCATGATATGATATGATATGATATGATATATGATATGACATTCATAACACACCTATACACAAGTGTTTCAAGGTGCGACGAGGCAAGGGAGGGGAACAAAGGGAGGACAGACAATGGTCCTGCTAAGCCAGGTGTCATTCAGATCGCGCAGGTGCGTGGGAAGGGACCAGGGACACTGCAGTAAATGGGAATATATAAAACAATTAAGAATAGATAAACAAGTAAGTAATGGCCAGCATGTGGCAAGTGCATGGGTAAGTGCAGACATCAGGTTTCAAGGGCTCGTAGGGGGACTGTAGGGATACAGAAACAGTCTCCAAATTCGGGGGTAGCCAGGTGGGCAGTGCAGGTGTGTGACACTGGCAGGGGAGGAACCTGGGCCCAAGATCAGAGGGTGTCCAGGTAGCCAGTGCAGTTCAAGTTACAGCCAGGAAGTCAGCAGAGCAGAGGAGGAGAAAAAGCAGAAGCAAAGAGAAAGGTTTTGAGGTGCTTCCGGAACCGGCGATGGTTCTCCTCAAGTTTAAGGGAGGCGGGGAGGATGTTCCAGAGGGAGGCTCCAGCCAAAGAAAGAGATCTACCACCAACTCGTTGCTTGGAGAAGCGACTGACCCTGAGGGAGTTGGAGGCAGATGAGCAGAGAGCTTGAGAAGGAAGATATTTAGGGAGAGAGAGTTGAAAGTATTGAGGAGCCAGGCCTCAGAAGGTATTGTGGACGATGCAGAGGGTTTTGACCTTAATCCTCGCTGCCACTGGGAGCCAGTGCAGAGATCTCAGTTCTGGAGAGATACGATCTCTGGGATTGAGGCCAAGGACAAGTCTCTCAGTCCTATTTTGGATGAGTTACCGAGGGCGGAGAGTAGAGGCAGGCAGATTTAGAAAGAAGCATTTGCAGTAGTCCAGCCTAGAGATAACCAGAGCTCTGGAGACAGTGAGCTTCTGGGGGAAGGAGAGGAAGGAAGATGAGGAGGTGCAGCTGGTAGTGTGACTTCTTAGAGACGTCAGAGATGTGAGAAGAGAAGGAGAGTAAGGAGTCGAAGATGACCCTGAAGTTTTTAGCCTCACAGGTGGGAGCAGGAAGAGGGCCAATGGAAGTGGGCCTGAGAGGGACAGGAAAGGAGGGAGCAGGTTTGCCGATTAGGAGAATCTTGGTCTTACTGGTCATCAACTCGAGCCCTATCTCTAACTGCAACTCACCAACATGCACCATCAATTTCCACCTCATCTACCGACCCCCTGTCCCCATCACCTCTTTTGAGAAAGATCTCATACAAGTCATCAATCCCTCATTAAAGCTGAGCTCCAAACTCCTCATCTTAGGTGACCTCAACCTGGGTCTCAATGACTCCTCTGACACAAATGCCAAAAGCGTAGCCATGTCTCTCGATCACGATGGCTTCCCTCAGTCAATCACTGACCCTACCCTGATCCATGGCCGCACTGTTGATTTGATTGCTGATCTCAACTGCAACATCTCCTGCCCGACCGTCTCGACCAACCCATGGTCTGAACACCACACCATCACATTTGACATCCCAATTGGCAAATGTCCCTTGTGATGCTGGAAATGCATCGGAGGGACAGGGCCTCCGAATCCTTGTCCTTTATTGCTTTTTATCATGTGTTCAGTCTTGTTTTCTGCACAGGAGTTCATGTGGGACTCCTGGCGGTGTGGCTCTTCTGTATTTGGTTTGGTGCACAGACCCTTGGGATACCCTTATGGCACCCAGGGGAGGCAGTACTACCCTGTACTCCTAGTGTATGTTTTTGGGCACCTGTGTACGGCCCATAGAGCAGGGTATGGGCTGGTGGAAGCTCTGTGCTAAATTGACAGGTGCCCTGAGCATCCTCCATTTATGGGATGCCTAGGCCCTGTCATTGGAATCAGTGGATTCCTGATAGGAAACAAGATGGCCCTGGTGGCCACTTGCTTTCTATCGCTTGTTACCTTACTTTTCCCAAAGTCCTGGGAAGCTCTGACCCTGTCCCTTCCCCCTGATTGGCTGTTGACTGGAAGTTCCAAATATGGTGTTGTGCGGAAGTCCAGGCCAGACTGGCTGGAGCCTTCCCAATGACTGTATGTTGTGGGTATGCCTGTGGGGTGGGAACTGGGTGAATGGAGTGTGTGACGAATACACCTTCTATGCTATGGGTGTCTAGTATCTGGTGGTTGACACAACGACTGAGACAGCCCTGCCCGAAACTGGTATGAATGCAGTGTGTAGTGCTGAATGGCAGAGTGCTTGTCCGAATACACATTCTGTGTTGTGAGTTTCTGGATGGAGAAGAATGGCCTGAATGCACTGTGCACCTGATTGGCTGCCTGAAAGCCTGAATGCCCTTCTGAGTGATTGGTTGCCTGAGTGAATGGGAGATCACCGGTATATCTGGGGGCCTCTCACTGCTAGAAATCATTCAAAAGCTGAAGTAGAAACTAACGCCATTTAGAAGCTGAAGTCGAAACTGATGCTTAACTTTGAAGCCCACTAGAAGAAGAAGAACTGCTGCTGCTGTCCTTTGCTAATCTGAAAGCTGCTATGCCTTCAAGGAACTGATTCAAGAGAGGACCTGGCTAGGAGACCACTCCCCGAGATACGAGGGAACATTGTGCACCAGCTGATCTTTGCCAAAGCTCCCTGGTAGACAGACCTACGAAAGGCTGCCGACCGGAGAAGGGGACCGCCAAGGAGAATGAAGAGAAGCCCCAGACAGCCGTCCACCGTCGCCGACCGCCATTGCCGACCGGAGCCGCAGTGCTCCCATTGCCTAAGAACATTTTGATCCACGGACTCCCTTGTTCATCATCGTCAACCGCTTTCATCTTGCTGGAGAAAGTCAAGGTCGCCGACGACCAAGGAGAATCCGCCGGTTGGGTTCCCGCCACCCAAAGACATCAGAGATGCTGAAAAAGCTACTGAAGCCAGCCGTGGCCACGTCCCGTTCGCCATCATGAGACACTGATGACCCGATTCCCCTGCTGGGCCAAATTTCTTCATTGACTCATAGCAGCAACAAACACTCGTCGTCTAGGTGCACCGCACGCCTCAGCTTGCAGGGCGTTTTCGACCAATCATCAACGAGCACCGCAAGATCCAAAGCTTTTGCCGCAATGACAGTTTCACCCTTTTTCCTCGTGGGATCTCGATGATCCTTGGCTCCTGCCTTAAAGGGAGCCGCTCAAGAAGGATCCGTCGACGACCCGACATCGAACACTGCTGTTCCAGGTACATTGGGGTTGTAGAACTATTTAGAATGAAATAAGACTCTTGTGAACAATATATGGATTGGTCTAGTACGGTCTATCTTTATTTATAGGTAGGTTTTCCAGGTGGGGGGATCCTCACACAGAACTGTGTCTAGGTAATGGGGCCAGTATTCTGCCTATTGTTCTAACCAACTGCTTTCCTCCTATGTCTATTGTTGGTTCTCATTATTAATTCATTTGTGTGACATTTAAACTAAGTCCAGTTGATGCACTTTAATGAAATCTGATAGTAAGTGTGGTAGCATGTAGAACTGAGTATATATTTGCCATTGTAGATTAACTGAGCACAAAGTCAGTTATTGTGATTGTATATATAATCTTGAACCTTAATTATATAAAGACTGTGTTTTCACTAATACAGTGTGTGAACATTCCTGTGTGGGTGCTTGGGGACTACACTGTACTTAAGAACCAGCCTGCATCACCTCCTGAGAGCCAGGCCTTGATTGCTGGCCATGATACCAATAATAGAGAATCTTGGCTGGGGTCCTCTGTGCCTCTCCTCTGCCATATAGAGAGCAGGAGTATAGACAACCCCCTCCGGTGCTTTACAGCCTTCCTCCTGCCATCAAATGAAACCTAAAGGCCTAGCCTGCTGCACTAAGAAACTAACCAAGGACCACCTCCCACCACTCCTCTCAGACCTCAAGAACCCAACCAACAGAACAAACGACTCTGTGGCCCTAGTCAATCTCTACAATACCACAATTGCTCAAGCAGTTGACATACTCGCCCCACTCAAATAGCACAAAGCTAAATCTGTTCAAAAGAAAAACTCCTGGTTCACCCCTAAGCTCCTTGAATTGGTGCACTCTAAAACATGCTGCAGAAATAACTTGGAGGATAAACCCTTCCTCAGCTAACAAAGATCATTTCACTTTTCTTGCAAAAGAGTACAAAAAGGTCATACACACCGCCAAAGCCAACAGCTATAACAAGAGAATAGAAAATGCCACATCTAATTCTCGTGAACTCTTTACAATCTTGCGCAAACTTGAGGCTCACATCACCCGTCCCACCACCCTCACAGTCGACAACGACTGGTGCACTGAGGTGCAAGAAGCCCTTACAGGATAAATCCTCAGACCACAGAAAAGAATCAGTTCCAGGCAACAAGCCATTCAAGCCAAACCAGCATCCTCATCTCACCTTGCGGCACCATATTCCCCATCCTCAGTGCCATTTGACTTTCACCCTGTTTCAAAACTGGAAGTGGCCAACATAATCAAAAGCCTCAAGCTATCCCGCTGCAAAGGCAATGCCTGCCCAGCCCCCATCATCAAATTATGCACAGAGTCACTCACACCATTCATCAAAGACATAATCAATGCCTCCTTCTCCACAAAAACTGTTTCAGCATCCTCCTGCTAGTAAGAAATCCTCCCTTGACCCCTTCATCCCATACCAACAACCGTCCCATCATGACAGTGCCCTTCATCCTAAAAATCCTCAACTGTGCAGCCTACATCCAGGTACAACAATACCTTGAAGCCAACCAAATCCTAGGCACCCATCAATCAGGCATTCCGAGAAAGGTATGGCATGGAAATACCTGCCCTGCTCCATCTGAAAAATCAACTAGATGACATCAAAGACAGAGGTAAACCTGCCATGCTCCTCATGCTGGAACGCTCAGCCGTATTTGATCTCGTCGAACATCAATTTCTCTGCGATCATCTCACCAGCACAGCAAATTTCTCTCCTGCAGCCACTGACTGTAGCAGATCCTTTATAACAGACAGATTCTCTCAGGTCTTCATAGAAGATCATGCCGCCTCACCATCGCCAGTTACCTGCAGCATCCCCGAAGGTTCTTGCCTTTTCCTGACCTATGAAAGGCTGCCGACCGGAGAAGGGGACCGCCAAGGAGAATGAAGAGAAGCCCCAGACAGCCGTCCACCGTCGCCGACCACCAAGGCCGACCGGAACCGCAGTGCTCCCATTGCCTAAGAACATTTTGATCCAAGGACTCCCTTGTTCATCATCGTCAACCGCTTTCATCTTGCTGGAGATAGTCAAGGTCGGCGACGACCGAGGAGAATCCGCCGGTTGGTTTCCCGCCACCCAAAGACATCAGAGATGCTGAAAAAGCTACTGAAGCCAGCCGTGGCCACGTCCTGTTTGCCGTCATGAGACACTGATGACCCGATGCCCCTGCTGGGCCAAATTTCTTCATTGACTCATAGTAGCAGCAAACACTCGTCGTCTAGGTGCACCGGACACCTCAGCTTGCAGGGCGTTTTCGACCAATCGTCAACGAGCACCGCAAGAAACAAAGCTTTTGTCCCAATGACAGTTTCACCCTTTTTCCTCGTGGGATCTCGATGATCCTTGGATCCTGCCTTAAAGGGGGCCGCTCAAGAAGGATCCGTCGACGACCCAATATCGAACAGTGCTGTTCCAGGTACATTGGGGTTGTAGAACTATTTAGAAAGAAATAAGACTCTTGTGAACAATATATGGATTGGTCTTGTACGCTATATCTTTATTTACAGGTTGTCCAGGTGGGGGGATCCTCACACAGAACTGTGTCTAGGTAATGGGGTCAGTATTCTGCCTATTGTTCTAACCAACTGCTTTCCTCCTATGTCTATTGTTGGTTCTCATTATTAATTCATTTTTGTGACATTTAAACTAAGTCCAGTTGATGCACTTTAATGAAATCTGATAGTAAGTGTGGTAGCATGTAGAACTGTGTATATATTTGCCATTGTAGATTAACTGAGCACAAAGTCAGTTATTGTGATTGTATATATAATCTTGAACCTTAATTATATAAAGACTGTGTTTTCACTAATACAGTGTGTGGACATTCCTGTGTGGGTGCTTGGGGACTACACTGTACTTAAGAACCAGCCTGCATCACCTCCTGAGAGCCAAGCTTTGATTGCTGGCCATGATACCAATAATAGAGAATCTTGCTGGGGTCCTCTGTGCCTCTCCTCTGCCATATAGAGAGCAGGTGTAGAGACAACCCCCTCCGGTGCTTTACAGCCCTCCTCCTGCCATCAAATGAAACCTAAAGGCCTAGCCTGCTGCACTAAGGAACTAACCAAGGGCCACCTCCCACCACTCCTCTCAGACCTCAAGAACCCAACCAACAGAACAAACGACTCTGTGGCCCTAGTCAATCTCTACAATACCACAATTGCTCAAGCAGTTGACATACTCGCCCCACTCAAATAGCACAAAGCTAAATCTGTTCTAAAGAAAAACTCCTGGTTCACCCCTAAGCTCCTTGAATTGGTGCACTCTAAAACATGCTGCAGAAATAACTTGGAGGATAAACCCTTCCTCAGCTAACAAAGATCATTTCACTTTTCTTGCAAAAGAGTACAAAAAGGTCATACACACCGCCAAAGCCAACAGTTATAACAAGAGAATAGAAAATGCCACATCTAATTCTCGTGAACTCTTTACAATCTTGCGCAAACTTGAGGCTCACATCACCCGTCCCACCACCCTCATAGTCGACAACGACTGGTGCACAAAGGTGCAAGAAGCCTTTACAGGATAAATCCTCAGACTACAGAAAAGAATCAGTTCCAGGCAACAAGCCAAACCACCATCCTCCTCTCACCTTACGGCACCATATTCCCCATCCTCAGCGCCATTTGACTTTCACCCTGTTTCAAAACTGGAAGTGGCCAACATAATCAAAAGCCTCAAGCTATCCCGCTGCAAAGGCAATGCCTGCCCAGCCCCCATCATCAAATTATGCACAGAGTCACTCACACCATTCATCAAAGACATAATCAATGCCTCCTTCTCCACAAAAACTGTTTCAGCATCCTCCTGCTAGTAAGAAATCCTCCCTTGACCCCTTCATCCCATACCAACAACCGTCCCATCATGACAGTGCCCTTCATCCTAAAAATCCTCAACTGTGCAGCCTACATCCAGGTAGAACAATACCTTGAAGCCAACCACATCCTAGGCACCCGTCAATCAGGCATTCCGAGAAAGGTATGGCATGGAAATAACTGCCCTGCTCCATCTGAAAAATCAACTAGATGACATCAAAGACAGAGGTAAACCTGCCATGCTCCTCATGCTGGATCGCTCAGCTGTATTTGATCTCGTCGAACATCAGTTTCTCTGCAATCATCTCACCAGCACAGCAAATTTCTCTCCTGCAGCTACGGACTGGAGCAGATCCTTTCTAACAGACAGATTCTCTCAGGTCTTCATAGACGATCATGCCGCCTCACCATCGCCAGTTACCTGCAGCATCCCCGAAGGTTCTTGCCTTTTCCTTACCTACGAAAGGCTGCCGACCGGAGAAGGGGATCGCCAAGGAGAATGAAGAGAAGCCCCAGACAGCCGTCCACCGTCGCCGACCGCCAAGGCCGACCGGAACCGCAGTGCTCCCATTGCCTAAGAACATTTTGATCCAAGGACTCCCTTGTTTATCATCGTCAACCGCTTTCATCTTGCTGGAGAAAGTGAAGGTCGCCGACGACCGAGGAGAATCCGCCGGTTGGGTTCCCACCACCCAAAGACATCAGAGATGCTGAAAAAGCTACTGAAGCCAGCCGTGGCCACGTCCCGTTCGCCGTCATGAGACAATGATGACCCGATGCCCCTGCTGGGCCAAATTTCTTCATTGACTCATAGCAGCAACAAACACTCGTCTAGGTGCACCGCACGCCTCAGCTTGCAGGGCGTTTTCGACCAATCGTCAACGAGCACCGCAAGAACCAAAGCTTTTGCCGCAATGACAGTTTCACCCTTTTTCCTCGTGGGATCTCGATGATCCTTGGCTCCTGCCTTAAAGGGAGCCGCTCAAGAAGGATCCGTCGACGACCCGACGTCGAACACTGCTGTTCTAGGTACATTGGGGTTGTAGAACTATTTAGAAAGAAAAACGACTCTTGTGAACAATATATGGATTGGTCTTGTACGGTATATCTTTATTTACAGGTTGTCCAGGTGGGGGATCCTCATACAGAACTGTGTCTAGGTAATGGGGCCAGTATTCTGCCTATTGTTCTAACCAACTGCTTTCCTCCTATGTCTATTGTTGGTTCTCATTATTAATTCATTTTTGTGACATTTAAACTAAGTCCAGTTGATGCACTTTAATGAAATCTGATAGTAAGTGTGGTAGCATGTAGAACTGTGTATATATTTGCCATTGTAGATTAACTGAGCACAAAGTCAGTTATTGTGATTGTATATATAATCTTGAACCTTAATTATATAAAGACTGTGTTTTCACTAATACAGTGTGTGGACATTCCTGTGTGGGTGCTTGGGGACTACACTGTACTTAAGAACCAGCCTGCATCACCTCCTGAGAGCCAAGCTTTGATTGCTGGCCATGATACCAATAATAGAGAATCTTGCTGGGGTCCTCTGTGCCTCTCCTCTGCCATATAGAGAGCAGGAGTAGAGACAACCCCCTCCGGTGCTTTACAGCCCTCCTCCTGCCATCAAATGAAACCTAAAGGCCTAGCTTGCTGCACTAAGAAACTAACCAAGGACCACCTCCCACCACTCCTCTCAGACCTCAAGAACCCAACCAACAGAACAAACGACTCTGTGGCCGTAGTCAATCCCTACAATACCACAATTGCTCAAGCAGTTGACATACTCGCCCCACTCCAATAGCACAAAGCTAAATCTGTTCTAAAGAAAAACTCCTGGTTCACCCCTAAGCTCCTTGAATTGGTGCACTCTAAAACATGCTGCAGAAATAACTTGGAGGATAAACCCTTCCTCAGCTAACAAAGATCATTTCACTTTTCTTGCAAAAGAGTACAAAAAGGTCATACACACCGCCAAAGCCAACAGTTGTAACAAGAGAATAGAAAATGCCACATCTAATTCTCGTGAACTCTTTACAATCTTGCGCAAACTTGAGGCTCACATCACCCGTCCCACCACCCTCACAGTCGACAACGACTGGTGCACCAAGGTGCAAGAAGCCTTTACAGGATAAATCCTCAGACTACAGAAAAGAATCAGTTCCAGGCAACAATCCAAACCACCATCCTCCTCTTACCTTGCGGCACCATATTCCCCATCCTCAGCGCCATTTGACTTTCACCCTGTTTCAAAACTGGAAGTGGCCAACATAATCAAAAGCCTCAAGCTATCCCGCTGCAAAGGCAATGCCTGCCCAGCCCCCATCATCAAATTATGCACAGAGTCACTCACACCATTCATCAAAGACATAATCAATGCCTCCTTCTCCACAAAAACTGTTTCAGCATCCTCCTGCTAGTAAGAAATCCTCCCTTGACCCCTTCATCCCATACCAACAACCGTCCCATCATGACAGTGCCCTTCATCCTAAAAATCCTCAACTGTGCAGCCTACATCCAGGTAGAACAATACCTTGAAGCCAACCACATCCTAGGCACCCGTCAATCAGGCATTCCGAGAAAGGTATGGCATGGAAATAACTGCCCTGCTCCATCTGAAAAATCAACTAGATGACATCAAAGACAGAGGTAAACCTGCCATGCTCCTCATCCTGGATCGCTCAGCTGTATTTGATATCGTCGAACATCAGTTTCTCTGCAATCATCTCACCAGCACAGCAAATTTCTCTCCTGCAGCTACTGACTGGAGCAGATCCTTTCTAACAGACAGATTCTCTCAGGTCTTCATAGACGATCATGCCGCCTCACCATCGCCAGTTACCTGCAGCATCCCCGAAGGTTCTTGCCTTTTCCTGACCTACGAAAGGCTGCCGATCGGAGAAGGGGACCGCCAAGGAGAATGAAGAGAAGCCCCAGACAGCCGTCCACCGTCGCCGACCGCCAAGGCCGACCGGAATCACAGTGCTCCCATTGCCTAAGAACATTTTGATCCAAGGACTCCCTTGTCCATCATTGTCAACCGCTTTCATCTTGCTGGAGAAAGTCAAGGTCGCCGACGACCGAGGAGAATCTGCCGGTTGGGTTCCCGCCACCCAAAGACATCAGAGATGCTGAAAAAGCTACTGAAGCCAGCCGTGGCCACGTCCCGTTCGCCGTCATGAGACAATGATTACCCGATGCCCCTGCTGGGCCAAATTTCTTCATTGACTCATAGCAGCAACAAACACTCGTCTAGGTGCACCGCACGCCTCAGCTTGCAGGGCGTTTTCGACCAATCGTCAACGAGCACCGCAAGAACCAAAGCTTTTGCCGCAATGACAGTTTCACCCTTTTTCCTTGTGGGATCTCGATGATCCTTGGCTCCTGCCTTAAAGGGAGCCGCTCAAGAAGGATCCGTCGACGACCCGACGTCGAACACTGCTGTTCTAGGTACATTGGGGTTGTAGAACTATTTAGAAAGAAATACGACTCTTGTGAACAATATATGGATTGGTCTTGTACGGTATATCTTTATTTACAGGTTGTCCAGGTGGGGGATCCTCACACAGAACTGTGTCTAGGTAATGGGGCCAGTATTCTGCCTATTGTTCTAACCAACTGCTTTCCTCCTATGTCTATTGTTGGTTCTAATTATTAATTCATTTGTGTGACATTTAAACTAAGTCCAGTTGATGCACTTTGATGAAATCTGATAGTAAGTGTGGTAGCATGTAGAACTGTGTATATATTTGCCATTGTAGATTAACTGAGCACAAAGTCAGTTATTGTGATTGTATATATAATCTTGAACCTTAATTATATAAAGACTGTGTTTTCACTAATACAGTGTGTGAACATTCCTGTGTGGGTGCTTGGGGACTACACTGTACTTAAGAACCAGCCTGCATCACCTCCTGAGAGCCAAGCCTTGATTGCTGGCCATGATACCAATAATAGAGAATCTTGGCTGGGGTCCTCTGTGCCTCTCCTCTGCCATATAGAGAGCAGGAGTAGAGACAACCCCCTCCGGTGCTTTACAGCCCTCCTCCTGCCATCAAATGAAACCTAAAGGCCTAGCCTGCTGCACTAAGAAACTAACCAAGGACCACCTCCCACCACTCCTCTCAGACCTCAAGAACCCAACCAACAGAACAAACGACTCTGTGGCCCTAGTCAATCTCTACAATACCACAATTGCTCAAGCAGTTGACATACTCGCCCCACTCCAATAGCACAAAGCTAAATCTGTTCTAAAGAAAAACTCCTGGTTCACCCCTAAGCTCCTTGAATTGGTGCACTCTAAAATATGCTGCAGAAATAACTTGGAGGATAAACCCTTCCTCAGCTAACAAAGATCATTTCACTTTTCTTGCAAAAGAGTACAAAAAGGTCATACACACCGCCAAAGCCAACAGCTATAACAAGAGAGTAGAAAATGCCACATCTAATTCTCATGAACTCTTTACAATCTTGCGCAAACCTGAGGCTCACATCACCCGTCCCACCACCCTCACAGTCGACAATGACTGGTGCACCAAGGTGAAAGAAGCCCTTACAGGATAAATCCTCAGACTACAGAAAAGAATCAGTTCCAGGCAACAAGCCATACAAGCCAAACCACCATCCTCCTCTCACCTTGCGGCACCATATTCCCCATCCTCAGCGCCATTTGACTTTCACCCTGTTTCAAAACTGGAAGTGGCCAACATAATCAAAAGCCTCAAGCTATCCCGCTGCAAAGGCAATGCCTGCCCAGCCCCCATCATCAAATTATGCACAGTCACTCACACCATTCATCAAAGACATAATCAATGCCTCCTTATCCACAAAAACTGTTTCAGCATCCTCCTGCTAGTAAGAAATCCTCCCTTGACCCCTTCATCCCATACCAACAACCGTCCCATCATGACAGTGCCCTTCATCCTAAAAATCCTCAACTGTGCAGCCTACATCCAGGTAGAACAATACCTTGAAGCCAACCACATCCTAGGCACCCGTCAATCAGGCATTCCGAGAAAGGTATGGCATGGAAATAACTGCCCTGATCCATCTGAAAAATCAACTAGATGACATCAAAGACAGAGGTAAACCTGCCATGCTCCTCATGCTGGATCGCTCAGCCGTATTTGATCTCGTCGAACATCAGTTTCTCTGCGATCATCTCACCAGCACAGCAAATATCTCTCCTGCAGCCACTGGCTGGAGCAGATCCTTTCTAACAGACAGATTCTCTCAGGTCTTCATAGACGATCATGCCGCCTCACCATCGCCAGTTACCTGCAGCATCCCCGAAGGTTCTTGCCTTTTCCTGACTCTGTATAACATTTATACAACACCCCTTTTTGATCACCTTGATGCCCTTGGCATCTCCTTCACAAACTACACTGATCACACCCAAATTCTCTTCCTACTCTCAGGCTCTTACCACCAAGACACTGCTACCATCAACTCAGTCTACAATATCGTCCAAAACTGGATGGCAACACACATGCTATGCTTAAATGACGATAAAACAGAGATTTTCATTGTTGGCTCCGCCACCACTCTCCGTAACTTGGATCTGGCCTACAAAACCTTCAACATCGATAGAAAGATAATCCCCGTCTCACATGCTTCCAAAACTCTGGGTATTTATCTGGACGCATCACTTGACCTTTCACAGCAAGTTAACATCATCTCCTCCTCTGTCGCTCACATAGCCAAACTGATCAACGCCAGTAAGCCTTTCCACTCCGTAACCAATTGCCTCACAGTTGCCAGAGCAATCACCAGGGCCACATTGGACTTCTGCAACACCCTCTTTCCTGGCACCTTGGAACACAAAGCTACAAATCATCCAAAACAATGCCCTCCTAGCTGCCCTTGGCCTTACCAAACACACCTACGTCTCAGAAAAGTTGCCCATTGGCTTCCGATCTGAGAGTGGATCAACTTCAATATCCTCGCCATCATTTATAAGTGCCCGTCTGAAAAACTGCAGTGGTCTACCTTTCTCAGTGCATGGAAAAATACACACCCTCTCACCCACCAAGATCCTGACAGGAGCACTTGCTCAAAGTGCCCAGCTTCAACCGCCAAACTGCAGGTGGCTCAAGCTTCCCTGTTGTCGCCTCCAGGCAGTGGAACAATCTCCCCATGTTCTTGAGAAAGGAACCCTCCTATTGGACCTTTAGGAGAAACTTGAAAACTTGGCTTTTTGCCTAAAATCCTCACAGCCAAGACACTGTATCACTTCTAAACATCTTTAGCGTACACCTCCTGCCTTCCCTGTTTACATTTACCTGTACACTTCTTCCCCTAATGAAATTAGCGCCTAGATATCTGAGTGTTCAGTGCGCTTCTACAAATGCAAAAATAAATACATAAAGGAAAATCTATTGGAATAAGATAATAGGTCATTCCAAAATAGAGGGGCCAGATAAGACTGGAAATTACCTGGCTGACCAGTTGGCTAAAAGTGGGGCTCTGCAGGGTGATTTCATAGATAAGGAATCTCTGCTGGGTGGAATCCATTTCACTGCTTTCACCAGGTCACAAACACATGCCAACAGTGAACTCATGACTAATCATTGGAGTAAAGATACCCCAGATGCAGATTTGATCACTGTACAGAAAGTTTTCCTCTAACAGAATAGGATTATACCGTAACAAGGATCTCCCGGTGTTGATGAAGCTTTACAAAATGTTATGAATCCAAAATAGCATCCTGATGTTCTGTTCTCACTTAATTATGAGGTGAAAAATGAACTATCGTGGCAGTCCTGGCATGGTAACCTCTCCCCACACTTGAACTTCAACCGCATAAAGCAGCAACTGAGCTGACCGGTATGCTTTTTCTGTGCTGTCAAAGCTCATGGTGTTACCCCCCATTTGGGACAATGCTTTATTATTAATTAAATCCAAAATGATTGCAAATTTATTGAGATTGTCACTGCCTAAAAATGTGGAAAGGACACCTCTTATGACCCAACAATTATGTTCTGAATTTTGCGTCCAGGGAAACAAGTTCTTTACAAAATACATACATTCTACTTTTATTCCTCTCTGTTGAATGTTTAATCTCCTTCCCTTCCAGCCTGGGGAACAGAAGCATTGCATTCCGGGAGGACTCTAGGTACCTTGGAAAGGAACCAAGTAAGAAAAAGTGGGAGGTGTTCCTTGACCAAAGTCCTGGAAACACAAAAACAAGGAAGTGGTGACCAAAACGCCCACTCCTTGAAGAAGAATAACGAGCCACACATGCTCCATTAGCAAAACATGTTTTGAATTCAGTGGAAAACCCCAGTTTCCTCTACACTTTCCCACAAGCGTCACTATGAGCTGGGGGGGTCTGTGGCATTTAAAGGCAGTCCAAGGATCATATTAATGCACAGGCCACGTTAGGCCCCAATGGCACACTGGCAGAATGAAAAGCTAGCCTCCAAACTTTAAAACAGCCAAGGTGCCTAGTAATTTCAAACTATGTGTATTTCTGCATTTGAAGCGAGAAATATGCGAAAATTAAAACCAGAAGGGAATTGGAAAGGCACATTGTGAGTTCTGAAATGAAGAGCAGCCTTTTAATTGCATCTGCCACATCAAAAAGGCATCTGTAAATAAAGAGAAATACATTTCTGATTGGGTCTTGAATGTGATGCAGCTGAAATAATAAAGGATAGAGTTAATTTCCCTTGCTAAAATGAACAAGTCATGATGGGAAAGGAACATTCTTGGTCCTGAGTGGAAGGAGGAGGCATAGAAGCCCTCACTCCCCTTATTCAGGGAGCCACGATATTCGCGTAAGCACCCTGTCCATCAATACAGGGGAAGTCAAGATTCCATTTTGTAAGTCCTAGACTCCATTTTGTAATGGAAGCTATTAGTGGCTAAATCTGGCTCACAGCCTCTCCTCCAAACACACACAGTAAGGGAAATCCTCCCCCCACCTCCACAGCTCGGCCGTCCACATAACTGCTTGGTTCCCATAAGAAGGCTGACTGAAAATGCAACAACATCCACACTGTATCATTTGTCTTCCGACTCCCTTCGCTGATCCGAGATGCCGCCCGGAGCAAGGGCTATCTGTCTCTATAAACCTGCCCCGCACCCCACAGACCCAGGCCATAAAAATATAATCTCTGTGTACCCTAATGCAAAGTCAACAGTTGAAAGAAGATTCTTAAACCAATGAACCTATTTTCTTTTGGCACAGATAAAAGCAAGCATAACTTTTTTGTCTCATATAAAAATATACAAACTTGTTGACGAGCTGAGAAAGCCTACGAGTAGACGGTGGAAATACTTATGCATGAGTAACTGGAAGTTTCTATGTTAACCTGCCATATTGAAAGCATTGCCAATGCCGACTTATATTCTTGAAATGCTTACAATACTGATTACCATATTACAACGGCTACGGAATGTACATCTGTATGTGCTCACACAATGCTACCTCACTTCTGACAAAATTGAATGCAACTACGTATAACGCTAGATAAATGTAATTTAGAAATTAGCCTATGAATAAGTGAATTTTAAGTTAAAAAGTAATGCACTGATATCCAGCTTTCCGTAAAGCAACCTTATGCTCCTTTTCGTAGTGAAGACACTTAGTCATATAAGAATGAAGGCATGCCTTTAACCTGTGTTATTCTAGTGCAAAATAGTCAGCTACATGAAGAAGCCTGCTTGTTAATCGTACTCTGAGAGAATTGAACTATCGTATAGCGTAAGACTAGATTGCAAAGGAGGTCCCAGTTCGCCCCCGATTACCTTGACTCCAACAAAGAATTATTGATATTTGGACATCCAAACCCTGAACCCCCATCAATGTAATGTCTGTTTACCATGATATGTGTTTTCCTGTAACCCGGTCATTTTAGCCATGTATTTTGAAGTTCCCCTTGTCAATGCAGAATGGACACCCCCAATCACCCACTGACCCCTTAGCCTCCACCCCTTGTCTAGTATATCCTAAATGTGTGTTGGCATGAAAGTGATACCTCTGATGACAGGAAATAATTCACGACCAAGAGATGAACAAGCTTGTCTTAGACCCATGTTTTCACAAGTGTAACGATACAGACCTTACCACCGGACAAACAAGTCAGAGTTCTGAATGGATGGGAATGAATGGCCAAAAGGGCACAATGTTTCCGATAGGTTGTCTACATGTCACACTTGAGATGCCAAGGCACTGAGCCCAGCTAAACGTTTGACTCAACATCATGCCATCTCATCACGTGCCTGCCGACCAATCCACTGTCACTAGCCCTACAGCACCTATAGGTGCCTTCTCTTAGTGACCAATCCGGATTGACTCTGTGCCCCATAGGCCCTCCCTCCATGAATAGTGAAAACTGTATAAAAATGTATTGTAACATGTTTCCTGCAGAGCGCTCTCGGCGTGAGCAGAGTAGATTATGTTAGCCCTCATTTTAGATAAAACTTTTAATCACACTCTCACTTGGTCCTGGTCTTGTTCCCTCCTGGGATGTCCTGTTACTGACTCTGTTGGGTGATTTACCAGCAGGTTTGGGGTCTCTCACTTTTAGTCCTTTGCAAGTATATTAAGAATATATAGAATGCCGTATCTCGCCAATGAAAGGTAACCTTCCCCAAACATAAGTTTCTTTTTACTGAAAAACTTGCTTAAGTTTCAGTTGCATGAGACATGACTGTACACTTCCAATTCCTGAGAAGGGCGCAGTGTATTCAGAACACACAAGCAGTGATCAAGGGAATTTTATTGGGGCCTGTTCTCTGAGATAAATAGCAGGCTGACCCCTATCCTTGGGAGAACAAAGGCAATGGATGTACTCCAGGCATAAACCAACAATGAGGCAGCAGAGCCTGGAGCAGATGTTTCAAGCAAAACGAAACTCTGAACAAGAACTGAAACCTATGTTGTGAAATGAAAGTCAGGAACGGCATACATGCTTGAAGATTCCCATTAGCAGCAAGGAAACGTCACACCAAGGCCATTTAAATGTAATTTTCAAGCTTAATATGAGCCTGTTGTGTTGACACAATTTGTTTCAAAATCTGATTTTTTTAAACCATATTACAACCTAAAATGCATTTCTACCTCCCCAGAAAATGTTATGTAGCCAAAGGTTGGGGAGCGGGTCGCTTATTAAATTAGATATCAACATCAAACGTTTTGGGTTGATAACTGCTATAATTGTTGTATAACGGGCAAGAAATTGGCATTTGAACCTGCAATCTTCACAGTCATCTTAATGAGTCTGGCATTTGAGGAGGAAACCAAAAATGTATATGTTGGTAAGTTTATTTGTAAAACAAATTTCTTTTCGTGTATGACTTTTTTAGTGCAAAACTAAATGTTTAAAAAAAGTTTCAAATGAAAACTCTGCTGGGTGGATTCATTCTTCCCATCAATTCATCTTCATAACTTCAAGGGGCCTTTCCATAGAGAGGGGCTGGTCACTGGGGAGATGAAAGCAATGTAAATGTCCAATGAATATTCGGAACCAATAAACTTGCACCTTCTCATTTTAATATTTCAGAGGTGTGGCTTAGAGGGTAAAATGACCTTGCACATTGAGAGAGGGACCACCGCCTGAATTCATCTGGAGACTTGCCTAAAGAACATTTCGATCACTCTTGGCCCACTGGTGTCGCACTTTCCAGTTGACTTTCATTCGACTTTCACATACTTTAATACATGTAGGAGGTGGTTCAGTGCATGAGCCCGGAATGTAGGAGGTGGCAATATGTCTCCCTTTTCAGCAGTGAATCCCAGACGCCTTTTTTCTTGTCTATATCTCGAAATACCTTGGCTTATTTTTTACTTTTGGAAGTTTGTCTTCCATTATCAAATTAGACTTCCTTCTAACTTGAAGTTAAGGGAATCCCCATCTGTAGCAGGTTTCTTTTTGTGATAAGCCATTTTGTCAAGGGGGCACAGAGGCGTCTCATCAGTGTGAATGATGGGTCTTGTTAGATGGTGACCCGGTATTTTCCGCATTCTATTGGACCCATTGCCCTGGCTTTCTCCAGAATATTGTTTCTTTCCGGGTAGTAATGGAACCATGCCAGTATATTGTGGTCTTCTGGTTCCTCCGCCCACTCTGAATTCTATTGATGGTAGGTTCTGTGGTGTTTAGTTTTGTGTTGACTGCGTTGATTGGCTGTACAGCGTACCATTGCTTCTCCTTTATTGGGACACCCAAAGATACGTAGGTTGTTGCAATGCTCTCGGTTCTCAAATGTCAATTTTTAGGATGGTTTTTCCCTTCCTTCCAAGATCAGCATGCTGAGTTGGGATTCTAGTACACCTATTGAGGACTGATTGGCCTCTACTCTAGCCCCTGGATTCTCTCATCCATGTCGTCCACCTTGTCTAGACCATCTAATCTATGTTATATCAGACCTGAAACCTTTAAGTTCTTCGAGGATTGACATGTCTGCCGTTGCAAGAGTCCACCAGGACCGGTTGTTCCTCGTTGGCTTTGAGGTCTGGCTGAACCTGAATTTCTGGAGCATAGCCACCCAGCTAATATGCAAGTAGGTTTCCTTCACAAGCAGCTGGCCACTAGCAGATCTGAGTGTCCTCTGGATCCAGCTCCCTCAGTCCTATTGTTTTTCTTGTGTGCTCCACTCGGGTGAGGTGTATGGACTAGGGGTACCACGGATCCTCAATGCCTGGTAATCAACCGAAAGGTCCAAACCAGTGTCATCACCACCCCAAGCCCAAGTGCGCTGCCCCCGACTGGGCGTTCTCTGCTCTCTGAGGCTGTACTATGCTGATGTGACTAGGGCCTTGTAGATGCACTCTGTACCTGGCACACTCAGATTGTTGGTCTTTGGTATCCTGGGCATTGCCTGGCTTCCGGGGAAGTCTGATGGGCCCTCCATGTCCCCCCTCACCTTCTGGGCAATGTCAGTACCTGGCTGAGGTGTTTCCCTGTCTAGTGCGCTTTGACTCCCAATTCTTGCTTTTTATTGGGGCACGCTCTGCCCTTTTTTGGAGTGTCCCAACCGCCGCAGTTGTAGTGTTAGCTGCCCGTGTGCAGGGTACTCTGGTAAGTATGGGTGAGGAGGAGCCCTCTCCAGTCGTGGTCGCCTGGGTTTGCTTGCAACACGATGCTTCTCTTTCACGCCACTCTCTAGCTGCCTTGCTCTGCCTGTCTCTCTAACTGTGTGTGTGGGGGTGTGTTCTCCAGACCCTACTCTGGGTCCTTGGATCTTGCTGCTTACTGCAGGCAGGGGTCTATGGCACTTAGCCCTGCCATGTGTCACTCGTGGGGTGCATTCACCTCTCGCCGATTTTCTGGCAACTGCAGTCCCTGATGGGAGGGCAGCATCAGGATGGCTCGCGGGAGCGGCTCTGGCAGGATTGTGCTTTTTCTGAGTGCTTCTTAGGGAATTTTGGAGAGGAGATCACATTCAAGGGAGAATATATGGTCCCATAGTTCTCTATGAAGTTCCAATTGTACCCAGTGAGACCTAGGAAGGCTTTCACCTGGGTTTGAGTAGTAGGGGTGGCCCAGTTTTGTACAGCTTGTACTTTGCTAGGCAATGGCCTTATTTCACCTCCTCCTACCTCATGAACAAGGTAGACCACCTTGCTCTGAACAATTTGACATTTACTTGCCTTTATGGTCAGATGGTCCTGCTCAAGAGCCTGCGATACATATCCTAAGTGGTCAACATGTTCTTTCCAAGTAGGGCTGAACACTGAAATGTCATCCAAGTATGCCATGCAGAAGTCCTCCATCCCATTCAGAACTTGATTAACCATCCTTTGGAATGTGCCAGGTGCATTCTTTAATCCAAAAGGCATAACCTTAAACTGGTAGAGGGCTCCTGGGGTCGAAAATGCAGTTTTCTCCTTGGCATGGTCTGTCAGGGCTGTTTGCCAATAGCCTGAAGATCAAATGTACTGAGGTACTTGGCTGTACCATGTTTATCCACCAGTTCATCTGTCCTTGGTAAAGGATGGACATCAGTCTTTGTGACTGCATTTAGAGCACTATAGTCCACACCAAATCTCAACTCCTTGGATCCTGCCTTTGGTACTAGAACAACTGGACTAGACCATGGACTTGTAGATGGCTCTATAACACCGAGATCAAGCATCTTGTTGACCTCCTCCTTTACGTGGGTACTTACATGGTCTGACATTCTGTAACCTCTGCTTTTCACAGGTAAACAGTCACCAGTTCGAATTTCATGCTGCCCCTGAATGTAAGTGTCCCCAGAAACGCACCCCCCTTAGTGAGAGGCAATAATGGACACACCCCAGAAGGGGAATCAGGCCAGGACCAAGTGCGGGTAAGATCAAAAGAGCTTTATATAATTCAATATAGGGCATGCAAAGGACTCTGCAAACTCTGAGAGCGCTCTGTTTGACAATAGGAAAGACAGTTAGTTATATTACAAATGCACGTCATGCATGAGGTAAGCAATAGGGGCCACAGAGTCTGAAGGATTAGGTGGTGATGGATAGGTGGTTTACATTGTATAGAGTTACTTCTCCACGATTGGCGGACGTTGGTGCTGGGCCAAATGGCGCGGGAGGTCAGCTGGGCTCATCGGGATGTAGCGCTGGGCCGGACATGGCTTGTAACAACGATTGATAGCTAAACTAACATTTGCCCTTTTGGCCACACATTCCCACCCATTCATCACACTTCATGTGTCCTGTTGAGTTGCAACTCTTGTAAGCGATGACCTTATATCAATACATGGCCAGGAACATTGATATGCGATCTGGAGTGTCTTAATACATCGGTTTGGGAGGCGCCAAACAATCAGGTCCCATGGGCGTAGTCAGGGGCATGGGCGGGGTTGCTTGACTACCCATCCTTGGCAATTTTGGTGAGGGATGGTATTATGATTTGTTGGTGTACGTGTGTGCGCCCCCCTTTCTAGGGTCCTTAACTCGGGGTCGACGGAGGTACCACTGACTCGTGGGGGGGCATGTGACCGGTGCCTGAAAGGCGGCGGGATTTAGGACCAGGTAGCTCCTAGGACACGGAGTCAGGCTGTGGCGGCCTCTGACACGGGGGAGGGTGGCGGATGCTTGAAACGGGTCCAGCAGGGTCGGGAGGGAAGGCAAGTCTTTGCTGTTTGAACACCGTCTATCTCGAGAGAGCCTGGGCAGGGGGAGGGTGAAATGGCCTTGCAGCTCCATGCGTGGCATCTTGCACAAGGCAGTTTTTACTGTCGTATGGGTGAGGGCCGACTAACAACACACGGGGTACCTAAAAGCACTCATATGTATTTGTATTTACATGGGATACTAGCTGATAATCATACTTTTTTACATAGCATTTCACATTTACAGTTGACATACGAACATGAGGTAGTGTCAAGCGGGTGTGTGTAAAAAGTGTATTAAGAGAGCAACACAAGTTATTGTTCACAGTTATCAGCTGTCCAGTCTATGTATATCTCTTCATTAATTGTAATATCGGTTGCACAACTTTCTCTTTAACCATTTTCCTTCATATTAGCAGCGAACGTTAGTCAATGAGGCACATATTACATAAATGGTTTCTGCACGTTGCAAAGGCTTTTGGGGTGGGTATGGGTGCAGGGCGCTACACCGTCTATGGCTGGGGGCTTGGAACAGGGGTCAGGGCCTGCAGGGTTTGGGCTGATCTCAGTTACATCCTAGTATTCTCTTTCATAGCTGGGGCAATGATGTACTGCGGAAGGTCAACAGCTGCAGTGTTTTATGTTGTTGTTCGTTCGCGTCTGGTGACTCGTGAGAACGAGTCTTCAGCGGATCTGCCATGCAGTGGGAGGTGGGGGAAGTGTGGGCCTCTGTGAGCGCGGTCAAGTGGGGGTCACTCTGCAGCGTTCAGTGTTTCTGCCTTGGGTTAGATATGCACGTTTCTAGCACGATGGAGATGGCTTAATACAAGATGGCATCTATTCTCTGCCACATAACGTGATGGTGCAGCCCCATGTGTCGGCCGGCAGCCGCCCCGCCGCCTGGGCCCGGGAGGCCGGGGGGCTGGCGACGAGTCATGTGTCTCAACCAGGGTGGGGCATGTAGGGGGAGGGGGTCCTTTTGACCTACCCTTCCCTACACCCCAAGGGGTCAAGCCTGGTGAAGGTGAAAATAGGGAGGCAAACTGATTTAACAGAAACTTGCACTCCTCCTGTTGTTCAGATGTCAGATTGGAAGAGAGATTAACTCCTTCTATTTTCTCATCTAAAGGCTGTCCTCTGAGTAGGTCCGGTAGAGGTTCACTCTCCTCCTACTCTTGAGCTGAAGCTAGAAGCAAAGCTCCCACTTCTGGTCTCGAGACATAGGCCTTCAAATGGTTGGTGTGAAAGACTCTGGGAGCCTCCTTAGGATTGCCTAAGTCCACCAGATAATTTACATATACAAGTTTTCCCACAACCTTGAAGGGTCCTATCCATTTTTCCTGCAAGGCCCTCTGCCTTGTTGGCACCATAACTAGCACAAGCTGGTCTTGAGAAGCGAACTCAACCATGTTGGCCTTCTGGTCATGCCAAGGTTTGACCAGAGCCTGACTTGCTTTCAAGTTATCACTAGCTTCGGCCATCATGTGTGAAATCCTCCTTTGGAGACCTATCACATAGTCAGTCACTCTGACTGGCTTGGGGGAAGGAGCACTCTCCAAACCCTCCTTAATCAGGGCCAAAGGACCTCTGACTGGATGGCCATTAAGAAGATCAAAGGGACTATATCCAACTCCCTCCTGAGGGACTTCTCTATAAGCAAAGAGAAGGCATGGCAGTACAAGAACCCTCTTTCTTTTAAGGGGTTCTTCTAAAGCACCTATCATGCTCTTCATAGTACAATTAAACCTTTCAACCAGTCCATTGGTTTGTGGATGGTAGGCTGTAGAGAACTTGTAAGTGACACCACAGTTTTTCCAAATGGCTTGCATGTAGTGGGACATAGAATTTGACCCCCTGTCGGATATTGCTTCCTTAGGAAATCCTACTCTGGTAAAAATACCAAGTAGAGCCTTAGCCACAGCCTGAGATGTAACAGTTCTCATAGGTATCGCCTCAGGATATCTAGTAGCATGGTCTACTACAATCAGGATAAACCTGTTTCCTGAAGATGTGGGAGAGTCAAGCGGATCAACAATGTCTATTCCCACCCTCTCAAAAGGAACTCCCACCACTGGGAGAGGCACCAATGGTGCCACATTCTTGGCTCTACTCTTGCCAGAGGTTTGGCAAGTGTGACAGCTCCTACAGAATTTGTCAACTTCTAAACCCATCTTAGGCCAGTAGTAGTATAAAGTGAGCCTTTCCTTGGTCTTTATGAAACTCAAGTGACCAGCCAAAGGTATCTCATGGGCCAACTGTAGGAACTGGAGTCTGTTTTCTAGGGGCACTACAAGTCTTTTGCAGTCCCCGGGGATAGACTCAGTCGGTTCAATGTAGAAGAGGCCATCTTCCCTATGCAACCTCTGCTTCCCAGGCTCTTGCCCATCAAGCTGAGAAACTGCCTATAGGCGAAGACCTTCAAGAGTAGGACACTCTCTTTGTCCTCTGCTGAAGTCTGCCCTTTTGGGTCCACCTCCTGCCAGTAAAGACTGCATCTGAGGATGGTCAGCAGGATCCAGATCTTCAACTAGAGTAATGTCCTCTTCCAGGTCTGATTCTTCAGTAGCTGGATCAACCACACAGGGCTGTATCTCACTCTCAGCCTCAGCTGGTGGAGGAGTCATGGGTGTGACTTTGGACAATATTGGGGATGTCCTGGTTGGTAGCACAGGGGTGCTATCTGCTTTCTTCTGGGAGGTCTTAGGTTTCCCCTTTGCCTCTTTCTTTTTTTAAATAGCAGTTAGTATGTCCTGTGGACTGGGAGTGATTGTTTCCTCTATCAAGTCCCGTGGAGAGCCCCTCAAGGTCCTCTCCCTTGCAGGCCTAGTGAGCCCTTGTTTCCTTTTACTGGGAGGCCTGGGGGTACTAGACACAACTCCAAGAGTTTTCAGGACATTACCCAACAGGACTCTCCCAGGCACTTCACTCGCAACACTAACAGGTATCTTGAAAGTCATGTCATTGAACTAGATGAGAGCTGCTAACTGGGGAAGCATTTGCACAGGGCCTCCAGCTAACTTGGTTAGGTATTTAGGTGCCTTAGCAACATCCTCTACCTTGAAAAATGATTCATCAACCACAGTTATGCTGGCTCCAGTGTCTCTGATGGCAGGAGTCTCCTGGCGATACACAAGGACACTATCTTTATAATACTCTTTAGTATTATCTGAGATGGAATTACAGACATCTAATTTCTGTTGTTCCAACAAACCCAGGGACACTAAAGAAACACTAGCTGAGACTCTCATGGGTTCATCAGCCAGTAGGTGAAAGTTTCCACTTGCCATAGGAACTTCTTCCTGTGGGGAGAAGGCTAAGGAGACAGTTTGAACCCCTGAAGGTTTACCCTTGCATCTGGGATCCCCTTTCACATGGTCAGTTGACCCACAAACATAACATTTACCAAATGTTTTGATGAATGGGGGTTTATTCTAACCCACCTCTAGTTTTGCACCAGGGGGTACACTAGCCTGATTCAGTTTTCCTTGGGGCTTAGCCTGGTTATATTTGGGACCCTCTTTTGGATTGGAGTTATTATAATTCTCCTTGTTATCTGTCTTTGGCTGCTTTCCCTCATCCTTCTTCTGAGTTGCCCCAGAATCCTTGTGAGTAGCCCTGTTGGCAACCCACATGTCAGCAGCCTTAGCTAACTTCTTTGGATCTATCTCCTTAGAATCAGCCAAGTGCTGTCTGAGCTCAGGATAGCAGGCATCATATATTGACTCCAACATAACAAGATTTCTCATACCTTCATAAGTGTTAACTCTGTAACCCTTAACCCAACCATCTACGTTTTTCAAACATTCTCACACCCAGGTAGCCCAAGGGGTACCATCGTGCTTTTTGAGGGTCCTAAACCTCTTAAGGTACTGGGAAGGGGTCTTCCCAAATCTAGCAATTAAAGATAGCTTGACACACTCATAATCCATCCTATCCACCTCCCCAACTCCATCGCAACATCAGATGCAACAGTGGGTAGCCTAGAGAAGAGCCAAGGAGGCAACTGATTCCCTGTAATGTCTTGAATCCCATGGTTATACTCAAACATTGCTAAACAATTCAATATATCAAGCTTAGCCTCATACATACCCACAATTTCATTAGACATATGGGGTCTCTTAGAATTGGAATACCTAGAAGACTCTGGGAGAGAAGCATTCTCAATGAACAATTTCTTCATTTCCAGTGCATGATTCACATCCTTTTCTCTGAGCTTAAGTTCTTGATGCTTTTGTTCAGTTTGAGCATTAATACATTTGAATTCCAATTCAAGCCTCATGTTTTCTAGAGCAATGAATTCAGGACTGAGTGTATGCCCTGATGTGGTCCCAGTGGACAAGGGTTGTGGTTTCTGAGCAGATAGAGGAGCAACAGGGCCTATGTTGTGCCTCATCTAATACATCCATAATATTTGAAACATTACATTCCTCATCACTTTCCACATTTGCTGGAGGGGTATGTATTCCAGAGCCACTCCCCAGACTTTGGTTTTCCAACAAGTTTTCAATTAATTCCGATATTTTGCCTTTAACAGAGGGATTCTTATCTCTACACAGATTTTTCAAATGATCAACAGTGTAAGTAAGGAGGGTCTCCAGACTGTAGCTTTCCATATCAGACATGATTAAAATTGCTTTTAGTGGTGTTTAGCATTGTGGTTAGTTAAGCCAATGTAATAGCAGCACACTAAGTGTAATCACTATACTTTATCTGCACCATTGTACACCAGTGTTAGGCAGAATCATATGCAGTACCCTTTGGGAACACCACACACACTTAAGACTACAAGTCTAAGGACATTTCATCTTTGGTACCAGCCTGTACTACACAGTAAAGTGGTAGCGATGGCTGAGCAGCCAGACTTATCTCAAAAGTAAAGTGAGAAGTACAAGAGGTTACACAAAGGACAACAATTACTATGGTTCAAACAAATACTGATTCAAGGTTTCTGAGTAAAACAATATACTTTTATTTACACCATCACTTATAAAACAGTTCACTATTATAAAGCAGCAGCAAATCACAGTCTTAATATACTACAATAAACCCCAGTCAATTCTGGAAAAGTTAAGCTCAAAATGAAGTGTGAGCAACATGGCACTCCAGCAATTTAAAAGGGAGAAAAGACAAGGTTACTCGAAATCAACAACACCAACAAGTTATAGGCAGGGCAATCTAGAAAAGGCTACCACAACTAGGATTCAAGTCAATAGGGCTGGGCCATTGTTAATGGTTCAGAGTCTTTGCAGAGGATCACACAGTTTGAAGTAGTACGCGGGTAAGTCTTTGCCAAGAGTTCAAAACGAAGTTGGTAGGAGGAAAAGTTATTTAAAGGAGAAGAGAAGGACAAGCCTTTGGAGAGGCAAAAGATTTCAAGCACTTTCACTGCGGTGGGACGGAAAGAACGACCGGATTTGCACAGTACCTTAAAAGAAGAAGAATGCTGTAGCTGAGGCAGTTGTTCCTAGCAGTTCCTGCAGATTTGCGGTTCCTGAGGCTTCAGTCTTGGTGACAAGAAGGAGGATGGCTGGAGGGTCCTGAACTGCCCAGTGAAGAAGCCAGCAGCAGAGCAAAACGACGTATAAAAGGTGCGCTCCTTAAAACCCAAACTGGTTCTCTTCCCACTGGCTATCCAATCTACTGCAGCGATGCACAGCAAATTCGACCAGGATGAGGACCAGTGTCTGGTGTTTGGCGAGCTGGTTGTTCCCACCAAGCTCAAGGGGAGAAGATTCCTTGCAGATCTCCTCTGTCATCAAAGTTTCAGGTGATTCGGACCTGCAGCAGGGCTTCAACGGGTGTGCAGTAGTTGCAGCAGTCGTCTTCTTTCAGCTTCTCATTTGTTCGCTCGTTCCAGTGGCAACTCTGCCTTCCAGTCCCAGAGACAAGCTTTTTATGCACCAAATCCCCCATTCACACAGCCTGGCTGTCAATCACACAGCAGGGTGGCTGTCCTGGCAGGCAGCCAGCTAGCCAATCAAACAAGAGTGTGACTTGGGTCTCCAAGGAGACCCTGTGCAGGAGTCCTCAAACCCCTCCCTCACATCCTACCCACTCAGACACTCAGGGCCCGATTCTCAACTGGGTGGTAATTGCCAAAAATGTTGTTAAAAGGGCTAACAACATTTTCGGTAATTACACCCTATTCTAAAGGTGGTGCAATATTCCGAAGTCGGAATTATTGCGCCACTTTTGGAATTAAGGTGCCAGTTGCTAGGAAGGGCTGGAAACTGACCTAGCAACTGGCACTCTTGTTAATCATGCCTTTGCATGGTTATTCTTGTGGCACTCCTCCAACATTGCAAGCGCTCGAAATTGGCGCAGAAGTACGGCACACAATTGGTGCTGTATGGAGGAGTGCCACAAGAAGCAGTTCGTTTGGTGTGTGAAGTGGGTGAGAAATGCCCAATTATGTAGCCTGCTCTCTACATACTTGCCAACATTCTGTGACCATAAAGATGTAGGTTTTTCAAGTTTCAAAAATAATAACTAGCATAACAATGACATCACGGGAAATTACAAAACATACATTGTTGGCACCACTCGATCATTCTAAAATGCACAACCCATCAAAAAGCACAACATAGAAGGATGCTCAAATGCTTAAAATGTAAAATGGTGCACGGTAAATTAACACCAAATTCAATACCTAACTTCACAGAAAAAAAATCAGACAGAGCTGGTAGGCAACCTTTGTCACTGCTCTGTAGAAGCAGCCCGGGCAGTACATATTGATTCCTGCAGTGCGTGCTGAACACTGAACAACATGATTCTGTGTGATGGAGGTACGCTCTGCCAATTGCCTTCACTGATGTACTGAAAACAAAAGCACGTGCTTTTGTTTTCATTCTCGGCAGCAGTTTCATTAAACAACGATTTCCTCGTTATTTTGCAAAACTGCTTCCAAGATCTTCATCCGCCTGTTTCCAAAGGAAACAGGCGGATAATGCTTTCCGATGACGCCCAGGCCCACTTCAGAATACCAGTGGTGCTTATGCGTCATGAAATGGCGCTGTGAATCGTGCTATTTAGCACGTTCACTGCGCCATGTTGAGAATCGGGCCCTCAGGCGCCTAAGGAGGGCTTCTGTGCAGAAACCCGCCAAAGGATGGTGAACAAAGGAACCAAACATGGTTTGGCGCGCAGAGTAAAACACTAGAAAGACCTTTACAGAAAGATATGGCAAAATAACTCGACCGGAACCAAGTTAAAATCAATGTGGATTGCCGGGTTGGAGTTCGAGGCTACCACCATAGCCTCTAACGCTAACGGGGCTATTTTCATAGTCTGTGGTAGAATAAAAATGGTATATACCACTGCCACCCACCAAATCTTAGAGAAAGGGGAACATAACAATGTTCCATGAGAATCAGACAAAAGGGATAACTATTAACCCCTCCAGTAGTCTATTGGAAGATAGGGTGCACTGGGTCTGTAAATTTAAAAAGACTAGTAAAGTCAATGGTAACTTTACATGTTCTGGGAGACAGTAGTCAGTCCCAGAAAATGGAATTTAAAGTGGGAAGTTTGGAAAGACAACCCTGTGTCAATGCACTAAAGGTGCTGGGTGACACACAGTAAAAAGATAATGCCTATGGAATGGGTGAGACTTCATAGTCCATGAGCATAAAAATTTACAACACATAGCAAAACACATGTAAGAGTGGGAAAACAGGTTCACACTCTTACCAGGTAAACAAATTAAACCCTAGAAATCCAGCAACGCTGCTGAGGGAATCAAAAGGTAAGGGAAATTAGCCATTCTGGAGAATTCTCCCTAACAATCCCAAATAGCCCACCCACCCTAGCTCACTTCTCCCTATCCACACGAATCCTAGATCATCCATGCCTAAATTGCTCACATCTGCCTACTGCCTCCCACTTTGGCTCATGCCTACTCCTATCCAACTTAGCCAGTGTAACTCACCCTTAAAAACATAATTCCAACCTTAGAATTTCCAAACATGTTTGCTGACATGTAACATTTGTAATACACATAGTATTACACTATAGAACTACGGAAACAGATACTTACTTGAGATGATATGCAAATTCCATATTGAGTGTATGGGTGTGGACAAAAGGTAAACAAATTGAAAAAATGCCCTCACTACTGATTTAATATGTTGAAATATTTGCTGTTTTTAACTGTATATAAATGTAATGTATTTTTAGTATATTTCAATCATTTTGTATTTGTAATATATGACTGTTGAAGTGTGCAATTAACCAATATACTTAATTTAAAAAAACATGTAACATTTGTAATGCACCGATTTAAAAATAAAAATACTGTTGTCAAAATACGTCTTTTTACTATGTCTATTAATAATGTTATTTTTCTACACATATTTATTTGCAGTGATAACTGGAATTACTTGTTAACAGAGTCCAATTTTTGTGTGTGTTTTTTTCCGATTAATGTGAAATTCAAAAGAAAATTACAAATACCAAAACTTATGTCTTTGCCAACACTTGTTTTAGAATAGCTCAAGACCTCTGATGTGCTGGTTGACCACTTCCATCCAGTCGTGGGCGTCAGTCCTAATGCAGTGAGCCTATAGGCCCGGTTTGAACCACAGAGAACTCTTCGTGCAGACCCTAACAGAAAAGCTCGAGCTTCATGCGGGGCACATTTTGTGAAGTAATAACAATACTATTTTACATCTAAAAGATGAAAAGAAAAGACTAATGGCGCATGTTCAACTTTTAACCAGACTTATAATGTACTGTAATCATTGTGCCTTTATTCTTCAAAATCACTATAGGTTTGATCATTTGGGTTGCCCACATCACAGACTAAATGATCTCTCGGTGCCTAAATAATGGGACGCGTATGTGTTCAAGGTTTTCCAGGGAAGCCCGCTTCACAGCACAGCTACACAGAAACTAAGGTCTGCTTGGCGGGATTTTACAGCGCATAGTATGAATTATCGCTCAGATAGGCTCCCACCGTCCTTTCAATGCTTTTATCTACTAATAGTGAAACAGTCACCCAGTGACATTTGACTCCATCCGACAATAACGTGTTTTAATGATTAAATGGTTCTTTTTTCACATCCCGACTCACACAGATTTGCTGCTAAAAGGCAATATAGACAGTGCTCGCCCGGACGTGTTCCGTGCTGCACAATGCTTTCAAACCCCTTCTTATATTCACTTAGGCTGCTAGCTCAATGGTTAAAGTAGGTTAATGCACTGAAGCTCGTGCTGAGAGCACACGGTGCGATGACCTGCTCCCTCACATGATGTGAACCCCAAGGGAACTGGGATGTAGACAGCGAACGCTTCTTCAACCCCATTTGCCATGCACAAAGCAAAATTAAACTGAGAGACAGGATGTGTGAGAATGCATCATTTTCTAGAAGCGTTTTATGGTCACATCTGCTCTCATATGTCTGAGACCTTAACCTCAAAAATGCTATGGCTGGTTTTCAACACTTCCCGTCCGCAACCCCCATATTCTTCAGGGACACAATTATTGATCAGCTTTCAAAACTGTGAAGTGCAGGAAAGCACGGCAGCAAACTGCATGATTGGAAACTTAAGAGCGGCACTGAAAATTATATTTGATTACACGTACAGGGCAACTGCGGTAATGGATTCTGAGTTGTAAACCTGCCATTTAAATCATCTCATAATTCACAAGAAATGTCACGATTCGAAGCGAAGTGGAGGCTGAAGGCATTCATCATCTTGTTGTTTCATGGATAAGCATTAGTTATCAGAAATCACCATGAACGTATCCGACCAGCAATGACATCCACAGGCCTTTCCACGTTGAATGATCGTGCAGTCAGCCTATTGGAAGCAGAAGATTCGTTACTTTCGCAGACGGTTATCATGGTATATACATAGAGTGGCAAGGGAAGCGTAATTCCTCAGTGCACGAAGCACTATGAATACATATTTTTTTTTTTACTGAGCTTTCACAGGCGTTTTACACTTGTAGTATTCTAAATAGCAGTTGCCGCACTGCCCAATGCATTGCTTTTCAATGTATGAAACTTGAAAGGATGAATCAGCCAGTGGCGGCTGTGGATTTTTTGAAATGCTACAGCATACATATTCCCTAGGAAGGTGCACAAGTGATCAAACATAACTGTAACAGCCTCTTCCTCAAACTGCCTCTTTCTTGCTCCATCCCCTTCAACTAATCTAGATTAGAGCTGCGAGCTTGGCCTCAAACCCAGGGACTGTATCTCCCCAGTTCTAACACCTCTCCACTGGCACCCTGTTGCTTCAAGGGTCAAATTCAAGACCCCTAGCATCGTCCACAAGGCTGTCTGGCACCTGGGACCATGCTACCTGCAACTCTCTCTTACTAAATTCTCTCATTCCAGAGCCCTTCAATCTTCTGACTCCAACTCGCAGTTGATCAAATGTTTCTCCAAGCACAGGGCTGGGGGCAGATCTCTCCCTTCAGCTGGCTACCTCCCATGGAACAGTCTCCCTCTCCCTCTCCATCTAGAATCAGAGCACATTACGTTCCGCAAACAACTCAAGACGTTTCTCTTCTCCTCCTTCCCTCTCCCACTTCCGTGCTAACCATCCCCACTGTCGCTGAGATTGGCAGCCCAGTCACTCAAGAGTCCAATAAGGTCCTGGCCTTTTGCCCAGTCACCACTAGCACCCCCCCATACTGCCTTCTGGGCCATCACCCACCAGTCAGGTGGTTCTGCCCAGTTGCTATCAACGCCTCCCCCCAATATTGCCCCTCGGGGTACACACCCGCCTTGTGTAGATTGTCTCCATGCTGCACTTACCTGTTGGATGATTGACTTCCCTCTTCACTCGGGACATCTCTACCCATGCACAGACATGTTGCCCCCCCTCAACAGGCTCCTCTTGCACTTCCCCCATGGGGGAACCTAAAAGCACTTACCCCCCCACTGTTTGCTTTATTATTCATTCATTGTGGCTCATTCCAAGTATGCCGGTCCGGAAACAACAGTGCCTGTAAGCTTACCAGCACTGTTGTTTTTTGGACCGGCATACTACGAGTCTTCCTGTCAGAGCCGCTGTGCCCGACAGGGCAGACCCTGCCGGACACAGTGACCACGGTAGGCAGACTTTCACGGAAGCACTGGCACCTTTAATAACGGCGCTGGTGGTTCTGTGGTCCCCATTGCCATATGGGACTCTGTGGGAATGGGGACTTACAATGTACCAGCGCCTGACTCTCCCGAACGGTTACCGCCAGACTCGTAATGAGTCTTTTTCCACCGTTTATTTACTCCCTTTTTCCCTTCCCTTTTTGCCTCGTGGCACTTTGAAACACTGGCCCTGATTATGAGTCCGGCGGTAGCCATGCCGATTAAACAGGCAGGCTGCCGCCGGACATGTGGGGATTTATTGGCTCCGTACTTGCTGCAATGACCGGGGCATTTCAGTACTGGTGAACCGCTAATTCCGGAGCCGGCATTCTGTAAATCTCCATTCCCGTGGAGTCCCATAGAACTCCACGGAATGGGAAGTGGAAACACCGGCACCATGTGGAAGTGGTGCCGGTGTTTCCGCGTCCGTCTGCGGCCGGTGGCGTTACGCCTGCAAGGTCAAACCTGGCGGGTGTAACACCACACGGCCACAGAACTCGTAGTTAGCCGGTCTGGAAATGGTGCTGTTACGGTTTTACCGGCACCGTTAAATCTGGACTCGTTAACTTATAATGAGGCTAACTGTCCTGTTGTATAAGCTCCTTATAAATAACCAATACATAAATAAATACATGAAATAAATAAATAAACATAACAAATTAGCCTCAACTGACTAAGAGGAACATGGGTAGTTTCTCCCCGAGAAGGTTTTTAAACTGACAGCCTCAAATGTTGCATTTTACAGCAGGCTGTTTGAAACATTTTATGAAAAGCCAAACCATTTTTCAGTTGGTTTAATACGTGGAAAAATGTAAGAACACATTTGTATTTGCTTTGCTCATATTGCTTGTAATGTGACTGTAATATTACACGTTTATGCTGACTGTCTATATGCCAATATCCCACGTAAAAACATTGGTATGTTGGCTTTTCCCATGACTCCAGTAATGACACTTTAAGAAACACCTTTGTGTTTAATGCGATTAATGACACTGTAAAAAAAAAAAATACATGAACCATGTCCATGCTGGCAGTGCCAGTATATGTCAGTGTTCCCACTCTAGAAGACCCTCATGTATACTTTTTCTATCATTTCAGTAATGCCACTGTAAGAGGACAAGTCCATTTTGGCTGTGCCATTATGTCAGTGTTCCTATTTAAAAATGCAACGTGTTTGCATTGTAGAAACTGCCAGTAATGCAACTGCACTAAAACCTTTCCATGCATGCTGGCTAAGTCAATATATTCTAGTAACATCCTCATGTGTTCATCAACCATAATGCATGTAAACATATGCAAGGAAGCACATCCATGCGGGTTGTGACAATATGTAATGATATTTGGTCTTGCAGTGCGCGCTTCTGCCATTCTGAAGCCTCTGTGCAAGGGGCTCTATAAAGGAATGAGGCTTTAGTGGGGCAGAGAGGAAGGTAGGTGACAAACCTTTCGTGTTTATTCTTGCAGGCTGGAAGTAATCTATTTCTGAAGTCAATGTAATTATTCATTGATTGTAGGAAATACTCGTTTTAATTGGGTGATTCATCCAAAAAGGAGCGCCCAAGTATTGAATGCTGGGTTAACAACATTTCTTTGTTACTAAATGAAGTCTGCCAGGACATGTTTTAACACTTCATCAACAGGCACAAGGGAAGACCTCATCAGGGATTTCTGTGATTGAAAATGAAGGAGATGGGGCCGCAGTATCTAAATAATGGTTAGCACCACCCTCTAGGCCTTGCCTATACCTACTGTAGCTTGGGACTGCGCAGGAGTCTGATAGGACTAGAGAGGGGACAAGTGGTATTGCTCTATTAATGTGGTTTGTTTGTAAGCATATTTGTACTACCTTGTATGAAGGTTGATTTTGTGAATAGTGTAAGTTGGAGAAGAGATGTTTGTTAATTGGTGAGGGGAAAGAATCTGTTTAAGTGAGAGGTACCCGTTGCATGTGTCCTTCACTCCCAGCCCCGTCCACATCCACCCGAAATATCTCTAAGATGGAACATAGGTATGAGGGAACCAACACACTCATCCTCCCATCTAAAAAAAAACATTACCTCTAATGACCCAGCACCCTTTGCTCTTACACTTCTCTCCCTCTCTAGCCATTCATTGTGTGTAGTCATGCTTTGTATTTTACCAATGGCAGGCTACTCCCCTAACACCAAATTCCGCTCCCCTTATGCCCCGCCCTGTTCTACTTCCATCTTTATCTTCCACGTGGACTCCTCACATTAAGAGCCTTGTGTTTGCCTCACAACCACAAAAGGACCAGACTGCTGCATAGAAAGTTGTTTTGTATTTTTTTCTAAAACCTTTTTGATTCCATTTTAGATATTTCTAACCCCACTTGGACGTCATTTCCAGAGACAAAGATTCTCAGCTCCTCCTTTCAAAATTACTTCAAAATGCACAACAACCCAGGAATGCGTGTTTCCCAACTTGTAACTGATTAATCAAATTTTTTTAAAAAATGCATTGATGTTGAAAACATTGATAGAAGCGTACAGTTCTATCCATACAAGGTAACAACTGAGCAAGCTTTGATCTGTGTACGTGGTTTAAAATGCAAGGTTGGTAAGTGGAAATACATTAGGAAATCCATGTATGAAGAACCTCAACCTTTTGCAGTCATTCTCAGTTCGGGTAGACTCATTTTGATGTTTTGACATTTGTACCAGGTACACGTAAGCAGTGAGATTTCGAAGTTACCACTTCCACTAAAGTTAAACGACCGGTGAAGAGACACGAAACAGACGACATCTGCTTTAAACACAGACTCTAAAGAAGTTCCCCTCAGCATATAGCCTTGAGTTGCACCTCTGCAATATGGCGGTGGCAGTCCCTGCAACGCAAGCACAAGTCGACCTTCGTTCAGTATGATATGATAAGCATTTATAACGCGCCAATGCACAAGTGTTTCAAGGCGTGACGAGGCAAGGGAGGGGGCACAGAGGGAAGACAGAGACAACGATCCTACTAGGCCAGGTGACATTGAATTGCGCAAGTGCAGGGGAGGAGGGGAACGGGAAAAGTGTGAAGAGGAAGGCGGGAGGCGAAATGCAGTACATAGGATAAACAGTAAGTAAATAGAAAAAATAAATAGGAATAATAAATAAAAAGTCCGGCCCATTGGTGGCAAGTGCATGGTTAAATGCAGGTATCAGGTGTCAAGTGCTACTAGGGGGCTGCAGGGATACAAAACCAGCCCCAGAGTGCAAGGTAATACAAATGGGTAATGCCCAGACATTTTTTGGTCAAGGGGATTAGACTTTGGGTGGGGGGGATACACCCAAAGAAGAGCACAATAAGCCTAATTACCTCTGTCTAGGACCGCCATATTGACCAACAGAACTCTACAACAGTGCTATCTACTTTGTCAGATTTGACATATATATTAAAACAAGCTGGTCAGAAACACTGATTAAAACTAAATTTATTTTTGCATCAAACACATTATCACATTGCTAAAACGTACATTCATCTTATGTATGTGCGCTTTCCACAAGGCACACATAAAAAATAAAACACACCTGTCTAGCAGTTAACAAGCCCAGACGAGGGCCGAGCGATGGGGTTAGTACGTGACAGTTCTCCTAATGAACGAGACATTGACTTGTGAACATATCAGCTTTGTTATAATTTAGTCAATTCTTTCCATCCAATAAGATTTTTTTTAGAGAGAGAGAGTGTTTACAATTCCTCAAAAGGTAGGACAGATTGCTTTCAGTGTCCATTGGATATGTCTACATATGTTTTGGCTACATAGGTGTTTTTTGGCACCATCCCTGGTGTCTTTCGCTTATGTTAAAGCCGTCTTCAGTACAAAATATTTCTTCCGTTATCATGGAAACCTCATTTCTTCCCCAATATTTCTTGTCTTGTATTTACTGGTCGCTATTCTTGTTCGGACCTGAGTGTTGTAATTTATATAAGAAGGTACATTTCTAATCCTTCTGCAAAGCTCTATAAATTAGATGCTTGTATTTTCTTTTTCCTCAATTCGAAGCACACATTCAGTTGCACCTCTGGTGTTGAGATAAAGTGCAGACTGGTTAGCCTCAGTTGGAAACAGTTTGCTGCCTTCGTAAGCTCTTTACTGGAAATGCTACGTTGTCGCACATATGTTTGTCTGTTTGGCGGCACACCACTCCTGGATAGCAGACAGACAGTCGGAGATGAGAGAGGGAGAAGAGGTGGCAGAAGGGAGCCTGAAAATGAGCTGAGTGTCATCCACACAGCACTGCAAGCTGGGGCAGTGAGCGTCAATGTGGTGGGCAAG
Organism: Ambystoma mexicanum; assembly: GCF_040938575.1. NCBI lineage: Eukaryota > Metazoa > Chordata > Amphibia > Caudata > Ambystomatidae > Ambystoma > Ambystoma mexicanum. Next base: position 478,856,817 of record NC_090933.1, on the reverse strand, counting down.
AAGTGCCAGGTATTGGTTGAACAGCCATGGAGAGAGGTGAGACCCCCGGAGAACACCACAAGTAGAGATAGAGATAGAGAAGAGGAAGGAACCAAGTTGGACCTGGGAGGGTTGATCGGAGAGGAAAGAAGTCAGCCAACCCAGGGCCTTTTCGGTGATACCCAGGTTATCACAGAGGTGGTTGAGTAGGATGGCATGGTTGACCATGTCAAAGGCCGAAGAGAGATCAAGTAAGATGAGGACACAGGGGTGTTGGAATCAAGGTTGGAGAGCAGGTCTTCAGGGATGTTCAGAAGAGCAGTTTCCATGCTTCTGGCAGCTCTGAAGCCAGACTGATGGTCATGGAGACAACCAACAGATTCAGTGTGAAGATTAAGCTGGGAGATGGCCAGCTTTTCCAGAGTATTCCCAGGAAAGGAGTGATGGAGTTTGGGCGATAGTTAGCCGGGCAGGACGGATCGGCAGAGATTTTCTTAAAAAGAGGGTGCACAATTGGTTGCTTCATGGGCGGGAGACTCCAGTGGTGAAGGAGTGGTTGTAGAAGTCAGCCAGAGAAGGAGCCAGGGTTTCAATGTGGTCCTTGATGGTTTTGGAGGAACTTGGATGAACCTATTTTGAGGAGACTTTCATAGATCAGATATTGTCTGGGGAGAACAAGGGGAGGCAGAGAAGAAGGGAGGAGAGGTGGCCGAAGAAAGGCCAGAGGATGAGCAGGAAGTAGAGGGAGTAGAGGAAGAGAGAGAGGACAGGATATCCTGAGTTTTTTTAGATGAAATGAGAAGCCAGAGCTGTGCAAAGGGCCTGGGAGGGGATCGTAGAGGTAGAGACTGCAGCAGGATTGGCCAGTTCCTTGCAGAATTTAAAGAGTTTGGCCGAGTTGTTAGATGCCACAGAGACACAGAATTGGATGTGAGCTCTCCTCTTGGTGCAAACAGAGAGCCAGTATTGCCTTTAGAGCAGGTCGGCAGGCCATTCTGTCAAAGGATGTACCGGAAGCATGCCATTTCTTCTCAGCCACCCTGCACTTGCTTTTGAGGGTGACAAGGTCTGAGTCGTACCATGAGTTGCACTTGGTTTTGGGCTTCAAGAAGATCCTCATGACAGGGGCAAGAACATCAAGACTATCAGATATATCAGAGTGTAACATAGAAAGGGCTGTGTCAGGATGTAAGTCAGCCAAAGGGCGAGAGGGGGAGAGAAAGTGGCGTAAAAAGCCTCAACTGACACACGCTTCATGGGTCAGATAACCGAGAAGGTGGGTGGCAGTACTAGAGGTGGCTTGGCCTGAGGGGTGGAGAGGGTGAGCTGGGAGGAAAGGAGGAAGTGATTGCTCCAGGAGAGGGGAGAGGGATAGAAAGGGGAAGGTCTGAAGAGATTAGAACATCCAAAGTGTGCCCTGCATTGTGAGTCGAGCCAGAGGGGAGAATAGAGAGTGAGAGAGAGTCGCAGAGGTCACAAAAGACTTCGGAGGAAGGACAGGAGGCATCCAGGTGGAAATTGAAGTCTCTAAGCATGAGGAGTTGAGTGGTCGAGATCAGGCGGAAAGAGGAGATGTCTGGCCACTCAGAGAGGAAGGAGGCGATCTGACCAGGTGACCATTAGATGGCAGCCACAGTAAGGGAATGGCTACGAGAGAGGGAGAGTATGCAGATGTAGCCTTTGAAAGAGGAGTAGGCCTGCGTAGGAATGCCAGAGGCAGGAATCCACTCGAGGAAGACCAGGGCTTCACCCCCTCCGGAACAGTTGGACCTGGGTGCAGAGAGGATCTTGTAGCCATCAGGGAAGATAGTGTCAGGAGAGTGTCAGGAGAGTATATACAAAGAAGTCGCACAAGAAACAAAATTCAGATCCTTCAGGGAGGAGAGTGTCAGGAGAGTGTCAGGAGAGTATATGCAAAGAAGTTGTCCAACGCACAGAATTCATATTAATAGCCAACATGAACAATTTACAAACTGTGACTGGAATTTTAATTTCCTAACCCGATAAGTACTAGTGATCCTCTGCAAACAACATCTACAAACAAACGTGAAAGACCATGCAACATATTAGTCAAGTCCCCACTTCGCACAATATACATTATAAATAGAGTTAGAAGCTTTTACTCAATCAATCTCAATTTCCTGTGCAATCATTGAAACTTGTTACTAAAATGCTCCTCTTAATTGGATTTTCCTAAGTATTCCTTTCTGGGTTAACACCAAACTCAAAACTGTCCGTAATGTAGGGCTGGTTAGGACAATGCACCTTCCAGGCAGAAAACCTGTGACGTTCCGCATGGCATTCGCTGATTGAGTTTTGGATCGGAAACCACAGAATGTTGTGGTATTTGATGATAAATTGATATATAGAATAAGTGCCCTTAGGAAGACCTTCTGTGCAAGGTTGAAACATGTGTTGGCTGTTCAGTGAAGCTAATATAGTTTTCGTAAACTGGCTGCTCTACCTACTGTAGTCAATGTGACTGGCTATTTTAACTTTTAGAGTAGAAGTGTGCATCAGCGTAGACAGGGTAGGGCCTGACCGGGCAAATCCCAACCTAAATATGTGAATGCTCACTCATCAGTGCTGTGTGGGCATTTACAGATGTTAATGTCACTGCAGTGAACCGAACTACATTATCTTTCGGCCCCACTTGTTAGAGAATCCTGGCTCTGCCTCTGGAAGTGTGGTGTGGCACAAGTGGTTAATATATTTACAGTACCTCTTTTTATAACCACTCTCACTTGCGTAAGTTCTTCTAATAATACTGTATGCCCATCCACTTTATTTTCAAGAAGAACACATTTTTCCCTAAGCTCAGAACACGCACTTATTTGTCTTTTACCCTGGATACAGAGTAATTTAAGAGCTTGTAGGTCATCAGCTTGTGTACCCAGTTTTATCTCAGTATTATCACACTTTTCAAGAACAGCCGTTAGCAATTATTCCAAAGCGAAATAATGAGTAATCGAGGACTCGCTCTCCTGAGTTCAATCCAAAGAAATATTGCCTGTCTGCGAAATTTGGTCTAAATTGCTCCTGGGAATGTACCCCCTCATTTGCTTGGGTGTAACACAACCAGGGTACCAACTTTTAACTCAACCTCACTGTTCTTCACAGGAAGTGCCATTCTTAATGGTGAACTTGAATTTGAACCTGAGCTAAAATCCAAACGTATTTCAGTGGTGTCAGTGAATGCTGTAGTCAAATCATCTGCATCTATGACAGGATCAAATAATCTATGTACATCAATAAGAACCAAAGTAGTTTGTATGGTGAAAGAAATATCCTGCTCAGCAAAATGACGCAATCATTTGGCACTCCCGCTCACTCACTGTTCAAGCCTTCAATTTGACTCACTACATCCATGATAGTTGCATCGTCCACCACTGAAACCGTAGGTGATATCAGAGAGGCTTTTCTTGATGGGAGCAAAAGTACTATTTCAAGGCTTGCAGTCATTTTACTATATAAGCATGGCAGCGATGTTGAAAAGTCTAAGTAAGATAGTTTGATTGACTAGACTTCAGCTTATCCGACCCATTAGCTGAGAAAAAATGTGTGATTTTATTCAACGGTGTACCCGGTACCGCTTCCACTCACCAAAGCTTTCTTTTGTGGAGCTTAAATTATTTTTCCGGAGGCACATCCATTGATGGCGAAATGCGTACATGCTACTCATGTCCAGTGAACGCTGGACAACCTCCTCTTTACTGATCGGTAGGGCGCTGTATTCTACAGATGAGAGTAGACAACAGGGAGCGTGAGTAAGCATGCACTGGAAGTTGAGCATTAACACTTTCCAGATTTGCGCCTAAATCGAACAAGGAAAATGAAATACGCAATACACTACACTCGGTATGAACGACGAGTACCAGAGTGCATTCGACTGGAACCCTTGTTGACACTACCCACATCATATGAAATTGGGCGATATGTACCCTAAGACACTGTTCATCTAAATATTGTATAGACCAGACTAGAATTAAGGCCAGATCTGATCCTGATGAAGGTTGTTCAATCATGGGCCGATTATGTAATGGCCACGTACACGACTGAAACATATGTTGATCTAGCAAATAAGCTGTGGAGCTATTTGGCATGTATACACTCAAAGAATAGACACTGGTGTAAAAAAAATTGTACATTGATCAATGTTATTTGTTGACAGGAAAATGTTTCCTGTAGCTGTTTTGTTAAAATCAATTGGTAAGGGTATGGAATGAAAGAGTGTATTGCTGGTGAGAAGATTGAAAAAATGTCAAATACTGGTATGTTTCCATACGATTAATGAGTAAGCAATATCTTAAGTGTATCTTGAAAAGAATAAAATATATTTTTTGATAGAAAGATTGTTTATTGTTTATTGTTTATACAGTAGATTGTCCTAACCGCATATCAGGGTCCATGTGCTATTTTTCTATATACAACTTCCATCACAGCCAATTTGTCAGCAGCCAGCAAAGCTTAATTGCCACTTTTCTCCGGTGCATCGATCTAGAACTGGTCCTTCTCCCCTCTGCCCGACGTTGTGATGGCAACAAACTTTGTGTGCTTTTTACGTGGCGTGCGTGGTGCTCCCACACCATTTCAGCCCCTCTGTGGATTTTGTAAGGGGGGTGGGCAGCTTCAAGACTTATACAGCCCACAGTCACCGCCAGATGGAATTCTCGTCTCAGTAGTCATTCTCCTCAACAAAGGTAGCTTCAGCTAAAACGAAGCAGCAAACACACCACTGCTTTACCACATCCCTGGATTTTATAAGGGAGGTGGGCAGCTCAAAGGCTCAAACAGCATCACAGTTACCACCAGATGGAATTCTGGTCACAGCAGTCTTTCTTCTCCACAAAGGTAATTCCTGATAAACCAAATCATAAACCACCCGTCCAGGGAAATTGTCCATCTGGAGGGTGGGTTCCTTAATATGTTATGGTTCCTCCATGATGGTAGGAAGGCTCGATCAATAGCCGTTGTCAAAAGGTTCTGAAAGAGTTTAATTTCATGTCCTCTAGTGATTTTTAAACTACTGGGCTTCATTACGAGTTTGCCGGTCCGGATACAACGGTACCAGTAAGCTTGCCGGTATCGTTGTATCCGGACCGGCAAACTCTGAGTTGTGCTCGCGGGTGCCTTTCATTCCTCCAGGTCTGACTTTGCAGAATGAAAAACACCCGCGAGCACAGCATTTCGGATGCACTGGTCAACGGTGCCTGCGCATCCGGCTTCCCATTTCCCATTGATCTCTATGGGGCTCAATGGGAATGGGGAAGAATATTTTACGGCACCCAGGAAAGGGCAAATACTGGGTCCGGCAAGGCTGTAATGACCCGACAATTGCCCATTTCTGGCACGGCTACCGCCAGGGTTGTAATGAGGCCCACTGACTTGAAAACTACTGCTCGGATTGAGAGCTTTGCAGAAATATTTGACCCTGTCGGTGTGAGTTTCTAACAATTAAGATGCTTTTTTTCACGGCAATCTCCTTTGCTACCCGAATAGGGGATCTTAGCAAATATTATTTTACGTTCAATGTTATTAATGCTTATTAGCATATAGCGATCATTATTGAACTCCTCTGAGCCAATCAGAATGCTTAGGATGCAGCTAGTAACTACTGGTACTGACTGCATTCTGAAATGCTACACAGTGCACAGCTTATTGTGAATATTTCAGGAGAGTAGTTATTTGAGTAAAGATATCAGTTGTATTAATTTAAGGTGCGGTGAAAGAAATCACTCCTGGCACATGGACTGAACGATAATAGCAAGAATATTATGTTCTCAAACGTAGGGAACACAAGTCCCCTGCACACATTCACAGGCCAAAAGTAACCAAACTCTTAATAAAAAGTCTCAAAATGATTTTGTGTCTAATAACCTGGTTTTTATAAATGTGCCTTATAAATATGCAAAATTGCACTAAAACCCATACATCTATGCTCCAGTAAAGATTTATATTCAACAAAATGAATTTAAGTGACCCGACACATTTTGAGAGAGATTACTGTTCAATTGATAATTGCACATATATCTTCACATCCTAAAAACCTCTGAGGGGGTGAGAGAAGTTACTATATTAGTGTGCAATATTATTGAGAGCTCTATTGGAGCCTAAATATTTAGAAGATACCAACACACTAAAACAGTGGGCCTCGTTATGAGTGTGCCGGTTAAAAATCAAAAATACCGGCATGCCGGTGCTACCGTGTCCATGTAGCACTGCTGCCGGAATCTATGGAAACTGTAGCAGCAGCATGCTTTTAATGGCCCAAAAACCCCTGATACTGGCATCCTCGCTGACTCCGACTCTGACACCGAGGAGTCTGTTATTACCAGTGCCGGTATTGCCGGCACCGGAAATAACTTAATTGTGCTGGAACAGGAAATGCACCGGAGGCCATTATAAAAACACAATCCATTGCAATCCTCAGTCCACAGGAGTGTTACTCAAAATCTGAGCACCTACCAACACAGAGGAACATGTCTGCAAGGCAACCTGTTATCCGTCGTTGCCAGCCCAGGTTCAGTGGACCTGAACTGAACATGCTGGCTGACACCCTTGTGGAGCACGCCCACAAAGTGTTCTGCACAGATCTGCGACGCCAAGCGCAAATACGCAAGAAGGCCATATGGGAGGATGTTGCCCGTATGTCTCAGTGGTGGGGACAAAACCCCGGACTGTGCGAGACTGCAGGAAGAGGTGGGACAACCTACGTCTCTGTGTCTGCAACCTCCTGCCGCACAGCGCAGCCAGGGCCTGGCCACAGGAGGTGGAGCACCATCCCCTATCAAACTACAGGCGTGGGAGGAGACATCCAGCATCGTCCTGCACTTGGAGGCCATAGAGGGAGTTGGAGATGCGGAGGCAGGAGGTGCGACATCCAATGATCCCGGTGAGTCTCCGTAACCCCAAAGTCACATGACACCCCTTGTAGCCCCAATGCACATGGCCAGGTCAATATGTCAAGTTTGTGGAACCTGATCCCTGCTGCCATTCCATCCACCAACAACCTCATTTCACACATGTCCAATCTACTTATTATTATTATTATTACTTGGCTCCAACCCAAAAACAAACAGCACTGGCACACTACAGCTAAGTCAATGCCTAGTCTGGGATACTGAATGGAAACCCTTATTAATATATCTTTATGTCCAGTTCATGCGTTCTGGATGACTACCCCTATATAACACCCCTCTCTTGGAATCCCCCTGACCCCACTGAGCCAAGAAGTAGTTCTGTTTTGCAAGTTTAAAGGTTAATTTGATAATTTAAACAATATATATATATATCACACTTTATAATAAATTAATAATTGAATATCACACTGAATCTGAGCAGTAATCAATAATGGATGGTGACAAGAAGACGTGATTGACTTTTTGTTAAGGTATTGTCCAGCATTTTTACGTAAGGAGTCAGGTCTACACGTCGCTAAATGGCTCAACGTCTCTATTTGGTTAATATATCAATAATGGATAGTCTGGCACTAGCACACTTGTGAATAGGAACAGAAGAATAGGGTGGTAGAGAATGCTTTATATAAGTTCAGATGGATGTAATGTTGAATGAAAATGCAATACAGAAAATACTCAATATGATTTCAACAAAACAATGTAATCACTTTTCTCTGGCAATCACCTCCCCCCTTTATGCAATGCAAGGAAATGGAAGGAAAGCACACAGTTCTCAGAAATGCAATCAAATGTAATTCAGTTCACCCCAGCAAGCTTAGACTACAGAAGTTTGAAACACAGGCCCAAAATGCTTTTATATGTGATAGCACTATATTGGAAAATGTGCTAAAATGCTTTTATATGTGCTGGCAATGAAGTGAAAAATATGCTAAAATGCTTTTATATCCCTCTAGAGGTTCAGGGTGAGTGGTATCTAGTTAATATTAGTCCAGGCTCACTCTAGCAATGATTCAGGGATGGTTCTTAAGAGGCAAACGAATTTTTAGCAAGGAAAGCAAGGAAACTGTTGTTTTCACACGTGGAGAAATTTGCAAATCGCGGCAAAATTCGCGAGTGCGTTTTTCGCGATTGCGGCAATAGTGTATGGAATAGGAATGCGGTTCTAGGTTTGTTGAAAAGCCAAGATTCCCAGCTTTCAGAGGAAAGTTACTGCAAGTCTCTAAGACAAGCGGTCACAGAGATATGAGCGATATGGTAAAGGTCGTTTTTCAGATTTGAAATTTTAAAGTTCAAAGTGACAAGTGACAGCTAGCAACTAGAAATGACAGGTGACAGCTTTACAAAATGACAGGTGACAGTTAGGAGGCAGTTCTACTTAGATTAAAATAGATTGAATTATATTATTTTAACTAAGAGATTGGTTCTGCACAGTTCTGCCAGGTACTCACAATATATTTAGAAATAGAATGGGCCTCGCCACGGATCTGGTCAGGTTTTAGACTGGACTCTGGTCTGGTCTCGGCACTTCACAGTGATCTGGGTCAGCTCTCTGGTTCTGCTAACAGTGGTCTGGGTCAGCTCTGCTCTCTCTGGGTACAGCACTGCTTCTGGATCTTTCTGCACAGCTTTCTCTGGAGATTGATGGATTTGAGGTCTGGATCTCTGGATGTGGTATGGTCCGGCAGCATGCTCCGCAGCAAATGGAATTGAATGTCCCTATCTGTCCTGACTGTCTGCTTTTATGTGTTTTGAAAGTGGGTGTGTGTGCAGCATCACTAGCCAGCCCCTCTCCACTTGTCATTGGCCACTTCCTCCTCTTCCCCTTGATTGGGGGAATGAAATGAAGTGTCATCATGATGAGGTCTGTTTATGGTACAGAGAACCCACCCCTGTCAAATTACACACAATCTATATTTTGACCCAAAAGACATATTTGCACAGGTACACATTTGTTTAAAATTACATGCACCCAGCACATATCACAGGAGGTATACCCTGTCCAAATCTGCTCTTCCTGAGAGCTTGCATTGAGAAATGGCAACATATTTCACTTTTTGGTCAGGTTACCAATATCAGATTCTTACTCAAATTTACCCAAATGTGTGCAAGGCATGCAGGCATTAATTGATGAAGTATCAGACTTTTAACATGCATACATTTTAAGTAATACCCTCTTAACTGCTAGTTTGCCCCCAGATCATGCCACCGGTTCTAAAAACCTCTTAAAATGTGGGCAGAAAAATCACAAGAATTATGGTATCATTTAAATAATCATGACAAGTCCGTACTATGAGTTATTCATCTTTTTCTAAAACCATATTCTGGCTACAGAGGGGTGTGGTTTCAGGTCACATGGTACAGAAACCAGTTTTTCCACTTTCTTCAAGCTCAGCCTCTGTCTCCAGTTTCACCCCCTCCCAGTTTCTGCCAAGCCAGCTTGCTCTCACATGCAGTGTTCCTCCCCTTTCCTTCCAGGAGGAAGCCACATTTACGACTCCCACCAATAAAACATTTGCCTGGGTCAGGATAGGGCTTTGTTCAATTTCCTGCAGAGCCCAGGTAATTCAATCAGAGAAGTGTCAGATCCCTTTTGGTGGGAACAGCAAACGGCAGCTAGGCCTGGGAACACAGCAGTTGTGCAAGTCTCAACTCCTGTCGGGGGTAGCTGGTGGGCAGAATTCAGTTCCTTAAGCCAGGCCCCAGCTAATGTCACTTTTAGTTACCCCGTTTTCTGCATTCAAATAAAACTACCATTTTTACATATGCAGCTAGAATTCTGATTCTAAGTTTAAAACTATGACATTTAAACAATTGCAACCTATGTGACACTCAAAAGTAGGTCACTCATTTCTTTTAAACATTTAGATTTTTAGTGTCTTTCAGTCCAAATTTACTTAAACTGCTGAAATCCACAGCTCAGCCAGTCTTGTTATAAACCTTCAAGTCACTTCAGAATATAACTTTACATTGGATCCACCTCTCAGTAAGTCTTCCTTTGGCCTGCTTTGGGTTCATTTATTCAGTTTTACACAAAAAGAGAAAAAAGTCTGGTGTTGTTTTAAAACGCCGGCTTTCTGATAGTGGTGAGTACTGGTAATGCACCCATTTTTGGGATTTAAGAAAATGAATTCCCCACAATTCTAGGTTGCTTTTGGCAATCAGCATTGCCATTCCCAATGGTTTCAGGCTACTGTGTGGGTAGTCCAATGGTGGTTTTAGGCAGTGCCCTTCTGTGCCCATAACATCGGCAAAAATGAGTGGCAGCCTATTCTTCATGCATTTCCCTGAGCATTTTCTGGGAAGCTCTGGCCATCAAGATGTTTTCCATGTCAGTACTGCACAGTTTTGAGGTAGGGCTTGGATGCGTGGATAAAAACATCCCACAAGCCCCCCTCTTGCGATGGCCATTCTGTTTCACTGATGGGACTCGCAAGACCTGGGATGTTTCCTCATCTTCTTCCAATAGATGGCACAGTTCAGCATCTTTTCCTCCCGGTCGGATCGATCGGTTCTCCTCGCCGATCCTGATGGGAGTATTGGGCGGTACACTGGGCCCCTTGCGTCTCTGCTCCCGGTCTCCGGATCGTCCTCCTTGGCCCGTCTCCAGGTTTTCTTTCTCCTAGGACGACAAAGGAAGAGCGGCAATACCTATTCATAGACATTTTTCCCCCACCATTGATATAGTGGGGTGGCATATACATTTATAGTCAAAACATATGGACATGCACATTTCTTTTTGCATTCAAAAACGTAAACACCCACATTGAGAAACTCAGAATTTGATAGGCGATATGTAGGATATTTTAAGTTAGAACTGAATTAATCTGAGACAGTACCCTCTAGGATTCCAGAGGATTCCTCCAGTTGTTGCAGAGTGTGCCTGGGATGGCAACACTTCAACTGGTTTATGTGGACCCACTTGTCTTCCCCCTCTGCCAAACCGCCTTTGGGGATGCGGATCTTGTAGGCCACAGGGGAGATTTTGTCTATAATCTCAAAGGGTCCCTTCCATGTAGGCAAAAATTTTCGCTGTTTGGCCTGGTTCCTTTGGAAATTGTATAGATAGACCCGGTCCCCCACCTGATATTCCTTCCTGGAAGTTTTCAGGTCATAGTGGGTCTTCATGCTATCAGCTGATCTTTTTAGATTCCGCTGAGCATAAGCAAAAGCATGTTGAAGGTGTTTCCTTAAATTCTCCACATACTCATGAGTTGTGGAGGCATTTATCAGTGTCTGCTCTTGGGTCCTGTAGAGCAAATGCTGAGGAAGCACCATCTTGCGCCCAGTCATCAACTCAAATGGTGAAATTTTGGTTGCAGATGAAGGGGTAGATCTGATGGCCATTAGGACCAGAGGTAATCGGATATCCCAACTTGGCCCAGAATCTGCCACAAACTTCTTTAATATGCTCACAATGGTTCGGTTATATCTCTCAACTGCCCCAGAAGAAGCTGGCCGGTAAGCAATATGCAACTTCCTTTTGACCCCCAGTATCTCCCACATCTTTGTCATTACTTCACTGGTGAAGTGGCTACCCCTGTCTGACTCAATCCTTTGAGGTAGACCAAAACGGGAAAAGATGTGGTTAATCATCAGGGCAGCAGCAGTTTCTGCCTTGCAATTTGGGGCTGGGAGACATTCCACCCACTTGGTAAACAAGCATGTCACAGTCAACATGTACTTATTCCCCCTAGCAGAGCGAATCACGGGGCCTACAAAGTCGATTTGTAAATCTGACCATGGCAGTGTCATCCCCCTCTTTTGGAGAGGCGCACGGTGCGTGAGGGATGATGGCTGAAATTGTGCACACAAGACACCCCTTCAAGTATTGGTCGAGGTCCTGCCCCATGTGTGGCCAGTATGCAACCTCTCTTAAGATTTCCAGTTTTGTGTGAAACCCCCTATGACCGGCGGTGGCCGCATCATGGGCGTGACTTAACATCAGGCTTCGGAATGAGGTAGGAACCACCCACTGATCGTGGCCAGCTTTGGATTTCCTTACCAACAAACCGTCTTGGATCCGGAACATTTTTGGACATTTCATCAACACTCTTAGGTCCTCTTTCCCAGTGTAATCGGTATCCGTCAGGGGAAAGTTCTCAGGGTCCTCAAGGTGTTGGTAAAACTTACCAATAATTGGATCCCCCCTCTGAGCTGTAATCAAATCAGCATCAGGGGTCTCCTTACTCCATTGTGCAATTGAAAGATCATTGTGAGCATTTGTCTGGGACCTAGTGATAGCAGTGACCTGGATTTCCCCTAACAGGGACTCAATCTCAATTAGATCCCCTTGGATGGCCCCGGTTTTGGCCAGCTGATCAGCTAAGTCATTTCCAGTTTTGTCTGGTCCCTCTACTTTGGAATGACCCTTGATCTTTTTCCAATAGATGGTCATCTCATTCGAGGTGACCAGATCATCAATGTTTTGGATCAACTTCCCATGTTTCAAGGGTTTGTTGTTAGCACATAACATGCCACTGGCTTTCCAATTAACCAGGTGCTCCACGAACCCGTTCCGTACATAATCCGAATCTGTGATTATGACCAGTTCGTGGAGTTGTTGCTGGACAGCAGTGAGGATGGCCTGATGCACAGCCATCAATTCTGCCACCTGACTACTTCGGGGACCAATTTTGTATCCAGCGGAGGGTTCTGGGGACTCATTCACCCATGCATTCCCTACGCCGGCCACCAGTTCTTTCTCCCCGTCGTTGTCAACATGGTAAGAGCATCCATCCACATAGACAGTGGGCATTCCCTCACACTTGTCCTCTTCAAAGACTTTGTGTGGGGAATTAAGGTATGCCTCCATGTTGTCCTTTATTTTTAGACTTTCGTCCTCGAGACAGTTTTCTCTGGCACAATCATGCAAGTCAGCCAGACCTTGCGCGAGGGGACTCTTCTTGTTTTGGCCATATCTGACCTCCACAGGAAAGCCTTGCATTGACAGAATCCAGGAAGTAATTCGGGAATTACTCACATTTCCGGCCCGGATTCTATCACTTTGGAGATATTGCAGAGGCTGGTGTGGAGTCTCCACTATTATGTGTTCCCCCTGGATAAACGGGCGGTAATTCTTCAATGCCCACACCGTTGCCAGGAGTGCCTTCTCACAATCATTGAATTTTTCCTCCACAGAGGATAAAGTTTTGCTCGCATAGGAGATTACTTTATTGACCTTGTCATGCTTTTGGTATAATACTGCTGTCAAGCACGTATTAGAGAACCCCGTCTCCAGGAAGAACTCCTTGTTTCTGACAGGATACGCTAGGCAAGGCGCTTTTGAGAGGCTTCTTTTGAGTTGTTTTACTGCCTCGGCTTGTTCTGGACCCCATTCCCACTTGACCCCCCCCTTCAGGAGATAAATCAGGGGTCTGGTGATCTCTGCGTAGCCCTCAATGAACTTTCTGCTGTAATTAGTCAGTCCAAGGAGGCTCCTTAGTTCCCGCAGAGTTGTGGGGTCTTTCAGTTTCTGAAGTGCTTCCACTTTCTTTTCCTGGGGACAGAGACCCCGAGGAGTAATCTCATGCCCCAAGAAATTAACACGGGTTCTACACCACTGTGCTTTCTGAAAGGAAAGTTTTGCTCCGGCGGCCCTCAACTGGGTCAGAACATAACGGATCTCTGCTATGTGTTCCTCCACAGATGAACTTTTGATGAGGACATCATCTACATAAGCCAGGTTACCCCTCGCACCCAGGTCGGGCATGGCCTTATGTAGGAAAATGTTGAATTCATTGCCGGAGTTGAGGTATCCGAAGGGAGTCCGGGTCCATGTGTATTGCTGGCCCCCAAAGGTAAAAGCCAGCTTGTATTGGTCCTCCCTACTGACAGGCACAGTCCAGTATCCATTGGTCAGGTCTATTGCAGTGAATACCTGTGACCCCTGGATCTGGGCCAGCCCTTGGTCAATGTAGGGCAGAGGCCATCGGGAAGTATGGACCCGTTTGTTGAGCTCCCTGAGGTCGGCGCAGAGTCTCCACTGGCCGTTTGGCTTCAATATTCCCAGCACTGGATTATTGAAGGTGCTGTGGAGTGGACGGATTATTCCCCGGGACTCAAGGTTCTTAATTATTTCAGTAAGGGACTCCATTGATGCGAGAGGCAAGCGATATTGCTTCACAAACACTGGAGTCATGCCAGGGTCCGTGGGGATTGTTGTTGTGTGGATGTCAGTGCGACCACAGTCATATGAGTCTACCGCAAAGAGATCTTGGAAATCCAAGAAAACTTGTTTCAACTTTTGCTTTTGTTCCAGAGTCACACAGGCATCAGCTAGGTTGACTCTCTCTTCCACCATCTGCCTGAAGCCTGGAAAGACTTCTGGTTTGGCTATCTCAGCGGCCTCCTCCAGCTGGGTGGAGAAGTCCCTGGTCAGAGTGCTGATTTGGACTGGAGGCTTCAGGTGGGAAAGGCAGCCCTCATGGACCTGGAAAATCACCTCATCCCTCCTGAAGTCACAAGTCACATCTTCCTTACCATAAGGGCAAGAAGTGTACACCAGGAAGTTCCCCCCATGCCGGGTAAAAATCCTGTCTGGTGTTATATTGTCATCACTGTCACTGTCAAAGCAGTCCTTGGGGATTGGCCCTAACAGTTCATTACCTAAATCTATGGAAAAATGTCGGTCATCAACCGCCATTCCAATAATGGTGCCTGCGGCTAGAGTAATACTCTTTAAGTCGCTGTTATCCACCTCTATTGGAATGGTGTCATGTTCTATGTTGACTAATGGTGTTGGGTTTACCCCTAACCCTTCCTGTTGGAGAGAAGCGTTTAGATGTATGTAAGCATCAGGGTTTTGCAAATATTGTCCTCTTTTAACTTTCACTTCCAGGGAGAATTGCCGGGTCCTTTCTGGGATGGTGACTTCCTCTTTGATCTGAATTTCAACTGCATAAGGTAGCAATTGAGCTGACCTAAATGCTTTTTCTGGATCATCAAAGCCCATGGGATTATCCGCTAATCGGGACCAAGCTTTGAAGTTTATTAGGTCCAAACTAATGGCAAAGCGATTGAGAATGTCACTGCCTAAGTAAAAGGCGGCAGTAACGTCTCGCACGACCCAACAATTATGGACTATGCTCTTGTTGCCAATGGAGATTTTGAGCATATACCTGCTTGGCAGGAGATGTTTGGAATTAGGTGCTTCCAGGTCCATTTCCCATTTGTCTATCAGTTTGAATGTGGGAATGGCTGGATCTTTTGGGAGTTGGTGGAACATGGCTTCGCTGATGAAGCTCTTACCATTGCTCACACACACTCGGGCGAGAACAGAGTCCTTCCCATCATTTAACTGGACAGGGATGAACAACTGCTCTCCAATTTGCTGAATATCAGCCAGGCTCTGAGCTGATTTCACATCTTTCTGGACTATAGGAGTGGGAGTTTCTGATTGTGGATTAGTATAGAATCTCAGAGTGTTTCCTTCCAGCGTGGAGTACCACTTTAGACTGGAAGGAAGGTTGATTTTCAGAAATAGAGAGGACCCCCCATCACCAGTCTGTTGTCCTACTGCTATTACTGTCACGTCTGGAATTTGGCTATTCTGGAAGTGAAATTCTACTTGGTCAGATTTTTGTTCAACCATGTGGCAGGTGCCGTTTAAACTAACATGGTTGACACCATTTTATTGGTCGGCTAGTCTGGGTCCAGAGGACCTTGTTTACGCAATCTATTTAGGGTGACAACCTCCTCAGGAGGTCATTCCCCAGTAAACAAGGGGTACCCTCTGGAGTCACAACTATGACCGGGTGTTTCAACTTGTGTCGCCCAATTTTAATGTCCAAATCTGCCGTCCCCTCGACGGGAATTTCCTTCCCGTCAAAGTTCTGGAGTTGTCCAGGAAGAGAGGTGAGAGGAATTTGGTAATTCTCTCCCCTTCCTGCATTCAGTTCATCAAAGGCCCTTCTGGACAGAAGGGTAGCTTGAGATCCCGTGTCCACCAGTGCCAAAATTGTACCCTGTCCCTTTACTTGTACCGGGGCATAGTATCTTCCCTCCTTCTCCTCAAGGGGGCACAGATAATGCACATTTTTGGACAACTGGTGGGCTAACTTTCTGGTTTTGGACATCGCTGGCGAAGAGATTTGGGCAGAATTCTGTGGAGAGCCTTGGGAATCTGAAAGAAAAAATTGGCAACTGGAGATCAGAGCCATTGTGGGTTCCCCTGGCTCCGGTTCCAGGCCGCCCCCCCTTTTTGGAGGCAGTCATCAGGATGGGTTTGAACCAGGGGATTTTCTTGCTGTTGGTTCTGGGATGAGATGGTGGGCGGCGGTAGCTCAGTCTCCACATCTCCCCAGTCTGGATTTGCATCCCTAGGGACCCATTTTTCTTTGGGAGGAGTTCCCCCCTCTCTGAAGGAGAAGATCCTTTTCCCAGGATCCTCTGAGGATCCCTCTCCCTCAAATTGGAAGATCTGTACCTCCTCCTCAAACTGAGTCTGTTTGGGTCTTTTGTTTCTCCTACCCCCCCTCTGCTCCTTAGGAGGCAGACTTTCAGGGGCAAGAGATTTTGTTTCCGGTTCCTGGGTTTCCAGGGGCTGTTTACAAGTGAGGAAGGAAGCTTCCTCCAAGGCTTTACACCCCCCTTCCCTTTGTGCCTCCTCCCTGGGAACCGGTGAGTTATCGGGGTGCTGCCCCCGTCATTGTTCTGGAGCACCAGGTCCAGAGTTGGGTGCGTTCTGCACCGGCATGCCGATCTGAGGGTTCTGCTGAGCCCTCAGTATGTGACCCAGATCCCGCGCCATGTTTTGAACCTGGCGCTCTAAATGGGAAACCCGCTCAGGCTGATACGGGGCCCTGTTTTCTCCCCTGGGCTGATCCCGGGAAGGGTAGCTATCCCTTCTTTGGTTGTACCCCTGGTTGGGAAGATTTGGATACCCCTCCACCCTTGGCCTCCCCTCTCCCGGATTCGGTTGTCTGGGCTCAGGGAATTGGGGAAAGAAGGGTGGAGGATCTTGGGGCTGGAAGTTGGGTGGATACCTGGGGAAAAAGTACTGCCCAGGATTTGGAGAATTTCTGCCCTCCTGTGGGAAGTTGGGAGGGAAGTTCCCTGGGTTAGGTGCTTGGCTGGATCCCCCCCCTTGGGCTGGAGGAGTCCACACATAACCCAGGATGGGTCGACTTCCCTTGTAACGGGGACTTACATAGTCAGGAGAGCGAGGGACCCCATTTGTGGGACTACCTCCTTGACTCCCTGTTTGTGACTGGCCCGAGGACCTTCTGGGCCTAGCATTATTAGGTGCAGGTAGGTTTTTAGGCCCCCCCATCTCCAACTCTAAAACGGGGGTGACCTTTACCTCTGCCACCTTGGCAGCAGAAGGGGTGTTGTTGGCTTTGGGATTTTTGGGCGCATTATTTTTATTTTCTATTGGCTTCTGGACCTCATAGATCCGGGTCGCCTGTTCAATGACCCAGTCTAAAGATCTTTTCTCGTGAAAATCCCTCACAAGCTGGGTCGTTATGTATTTGGGCAAGGCATGGAAAACCGTATTAATAAATTCTCTGCTATCCGTGCGCACCCTTCTTGTGGTCTGTGCAAAAGCACGCTTTAACTCCTGCACAAATTCTTGTGGGGCCTGATCCTCCCCACATTGTAAATTGTAGGCTGCCTTGCGAGCCTCTTGAGGATTTCTATGAGTAGAAAAATGTTTCAAGATGGCCGCCTTATAGGCGGACCATCTTAAATGATTTTGGTCCTCCAGCCCCGCAAAGAAACTGGAGTATTCCGGGGAGAAGGTCCACTTTACATATTGAATACAGCTTTGGCTGTCCTTCAAATGGAAAGTTTCCATCATTTGCTCAAACAACTCTAAGTGCTCCCAAACAGAATACTTGGCGTTCTTATGATAAGGCGTGATGACACTCCTGATTGCCTTAATCTGTTTCAATGGGTCCTTAATCAAGGCCCTTTTTGCCTTATTGGCCTTTTTGGTTCGGGTAACCCTGGTCCATTCATCTTCTGACTCAGAGGCACTGCTCCCAGAGGTTCCCGTCTGTTCTTCCAGGTTTTCCCGGATTCTGCGAGCCTGGGAATGGCTGGCAGAATGTGGGGACCTGGTCTCCTGTGTCCTGTACCGTTCAGAGGAGTCTTCAGATTCCTCTTTGCTGCCAGGATTTGATGGGTACCCCCCCCCCACTGACCTAACTGGGCAGAGGTTTTCAGGATGCCCTTGATGGGCCTACTCTCCTGGGGTTCCCCTCTAAATTGCACTGTGCTTGGGTGCCCATACCCGGATGCCCGCCCCTCCATTCCTGGGTGGTACTGGCCTATGAGCCCCATGCTTCTGGCTGGATAGTAATCTGCCATCCCTGTGGCCCTGTGCTCATGTGCGCCAGGGGACATGGGGGTGGCAGAGTCCAGGGACTGAGAGAGATAAAGGCCTCTGGTACTAGGGCTCCTGGGGTTATGCTCAGGAGTTTCTCTTTCCCAGCGAACCTCATCTCTATCCGCCCCTACTCCCTGTTGCAATGCAAGAGCCTGCGCCTTCAGTTCCTCAGTTAAGGCCTTACTAGACTCTATCAGTCTCTCCTGCATCGCTACCTGTTGTTGGAGCCTATCATTGTGCTGGCAGAGAGCCTCATTCTCTCTCTGCGTTTCCTGATTGGTCCTGGAGCACTGGGCCAGTCTTTGCTGCAGGAGGGTTACCTCCTGAGCTGTGTCCCTATTGGCCTGCTCCTTTCTTGCCAGAGCATCCTCCACCTTCCTGGTGTGCTCTAACAAGTTATGGTGTTCTTTTTGGAGGTCACCCAGTCCCTGGAGGGCCAAGTGATTTTCTTCCATTTTCCTTTTTAAGTGGCAGACTTCCTGGCCTAAGGTATCCCTTTCCTGACTAAGAGCCTGCATCTGTGCCGCCAGGTCGTCCCTTTGCCTTTGGAAGGCAACCGCTTTCTGGCGCTCCTGGTCAAACTCTGCCTGGGTATCCAGGTCTTTCAAAATCAGTTTATTGCTCTCTGCCTTCTCCCTATCTAGGTGGCTTTGCAGGGTGACTACCTGCTCAGCACATGCCCTATTGAAGTCTAACTGTTGCTCCAGCTTTTTCTGGCTCTGCAGTAGGGAGTCCAAACCTTCTTGGTACTCCTTCTGCAAGGCCAGAAATCTGGTATCCTGGTCAGCCTTTTCCTGTTGCAGGATGTCCATATCCCTCTTTATTTTAATGATGTGATGTCTACTCTCATTTTCTGACTCCTGGCTCCCCTGCAGCCTCTGCTCAGAAGAGACCAGGTCAGATTGACCTACTCTAACGCCATCTGTCGCTTATTCGCCAGATCTTGGCTTTCAGTACATTTATCCTGCATGTCTCCCATATATAGGTACAGGTATGCCGCTATCCTAACCATCTTGTCTTGTTCATCCTTAGCTTTAGGAGCCATGTATAGTTCACTCAGGGCCACATGTAAGGGACCCTGATCTCTCCATGTATCTGACCCTGTTTCCGTGACCTGTTGCGTGATGGCCTGCAACCAGACCATGCGGTCCTGGTGAGTCCACTCACCTCTCACAAATAACTTATGTAAGAAGTGCTCTCTGGCTATTTTCATGTCTACTAAGGTCGTCATTCTGGAATTTGAGTTCCTTCCTGACTTACAGAAGTTTGTATTTTATTTTTGCAAAACAGACCTTTTCCTTAGAGCGTTCCTTTGAGGAGTGCTTTACAGCGTAACACAGCGTGGTGATCCGACCGGATATGTGTATCTGGTCAGCTGGCACACTGTATTAATCTGCACAAGTGATAGATCTAACCCAAACGTCCCGCTCGAGCCCCCAATTTGTAAGAGGATTCAATTCAACACTACAGCTAAGTCAATGCCTAGTCTGGGATACTGAATGGAAACCCTTATTAATATATCTTTATGTCCAGTTCATGCATTCTGGATGACTACCCCTATATGACACCCCTCTCTTGGAATCCCCCTGACCCCACTGAGCCAAGAAGTAGTTCTGTTTTGCAAGTTTAAAGGTTAATTTGATAATTTAAACAATATATATATATATATCACACTTTACAATAAATTAATAATTGAATATCACACTGAATCTGAGCAGTAATCAATAATGGATAGTCTGGCACTAGCACACTTGTGAATAGGAACAGAAGAATAAGGTGGTAGAGAATGCTTTATATAAGTTCAGATGGATGTAATGTTGAATGAAAATGCAATACAGAAAATACTCAATATGATTTCAACAAAACAATGTAATCACTTTTCTCTGGCAATCCCCTCCCCCCTTTATGCAATGCAAGGAAATGGAAGGAAAGCACACAGTTCTCAGAAATGCAATCAAATGTAATTCAGTTCACCCCAGCAAGCTTAGACTACAGAAGTTTGAAACACAGGCCCAAAATGCTTTTATATGTGATAGCACTATATTGGAAAATGTGCTAAAATGCTTTTATATGTGCTGGCAATGAAGTGAAAAATATGCTAAAATGCTTTTATATCCCTCTAGAGGTTCAGGGTGAGTGGTATCTAGTTAATATTAGTCCAGGCTCACTCTAGCAATGATTCAGGGATGGTTCTTAAGAGGCAAACGAATTTTTAGCAAGAAAAGCAAGGAAACTGTTGTTTTCACACGTGGAGAAATTTGCAAATCGAATTCTAGAATGGCTGGCAGTGGAGTAGCAGCTTAACTCAACTGCTCTGGACCTCTCCCTGAAGCTATTTATATTGAAATTATAATGAGCGCCAAGAAAAAGATTGGGGTAGCAGAAAACCCAGCCTCCAAGAAGTCTAAACAAATTCCTGAGATGGAAGAAACCCCTAGCCTTGGAGATGTCTACAAAACCATCCTTCAGGTGGCCCAGGATGTCAGTGATATTAAACTGACAATGGCTGAACTCAATCTGAAAACCGGTCAGCTGGATGGCAGAGTCACAGCACTAGAAAAATCCTCTTCAACTATGAGCTCTGAGATCGCTGGCAGCTTCCAAGCATACAAAAACCTACAATCTGACTTGAAGACTGAAAGGGAACAACGCTTGGATTTGGAGATGAGAATCAGAGCAAGAAACATCAGATTGGTAGGTGTAGAGGAGTCAGATGGAGATGAGGAGGACCTGCCATCCCTGGTCCTACAGATTTTTAAAGACAGTTTCCAGTGCACTACAATCAGGAATGTCGACATAGATAATATCTTTCGGATTGGTAAACATCTGGGGAACAGAGCTCGGCATATTTTGGTCACCTTTTTACATATAAGATCTAAGGAGCATCTGATGAAAGCTGCCAGACAGGTTGGGAAAGCCTTATTCAAAGGTAGATTGGTTTATGTCTATCCTGATTATCCTAAGGAGATCCTACATAAAAGAAGATCTTTCCAGAGTGCTAAAGAACTGGCTAGTCGACTAACTTTAAAAGCTTTTCTTAGCAGAAATAATGTTCTTACTGTTGTGTTTCCTGATGGGGACAGAAACACATCTGATCCAGCATTGGCTTTAGACTGGCTAGAAACATACAAGAGGAGCCTTCCAGCGCCTCCCATGAACAGTGAGTGACATTGGTAGTGTCCCCCCGCCCCACCATGTCTGTATATATTTTTATTTATATTTTTATTATGTTCTTTTTTCATATTTGGTTTTTAAAATGGCGCCGCCAGTTTTTGGCAGTTCGCGTTATTTGAAATTGTTGTGGAACCCCCCCCCACACCGTGCCATTCGATGGAATGCTTTTGGATCCCGGCTCACGGTGATATCCGGCGTGAGGAAAGGACCTTCCAACATCTGTGTGAGACGTGTGCGTGCATACATCGTCATCACGGCCGTTGAATACGCTCCAACTACGGCGTCTTCGGGAGTGGATGACTTGCGTGTGCGGCCCGGCTCCGACTGCACTCTTCTTCTCCGGATCCCTGGCGGAAGGTGCGGGTTGGATCCCCCCTGGAGGGCAGTGTCTGGACTCTCCAGTGACGCCCAGGAATGGCTGAGTACCCCAACATGGAGAGCAGCATCACCATCTCTGGCTTGAGGTATGAGCGATCCATGTGGGGCTCGGTATTGTCGAGACTGTCTCCCTCGTGTCGGGGGCTGTGGATGTCCTGGGGGCGCTCCGGGCTGCCATTAATTGCAACAAGCCCCCTTTTTCGGAAGACTTCTTGGGGGTCGGTTTGACTGACAGGTTGCCTGCCCGGTCTTTTGTTGGTTCAGATCCAGTGCAGTCTCCTTACGAACACGCAGTCATCTGCTCCTCACTGGATATGTGATGGTATATTATCCTTCATGGACGAGACTGCAGCGGTGCCAGGTGACAGTTCTTCCTTTTGCTCCGCTGCGGTCACAGTGGAATGCCTTCACTGCTCATGACGTTGGGAAGTTCAAAATGTTAGTGTTACTTGGCCACAAAGGATCTTGTTTACCAAGGGAACTGTGGGACAGACTTCTGGTCGATTTTGGCCGATTTTAGTACATGTACTCATTGCTTTAGCTAGATTATCCACCAGGAGGCTCTCCCTTTTGTGTTTTCCTTCACGTATTATAGGTGGATATTTATATATGCCTTTATCCAATACCTTTTAATTTTTTTTTTTTTGGTAGTGGCCTTTGGCATGTTCTTAACCGCCTCAGATGTTTCGATGTTTGCACCATAGTGATGGAGTAGCCTGGTGTGTTGATATTGATGTTCCAGGTCTCTGTCTTGATATTTAGGTATGATATGACCACAGTGCTATTACATAGTATATATGTATATACATTTGAAGTTGCCTTGTCTAGCCTCACTGTTTTTAGCACGGTTCTTTAGATGTTGTGGGTTGGCACAATTTGCTGTGGGGTGGGGTTCATCTGTATGTTTTAAATTAGCGATTGTTTGATATACCAATTCTGTGTTTTCAACGTGATTCTCGATGGTGGGGTTTCTTCTTTTTGGGGGGGATGACTGGGGTTCAGGTAGTTCATTCATTACTAAATGTTGTTATCTTCTGGGTTGGGTTTTCTGACCACATTGATGTCTTTTATTGCATCATTGGGAGGGGTCCTGGGGATGGTTCTCAATGTTGTTCAATTTTCTTGTTGGGCTGAATAGACTTCGCTATCTTGTTCGTTCTTTTTATTTTTTACTTATTGTTTTTCATTTTTTGTGTGTTTCTTTTACTTTTGAGTTTTTTGATATTCATAGTGTCATGATGACTTCCCACTCAGGTGGGACTTCGGATGACCTGCGTATTATCTCCTGGAATGTGAATGGGATCAATAACCTGCTCAAGAAAAAGAAAGTGTTTCAAATGTTGCAGGACATGCATGCAGACATCTGTTTCTTACAAGAGACTCACATATTGGAGGATGAGATATCTGGGTTGGAAAGGGAATGGGTTGGCGTAGCTGCTGGCTCTTCATTTACTTCAAGATCAAGGGGGGTGGTCATTTTGTTTAGAAAGAAATTGCCTATGAAAGTTATACGCAGAATTGCAGACAAAGAAGGTCGAATGATCGCGTTGTTGATCGAGATTCAGGGGGAATTATTAACTCTTTGCAATGTTTATGCTCCTACCGTGGATGATGGATCCTTTTTCAGAATGGTGGCACAGACTCTTTTAGAGTTGAATAATTCTAATGTTCTACTTGGTGGTGATTTTAATACAGTGATTGATCCAAAGATGGATAAGAGTCAGAATGGCCGTATACTTCGTTGCGATTATCATCACCGGGCACTTAGGTCGCTTTTAGAGGAACATAGTTTGAATGACATATGGCGTCTTGAGCATCCAGATACGAGGCAATACAGTTTTTATTCCAGTGCACATGCAGTGTTTTCTAGACTGGACATGTTTTTCACTGGTGGGTCTGTTTCAGACAGTCGGGTTTCTTCTGATATCGGTAATATTGTATTGAGTGACCATGCCCCTGTTGTGTTGCAATTAAGACTTAAATTTCAGTGTAAAAGGAGCTTCTCATGGAAAATGAATACCTCTATTCTATTAGATGTTGATATTTTGGACCGGATCGTTTCCGAAGCTGATTTCTTTGTAAGGGAGAATCGTTCAGAGGAGATCAGTGTGGCAAATACATGGGAGGCCTTTAAGTGCTGTATGCGTGGTGTGTGTCTGGGACTGTCTAGTGGTAAACGGAAGAGAGAAGAGCGTAAGAGGCGTGAGCTTGACTCACGTATTAGTGAAATTTCTCGTGATCTGATGATTGATCCGTCTGATTCAGTG
The DNA here is from genome assembly GCF_040938575.1 of Ambystoma mexicanum. NCBI lineage: Eukaryota > Metazoa > Chordata > Amphibia > Caudata > Ambystomatidae > Ambystoma > Ambystoma mexicanum. The sequence continues at coordinate 478,832,773 of NC_090933.1, read as the reverse complement.
AAACATACTGACTTAAAAAAGCTCAAAAAAGAAATGGAAGATTTTTTGTCTATGAGGTCCGAACGTAGTTTGTTCTACTCTAGGTGTTCATATTTTGAGAAAGGGGAGCGTTGTGACAGATGGCTGGCATACAGGCTGCGGAAAAGGATCTCCGATTCGGCTATAGCTTCTATGTTTGACAAGGAGGGTAGAATCACTTTTGATCCGATTAAAATCAACTCAATATTCCGCGATTTTTATGAGAATCTGTATGGTGATGAGGCTGGTATCACAGGTAGGGGTGAGAGATTTTTTGGTGATTTGAATTTACCTAAGATCCAGAATGCTGAGCGTGATATTCTAGGTGAAATGATAACAATAGAGGAGATTAAAGGCGCAATATCCGGGCTGAATGTGGGCAAATCTCCGGGACCGGATGGCCTTCCATGTGAATTTTACAGGGTCCTCCCGAACTCGGCCTTGGAACTCCTGAGAGATATGTTTGTGTTGAGCAGAATTGTTGGGTCGTTACCTAAGAGTACTAGCCATGCGTCGATTTCGGTCTTTTTAAAAAAGGATAAGGATTGCAATCAACCAGCTAGTTATCGTCCAATCAGCCTTATCAATACAGATAACAAGATCTTGGCCAAGGTTCTTGCTTTACGCCTAGGACAGTTCATGCCGGTCTTGATAGGGGAGGAACAATCTGGTTTCATGAAGGGTCGGCGTACGTCCAGCAATATCAGGAAATTGTTATTAACCATGGAAATGGCGGACAGACTGGTAGGTGATGCAGCCATCCTGTCCTTAGATGCTGAAAAAGCTTTTGACAGAGTTGATTGGAATTATTTATACTCGGTATTGAGGGAAATGAATCTGGGGGAGGATTTTATTTCCTGGGTAGCTCTTTTATATGCCAGTCCGACGGCTGACGTTAAGACTAATGGAGTGGTGTCGGAATCGTTTTGTTTGAAGCGAGGCACGAGGCAGGGTTGCCCTTTTTCTCCTCTGTTATTTATTTTGGCGATTGAACCCCTAGCTATTTACATAAAGAATGAACCGAATTTACAGGGCATTGAATGTTGGGGTATGGTGCAAAAGGCATGGCTTTATGCTGATGACCTCTTGTTGGTGTTGCAGAGTTTGGACACATCCCTGCCATGTCTGATGAGGATTCTGTCGAATTTTCATGATTGTTCGGGATACAAAGTTAACCGCCAGAAGTCAGAAGTGTTGCCTCTGTCCAGTAGATGTGATAAATCCCTGGTTGAGGGTCTGGGGTTTACTTGGTGTGATAGGCGCTTACGCTACCTAGGGGTATGGTTGACAGCTCCAGTCTCCCGTATGGTTGATGAAAACATGAGTGTGGTAGTACGAGATTGCAAATTGATTCTGGAAAGGTGGTCTTTACTTAATCTTTCACTATGGGGTAAAGTCAATGCCTTGAAAATGAATTTGGCTCCCAAGATTAACTTTATTACCAGCATGCTTCCACTGAGAATAAAGGGTAGTTATTGGAAAGATATAGACCGCCTTATGCAAGAATTTTTATGGGACAGGAAGCCGCCCAGACTTAGTCTATGGAAATTGCAGCGTCCAATTTATTTGGGTGGTCTAGGAGTTCCGAACTTTAAGGCCTACCATTTAGCATTTTCTGCTCATTCTTTTGTTCCGTTTTTGGATGGTAAACTGGACGGATGGGCGGTGGCGGAGTCGAATGCATATGGGCCATTGGGCCCGGAAGCACTGTTGACCACTAACTCAAAGATCACGGGGGGAAGTCTGTTAACCACGTCCTTTTTACGCAACTCTTGGATTGAGGTCTTGACTTTGATAGGGAGGGACGCTTTTAAGTGTAAGAATGCTTCTATATGGCTGAATCCTAGGATTAGAGATAACTCCAGGACAATTTTTTGGCCCGATTGGTTCCTGATGAATGTTAAAAAGGTCTCCGACTTGGGGAACGATGATCGGTGGCTGACTGCAGCTGAGCTGAGAGAGAAATGGAGTTTTGAGGACTTGTCGGACTCGGCTTATAGACGACTCAAGAGGTCTATCGGTGAGGTGGACTGGTCTGACTCCTTTGACTTGACTATTTTTCTGACGGATTCTAATGGACAGGGAGGTGGTTTAGCCAGTAGGTTATACAAACTTTTCATGTCGTATTTTCGGAACAATGACAATTTACGGGAGATCTGGAGTGAGAGGATTGAGTCTGATATTGATCTTGAGGCCTGGCAGAATATATGCGGAAATGTCTCATTGTGTTCACTGAATCTGGGCGAAAGGTCTAGACAAATTAAGATCCTGAACCGTGTGTATTGGTGTCCGGAAACGTTACATAAAAGGGGCATGACTGACAATGCTGACTGTTGGGGTTGTGCTCAGGAAGTGGGAACATTGGAACACATGCTGTGGGCCTGCGAGAGGGTCAGGGCGTTCTGGATAGACATTTGTGATGTGTGTGTCAGAATTTTGGGTGAAGAGTGTGTCCTGGACTTTAAGACAATGATCCTAGGGGAGGATTCCGAGCTGGCTGAAGTCAACTCTTCCCTTAAGAAATGGCTTTTCAGAGCAACCATTGTTGCTAAAAGGTTGATCCTTCGAGGATGGAAAGGTCAGGTCCGTCCGACATTTGAGGAGTGGGTTCAAGAAATGCATAGCCTGTCTCGTACAGAAAAAATGATCTACAGATTGAAATGTAAGTTGTCCACATATGAAAAGATTTGGAACATGTTCAATGATTTTATTTGATCCGTTTTTTATTATATTCCTTGTTGTTCCTCTGTACTTTAGTATTATTTTTGTATATACTTGTAAATAAATAAATTAAAAAAAATAAAAAAAAAATAAAAAAGAGAAATTTGCAAATCGCGGCAAAATTCGCGAGTGCGTTTTTCGCGATTGCAGCAATAGTGTATGGAATAGGAATGCTGTTCTAGGTTCGTTGAAAAGCCAAGATTCCCAGCTTTCAGAGGAAAGTTACTGCAAGTCTCTAAGACAAACGGTCACGGAGATATGAGCGATATGGTAAAGGTCGTTTTTCAGATTTTAAATTTTAAAGTTCAAAGTGACAAGTGACAGCTAGCAACTAGAAATGACAGGTGACAGCTTTACAAAATGACAGGTGACAGTTAGAAGGCAGTTCTACTTAGATTAAAATAGATTGAATTATATTATTTTAACTAAGAGATTGGTTCTGCACAGTTCTGCCAGGTACTCACAATATATTTAGAAATAGAATGGGCCTCGCCACGGATCTGGTCAGGTTTTAGACGGGACTCTGGTCTGGTCTCGGCACTTCACAGTGATCTGGGTCAGCTCTCTGGTTCTGCTAACAGTGGTCTGGGTCAGCTCTGCTCTCTCTGGGTACAGCACTGCCTCTGGATCTTTCTGCACAGCTTTCTCTGGAGATTGATGGATTTGAAGTCTGGATCTCTGGATGTGGTATGGTCCGGCAGCATGCTCCGCAGCAAATGGAATTGAATGTCCCTATCTGTCCTGACTGTCTGCTTTTATGTGTTTTGAAAGTGGGTGTGTGTGCAGCATCACTAGCCAGCCCCTCTCCACTTGTCATTGGCCACTTCCTCCTCTTCCCCTTGATTGGGGGAGTAAATGAAGTGTCATCATGATGAGGTCTGTTTATGGTAAAGAGAACCCACCCCTGTCAAATTACACACAATCTATATTTTGACCCAAAAGACATATTTGCACAGGTACACATTTGTTTAAAATTACATGCACCCATCACATATCACAGGAGGTATACCCTGTCCAAATCTGCTCTTCCTGAGAGCTTGCATTGAGAAATGGCAACATATTTCACTTTTTGGTCAGGTTACCAATATCAGATTCTTACTCAAATTTACCCAAATGTGTGCAAGGCATGCAGGCATTAATTGATGAAGTATCAGACTTTTAACATGCATACATTTTAAGTAATACCCTCTTAACTGCTAGTTTGCCCCCAGATCATGCCACTGGTTCTAAAAACCTCTTAAAATGTGGGCAGAAAAATCACAAGAATTATGGTATCATTTAAATAATCATGACAAGTCCGTACTATGAGTTATTCATCTTTTTCTAAAACCATATTCTGGCTACAGAGGGGTGTGGTTTCAGGTCACATGGTACAGAAACCAGTTTTTCCACTTTCTTCAAGCTCAGCCTCTGTCTCCAGTTTCTCCCCCTCCCAGTTTCTGCCAAGCCAGCTTGCTCTCACATGCAGTGCTCCTCCCCTTTCCTTCCAGGAGGAAGCCACATTTACGACTCCCACCAATAAAACATTTGCCTGGGTCAGGACAGGGCTTTGTTCAATTTCCTGCAGAGCCCAGATAATTCAATCAGAGAAGTGACAGATCACTTTTGGTGGGAACAGCAAACGGCAGCTAGGCCTGGGAACACAGCAGTTGTGCAAGTCTCAACTCCTGTCGGGGGTAGCTGGGGGGCAGAATTCAGTTCCTTAAGCCAGGCCCCAGCTAATGTCACTTTTAGTTACCCCGTTTTCTGCATTCAAATAAAACTACCATTTTTACATATGCAGCTAGAATTCTGATTCTAAGTTTAAAACTATGACATTTAAACAATTGCAACCTATGTGACACTCAAAAGTAGGTCACTCATTTCTTGTAAACATTTAGATTTTTAGTGTCTTTCAGTCCAAATTTACTTAAACTGCTGAAATCCACAGCTCAGCCAGTCTTGTTATAAACCTTCAAGTCACTTCAGAATATAACTTTACATTGGATCCACCTCTCAGTAAGTCTTTCTTTGGCCTGCTTTGGGTTCATTTATTCAGTTTTACACAAAAAGAGAAAAAAAGTCTGGTTTTGTTTTAAAACGCCGGCTTTCATATAGTGGTGAGTACTGGTAATGCACCCATTTTTGGGATTTAACAAAATGAATTCCCCACAATTCTAGGTTGCTTTTGGCAATCAGCATTGCCATTCCCAATGGTTTCAGGCTACTGTGTGGGTAGTCCAATGGTGGTTTTAGGCAGTGCCCTTCTGTGCCCATAACATCGGCAAAAATGAGTGGCAGCCTATTCTTCATGCATTTCCCTGAGCATTTTCTAGGAAGCTCTGGCCATCAAGATGTTTTCCATGTCAGTACTGCACAGTTTTGAGGTAGGGCTCGGATGCGTGGATAAAAACATCCCACATGCACACTTGTCAGACTCAACATGTCCCTTCATGCTGATTCACCATCAATGCAGCAACAGCCACAAGTGAAACACATCCGTTTCTCAATCAGACTCAACATGTCACACAGCTTGTGTGGCATGCTCATAACACCCAAACAGGTAAACACCAGTACCCCAGGCAACAGACAATTCGCACTCCATGGCGGCACAACAAATATACATCCAAACTGCATTCCCCACACATTCATGTGTGCACCATGCCATGCCCGCAACCATGTCCATGACAATGCACATGACTCTGAATGTACTAGCATTGATGTCTGTCTGATGAAGCCACACCCATTACTGATGGCCTGCCTCACTGTCCCCCACAGGCATATCATGTTTGTTTTGTTTGTTTTGTTTGTTTTGTATGTTTTGTTTGTTTATTTGATAAAGCGCAACCAAAACCCTCAGGTAGCTGGGCACAAGCATTACAAGGATACTTAAAAGCTTAGTTACAGGGTGGTTATATACATACATGCATTGATAAACATAGTCACATACAGTGATAAACATAGTTACTGCAGGATAATTTACAATAATACCAAAAGGTCCCAAAAGGATATACCAAAGAATAGAGTCAAGTGGTACAATGGAGCATATACAGTTGAAATAGGACAAGCCTAGCAGTCATAATAGAATATACAGTCAAGGTGTAGGTGCAGCGGGGGATCAGTTAGGTGTTAAAGAGGTTGGCAAGATTAGGCATCATTAGTCCGTAACCAGGATAGGACTTTTCGCCTAAATCAGGAGTAGGGTTGGTCTGTTCTAACCTCTAAAGGGAGTCCATTCCAAGATTGAGCAGCTATAACCGGGAAGCTAGAACCACCGGCTGTAGTGCGTTTATATCTAGGAACCTCTAAAGTGTAAGCATTGGCCAATATCATGGGTCAGTCGGAGGTTCTCTTGCTTATTCCTTCTACAAGGTAGGGTGGCGCTATGTTGTTTGGGCATTTGGAAGTGAAAGTGTTTTGAGGAGGATCCTGTCCTTGATCTTGAGCCTTGATCTGACAGCGAAGGGGAACATGCAACCACATCCAGGGGCACTGTCACAGAAATCCAACACCTTGCACCAGGATCCAATAACATGCACCACAAGACCGGAACGTGGCACAACACCTTTGGCCCAGCCCTCCCACCAGCAGGAAACACCTGCTGCCAAGCAGCCCCACCAGCAGGAGACACCTGCTGCCAAGCAGCCCCACCAGCACCAAAAACCTACTGCCAAGCAGCCCCACCAGCAGGGGACACCTGCTGCCAAACAGCCCCACCAGCAGGGGACACCTGCTGCCAAGTAGCCCCACCAGCACCAAAAACCTACTGTCAAGCAGCCCCACCAGCCCCAAGCACCTGCTGCCAAGCAGCCCTGCCATCCCCAAACACCTGCTGCCAAGTTGCTCTGCCGGCAGGATGAGCCTGTTTCCCCGGACCCCAGCCAGCAGGATAAGCCTGTTTCCCCAGACCCCAGCCAACAGGATGAGCCTGTTTCCCTGGACCACAGCCAGCAGGATGAGCCTGTTTCCCCGGACCTCAGCCAGCAGGATGAACCTGTTTCCTCGGCCCCCAGCCAGCAGGACAAATCTGTTTCCCCGGCACCCAGCCAGCAGGATGAACCTACACCACCAACACAAGTGTCTGGAGCCCACAGCATTTTGGAGGCCAGTGTGCATGACACACTCAGCAACGGTAGCCATGTGGATGATGCAGTGTTCAGTCCCACAGACCCTCAGAGCCCACCACCCATGCCACTTTCTGGACTCTGTCATATATGTGACATTGAGGGGCTCCTTACCAGGATGGAGGAAAGGGAGCAGGCAATGCACGCATTTGTGCAGCAGTACCTTACTGAGTCCCAACTCACACGCCAGACGATGCAGGGTACGTCACGGAACACCACACAAATGCTGAGCAGAGCCACGGAGGGGGTGTACCACCTGGCGAGGCGTGTGAGGGAGGGCAAGTGTACCATGTCTTCAATGGTGAAGTCAATCAACCTGTTGGTCCATGCAATTGCGGAACAACACCACGTCACCACCCCACTGGCCCCATCCTCAAGCACAACACCAACGAGTTTGATGCAAAGTAGCCCTGTGCGTCATTCGCAGTGGCTCAATCGCCCACCAGAGGGGCACCCCCATCCACCTAAAAGGGGGAGTAAATAGGCCAAGCTTCTTGTGCATGTGGGGAGGGAGGAGTTTGGGAGGGGATGTGGGGGAGTTGGGGAGGGGATGTGGGGGTAGTTGAGGAAGGGGTGTGGCCGAGATGGGGAGGGGGTGTGGGAAGAGATGGGGAGGGGGTGTAGGGGGAGTTGGGGAGGGGGTGTGGGGTCAGGACAACAGGATTGTAGTGGTAGGCAATGTCATTCACATCTGTACATAGTTAATCATGTTGCAATAGACCTGGTATTTCAAACAAACATGACTGGACATTGCTTATTCAGTGTGCATTTAATCATGTACAGTGTCCGGTGCTCATTGTGATGCATGTCCAGTGCTCAGTGTGACCCATGTCCAGTGCTGTGTCTGTAACAGACCATCAAAAGTAGTGATGAATTAACTCTTGCCGTGTGTCACGTCCCTCATTGCCATTGTGGCGCGGTGCATTTCCTCCATCTTCTTCATCCTCATCCTCGTCCTCTGGTGGTATCATGTCCATGTCAGAGGGTAGGGGGATGTTGCGCCGGATGCACAAGTTGTGCAGCATGGCTAATACCAGCACAATTTTGCCCACCTTCTCTGGCCCGTAAATGAGGGCTCCCCCGATCAGCTGAGGCAGCGAAACCTGGGCAACAGGCCAAACGTCTGCTCGATGGTGCAGTGAGTACATACATGTTCACAGTTGTAGGCCTCTTCGTGCCTATTGCGGGGTTGTCTGATGGGGGTAATGAGCCATACCATCAGGGGATACCCGGCACCACCTGCATGGGAGCAAGAGAAAGGGTACTTGTGATTCATGTGGTCATTCCATGTTGGCACAGGCTGTACAGTGTTCATTTGATAAGTCAACTATGCACATGGAATTATAACTGTACATGGCATATGTAATTGGCTATGTACCCCATCAGTGAATTTAGGGCAGATGCATGGGATTAGGGTTGGGGGGTTAGGTGCAGTTGATGTCACATGGGCCATTCACTGTGAACCTGCACTCTCACAAATCAAGTACAGCTGACAACAATGGACTCAAATCTCATTAATGTGTTACAGATGAAAGTGGAGTTTACCTATACAGTGGCACTCCACATATTTGCCTCATTTATATTTGTTATACAGTGGTTTTCACGGCATGCTATCTACATCTACAGGACTTCATGTACATATCCATCTATGCCGTTTCCCATATGACAAGATCAGATATCCATTGGTAGTATGTGTGACGGGTAAGGCGTTACATAACAACATTACGGCTGGGTTGGGAAGCTGCATTGGGTGAGGCCGGCAGCTCTCAGTCACGTATTAGTGGTAGTCATGATTTGGAGCATTTTGGTATTTTGGACTTAAAGCATTCTACTTGAAGGTCCCTTAAACATGACAGGCGTTCTGACCGGCGGTGTACCTGTGGAATGTGAGTGCAGTCACTATGAATTTCAGTGTGGCAGATAGTTTTTCTCTGGCTGACCATCATGACTTGTGAATTACTTTACTGTGTTGTTAAATGTCATTCATTGTCACTAATGAGTGGTGCATTCTGGCACATGTGGTTTCAGTTTTGTTAAGATCCTTATACATGTACTGATGTGTGCACTGTGTCTGTTAAATGCATAGAAACACGGCTGGGAAGGCCTTGCGCTTTGTCATGCTATTATTGTGTTGTGCATTCAGTTACAGCAAAACACTAGCAAGTTAAAAGCACTCATTATTCTGTGTTTGGTCATGTTCCATTCTATGTGTGAGGTTTGATGTTGTGCAGGATGCGGAGAATGTGGTTGCTTCGTCTTATTCCTCATCTACCTTAGCCTTCTATTGGCCTATCCAGTCTCTGTGCACTTCAATGGATGCTTGAATGGTTATGTGATATTGCAAAAGGAGCGATGATGGATTCCTGCATGCAGAATGCACATCCGCTCTTTATGCATGCCATGCTGTGCTATGTTTCAACACTCCTCATGGCCTTAAGGTTAGACTCACCAAGCAGGCAGGCTGCTTATGCTGTTTACTGCCCCCGCACCTCCAATTCAACATTCCTAATGGCCCTGTGGTTAGGCTCACCCAGCAGGCAGGTTGCCTATGCTGTTTACTACCCCTCCCCCCAAATCAACATTCCTCATGGCCCTGTTGTTTGTCTCACCCAGCAGCCAGGTTGCCTATGCTATTTACTGCCCCCGCCCAATTCAACACTCATCATGGCCCTTTGGTTGAACTCACCCAGCAGCCAGGTCCTATGATCGGCGTTTCATGCCATGTAGCGGGGCAGCGTGGAGTTGCGCAGCACCATGGAGTCATGTGTGGAGCCAGGGAATCTAGTGCAGCAATGTGTGATTATTTTGTGTGCATTGCACACCATCTGTACATTGAGGGAATGGTACAGCTTCCTGTTGCGGTACACTACCTCCACAGCATGCCGGACAACCAGCTCCACATGTGTGCAGTCGACCGCACCAATTACATTAGGCATGACTGCAAGTGCATGGAATCCTATTTTTGTTGCATTCACCTCCTCTGCACTCCTTGGTAAGCTGTTGTGGTCGCGTATATGGTACAGGAGTACATATAGCACCTGGGTGAGCACATGGGGGAAACAGGGTTGGGAGATTCATGCAGCTGACCCACTGTGTGATGATAACTGCCTGTGGCAAGGATTTGTAGCACAGACACTACATTCAGCAAGGGGGGGATGGCTGTTTGGATATTTATTAGTCTCATCAGGTCATCATGTATCAGGTCCACTATAGTGGTGATGGTGTACCTGTCCAGCCGGTACAGGGTGTGGATCTCAGTGGGCGTGTGATTGGATGGGGAGGCCCTTAGGCGAGGGATTGGTAGCTGCCTGCGAGGTATGACCAGCTGCATATTGGGCATCTGCTGGCCATCATGGCCCTTCTTCTCCTCATGCGCCTCCGCTGCATCCCCTGGCTCACTGCCTCCTCAATGAGTAGCTGTGCAGGCATATCCTCCAGCTCCAGGACTGCTAGTGCTAATGGGAGCAATGTGGATTTGGCAGGGGTGTGGGGTGTGGGAGTGGACCTTTTGTGCTCTGCCACAGTCCATTGCCTCCAGCTGTGCTGATTGTGAGCACCTGTGGCAGGTTTCTACACACTAGAATCCTCATAACTCCTGGTCCGCGATGCTGGTGTTTTCGGCATCATTGTATACATTATTACCGGCATGCACATGGTGGTGGTTGCCTGTCCATGCACCTCTTACTGTGGACCTAGTTCTCACCATGCCGGTATCACTGGCACGGCTACTGCTTCTCAACCGTGTCTCAACCGGCATCGGGACTCGGACTACACCGGTCCGGTAAATGATGCTGGTACGGAAATAATGGCAATGCTATTTCCGGACCAGCATACTTGTAATGAGGCCCAGTAACTTTTAACTTCACAGATCATGGGTTGACTTTAATTTCTGACCCCTTCCACGTCCAGCTCTACTGTCCTCACTCATCCCATAGTGTTACGAATAAGGGACTAGGTGAGTACGTTTCTTGTATGATCTGAGGGTCCATTATGCCTTTATGAAGCGTTTATGTTTAATTGAATTAGTTCTCACATTTACTTATGGTATAAATCTTACCGATAGGAGGAAGACATTTTGTGAATTGTGTGGATTTTTCTGAGATCATTTTTAAGAGAATCGGTCGGGTCCTTTAGCCATGTTAGCTTGGCCTGTCGTTTCTAGGAACGCTGTTATAATAGGTTGGGAGAAAACCATGAGTCTAACTATTTAGGTTTTGTGAGGGGCTGGGGGGGCTATGGTGTTCACTGCATTGGATAGGATGGATGTGTACTTATGTACTAGTGATTTGGGATTGGATTTGAAGGGGGGCTTGAGTAATGGGTTGTTTAGCAGGGACAGAATATTGTCTCTGGTGATCTTTTATGAACTTCGTGTCATTGCAGGAGGTAGTGTGTTAGGTATGGTTTTAGGTTTTGTGTGTTGTGGGATGGAGAAGTGGACGATGTAGTGATCTGACCAAGGACAATGGGTTGTGGTGCTGGTGGAGACCTGGCAATGGTGGTCGGCGATCCAATCTAACGTGCATCCTTTGCTGTGGATAGGATTGGTGCTACGCTGGCAGAATCCTAAAGTGTCAAGCACATCAGATAGAGATCTAGCTTGCGGGTTGCTTAGGTCAGGTAGGCCTAGATTGAGGTCCCCTAGCAGGAGGATTTTCGAAGAGGCTTTTAGATTATCCTGGAGAATGTGAAGAAGGCTTGACTTTAATGGGGCTGGGTGGAAGGTAGATAAGGTGGATGGTAATTGTGCAGGTGGGTGATGGTGCAAGTTCTATCGTTAGGAGGTCAGAGTTGCCTTTGATGGATGGGTTGCACCTTCTGAAGGGAAGTGAATCTCTGGCTATTAAAGCAACACTACCTCCTCTAAAGGTTTGTCTGTCGTTCCTGAAGATAGTGTAACCTGTAGGCATGGCTAGGGATAATGCTGGACCGCATGCATCATTCATTTAGTCAGGTTTCTGTGATGGCTAGGGGGTCAAGGTCATATTTAGTGATGAGGTTGTGGATGTCAAGTGCATGGGCTGGCAGCGAGCGTGTATTAATTACGGAGCAAGTCAAGAGAGGCTGAGTGGCTGTGCTGGGGGCGAATGGGCCAGGGCTTGCGTCTTGATGGGTTTATAGTGCCTGTGCATGGAGGTGAGCTAGGTGTCTGTTGTCTAGGCAGAACATTATTATGCTGGCTAGTACATGGTACAGTTCCATCCTTTGTCGTGTTTGTTGGTGGATTATGATTACTGTAGGTATGGATGAGTTGAGGTAGAAGGGTAATGAGAGGGAGTGGTGTGGATAGACATGGCTTTGGGGCATCCATCAAAGAGCTACTTGAGGAGGGATGAAGGGGTTTTGCATGCTTAGAGTATTTTCTTATGCTTTTTGTGCAGATTGGAGATTCACACCAGGACAGATAGTGTTCAATTGTACAGAATCATGCTCAACATTTTGGAAAGTGGATAGTGCTGTGCTTGCATTCATTTTCAGAGGGCCTAACTCCTGGAGAGAGGAATTGGAGGACAGTGTGTTAGGAAGCACATACGCCTATGAAGCAAGGAGTTCCTTATCAACAACTTTGGTGTGGTTGTGGAGGGACTGCTGTGGAGGTGAGAGTGGAGTTGTCTGATTCCTCTGCGCGGTTGGCGCAGGAGTTAGCAGATGATTCCAAGTCGGGAGGGTCGCGGCTCAAAGGGACTGGATGAGCTTTGAGCAATGCAACCCTTTGCAGTAGGACCAAGTACGTAAGCGACTTGTCAAGGTTCGATGGTGTGGGATCTGTTGGTTATTTGGGCCATGGCTACGTCTACTGTTAGGTGCAGAGGGGGATGCGGTTTTGTCCTTGGCTAGGCGGTGTAAGAACCGATGGGGGAAGGCATTAGTGTCATTAGGCTTTTGAGATTTCGAGATTGCATGCCCCAAGCATTGCGGGGTGTGTAGTTCCCGAACAGTGAGTATTCAGTGGGGGCGCTTGTTAATTAGGCAGAGGTGAGATAGCCCATAGGCGCTTGGCTGAGTGGCTGCTCGAGGTTACGATATGACTAGCAGCTGGGGTGAGAGCTGTGAATTCTGCCAGCACACTTGTGTGAATGATACGAGGAGCGCGTATGCTGAGCAGCCAAAGAGAGCCATGCAGTGTTCCCGCTCGTTGGAGGCAGAAAGGTGCTGGGGGGAGGCAGCAGGATGGAAGGGTGACAGCACACATGTACATGTAGGTTACTATGTCCCGTGTGCGTTGGTGCCACGACATGAGGGACAGCAATAGTGATGAGCGGCAGAGTTGTGTTCTTTCCCGTAACAGCATTGCACACGCTCCAGTGGGACAGGGTTTGTACTGTGCAATTTGGAGCATTTAAGTTAGCGATGTGAGCATTTTGCACGCATGGACTAGAATGCAGATTGCTAAACAAAACTTTGCAGTAAAAAGGTGGTGCATTATTTTGAAGACACTGATCAATTGCATTAGCAGTATATAGCAAATTAGAGTCTTTACACATGTGTGGCAAATCCGAAATGTAGTCAACGTTATTTGTGCTTATCCTTTCATGTTGTTTGGTAATGGACAGTACCTGTTGTGAAGCATGTCTAACTTCACAGTCAACGCAGCTGAGGCTGGCGGAGACTGCTGGAAAAGGCCTTGAGTTTAGGCCTTCAGTGGGGGCCAGCTTCACCTCTTTTAGTAGCATCACTGTTTTTATCTAGGGAAATTTGGGAATCTGATTGGAATTCTACCCGGCCAGGAATCTCCTGTGTTGCATTCCTCGACTTTAAGCCTTTCCCCATGTTAGGCAGAATTGCATGCAGTTCCATCTGGGACCACTACACACAATTAGGACTACAGGTGTTAGCCAAACCAACCCTTGGTATAAGTCTGTACCTCACAGTTGTTAGTAGCAAGCAGAGCAGCCAGGCTTATCTCAAGAATGAATGTGAGCAGTACAAGTAGTTACACAAAGACTTTCAATCACAGTGGTTCAAGTAGATATTTATGCTCAAGGTTTCTTGGTAAAACAGTTATTAATTTATTACACAATCATTTAGAAAGCATTTCGCTAGTACAAGACAACTTAACATTATATAACAATACACTTCAATACAAAACTCTGAGATTTTGAGACAATTTGAGCTCCCCTGAAAAAGGAGCAAAATGGCAGCTCAGTTACTTAGAAGTGAGCAAAAGGAACAAAAGTAAGTAGACTAGATCACATATACTTCTTAAACAGTGCAAACAGTTTTAGTTCAGCAGAGGAGTTCAATTCAAGTCAATAGGCCAGGCCAAAGTCAATGGGCCAGTGTTCTGGATAGGAAAGAGCAGTTCTGGAATCAAACAGTAAAGTCTTTGCAAAGGTTCTCAGAAGTAGTTTAGACGAAAAAGGATCATTTGTCGGGTCACAAGCTGATTAGGCCTGCAAATTGGGAAAGTTCCACAAACTTTCACCGCAAGAGTGGCGTTCTCTCAATCGGATTGGCACAGTATCTTTGTATGAAGAAACAAATGTTGCTGAAGTCATGGTTCCTAGCAGGTCCTGCAGATCTCGCTGTTCCTGAGCCTCAGTCGTGGGGAAAAGATGGAGGACGTCGGGGGACTCTTGCACTGCACGGGATCATTGAAGAAAGCAAACAAGATAAAGTCACTTCTTTTCCAGTAGCTGTAGATTCAGGAAAACAAACTGGTGTCCCTCTCCCTAGTTAATCCTAACCAGCCTCTAGAATGGTGTCTAGGTGTCTTATGAGTTGATTGGTCCCACCAACTCAAAGGAAGAAGCCGTCCTTGAAGTAGCTTCTCTGTCGAATGGAGTTTGGCAATTCGGACATGCAGCAGGGCTTCACCGGGCAAAGCAACAGTCCAGGAGTTGCAGCAGCGGTCCTCTTCCAGCTCGTCTTCGGTTCTTTCGTTCCAGTGGTCTACTCTGCTTTCCAGTCACAGAGATTCACCTTTTAAACAGTTTTCTCCCTTTCATTACAGCCTAGCTGTCACTCAACCAGCAGGGTGGCTGTCCATGCTGGACAGTCAGGCAGCCAATCACACCAGAGTGCATTTGGCACTCCTAGGAGACTAAGCACAGGGAGTTTCGGGCACCTCCCTCACTTCCTGCCCACCCCAGACAATCAGACGCCAGAGGCAGTCTTCAGTCCTGAAGCCCGCCCTAAGGCACACAAACAAAGGGACCAAACCTGGTTTGGCGCACAGAGACAAACACTACAAGGACCTTTCCAAGAAGAAATGGCAAAACAAGAAGAACGAGAGCCTCTTTAAACAAAGGGGCTTAAGGTGCCATCTTGAAAAACATGGCTGGAGTGATTTTTAGCTACTGGTGTTCGCGTCGGGAAAAATCATGGTAGTTCATTGTAAAACCATTGCCACCAGCATTTTCAATAGGAAAGGGAAGCATTTGACTGCTACACGAGTATTTAGACACAGGGGATACTATGTAACCCCTCCAGCACTCCATTGTAAGATGGTGTGTGCTGGGTCTAGGAATTTGGAAAGACTAGTGAAGTCAATTTCAGTTTACATTCCTTGGGTACAGTAGTTTATCCCAGAGAAGGTATTTAAACCTTTGGGAAGTCTAAAAGTCATCCCTGTGTCACTGCACTGAGGGTGCTGTGTAACACATATGAAAAGATGATGACTATGGAGTTATCTAAAACCCCATAATCAAAAAAACACAAGTGAAAAACACACATCAAAATACATGAAAGAGTGGGAAAGAAGGCTCACACTCTTTCAAGTCCTCAAAAATCCAGCAAATTTGCTGGGGGTCTCTAAGGTGAAGGGAATTGGCACTTTTATGAGAATTCTCCCTAACACTCATCCCCCCCAGAATAAGGGACAGGAGGATTGAATCCACCCCTGGATGAATCTCCTAAATCCAGTCGGTCAAACATTCTGGAGAGACCATCAGCATTTTGGTGATTACACCCTAACCTGTGTTCAATGGTAAAATCAAACCCCTGTAGGCTGATTGACCATTTTAACAATTTAGGATTTTCCCCCTTCTTCTACATTAACCATCTCAAGTGTTGGTGGTCAGTGTGAATCACAAAAGTAGATCCATACAAGTATGGTCTAAACTTCTTCAGTGACCACACAATTGCAAAACATTTTCTTTCAATGGTTGCCCACCTTGTTTCTGGTTCCTTCAGCTTTCTGCTGATGAAGCAGATGGGGTGCTCCATACCTTTCCCATCCAGCTGACTCAGAACTGCACCTATGCCTGTATTGGAAGCATCTGTTTGCACAATGAAGGTTTGGCTGTAGTCAGGAACTCTTAAGAATGGAGCTTGACAAAGGGCTTCTTAAGTCCTTCAAATGCCTTGTTGCACCCCTCATTCCATCTGGCCTTTTTAGGAAATTTGGGTGAGGAGACCACATTCAAGGGGGAAGCTATGGACCCATAGTTCTCAATGAAGTTCCTATAATAACCAGTGAGACCTAAGAAGGCTCTCACTTAGGTTTGAGTGGTATGGGTGGCCCATTCTTGTACAGCTTGTACCTTGCTAGGCAATGGCCTTATTTCACCTCCTCCTACCTCATGTCCAAGGTAGAACACTTCGCTCTGACCAATATGAAATTTGCTTGCCTTTATGGTCAGATGGGCCTGCTCAAGAGACTGCAAAACATATCCTAGGTGGTCAACATGTTCTTTCCAAGTAGGGGTGAACACTGAAATGTCATCCAAGTATGCCATGCAGAAGTCCTCCATCCCTTTCAGAACTTTATTAACCATCCTTTGGAATGTTGAAGGTGTATTCTTTAGTCTAAAAGGCATTACTTTAAACTGGTAGAGGCCTCCTGGAGTTGGAAATGCAGTTTTCTCCTTGGCATGGTCTGTCAGGGCTATTTGCTAATAGCCTGGTGTTAGGTCAAATGTACTGAGGTACTTGGCTGAACCAAGTTTGCCCAACAGATCATCTGTCCGAGGTAAAGGATGGGCATCAGTCTTTGGATTGCATTTAGAGCTCAATAGGCCACACAGAATCTCAACTCCTTTTATCCTACCTTTGGTACTAGTACAACTGGACTAGTCCATGGGCTAGTAGAGGGTTCTTTTACCCCGAGATCAAGCAGCTTGTTGACCTCTTCCTTTATGTGGGTTCTGACATTATCTGACATCCTGTAAACTCTGCTTTTAACAGGTAAACAGTCACCAGTGAGAATATCATGCTGGCCCCAAGGGATCCATCCTGGTGATAGTGAAAACAAGGAGGCAAACTGATTTAACAAAAACTTGCACTCCTCCTGTTGTTCCAGTGTCAGATTAGAAGAGAGATTAACTCCTTCAATTTTTCATCTAAATGTTGTCCCCTGAGGAGATCAGGTAGAGGTTCACTCTCTTACTCCTCTTGAGCTGAAGCTAGAAGCGAAGTTCCCACTTCTGGTCTGGTGACATAAGCTTTTAGACGGTTGGTGTGAAAGACCCTGGAGGCTGCCTTAGGATTGCCTAAGTCAACCAGATAGTTGACCTCTCCAAGTTTTCCCACAATTTTGAAGGGTCCTATTAATTGTCCTGTAAGGCCCTCTGCCTTGTAGGACCATAACTAAAACTTGCTGGCCTTGAGTAAACTCATTCATGTTGGCCTTCTGGTCATGCCAATGCTTCACCACAGCCTGACCTGCTTTTAAGTTATCAGATGCTTCTGTCATCATGTGTGTCATTCTCCTCCGGAGACCTAGCACATAGTCAGTTACTCTCACTGGATTGGGGGAAGGAGCACTCTCCAACCCCTCCTTAATTCGGGCCAGTGGACCTCTAACTGGATGACCATAGAGAAGCTCAAAGGGACTAAATCCAACTCCCTCCTGAGGGACTTCTCTATAAGCAAATAAAAGGCATGGCAGTAGCAGGTGCCACATTCTTCTAAGGGGTTCCTCTAAAGCACCTATCATGCACTTCATTGTATGTTTAAACCTCTTTACCAATCCATTTGTCTGTCGCTGTTAGGCATTTGAGAACGTGTAAGTCACTCCACAGTTTTTCCACACGGCCTGCATGTAGTGGGACATAAAGTTTGATCCCCTGTCAGAGATGACTTCCTTAGGAAAACCTACCCTGGTATAAATACCAAATACGGCCTTAGCAACAGCCTGAGCTGTAACAGTCCTCATAGGTATGGATTCAGGATACCTAGTAGCATGGTCTATTACAACCAACATAAATTGATTGCCTGAAGAGGTTGGAGGGTCTAAGGGACCAACAATGTCAATTCCTACCCTCTCAAAAGGGACTCCCACCACTCGGAGAGGCACCAAAGGTGCCACATTCTTGGCTCCACTCTTGCCAGATGTCTGACACAGCTCCTACAGAATGTATCTACATCCAACCCCAATTTAGGCCAGTAGAAATATAGAGAAAGCTTTTCCTTGGTTTTCGTGAAGCTCAAGTGACCAGCCAAAGTAATCTCATGGGCAACTGTAGGAACTGGTGCCTTGTCTCTAGAGGCACTACTAGTCTTCTGTAGTCCCCTGGGATAGACTCAGTTGGTTCACTGTAGAAGAGGCCATCTTCCCAGTACAACCTATGCTTTGTATTTGTATTTGTTTGTATCTGTTCAATATTTGTATCGCGCACCAAACCCGGAGGTAGCTCAGCGCTGGAAAGCTTGAGGTTACATACATGCAATGGAGGCAGATACATACAGGCATAGTACAAAATAAATATTATGGACCCAGGTTACATATGGATCAGAGGGGATCGTGGCATACAATGAGTAAAGCGTCAGACACCACGGTCACGATAAGTTGAAAACATCTTAGTGGTGTTTGGAGAGCCAGTTTTTTAAGTTAGGTTTGAAGGAGAGGAAGGAAGGATCTTGTTTGAGCGCTGTGGGAAGGGAGTTCCAGTGTTTGGCAGCTTGGACAGGGAAGCTGGCTCCTCCAGCGGTTTTGAGATTGAACCTTGGTGTTACTAGGTTAATATTGAGGGCGGATCTGGTAGTGCGAGTGGGTTTGTGCAGGCAGATTTTGTTTGCCAGATATCTCGGGGCTGAATTTGTGAGGCATTTGAAGGTGATGGCTAGGGTGTGTAGTGTGATTCTGTCACGGATGGGCAGACAGCATTCTTTCTGTGGGCGGAGATGTGACAGGATCTGGGTAGAGCGAGCGCAGCTTTTAGTGAATTGTTTTGAAGTACCTGAAGTTTGTTTAGATTCTGTTCAGTCGTACCAAGGAATAATGTTTTTCAGTAATCCATGTTAGAAAGGGCAATTGCTCTAGCTAACGTTAGGCAACTGCTTGTGGATAGGAATGGTTTGCAACTTTAGATCAGTTTGTTAATGTAGGCCATGGAGGCTGTGACACTATTGCCCTGTCTTTTGAGTGAGAGGGTTGAATCAAGAAAAACCCCTAGAGATGTTATCTCTTTGGAGACATAGATCCTGTTACCATCAATGACAAAAGATGAGTATCTTGAGTCAAGTTTGTTTTGGCGTGCCTGAGTTCCCACCATCTTGTCGTCATTGAGGCAAAGACTATTGGTAGCCATCCAGGCTTGGATTTCGCTGTAGATGTTGTTTAACAGTTTTGAGTCATGATCGTAGCAACCAGTGAGTGGAATGAGGACTTGTGTGTAGTCAGCATAATTTGTATAGACAACACCCAGCTTATCTAGGCGGTCGAAGAGTAGCTTAGTAAAAATATTGTATAGTGTGGGCGACACACAGGATCCTTGTGGGACACCACACAGTATTGGAGTAGGATCGGCAGAGGGATAAGGGGAGAAGACTCTAGTAGTCCGGTTGGAGAGGAATGATTTCATCCAGTCAGATGCATTGGTGGAGAATGCCGTCGCAGTTTCGAGGTATTTGGTGAGAATTTGGAGATCGACAAGGTCGAAGGCAGCGGAAAGATCTAATAGCAGGAGGACTGCTAGCTTGCCGTTATCCTTTGCCTTGTCCGTTTGGAACTTGAGATCCAGCAGTGCAGTCTCCGTACCATGTTTAGGTCTGAAACCCGATTGCCTGAGACCTAGGAGTTGGTTCTCCTCCAGATGCTTCTGGATTTTCAAGTAGGCCACCCGATCCAGGATTTGTAGTAGGAACGGGATGGTAGTAATGGGCTTCCCTGGGTCTTGCCCGTCCAGCTGAGAAGCTGCATGTTGGCGAAGACCCTGAAGAGTAGGACACTCTCTCTGGCCTCTGCTGAAGTCTGCCCTTCAGGGGCCACCTTCTACCAGTAAAGACTGCAGCTCAGGATGGTCTTTAGGATCCAGATCTCCAACAGGGGTCAGGTCTTCTTCCAGTTCTGAATCTTCAGCAGCTGATTCAACCTTTCCTGGTTGTCCCTCACACTCAGCCTCAGCTGGTGGAGCAGTCACGTGTGTGACTGTGGATAGTCCTCTCAGGGATGTCCTTCTTGATAGCGCAGGAGTGCTTTCTGACTTTTTCCTTAAGAGCTTCGGTTTCCCCTTTGTCTCATTCTTCCTTGAAATAGAAGTTAGTAGCTTCTGTGGGCTAGGTGTTGTAGATCATTCTGTAACATCCTCTGTAGAGCCATCTAAGGTACTCTCCCTGGCCCTCCTTGTGTACTCCTGTTTCCTTTTGCTGGGAGGCCTGGGTGTGATGCTGGAAATGCATTGGCGGGACAGGGCCTCTGTATCCTTGTCGTTTACTGCTTTTTATCGTGTGTTCTGTCATGTTTTCCGCGCAGAAGTTCATGTGGGACTCCTGGCGGTGCAGCTCTCTCTTTTGGTTTGGTGTACAGACGCATGGGATACCCTTATGGCACCCATGGGTGGGGGTGCAACCATGTGCCCCTAATGTATGTTTTTGGGTACCTGTGTGTGGCCCACACAGCAGGGTATGGGGCTGCTGGCAGCTCCATGCTGGATTTGACAGTTGCTCTGAGTATCCTACATTTTGGGGATGCCAAGTCCCTGCCATTAGAATCAGTTGATTCCTGATAGGAAACAAGATGGCCCCTGTGGCCTCCTGCTTTCTATTGCCTGCTACCTTGTTTTCCCAAAGTCCTGGGAAGCCCTGACTCTGCCCCTGCCCCTTGACTGGCTGTTGGTTGTAAGTTTCATATATGGTGTTGTGAAGTCCAGGTCAACTGGCTGGAGCCTTCCCAGTGACTGTATGTTGAGGGTACACCCTTTGAGTGGGACCTGGGTGAATGGAGTGTGTGACCAATATGCACTTCTTGTTGTGGATGACTGGTTTCTGCTGTTTGACACATTGACTGAGACAGCCCTGCCCGCAACTGGTATGAATGCAGTGTGGAGTGTTGAATGGCTGGGTACTTGTCCCAATACATGTAACTTGTTGTGAGTGTCTGGAGAGCAGTGAATGGCCTGAATGCACTATGCACCTGATTGGCTGCCTGCCTGCATCAATGCCCTTCTGACCGATTGGTTGCCTGAGTGTGACCCAGCAGAATGAATGGAAGATCAACTAGTATATCTGGGGGCCTCTCACTGCTAGAATTTGTGTTCAGAAGCTGATGTCCAAATTACGAAGAGTAACTGGAGTGAAACTGAACCTTGACCTTGAAGCCTTGCTGGAAGAGAAGAATTGCTGTTGCTCTCCTTCATCAATCTGAAAGCTGCTGTGTCTCCCAGGACTGGCACAGCGAGGACCTGGTAAGGCGCCCTCTTCCCGAGCTACGAGGGACCATCGTGCACCAGCTGATCTTTGCCAACGCTCCCTGGTAGACAGACCTACGAAAGGCTGCTGACCAGAGACGGGGACTGCCATGGAATCCTAAAGAGAAGCACCCGGACTGTTGTCCGCTACCGTCGACGACCGCCATCGCCGACTGGAGCTGCCATGCTCCCATTGCCTAAGAACTTTCAATTCACGGACACGCTCGTCTGCACTGCCGCCCGCCTTATCCCATCGGAGAAGGCCAGGTCGTCGACGGGCCGAGGTGTATCCGCTGGTGGGTTTCCCGCCACCCAAAGACCACAGAGACGCTGACGACTCGATGCCCTTGCTGGGCCACAGTTCTTCAAACTCTTTGTGGTCCAGAACTATCGACACTGAGGTGCCCCGCATGCCACACCCGTCTACGCTTCCCCATCGATGAGCACCGCTAGGGAAGAAGCTGCCACTTCACCACCGTAGTTCACTCTGTTCTTCGCCGGATGTTCGACGACCCGTGACTCCTGCTTTAAAGGGAGGGCACTCAAGAAGGGCCGTCGATTCCCCGACGAGGAACGCTACAACGCCAGGTACTTTGGGGTTGCTGAACTATTGGAAAGACTCTTGTGAACAATATATGGACTGGGCTTCTGATATATCTTTATTCGACAGGTTGCCCAGGTGTGGGGGATCTCCACACAGGACTGTGTCTAGGTATCGGGGCCAGTATTCTGGCAATTGTTCTAACCAACTGCTTTTCTATTATATCTATTGTCGGTTTCCTTTACGACCTGATTTGTTTGATATTTAACCATACAGTAGATGCACTTTAAAGAGATCGAGTAGTAATTTTGGTACCACGTAGAACTGTATAGATTTGCCATTATAGATCACCGAGTACAAAGTGAGTTATCGTGATATTGTACATAACCTTGAATATTAATTATATAAAGACTGTGTTTTAACTAATACAGTATGTGGACATTTCTTTGTGGGTGCTTGGGGACTACACTGTACTTAGGAACCAGTCTGCATCACCTCCTGAGAAGCTAGATCTTAATTGCTTGTCCATTTCTACCGTAATAGTGAATCTTGGCTGGGGTCCTCTGTGCCTTTCCTCTACCATATAGAGAGCAGAAGTAGAGACCCCCCTCCAGTCTTTAAACTGGGGATGCTTGATACAACTCCAAGAGTTTTTAAGTCATTCCCCAACAAGACTCTCCCAGGCACCTCAGTCTGCACACTAACAGGTATCTTGACAGTCATGTTGTTGCACTGGATAAGAGCTGGTAGTCTAGGATGCATTTGGACAACAGGGCCTCCAGCAAGCTTAGTGAGGCTTCTTGGTGCCTTAGCAATATCCTCAGCCTTGAAAAAGGTAATGCTGGCCCCAGTGTCTCTAATGTCAGGGGTCTCCTGACCATTTACAAGTGCACTGTCCTTGTAATATTCTTTTGTGTAATCTGGAATTGAATTATAGACATCTAAATTCTGCTGTTCCCACAGACCCAGGGACACTAAAGAAACACTTGCAGAGACTCCAATGGGGTCTTTAACCAGTACTTGAAACTTACCACTTGTCATATGTACTTCGTCCTCTGGGGAAAAGGCTAATGAGATGGTGTGGACCCCTGAAGGTTTACCCTTCCATCTGGGATCCCCTTTCACATGGTCAGTAGACCACATTTTCCAAATATGTTGACACATGGGGGTCTCTGCTGACATCCCTCTGGTTTGGCACCAGAGGTTTCACTAGCCTGATTCGGTTTCCCTGGTTGCTTACCCTTCTCATGTTTGGGGCCTTCTTTTGGATTGGAGGTATTAGAACTCTCTTTGACATCTTTCTTGTGTTGTTTCCCATCATCCTTCTTCTGAGTTGCACCAGAATCTGTGTGAGTGGCCCTGTTGGCAACCCACAAGTTAGCAGCCTTTTCTAACTTCTTTGGATCAATTTCTTTGAGTCAGCCAAGAGCTGTCTCATCTCAGGAGAGCAGTCATCAAAAATAGATTCTAACAAAAATAGATTTCTCATTCCTTCAAAAGTGTTAACTCTCTAACCTTTTGCCTAACCATCTACATTTCTCAAAGATTCACACACCCAGGTAGCCCAAGGGGTAGCATCATGTTTTTTTGAGGGTCCTAAACCTCTTAAGGTACTTGGAAGGAGTTTTCCCAAATCTAGCTAGCTTTACATGTTCATACTCCAATCTTTCATGTTCCCCCACCTCCATTACAGCATCGGTTGCAACCTGGGGAGCCTAGACAAAAGCCAAGGAATCAACTGATTCCCTGTGAAACCCTGAATTCCATAGTTATTTCTAAAAGCAGCCAACCAATCTAAAATATCAGGTCTCACCACATACAGACTGACAGCTTCTTTAGGCATGCAAGGCCTCTTAGGACTGGAAGACCTAGCAGACTCTGGGAGAGAACCATTTTCAAGAGACAATTTCTTCATTTCAAGTTCATGATTCAATTCCATTTCTCTGAGCCTGAGTTCTTGATGTTTACTTCCAGTTTGCATTTGCATTCTTTTGCAATTCCAGTCTCATCTTTTCAAGAGAGACACATTCTGCAATCAGTACTGGACCTGGTAGGGTCCTGTGGTTTTAACCTGAGGACCTAAAGCTAGTAAAGGTGCAGTGGTTCTCACTTCCTGAGACTCCCCTGACTCTTCTAACTCATCAATAACATCACAGCCTGACTCTGAATCATTATCATCCTCATCAACATTATCCACATTTGCTGGGGGGATAGGGGTTATAGATCTTCCTCCCAGTCTTTGATGATTCAACAATTTCTCAATCAATTCATTTTTCTTGCCCTTAACATAGAGAGACCTGACTTTACACATCACTTTACGCATATCTTTCAGTTGATCTACTGTAGGAATGATCAGGGCTTCCTGTTTGAAGTGATCCATATCTTGCATTATAAAACAATTGCTTCACTAGTGTTGCTTAGCCTTGTTAAGGCTATTTGAACAAAAGTAATTGCAGCACTCTCAGTGTAATAACTATACTTTATCTTCACCGCTGTACACCAGTGTTAGGCAGAATTGCATGCAGTACCCTCTGGGACCACCACAAAAAATTAGGATGACAGGTGTTAGCCAACCCAGGCTTATCTCAAGTGTGAATGTGAGCAGTACAAGTAGTTACAAAGAGGACTTTCAATCACAGTGGTTCAAGTAGACACTTATACTCAATACTCAAGGTTTCTTGGTAAAACACTTATTAATTTATTACACAATCATTTAGAAAACATTTCACTAGTAGAAGACAACTTAATATTATATACCAATACACGTCAATAAAAAACTCTAAGATTTTGAGACAGTTTGAACTCCCCTGAATTAGGAGCAAAATGGCAGTTCAGTTACTTAGAAGTGAGCAAAAGGAACAAAAGTAAGTAGAATAGATCACATATACTTATTGAACAGTGCAAATAGTTTCAGTTCACCAGAGGAGTTCAATTCAAGTCAATAGGCCAGGTCAAATTCAATGGGCTATTGTTCTTGATAGGAAAGAGCAGTTCTGGTATCAAACGGTAAAGTCTTTTAAAAAGTTCTCAGAAGTAGTTTAGGCGAAAAAGGATCATTTGTCGGGTCACAAGCTGATTAAGCCTGAAAGTTGGGAAAGTTTAATACAAACTTTCACTGCGAGAGTGGAGTTCTCTCAATCGGGTTGGCACAGAAATAAATGTTGATGAAGTTGAGGTTCCTGGCAGGTCCTGCAGATCTTGCTGTTCCTGAGCCTCATTCTTGGGGACAAGAGGGAGGACATCGGAACTCCTGCACTGCACGGGATCATTGAAGAAAGCAAACAAGATGGAGTCACTTCAGTTTCAGTAGTTGTAGATTCAAGAACACAAACTGGTGTCCATCTCCATGGTTAATCCTAACCAGCCATGAGAATGGTGTCCAGGTGTCTTATGAGTTGATTGGTCCCACCAACTCATAGGAGGAAGCCGTCCTTGAAAGAGCTTCTCTGTTGAATGCAGTTTGGCCATTCGGACCTGCAGCAGGGCTTCACCGGGCAAAGCAACGGTCCAGGAGTTGCAGCAGCCATCCTCTTCCAGCTCGTCTTCGGTTCTTTCGTTCCAGTGGTCGACTCTGCTTTCCAGTCCAAGAGACTCGCCTTTTAAACAGTTTTCTCCCTTTAATTCCAGCCTAGCTGACAATCACCCAGCAGGGTGGCTGTCCTTGCTGGACAGTCAGCCAGCCAATCATGCCAGAGTGCATTTAGGTCTCCTAGTAGACTAAGCACAGGGAGTTCTGGGCACCTCCTTCACTTCCTGCCCACCCCAAACACTCAAATGCCAGAAGGGGTCTTCAGTCCTGAAGCCTGCCAAAGGCACACAAACAAAATGACCAAACCTGGTTTGGTGCGCAGAGACAAACACTAGAAGGACCTTTCCTAAAAGAAATGGCAAAAAAAGAAGACCAGGACCTGTTTAAACAAAGGGGCTTAAGGCGCCATCTTGAAAAACATGGCTCACGTGATTTTTATATACCAGTGTTCGCGGTCGGGAAAAATCATGGTAGTTTGTTGTAAAACCACTGCCACCAGCCTTTTCAATAGGAAAAGATAGCATTTGACTGCTACATGAGTATTTAGACACAGGGGAACTATGTAACCGCTACAGCACTCCATTGTAAGATGGTGTGTGCTGGGTGTAGTAATTTGGAAAGACTAGTAGTCAATTTCACTTTACATTCTCTGGGAAACAGTAGTTTATCCCAGAGAAAGTGTTTAAACCTTTGGGAAGTCTAAAAGACATTCCTCTGTTACTGCCCTGAGGGTGCTGTGTAACACATGTGAAAGATGATGCTTATGGAGTTATCTAAAACACCATAATCAAAGAACACAAGTGAAAAACACACATCAAAATACATGAAAGAGTGGGGAAAAAGGCTCACACTCTTTCCAGGTAAAAAATCAAGTCCCGAAATATCCAGCAACTTTTCTGGGGGTCTCTAAGGTGAAGGAAATTAGCACTTTTATGAGAATTCTCCCTAACACCCCAAGTCCATGGATTTTTACTCCCCCAAATGTTGCCTCTGTTTTGGTCGCATTCATTTGCCACTCTATCTCAGGTAACCCACACCTACCTCATTATGGGGTCTAGACTTTGGGTTTCATCACGCTGAAACTCCCAATTCACCATCCCACACAACACAAGCTGCAATCAAAGGTGGCAGCTTGTCCGCTCTGATGTCCCTGTGTTATTTTAAGAATCTGTCGTTGAGGGGTTTTCATACATGTTTATTTGTTCCATGCCATTTTGCTCACCAAATAAAAGTGTATGAGCTCCCCTTCAATGGTTAGATTGCATTCTGTTGTGCTGCTATGATGTGTATTTGTTAGACATCTTGCAACATATTTATAGTGTTTTTTACAAGTATTCTCCTCTACTAAAAAAACTAGTTTTCAGTCAAGATCCAACACTTGAAAACATAATGTGCAATTATCTTTCTCCTTCCGCCGGAGTGTCTAAACACTCTCAATTGTTTATCTGAATATTGTACATGACTGGCATGTGGGCTTAGCATGTGCACTGGCATTACATTTTTGAGAGAGTGCTCCCTCTTCTTTGCTACAACAAATTACAGAATATGAAGGAATGCCTGCATCTGCAGGAATTGCAGAATTTCAAGGATTCCATTTGTTTAATATTAAGCAGTTACTACAAATTTAACGGAAAAGGTCACTGAAAGAATCTGTAAGGAGGAAATATGGGATCTATATGGCAGTTGTCACCCAAACACCATAAACAACAGTGAAAAAATAGTAACCAACTCAAAGATCTATTAAAAATAGGATCTACGGAGACCACCAAGGGGCATGGACCAAGATGGCCGTGTAAAGACAGAGTTTCGCCACACACTGTCTGACAAGAGAAATATTTGCTTTGCCCCGGCAACCAGAGAAGCATTTCCTAATGTTTCATTGCCAGCAGAAACCCCAGGCACACACCCAGTGCGGAGCCGCAATGAATCGTGTGCTCCCCGGTGGTAGTGGAGGCAGGCAGACCAGGCAGCATGAGCAGCGAGGTGGGAATCTCAGGCTGGACAGAGGACCCATGGGGAGGCAGCTGTGGCACCCAATCCCCCACTGCAAACAGGCAGAGTGCTGGCCTGGCACTGAGGCAGTGGGACAAGAGGAGATCCAGCAAGGAGACGGCCACGCAGCAGCCTGGACGGCAGAGGCAGCTTGTGCCTTGGGATGCGAGATGCACTCCAGGTGAGGACCAGCCCTGGGCCCGAGTGGTGAAACCTTACTAAAATTGGGCCCAACCACAGTCATTGAATGGTAGGGCATGGTCTCCCACACTGCGATTCACAAGTGAGGCAAACCAGAGGGGTGCCAGTCGCTGACAACAAACTGGTTTGGATGTGGCCCTGGAGATGCGGTGGGCCCACCAAGAACTTGGGACCAGGTTTCCCTCACCGTCTCCCTGCCCACAGAGCCACTGGTACTGCAGCACACAACCAGTAGGCTAGTGCAGGGCCGCGCAGGGGAACAAGAACTCAGAGCACTGGAGTTGGGGATTGAACTCCAGAGGACAGGGGTGCAGGGGATGTCCATCCCCCAGCGGCGTGGTCAGACTAGCGCAACTGACGCTTCGGACCCCTGAGGACATGGGCACAGGGAGACACAAGGTGCTCCCTGAAACATCTTTCAAGCACAGTAGGAGCCACAGGAGAAGCCAACACCAGTGAGTATCAAACTCACTGCACTGGGAAACACCAGAAGCAAGGAGGTGACCACGCAGGGCCCAGTCCAGCAAGGGGGAGCAGGGCCAGGCATCGGCCTGACCCGAGACAGTCACCATACATACATCCACACTGAAGAGACCTGGGGCCTCATTACGACTTTGGAGGAAGCCATGCCCTTAATAAGGGCATGGCTGCCTCCAAAACCGTGTCCGGGTCCGGGTTCCCTGAATGGGGAAATACCAGGGCCCTCATTACGACCCTGGCGGAGTGGGTTTACGCCAGCGTTATTCGCGGCGGACCCGTCCGCCCTACTACGAGTTCCCGTAGCGCCATGGAACGTTTTCCGCCTGGTTTTTCCGGGCGGAGAAATCCATGGCGCTACGGGACCTTGATGTTAATTACGCCACCGTATTTTGCGGTGGCGCAATTAACGCCTTCCCCACTCCCATTATACCCTATGGGGCAAAAATGGGAATGGGGAAGGGTAAAATGGGGATTGGGGATTTACCGCCCCGCCAAGGTCGGCATGGGGCGGAAAATCCGCCAACCTCCATGGCGCTATCGGCAGCTTTCCGCCGTGCTCCGCGGTGCATTTAGCACCGCGATTTCCGCCAGGGTCGTAATGAGGGCCCAGGCCATTCCGAGTATGGAGTGCCCGGTATTTCCTCCTTCAGGGAACCCGGACCCGGTCCTTCCCCATTCCCATTTGAGCCCCCATAGGGCTCAATGGGAATGGGGAGGGATCTAACAATGGGCCCATTCGTAATGGGCCCGTTGTTAGCTCCCTGGTCCCCTCGCAGGACCCGCTATGGACATCTGGAAAAACCAGACGTCCAGAGCTGGTCCTGCGAGGGAACCTCGTAATATTGTGGAATTGGTTTAACGGCGCCGGCACCATTAGCAGCGCCGTTAAACCCATTCCGCAATAGTTATAATGAGGCCCCTGGAGTACGATTCCACAGCAGAGGGGTCCTTGGTTGGGGATACAATCCCTACATCGCTTCAGGAGACAATCAAGGAGGGACCCAGGTGACACGCCGAGCAAGAAGGACACCATGGCTGAGGAAGAGATGACCTAAAAGACATTTTTCAAGAAATCAAGGCTATTCAGACAGACATCCAAGCTTCAATATGTGACCTCAAGGGAAGAGTGCATACATTTGAGGACAAAATGGAAGGAATGGAAAATAGCCATCTGCAGGTTGACCTTCTAAATATGAAGTATGAAGCACGGCTAACAGACCTCGAGTCCCGTTGAGAAAATATGTTGTTGAAACTGGACGACTCGAAAACAGGGAGCGTCGCAACATTGTATGCATTCTTGGGGTTACAGAAGAGAAGTGAGAGACGGCTGCAGATGTGGGGAGGAAGGTACAAGGTATAATTAATTCCAACTTCATGGCAGATGGAGGGAAGGATGTCCAGTTGGAGAAGGCCCATAGAGGTGGTGGTGAAGGTGGTAGGGACCCAAGGTCGATAGTGGAAGTGGAAGTGCTTGATTAAGCCAAGCGTCAGGGCAGTATTCAATTCAAGGGAGATATAGTCAAGGTATAGATAAAGACGGAATAGACATAAAAACACCAGGAGAACTCTTGACCCTGTAAATATGTCAAGGTACTTTCACCATCGCTTCATAGCAATGCTGCATTTTATCTGCAATAAAATGATCCCTCTGCTCAGAGAAAATAATATCAATCCAAAGGAGCACAACACATCCACATGCCTTTGTGGATAAAAAATGCTTCAAAATATGACCATGATTGTGACGCCACTGTTTTACAGTTTGTTGAAAAATACATTACCTGCGATATCACTTCAGACAGAAGCCACATATACTGACTTACATACACAAGTGTTATGCGTCCAAAAACATAAAGGTGGCAAATACTGCCGACATAGATATACAATCAAAGGGACATACTATACCAAATGTTTCTTTGGCTTCCCTAGACCAGTGTGGAAAAATGGACAAGTAAATAGCTTGATGTCTTCTGTTAAACACAGCGTAAAAAGGCAAATCCCCTAAAAACATGTACAACATTAAAAGGGATGAAGCATCCAAGTACATCAATGATTACAATGAAATAATTGCCCTCTTGTGGATTGCAAACATAGACATACAATTCCACTGCTGTTGCAGTATATGTCACACCAAAGCTGAAGAAAACAGAGCTTAAGGACCTCTATGATGACATATCATCTGACAAAACACTCTCACAGAAATTGTACAGCTTCAGTTTAATAATTCTCTCCCATAGAAGCTGCAGACGTCCTAGGAAGCTGCAGACGTTTTACAGGTTCAGCCTTATATGGCAAATCTGAGGACATTGTCTGGCTGAACATTAGACCAGCTTCAACCTGAAAAAGAGTACTAAAATCCTATCAAGAGATAGAAAGCAGAGCCACAAATGATCCCAACAGCCAGGACATTGAAAAAAAAAACATTTACTTGACACATATTACCAAACAAAAGTACTGATTTGGAAAACATGTGTCTGTACGACATTGCCCATACTGACACCAACAAAAACAAGATCACACCAAATGAGACAACTGACAAATATTCAGTTTCAATTTGTGAAGGAAGCCTAGTGAAACTAACCAAATCAAGTCTAATTGATATTGATATTGATATTTTATTTGTATCGCGCTCATACACAAGTGTTTCAGAGAACGACAAGGAAAGGGAGGGGAACAAGGTAGAACAAAACAACGATCTTACTAGGCCCAGTGATATTGAGAGCGTGCAAGTGCAGGGCAAGGGGGAAAGTGCTTGGGAGGGGGGGGAGAAGTGGAAAGTGCTGAGCAATGGAATAAATACAATTTAAAAATAAAACAGCAGTGGTAGTGGAGCCAGCAAGTGGCAAGTACCGAGCTGACTGTAGGGTTACAGATACAGACCCAAGTGCAAGGAATTGCAAGGAGGCAGTATGGGAGGGGTGCAGGGTGAGCAGTTACCTGGGCCCAAAAGTCAAATGGTAACCAGGTGCACGATGCGGAGGCAGACAGATCAGCAGGGGAGAGGAGGAGCAAAGTCAGAAGATAAGAGGAAGGTCTTGAGGTGTTTCCGGAACCAGAGATGGTTCTCCTCAAGTTTCTGAGTGGCAGGGAGGCTTTTTCAGAGGGAGGCCCAGGCAAAGACAGAGATCTCACCCCCGAGCTTGTTTCTTTGAAACACGACTGACCGTGAGGGAGTTACAGGTAGAGGAGTGAAGAGTTTGGGAGGGGAAGGTATTTAAGGATGAACAGCTGAAGTTATTTTGGACCCAGGCCCCATAAAGCCTTGTGGAATGGGTCTTAAATATAATACATTAATCATGTATGTTATCATTTAAACCTCCACAACACAGAGACCTGTATTACATGGCCCTACTCCAATGCTTTAAACCTTGGAGACAAGGAAAATAGTATGTGACTATGACTCATTTGAAGTTGCATTTAAAGCAAATGAAAGCAGTATAACAAATGACAATTTCAAACAATACAAGCGAATGTTGGACAATGAATGCCAACAAGAGGAAGACAGTGAAGCTCAACTAGACAAAGACACTCTTGAGGGCAGTCAACCATCCCTTGCAGGAAGGGAAGCCAAGACCCACTTGGAGAGCCACTCATTCTAAATGTAGCAGAAATAGCCATGACTGAGGTAGAAAATACCACGCATCAATATAAACAATCTGAGGAAGACTTGTCAGTTCTGTAATCTCAGCTAAATGATGAACAACTCACCATTTATCTAGAAGTCACTCAAGAAATTGAACATGGTTTTAATCATGAAACTAGTAATCTATAGTAATCAAGTGCAGAGCTAGCCCCATATATGGGAGATATCAGAAGGGGTTTCTGTGAATGTCACTTATTCATAATACAACACAATGTCCCTGCAGCACTGTGTCACAAGGTCACAAGGAAGATGTCGATAGTTCTTGCCAGCTGTCTGTAATGTGGTGCGAAATACCACCCACATTCTGATAACACAGACACATATTGGTGTTTGCCTTTGATATGCTATTTTTTTATTTTTTATTTTACTTGATTCAATTTACAACATTTTTTTTACAAGAAAATGAAACATTTCCCATCCTTTCCCACTTTGATATGTCCGTTCCAACTTAAGGAAAAGGAAAGACCGGGGAGACAGAGAGCGAAAGAAAGAAAGAAAGAGGGATTCCTTGGCACCTGGCTGGTTGTAGACATGGGGGACAAGACGGGGGATCAGTCTCCCTTCCGATCTAACGAAGAATAGGAAGGGCTCTCAATCAGGTCTCATTCTTGATCTTCGAGTTTCAAGTTCATAAAAAATTGCGAGACCGCAATCACATAAGAGGTATTATCTCCCTCTATTAGTCTGTTCCACCAGTCCTCTTCTCCACATATAGTCGACTCTTTGAATATGTGTGCAAAGTGTCTGCTTCTCAGATTCATCAAGTTTGTACATGACAATAACAGGTGTCGCAGTGACTCAATTTGATCTTTCTTTTTACAGAAACGGCAGCTGTTTTCCAACGAGATTTTTTGTATCGCTCTGATTTCATTTGTTGGCAGGAGGTTCATTCGGAAACGCATATACATGTTTCTCAGACATCTATT
Organism: Ambystoma mexicanum; assembly: GCF_040938575.1. Classification (NCBI taxonomy): domain Eukaryota; kingdom Metazoa; phylum Chordata; class Amphibia; order Caudata; family Ambystomatidae; genus Ambystoma; species Ambystoma mexicanum. Next base: position 478,800,052 of record NC_090933.1, on the reverse strand, counting down.
TGGGAACTTTTTTAGATAGTTCGACATATCATTTATGCTCCTTGTTGTTGGTGGCTGATGTTTTATTAGTTTGCTCCTGTTTTCCAGAGATGTCGTCTGAATCCAGTCTCGTTCCCACAGTTTTTGTTTAACTTTGTCTGGGTTTTGTATTAGCTCTTCCTCAGAACTATCTATCTCATCCAGTGTTTTTTGATTTTCTTTCACCCAGTTCGTTAGCAGGTTACTTCTTTGATCTTCGAATTCGGTGCAGATAATAGTCTCTACATTTGGGCATTTGCTGATTTTCATCTTTCTGTGTAGCATTATTGTATTTCTTACCAGCATCGACTCTAGAGATTGTAGGCCCAGTTCTTGGCATGTAGTTGGGACAGGCGTTGATGCTGGTAAGTTCAATGTACTTCGCCAGAAGAGCCCTTCAATGCGCTTCCAGAATTTTCGTGGAATCATCAGCATGGCGTCTGCGCCATATATTAGGGAAGGAACCACTTTTCCCTTGTAGAATTGAATCAAGGGGATTGTTGTGAATTGACAGAATCTTCCGTCTATCACTTTGGCCTGACTTGCCAGCTTCTTTGTTGTTTCCAACAGATGTTTTTGCATTGGACACTCTTGTTTGTTGTTACTAAGAATCACCCCTAGATACTTAAATTCCTTCACCTGTTCAATCTTCTCCCCTTCCAGGGTCCATCTGAAGTTTTCGGTACGAGTGTTGTGTTTTTCCATGGTCATGACTTTGGTTTTGGTTTTATTAATTTCCAAGTTGTTCTTCTTTATATAGACTGCCAGCTCGTTTAATTGGCGCTGAAGGCCAATCGGCGTGTAATCCAGTAAGGTAAGGTCATCCACGTAAAGTAGTCTAGAGATCTTAGATCTTCCTACTGTCAGTGGAAATGAGCGGATCTCTAGTTCTCCATCTTTAATTTCCCAGAGGTATGAATTGAATAGCGTCGGGGCGAGGGGACACCCTTGCTTTACTCCTCTGGCCGTGGGAATTGGTTCTGAAAGGAGCCCTTCTCGGTTTAAGCGTACCCTAATAGAAGTGTTTTGGTGAAGAGCTCTAATGGGTTCCAAAATGCCTTCCGGCTGCTTTTGCTCTTAGTTTTTCCCATAAGATTTCCCGGTTGACCTGTCGAAGGCCTGGACCAGGTCAACAAATGCCAGATGGATTTTTGGACTTCCTTCATGGATCTTACTTTTTAAGATGCTAAGCAGCAAGATGTTCGGAGCCGTCCCTGAGTCCTTCACAAACCCAGATTGGAGAGGGTCTTCATTGTCAGAGGCTCTTGCCCATTTTTGAAAGTTTTCCAAAAGTAATGAGCTGAAAATTTTCCCGACAACGTCGAGGAGTGCTATTGGGCGATAGTTCTTGGGTTCCTCTCTTGGTCCATGTTTATAGATTGGTACAATAGTTGCAGTTGTCCATGAGGTGGGTATGGATCTGTGTAGTGTGCAGTTCTTTACAACCTCATGGATAAATTCAGTCCATTCTTCTTGATGTTCTTTTAGGTCGGCGTTTGTGATGTCGTCTGGCCTGGGAGCCCTTGAATTGTTCAAACGAACCAGTTTTCTCTTGATATCGTCCCGCTCCCACTTTGTCACCAAAAAGGTATTAGAGGTTGCTGGAATTGTTGGATTATGCCACCCGACTTTCTGGAATAAGTTTCTAAAGTGCTTCATCCAAGCATCTTCTCCAACAAAATTGTTTATTGAATTTGTTTGGATCCCTGACGTTGTTCTTATCAAGGTCCAAAAGTCTCTTGATATCCTGCTACATACCATCTTCAGCATTGCGGCTGCGTCTGCTTGGGCAATTACTGCTCTTTGATGCCGTAGCCAGCTTTTGTATGTCCTTACCACGACTTTTACTTTATTCGCCATCTCAGGAGTATGTGTTTTACTTGCAAGGCGTTTTCTTAGTTTTTTCGTCTCTTCCACAATGCATTTATTAAATTTGTGTATGTGGGTTTTTATCTTGCGGTTTGGCCACACTTTTTTTTCTTTTCGTAAACTTTTAACAGTGGATGGTAATCGATGTTATCTTTTTCGTTTTTCGGCCCCCTTTGCCGCTTTAATTTGCATATGGTAGTATAAGTGCCTGTTAGTTCTTCCACTGCGTTTGCCGACAGTCTTAACCTTGTACCTCCTTTACACTCCTCAATCTCGGTGACTATTGTTGGCCTGGGACTCCTCGTGTTGGTCCATTTTACTTTTAATAAGTTATGGTCACTATTAGATGTTTTCACCACCTCAAAATCAACCATAATCCTCAGCATTTCATTTGAGACCAATATGTGATCTAAATTTGCACTCTGGTTGTTTCTTTCCCATGTCGGGATTAGTAGGCCATTGCTGAGCATTGATGTTTCTAAACTGTGAAGATCCCATGCTGACATCACCTCCTTCCATAAGTGGCCTCGGACCATATTTAGTGGGACTTTCTTCATCGTACCATTGGCAATGTTACTTTTAGGCCAGACCGAGTTAAGGTCCCCACAAAGAATAATACATTTGGGCGCCCATTCTAAGTGTGTTTTTTCTAATATGCTGTCTACTAATTTCAAGAAGTCTTCATTCTTGATTGCTGCAGGGTTCCAGTAGGTGTTTATCAAAACCACTGTCTCGTCCTTTGCAATTTTTTGGTTGTTGGTATCCGTCGATGTTTTTGTCCATTTTAGAACGGATACTTGGAAATGGGAGTTTGACAATTCCGTTTTTATATGTTGGATTCCTACTCCAGATCTGATGGCTGTCAGTAAGCCTGACGATGGACGGCCTTTTCCAGAAAGCGTTGCTGGGGATAGGAAGGTTTCATATCCCTCCAAAAAGGGTTTGTTAGTTAGCCATGTCTCTTGGAGACATAAGATGTCAAACTCCCCAAGATTGACGTCGCTTATTGCCAAGAGGTGACTGAAACCTCTAGTATTCCAACTTCCCATTACAATGGTATCTTTCCCTTCTTCCGACCCTCCTCCATGCACTTGATCCATGCACACCCTTACTTCTCTGAATGGCTAGTTCTTCTTAGTTAATGCTTTTGAAATCCACGACCATCTGGAGAGAGCACCTTGTTCTTCATCGTTAGGGGTGTTTGTGGTTGTTTGTCCATTTTCCCTGGGTAAGTCTTCTTGTGCAAATGTTATTGTCAGGCCCCGAAGAGGACCCTTGGGGTGTCTTCCATTATTCAGAGGGTCCAAATATGGAGTTTTCACCGTTTCAACTATTGTAGGATTTCCTCTTTGGGTCGCCCTCTCCTTAGTATCGAGCTGCGTTGAGTTTGTGGACTCTACCTCTTTTTGTATCGACCTTTCGATTGATCTAGATAGGGGTCCTTTTGAACGGGCCAGCACCTTCTCTTGTTTTGACTGTGTGTTCTCTTGTGTTTCCAGTTTATTGTTTCCGTGCTGCAGTTTTTGGCTTCTTAAATAGCACTCACACAAGTCGTATCCCAGCATTTGGAAACTTTCCAGTTCCCCTGTTATCATTGCTCTAATTAATGGAGAGGGGATGTGTAGATAGACACAGTCTCTTTTCCCCGAGGTGCTGAATTCCACAAATCTGATGTCACCAGAATTAATCTGCCTCAGGTTTTTTCATTAGGGCCATTATGTTCTTCCTATTCAATATCAATTTATCTCGTATGTACCCCACACGTTCAAGTTTGAAAGACCTTTCACTTCCAATTTTTGTGCTGTATGGGATGTAAGCATCTTTCTCATTTTATGAAATGTTATTTCTTTTATTTCTTGGGTTTCTCTCGTGGCTTGAGTCTCTTGAGATTTTTTTTTTAATGTATTCTTTCTTTCGCTTATTAACAGATTTGACTTCCTCCCAAGACTGGGTTTTCATATGTCTTTTTGTACTTAATGAACTGCTCCTGTGTTTCCTATCCCATGGGTCAGATTCTTTCTCTCTGGAGTCAGTCCATCTTTTTTCTATTCCTATTGTTGGCATTTTGTCCCTTTTGCTAACCGTGGGTGCCCCAGCAACTTTGTCACACCTTTCTTTTAAGGTGAGAAAGGGTCTTTTTTGGTCTTTTTCTGCGTTTTCATTAGTTTTGGCTCCTTGTTCTTTTGTCGCACATTCCAGTTGTTGCATCTCTAAACTGGATTCGTGGTCCCCAATCTCAACGGAGTAAACCGACAGATCCATAATATCGATGCTCTCTTCCCGGTCTTCAATCTCCTTTTGTTGTCTGTTTAAGGGCGAATCTTGGTCTAATTTTTCTACAGTTGGGAGCTCTACTTCTCGAAAGAACACTGTTCGCTTTTTCACTTGTTCATTTGACTGCATTATTTTGTTCTGGGAGTTTGATGGCTCCTTTGTCATCTCCGTATGGACTAACTTTGTTTCTAACGTAACCACTCTGTGTCCAACTTTTTTTACATTCGTTTTCATTTGCAAAAAGCGGGTATATTGTTTGTTCCAATATTTGTGGTTTGGGTTGTCTTTGCTCTGGGTTCTCGTTTTGGGATTTCGCTCATTGAGTTTTGGTTTGAGGCTCTCTTACTCCTACACCCTCGACGGGCGTCGTACTCAGCACGGCTTTTTCCAGGGTCAAGACGATACACCCGTTTGTAGATTGTTTAGTTGTTGCACCCTGCGATTTTCCCCCTTGTTGATTTCTTACTTTTGTTTGGGGGCCTTTCTTATGTTCTTCTCGGACATTCCGAGGGGCGATCTCGCTCTCTTTTGTCATTTGGGTTTCACCAAGCTGGTTTCCTTCCTCTCTAACTGACTCTTTCCTGGCTACTTTAGGTGTATCCTCAGTCTGAGTGGCGGTTGAGTTGTTTTGCTGGGTATGCTTCGTCGCTTCTGTTTTGTTTTGTTGTCTGAGGTCTCTGTTTAATAAGCTATTGGATGTGTAGGGCTCCCCCCCTTGATCCCATAGCCGTGATAAAACCTTCCACATAGATAATTTTCATGTGGAGCATTGCTTCCAAGGTTAGTTGGTCCTTTAAAGTGTCATGTATGGACTCATACAGTTTGCAGAAGGGGTTCATTGCGATGTTTATTGCTGACATTATTGCGATAATGTCAAGTTTTTTTGTTGTTGGTTCTTTCTCATTATCAGTAATCACGGTTGAGGATCTTCTATTACGTGTTGGTGTGTTTTTCTCGTTTTTCACTTCCCTATTCAGAGGTCTTCTATTTTGTGGGGGGGATCTCTGGTGAGGACCGGGCGTAGAGCAATGTCCAAAATCATTGGGCCTCAGAGATTTTTCCGCTTGAAATTCCTCTTCTGTGTTTAATGTTTTTTCTAATGTATTTTCTTGATTTGTTTCCACAGGTAGAACGTCCAGTGTCAGATCCCTTGCATTATTTCCAGCTTGAGGTAGGATTTATTCTTTTATTGAAGTTATCGGGGCCATTTCAACGGATGGGGTCTCGTGTAATGAGTCCCTTGTGAGTCTCTCACCTCGTACTGGGTCGTTTTTGTATATTATCGACTCACTGGACTCGTTCAGTATATGTAGATCAGGCTCATTGTTACTGTCATGTATACTGACTACGTTTGGTGTGGACGTGCTCCCTTTTGCCAGTTGCTTCTGGCTGACCACGGAGATGTCACTAGTGTTTTCATGTATTTTTTCTAATTGTGGGTTGTTTTGTAGGGGCAGACTCTTACTAATCTGCTTCCACTGAAGTTCTGGGTCTTTAAAATATCGGATTCCTGATTTTAGGACTGCTCGTGGAGAGTCCGTTCTCATTCCTGACCATACGAACCTCAGCTCTTGTGATCTGTCGCTTGTATGGGAAACATCACCCTCCAACAACTCGGCATCTGACAGTTCTTCCATTTGACGATGTTCTTCCATCAATTGTTTTTTGAAAAATGTGGCTACTGAGTTTGCGTGATGCGTGTTTACTTTTAGTCTGGATATGGCTTTCCTCACCACTCTTTTAGTTTGTACACCAAAGGTGTTTTTCTGGGACGTTTTCCCGGTCGCTGGTAGTGACTTTGGCTTGCTACCTCTTTGTTTGTGACCCGATTTCTTTGGAGAGTTGGTTGATGGCAATTTCCTTGTTGTTGTCTTCCCCGCCCCAGCCCCATGAGGTTCATTATGTGCTGGTGAGTGACAAATATTTTCGGGATTGTTATCACTGAAATCAACCTCTTTTTCTGTGTTTACTGGTTCTTCTTTATCAGTCTCCTGATGTTGCTTGTTTTCTTCTAGAAAAGGTTCATCCAAGACGATCGTTGTGTTTGGACTCTTCGAGTCACATGTTGTTTTTTTATGTTGCATGCAGGCAAAGAAACGTGATTTTGGGGATAGCTGTCACCAGGTTCATCCCTCAATCCCGCAATCACTGTTTCCTTTATTGGACTCTCCCCAATATTCATACTTTCTTCTAAAAACGATTTGTCCGTTACTGTAATAGTGTCCGGACTCTTCAGGTCAGGACATGACCTTGGAGAGTAGACCTCTATGGCAATATTTATTAGGGAGTTTGTGTTTACAGTCTCTGTTGGCGCCCGTTGTTCAACCTGAAGAGCGTCCCTGGACTCCTCGCTGCCTGTTACATTCAAACTAGCGGGTGGCTCCGCTGTAGCTCCGGAAGCGGTGTGCGTGGCTTACCCCTCCCCCCCGACAACTGCTTTGTGTTCCGCGAGGCTCGCCTGCAGCGTGAACACTTCCCCGGCATCGACCGCCTTCGTTCCCCCCTCCGAGGCCTCCAGATTCAGTTCACTTTCACCCCCCCTCCTCCCTCGCCACCTCTTCCACAGTCTTCCCAGATGCTTCTCCTCCCAGACGGGGACTCGAAGTCTGCGGATGCTGCGGCGGCTCGACCACGAACAACCCACCATTTAGAGCCCCCACCTCCCCCTCTCCTCTGTCCGGTAGATTGGCCGCACGGGGCTTGTCTACAGTGGAGGGGTAAAGGGGAGGTTCTTGCCCAACGGGGGGGGGACGCATGTGTTTTCTCCTTCTGGGGGTCTGCCCGATGGTTTTGCGGGGGAGATGCTAGGGGAGGGGGTGGGCCCCTAGGGAGAGTGACATCAATGTTTAAAGTTTTTTCCGAACATTTAGGGTCACGCAGGCCCATACCTGAGAGTTCCTGTGTAGTCGCCGCCATTGCGGATTTTGCGAGAACAGGTCAGCGTTGGCGTGTAGGTTTTTTCAGGGGGCTCCTCAGGTCCAAGACTGAGTCCTCTCGACTCGATCGGCTGCTTCCCAAGGACCGCCCAGCCTCCTCCATGGTATCCGGGAGGTCAGGGGAAGCCTCCGCTCCCCGTGCTTCCATGGACTGCCACAGACTGCTTCCAATCTCAGCTTCCAAACTCTGCCTCTGCTCCGCGGACTGAGGTGGGTTTTTGTAGATTGGGTCCACCACAAGCACAGTAGAGATAGAGAGCAGACTTGACCACAGGGTGACTTCCACAGACTGCTTCCAACCTCAGCTTCCAAACTCTGCGTCCGCTCCGCGGACTGAGGTGGGTTTTGTAGATTGTGTCCACCCACAAGCACAGTAGAGATAGAGAGCAGACTTGACCACAGGGTGACTGCCACCGACTGCTTCCAACCTCAGCTTCCAAACTCTGCGTCCGCTCCGCGGACTGAGGTGGGTTTTTGTAGTTTGTGTCCACCCACAAGCACAGTAGAGATAGAGAGCAGACTTGCCCACAGGGTGACTGCCACAGACTGCTTCCAACCTCAGCTTTCAAACTCTGCGTCCGCTCCGCGGACTGAGGTGGGTTTTGTAGATTGTGTCCACCCACAAGCACAGTAGAGATAGAGAGCAGACTTGACCACAGGGTGACTGCCACCGACTGCTTCCAACCTCAGCTTCCAAACTCTGCGTCCGCTCCGCGGACTGAGGTGGGTTTTTGTAGTTTGTGTCCACCCACAAGCACAGTAGAGATAGAGAGCAGACTTGCCCACAGGGTGACTGCCACAGACTGCTTCCAACCTCAGCTTTCAAACTCTGCGTCCGCTCTGCGGACTGAGGTGGGTTTTTGTAAATTATGTCCACCCACAAGCACAGTAGAGATAGAGAGCAGACTTGACCACAGGGTGACTGCCACAGACTGCTTCCAACCTCAGCTTCCAAACTCCGCCATATAAACCTGAAGAAAGGGGGAAGGGAGGGAAAGCTCCTTATGCTGACTAGCCGAACAGTTGCATGCTGCATGCAGTTTTTCCCTGCTGATAACTCTGTATGCTGTGTATCTGCGATAAAAATACACGATGCTTGATTTACCACCTGGCTGTCTGATCTCCTTATTTGGTGCAAACTGAGTCTGCCAAGGGGTGGGGTGTTATCTGGGTCACCGCAGTGTACAACCTCATGTTGGTTTTAATGCGTCTCAGAATGCAAGAAGTCCTAAAAACCAACTATGAAGAACTGTTATTGTTTTCAGAGACCTCCTACAGTTAATTCTAGTTAAATGGCAACCTATTTTCAAAACATTAGGACACAAAGAATGCAGCAATACTCTCTGCAGCATTGGAAATGTAAACCTCTGGCTACATTTTCACAACAGAGAACTAACTACAACATGCACCAGTCTGCAGACCGCACATATGATAACATTTTAAAAAGTATTAGAACTGGGATTCTTACTAAAGATACAAAATCCATCTTAAATAGTAAACTAATCCATAAGCCATATGGGCTAAAACACATCTGCTCCTGATGTCATGGAACAATGAACTCAACAAAATTTAAAATGTCTGTCCTTAATGACAACCCTTGCAAGCTGTAGTCAATTCAATGAGACAATGTTTGAAAAAGAAATGCAACCGATACTGTATATCATGAGCACCGAGAAACTAAATGTGCACGGCATAACACTTCTTATGTGTCAGTAAGCAACAGCATGACTAAATAGCTTAGAAAAATGTATCTCCAATGCAGTCAGATTTGATACAATATTGACCTTGTGTCTGAACTGCGGAATCATTCTGAAACGTAACCTTGAGGTAGAACAAAGCTTAGTCAATGTAGCAATAGGTACAGTTGTTGGCTTCCTAACATATCCCCATGACAACAAATGTCAGTTTGTCAATATCAACTTTGAAAAACTAGCAGAAGTTAACAAAATTGGCCGGACAATAGGACATTTCCTTCTTTTCAACTATATGTACGTACACATTGAGCAATGTTCTCTGTCTCTTGCATATGCTGTTGCTATTCACAAATTACAAGGTTTAACCATAAATCAAGCATTGATTGACATTGGCAGCACAGTCCTTAAAGAAGGTATGAGTTACGTAGCTCTGTACACTCAATGCTCTATTCCTAATTAACTGTGATGCAAAAAAAGTCAATGCTGACATTCCTTGCATCCTGGAATACAACAGGCTACGGGCACTATCACCCCCCATCTAGATATGTACCCTGTACCTAAAAAAATAAACCTTTTAAAAAACAACTGATGGAAACAGAAGCTATGGTAGATTTTGCAACAATACCACTAAAATAATAACAACCAACTCCTGCATCAAACAATACAACCACAAAAATGTCTAGTACAAAATTAACTGCACATCCATCACAAAAGAAACACACACACGTCACTTCTGCAAAAACATCTGCAGGCCCATCAAACAATCCACAGACAGAACTATCTGATCCATTTAAATTCAGGAACTCAACTGGAATAAATTGTTATGGTAATGTGACAATACATATTCTTTTTCAATTGCCACCAATTGTTCACAACATTTACTTAAACAGCTTGGGCCAGTTGTGTTTCTAAATGCTTGTCCTACACAGAATTGCCACAAATATTCCTGACAGCACTTACAGTGTCTCAGGTATAAGGCAATTATTGGAATTCTTTGCAGGAATGGTAAGCTTCACCATAAAAACACAGGAAGATCCACAAGAATTCCTAATTTACTTACTACAAGTACTTGAAACCAAAAATATCCTTATGAATGTAATCTTCCAGATTTCATACATGTGGAAAGATACATGCACTCTCTGCAACCATATTTCACAAGGCCCCCTCCCTAATGAACAATTTGTATATGTATCCATACCAAATTCTGAATCCATTCCATTTCACCAGCTTCTGTAGAATGCAAATCATGGCATAATATGCACTTTTTGCAATTCATACAATTGTTCGACCATCCAAATAAACTCACATAGCCAATATGGCATACTAATGCTTCTAAGGTAGAATGCAGATGGTACCAAAAATAACTGTAAGCTTAGAGGCTTCACACGCGGCCAAGTATCTCTTGGAAAGAAAACCTTCACAACAGTAGGTTTAATATACCATGGTGGTGCCACAACCACTTGAGGGCTACACTGCACATGTGAAAAAGAAGTGGTTGGTTTGAATGTAACACTACCTATGTTACTCCAAAACATATGTTACCTACACATTAAACAAATGCCTACTTAATATTCCTGCAACCCAAATTTAGTCACTAAAATATAATACAATCAACAGTTAGACTATGCCAGCAGGTTTCTAACTATATCCATAATACTACAATAGCACTTTTGAAAGTCAATCTAGTTAGAATACGCCAACAGGTATCTAACTACTTGAGAAAAACCCTTAATTGTAAAGCACTTTAAATATGCCATCTCAATTTTTATATGACAAAACATCTTCTAACATCTAATGTAGTTAGAATACGCCAACAGGTATCTTAACAATTTCAAGCAATCCTTTAATTTCAACATACTTCAAACAAACATACTATCACCCTTACACTCACATAACTGTAATTGGTTGTTTTTTATCCAGTATTTTTCTGCCAATGACCCAAAAATTATGTAATGTCAAAACAACAGCAGTGTTTCCATACACTCAAGTTGTATCAAACGTAGTACATAAAATGTACTAAAAAGAAAATGTATATTTAAAACTGTATACCACTACAACTTTTGGACTATCATGCTTGATCAATTGTTCTGTTTTTTTCCACAACACTAAGTGACCACAGCAATTATAATCAACTACATATTATGTGAGCACTATACTCAATTGCAGTACAATCATAAGTACCATGTACAGTTCAATTACATCATTCCTTCATATTGTTTGTTTATTTGTTTATTTTTTTATTATGCGCACCAGACTCGTAAGTAAAAGGGCGCAGCAGTATGAAGATGCAAAGCTTACATAGTTACAAAATAAACGCCAGATACAGAATTTACATAATTACAGAATATACAGAGTATGCAAGTATGAGCAAAAGTAGTATGGCCTATATAGTTACAAAAATAAACAAAAATCAGTGTGCAAAAATACAGGTTGCAGAGAGATACCCTCCGTATATCACTGAGGCTCACAAGTACACCCGTTTACGTAAGAACTACCACTATTAACACAATATTACAAAATTGAGATGGGGTGACTAGGTCGCTCCAGCTGCGGGGATATCCTGGAGAGTTGGAGGCTATGGGTCGGTGGTGATAATGTGTTTTATAATATTTTTTCTGAAATGTAAGTAGGGTTGGTCAGCTCTCAGGTCTTGTGGCAGTGCGTTCCAGAATTTAGCAGCCTTTACAGGGAAGCTGTTACCACCAATAGTGGTGAGCTTGTATTTGGGTATGGTCAGGCAGTTAACATTACCAGTTCTGGTTGGTTTGAGAGAGGTTCTTCTCTGGAGTTTGTCTGTATATTACAAACACTTTGTACTCCCACTACATTACCTACAATGAATGTGCACATATTGCTATTATGGTGATGCTGGCCATACTCCTACTACATTACCTATAATTACAATACACATATTATCACTGTAGTGGTTGTGCCCAATGCACATATCCTGGGGGCCATGACTTTTTGCCATGGCCCCCAGAATCTGGCCAATGGCCACAACACAATGATTTATATAACAGGTACGTACCCAACACCATCAACACCGTCAACAAATAAAACTCACCAAGACCCTCCCGCAATCGAAGGGATGTCTGTGGACAACACAACCCTTTTTTCACCTATAAAACAGCTCCACATTACATTCATTATGCTTCACTATCATTTCTATACCATCTTCCAGTCATCAAATGACCCAAATGTCTTTTCCAAGTCCTCCGCCTACAGCGCTGTCCACAAACTACTGTGTTGTCCTCAAACAACTACGGCACCTGACCATCCTTTTTCAACCTACAAAAACAGCCTCATGTCATCTTTTGTCCACTCCCCCACCCTTCCCAGACCCTCTTTCCACTACCAAATAGCCCAAAATGTGTTTTCAAGACTTTTTCCCCACTGCACTCGGTCGGCTGCGGCTGTACGTGGATCTAACATGGCAGGCGCTTGCAAAAATATGATGCACCTTATGCTCTTCACCATCCAATCAGCGGGCGAGCCCGATGTATGCGGAACCCACGTCTGCATCTGGGCCATACAGAGGCCCGTCCATGGACACAAACAATGAAATGAGTCTGCAGAATGAACTCAGATATCACAATTTATTAACCAATTTTTTTATCATTTTAAAAAAATAACTACTGGACAGATATACACCAAATGTATAAAAGCATGCTTTTGGGATCAAGCCGCCACTCCTGTCACAAATTTGGTGAAAATCCTTCCCGTGGTTTGGGCTGTAGACATGAGCAACATTTTCTTTCCATTACAACTATGGGAAAAACCACACATTTTGGGACCCCGCCAAAACTTTGCCCCCCTCCTTGATGAAACCTCATCAAACTTTGCAGGATAGATCTGAATGAGAGAATAGCTCAGGGGCAACGTGCTCACCTTGAAAGCAAGACGATACAGGGAGCAACACATCTTCGATCCCTGGGTCCGTACTTAGAAACCACTGGGTATTAAGTGTGTTATAAATAACCAACTATAATTAATTACATGGCCATATGCTTTTTCCGTGAGGATTCGTCCGAAGGGGTGAAGTTATAAGCAGCCGACAAAGTGCTCTGGCTATGGGTTGAGCAACTTAACCATAACTACAGGGCCACTACCGCAGACCCTGTAATTCTTTAATTAAAGACACCAAATGAAATAAAAAAAGCACCCCTGTGTAAAGAACAAATACTATGCAAATAAATTAAGGTGCAGAAGTCTGGACATGACACAGGAGGAGAAAGTCAGATAAAAAAACACAATGGGCCTCAATACGAGTTTGGAGGTAGCCATGCCGCTATTTGCGGCATGGCTACCTCCAAACTCGGGTCCGGGTCTGGGTTCCTTGAATGAGGAATTACCGGGCCATTCCAACCTTGGAGGACCCGGTAATTCCTCATTCAATGTACCCATCCCCATTCGAGCCCCCATAGGGCTCAATGGGAATGAGGAGGAACTAACAACGGGCCCATTAATAACGGGCCCATTGTTAGCTCCCTCGTCCCCTCGCGGGACCCGCAAAGGACGTCTGGTCTGACCAGACATCCAGAGCGGGTCCGGCGAGGGAACCTCGTAATACGGCGGAATGGGTTCAATGGCACCGGCACCATTACCTGTGCCGTTAAACCCATTCTGCCTGGGTCGTAATGAGGCCCAATGTTCTTTAAAAAAGATTATACAATACATATGTGGTATGTTGTGCTGAGTCATACATTCTAAGTATTCCCAAATATGATACTTTCAATTACATTTAAATTATTTTTTAATCTGTGATCAACTCAAACCAATGATAATGTTTTTTTATAGAACACATTCCATTTCAAAAGGATAAGTTAACCCATCTGTTATCATCTCATACAAATCTTTTCAACAATTAAATAAATAACATTCCAAACATAAACCACTAATCAGCAAACATTTGATCAAATGTATTAATGTAATTGAACGCATAATCCACTAGCTGATACAAAGCAATTGGGCACATGCATGTGTTTCACCCTGTTTTTTCAAGGCAATTCACAAATTATGTATTTGTAGAATCAATTAGCTCACCAGTACGCAGATTACAACAAAATACTTTATATTTCAGTTCATAATTCAAATACATTATTCAACATTCCCAGCATTCCTTACAAAGATAGCAATTTCAAATTCTGAACTTTATCATGAGCCCTACTAATAGTTTTGGTTGCTCCAAACTTCAATTCCAAAAAACATGTTTAACATTCCAATTGAGTTGTTGGACTACCCATTTTAACTAGGGCTTCTCCATCCAATCAATAGTATTTAGTCCAAATATCACTGCACATTTATATTTGTTTCATGGTATTCCTGGGGTCAGGATAAGCCTTCTCATTCAGATTTCAGTGTGACAATGGTCAAGTTGCACACAGGATTCTGACTAAAAACACCAGCGACTGCAGATAGCAATCTGGCATAGGTAAATGCATGTTTGCCATTTTGATGAATTCTATTTTGTTCAGAGCTACTATATTTCCTCCCTTGTAGGCCTCCTTAATGATGATACCATCACATTTGCTTAATCTTTTAAGTGCTTGATATTCTCGATATGTGAGATTTCTGTGTTTACAAAGGTACCCGCTAGGTTGTTCATCCATCATTTTGTGTATGTCCTTGATAACTGGCTATTGAAATACATCAATTACATTTCCTTTTTTTGGGTATACATTTAGAAACCAGCATCAAGTCACTATCAAGAAGGGTGCTACTCTCTATGTCTAAATCATTCAAGACATGTGTCCCAGAAATATTATCTTCCAAGGATAACATTAATTGTGTATTAGAAATATCTCTGATGGTAAATTGACTGTGGGACTATGTTCCTGCTCAAAGATCTTGGATGGTATGTTATGAAAAACATATTTTCATTTAAAATTTCCTGATAAATTTAAAAATATCCACTTGGACAGTCATGAAAGCATTATCAATTGATGGTGCAAACACAGACCTTTATTCAAAACTTTAATTTACATTTTGTCAAGTGTTCAGCTAGATAGATTGAGAACCAAATGTATCTCCTGTTCTGTCCCTCCTGCATCCTTTCCCTCCTGTATTCTGAACATGTCCTTACAGGACTCTGTCTTCTTCTGTTCTTACCCGCTCTCCACCTTCTCTGCTACCTCTGGTATGGATCTTACTATTGGAATATCTGTGTGTAATGGTTTCTGAAACCTTACTTGCTTGATGTTTTTTTCCCAATTGCCTCTTCGATAGGGTCTGATTTGTTCTAAAAAAAAAAAGAACTATAATTTCTGTAATCTGTATATCTCTATCAATGTCTGAACTGGCCAGTTAGGTCCCTGGAATACTGACTTTCATCATATTTAGGTTGGAAATTGTAAACTCTATCTTGTCTATAGTCTCTCTTATCTCGAAATACCTTCCTGGATTTCGATAGTTTAACTTCACCCTGATGTTTTTTTTTTTTTAGTATTTCATCTAATGTTTTGAAATGTTTCTTTTTGGTAGCCTCTAAAGCATTCATTTCCTGAATTTCTTTTTGCACTATTTCAATTTACTTTTCTAATCTCCTGTCTTCTCCATCTGAATGTTGCACCAATAGCTCACTCAGTTTCTTGATCCCTGATTCAGATTATGTTCCTTTTTGTCCACCAAATTTGTATCTTCAGAATTGTTACAATTCATGAAATTGAGAATTTGCAATCCCGTTGGTATTTGATATTGTTCTGAATAATTCTTCATTGTTGTCCTTTCATAATACTGATTGATTTCCTTTATGGACAATCTTTCCAATTTAACACATTTCATCCTTAACATGTGTTGTATAGGGGCATGATTCCTAAAAGCATTCCTTGTAAGACATCTTAATGTGAACAGTCCTCACCTGTGTTGACGCCATAAGTAATCATACTAATTATTAACTTGAGGCTGCTTGACTGTTTGCTAATTGTTAAACTGGGTTCTGAACTTTATGGTGATGTGCAGAAATAGTGGGGCAACCATATGTGCTAATTTATAGTATATTTAGCATTATTATTAAAGCAATTTGGTCTGACTGGCTGCAACTGAACCCAATGTAAGACTGTTGACCACCCAATAGCAAAATATATGAAATGATTTAATACATATGTGATATGTTGTCCTGAGTCATAAATACTAAGCAATCCCAAAGATAATTCTTTCAAATAT
This sequence comes from Ambystoma mexicanum, assembly GCF_040938575.1. Classification (NCBI taxonomy): domain Eukaryota; kingdom Metazoa; phylum Chordata; class Amphibia; order Caudata; family Ambystomatidae; genus Ambystoma; species Ambystoma mexicanum. The sequence goes on along the minus strand of NC_090933.1, from coordinate 478,784,100 downwards.
ATGTAAATTAATTTGTAATGTGTGACCACCTCCAGCATATGATAGTGAAACATTTGTTGTTTATAGAACATATTCCATTTGAAAAGGATAAACTAATCCTTCTATTAGCATCTCTAACAAATATTTTCATCAATTAAATAAATAACATTCCAAACATAAACCACTAATCACTGTACATTTGATCAATTGTAATCATTTAATTGAAAGCATAATCCACTACCCAGTTGGGTACTGCCCCCCTCCAAGGGGTCTATTGATATAAGTATAGCAGCACATTGTACCAGGGTACTAATAGTATTTTTTTAAAAGCAAAACAAAATGCCAACCTGGATCAAGGAGATGGGACTGCATGTAGTCCCTGCTCCCTGTCCATGGTGGGTAATTGCGCAGCAGAGATGCACCGGGAACAGTAGTGTTCCCGGCACCAGCAACGGACAGAGCAGAGCAGGTAAGTGTGGTTGGAGTAAAGGGGGAATCGATATGTGGAAAATGGGAGTGTAGGGAAGGGGAAGGGCAGGAGATGTGGGGTCAAAAGTAACCTTTGTTCCCGGTGAGGGAAGATGGCAGTCTCGCTTGGAGGAGACTCCGTTTGCAGCCTTTCGATGTGTGGTAAGGATCCTGTTCAGAGCCTACTCATTGGCTGGGAGGCCGGATAAAAATGTAAAATAGGGAGCATTTCCCATTAGAGAGAGCGTATCATTGATACGTGAAATTTAAAAAAGTACCATAAGTGCTATTCCTGATATTGTCGATCTTAGACCATGGTTTGTGAAAGCCATAGCTATTTAATAAGGAATGGGAACAGAGAGTATGTTTATTTGTGTGATTTCGATATCCACAAAATAGTGCAAATGGGGTGTGTGAGTTAAAATAATCTGTGCATTCTAAATTGAAAACATGACTGCCCTAAATCAAAACCTGTAGAATTCGAATGCAACTTAGTGTAAGCATATTGTAAACTGCACACACATGTTTACATGCAAAGTATGAAACCTCAAACAATGCTTTGATTCTGTCATGTATTGGTGTCATTGGGACAAGCAAAGTTATTGCTCTATTTGCAAATATAACTTCATGTGTAATTTGTCAATATTTTGATGCAAAGGAAGTGTTGACATGTTGTCAGATAAGAAGCAGAAGGGCAAATAGAACAACTAGTGCAATTTAGATCTTAATACAGATATATACATTGAATATGTACATGGATGTCTGTATACAGCCAGAAAAAAGATATTCAAGAAGGCATGCCATTTTCATTTTTGTGGACAAGCCGCCTGTGACTGTTTAACAATGTGGTTACTTCTCCTGCATCAAGCTTGGGGACCACCTTTGATTTGTTTTGTTAAATACATGTGAGTTTTGATCATACCAGCTGTTTCTTGACTGCTGGACTGCGTAACTAGTTGTAATTAGATCTAGGTGTCCACTTTACATAGCTGCCATTCATTAATCAACATACATCTTACAACCTTTGTCTAATTGAGAGACATGTTCTTGTTTTATTTGTTTTTCCCTGTTACTGATATCCCTATAGGTAACTAACTTCATACCGCCGCTCTCCCCATGATGTGTAACTAGACATGCATCATGCTGCCCAAGTGCAGGACTTTGCCTGAGCCAAGTTTATGTCGATGTATGTTGAGGTCTTATTGCTCATCTACTCTTCCGCGGCCTTCACGCGTGCAGTGTAGAATTGGAAAGTGGATATGTCATGGCCCCCTAAATGAGGCAGAGACATGAAAGCCAGCTTCAAATACTATCTCTGTAAATGTCTTATTAGAATTGCCCTCGTTTGTTTTCATTTCAGTACAGAACTCAACATTACAATAAAAATAAAATAATCAAACTTTGTTATTAAACTATGGGTTGCACTTCTTAATATTATTATGGTTTTACTCAGAACAGTGACTTTGTCTTGCATAAAATAATACAGATCAATGTCATTGTTATTTGGCATGAAATCTAAAGATGCATTTGTTTTTTTGGTTTTTTTGACCAAATACTATTACTATTTATCATAGGAATACAGAATACAAATTACTGGGCTGCTTTATTGCATCCTTTATATTCTCTTTTTAACAGTTGTGCTACTGTAAGGGCCGATGTTTTCAAATCTTCAATTTCTTTCATGCTGTGACTGTGTATGGGGGAAAGAAGGTGGGGCAAATTGCTGGGGTGGTTGAAGAGAGGTCATTTGTGCAATGGTGGATCCAGGAGAGGTAAAGGCAGGGGTTCAAGAGTGGGGGTAGAGAGTTAGAAAGCAGGGGTTCATGGGTAAGAACACAGGAGGAAAAGGCAAGGGGCAAGGGTGCTGTGGTGTGTAGGAGGTGATGTACAAGGGTACTAGTGGTCGAGGAAACGGTGAGAGTTTCACTAGTCAGGGCACTTGAAAAGTCAGGCTGTGCAACAATGAAGGTGGTTCAGTAAAAGGTAAAGGCTTCCAGGGTAGAGATTAGGAAAATGTTAATTGCAATGGTGGTATTCAAGGGTGGTGGCATCACGGGAACTACCAACATCACTCTCCTGACTCTCCTCTATGATTTCAATTTCTAAAGTGGAAGCATGGGCACCAAGCATGCTCTCAACAGCATGACCAAATTGCCACTGATCTGGCACATTCTAGATGCAGGCTTTCACAAAGGGATCTTATGATCCCCGACCCCCATCTTTGGGAACATTTGATGCATACTTGGTGCTTTGCACTAGTAGTGTTAGTGTGGTCAGTAAAGACACAGCCTGAGTCCACTCAGGAGTTTGGGTGGTTGGCACACCTTGGTGACATCCAGGGTCTCATTCTCTGCACTTTATTGAACTGAGGAGCTTCATTTGAGACTTCAGTCTGCATTGTATGATATAAGAATATTTGCGCACATCAGCACACACAGTATCTGAACACATTCTAACAAATATTGTACCGCACTGAGAGAGAAAGATGCAAAGAGACCATGCCACTGGAATCATCAGCATTGTGTGGTATACACTGTCCAGAAACCTACAGTAACAAACATAATGAACCTAGGCTGTATGCAGGAAACAGTTAATTACTGCAAGTTATTAAAGAGGAAAGAGAGGAGAGAAAGAGAGAACGAGAGAGAGAGAAAAAACAAGAGAAAGAGGAAACATGCGTGGCATAATCCACAACATCATATTCTACAGTAATCACAACTAATTTTGCTCCACTGCCTCCAAATCGAAAGGTGCAGCAACAGTTCTGTTTCTGCTGGTGGACACATTGCAATTCAGTTGGACTCTGTTATGACACATCTTATATTATTATGTAGTATCACAGGAATACATGTTAGAATATTTAAACACATCAAAAAATCCAGTAGAACACAGTCTGACAAACACTGTGCCACACCAAGAGAGAAATACGTTGAGAGTCCATGCAACTGTCATAGCTAGTGTTGTGCAGTATAGACTGCACAATAACATACGGTAGCATAACATATTGAACCCCGCTGATGATGCCACCGGCACGGCATCTCTCCCTATTTCACTGTACAATAACATAATAAACTGAACCCAGGGTGCAATCAGAAAATGCATAATATGCACATTGTTTTTAACATATTTTTTTTTCTTCCAAGTATGCACAATTTGAAATCTATGTTCACGAAGTGACAAACATTTTCTTAATGCAACACATTATAGCATCAATAGGTGAAACATAAATCTGACAACACCTAAGAGACAACTCATATAAAGGGGGTAATTCATGGAATAAATGTGCGCCGAAATTTGTGGCGCAAGCTGGCAAAAGCGTGAAAAATCTAGCGCACACGTGCGATTCATGGAAGGACCTGCGCGTGGTTTTCCCGGGATGTGCACCAAATCCACGCTTACCTTACACGTCATTGTGACTTTACAAACGCATGCGTGACAGGAACTGGGGAAAGCGCACAACTTCTCGCGCACACACCTAAAAAGGGGGCAGAACACGGGGAATGGGGAACAACGTGTGAAAATGTAGGCGTAACGTGGAAAGTACCTCTGGGAAACACATGCAACGCCCACATGCTACTGAACAACACGTAATCATTGAATCGAATAGGGAAAACCTGTGTACGTCAAAACACACACACGCACAAATACGTCCGCCACACGAAAGCAGGCGGAAGCGCCCCCGCGCAGCATAAAGGTGCGCGCAAACAACAAACAAGCATATACAGCTATGATGAATGTCCCATTCCTTGCAGCAGTAATCGTGGGACACCGCAGGAGGAGGAAAATAGCCAGGCCCCACATTTTTTTGCCCAGGACCAGCCTTTTTGGGATGCCTGATGACCAGGTCTATGGCAGGTATAGGTTTCCACCTCATATCATCCTAGAGCTGGTCACTGAGTGGGAGAATGAACTCAGTTCACCCACCTTGTGCTCCCAAGCATTGAGCCCCTTCGAAAAGGTGCTCAATGTACTGCATTTTGTGGCCACTGGGTCATTTCAGCGGACAACTGCCATAGTGGGAGGTGTCTCACAGCCCACACAGTCACGTTGCCTACACCAGGTGTTGGCAATAATCACTGTGCGCCCCTCAGTCCGCAGGCACATAAACATGCCCAAAACACCCGCAGAAAGGCAGGCCATGGTCCAGGACTTCTACAGGGTGGCACACTTCCCCAAAGTGCTTGGTGCCATAGATTGCACCCATGTGGCCCTGCTTCCACCTAGGGCCACTAAAACATCTACCGCAAGCATTGGCATTCCATAAACGTGCAGGTTGTATGCAATGCCAAGGGAATCATCATCTCTGTCTATGCAAACTAACCAGGGTCCACCAATGACAGTTTCATATAGAGAATGTCCATTCTGAGCCGGGCCCTGGAAGCTGGAAAGCATGGCAACACATAGCTACGTATCACCATGCCTGACGGCAATTGGGGTAGTGCTGGAAAAAGACAGACAGATGACAAGGAGGAGGGGAAAGGGTGGTGGAGAGGGAGAGGGAGGAGAGAAGGGAGGAGGGGGCCATGGTATAAAGGCAGGAAGGGGGAGAGGGGGAAAGAAAGCACAAACAGGGGGCAGAGGGAAAGAAGACAGTGCAGAAGGGAAGGGGGTATGATGGTGAAGGGGGGAGACAGAGGGAGACAGGGGGAGTCTGGCAGGGGGCAGGTGGAGACAAACAGGGGGCAGGGGAGACAGGGGGGGACAATGAAGGGACCCAGAGGGTGGTGGACAGGGTTGGACAGGGGTAGACAGGGCCTCCATTGTGGGCCTTTGGTAGTGGTGGCAGGCTCCAGCCTCCTTGCTGGCCGGATTGTCCCAAGGGCCAAGTGCAACAAATGGGAGGGAGGAGCAGGTCCAGGCCACAAACATGACAGTCAAGTGAAAAGCAATGCAGCCATATTTCCAATGACACAACAAAACACCAGGCAGGGCTGCAAGATGGCCAAAGCAGGGGAAGCAAGGAAATAGGGGTAGTTGAAACACGTGGTGACAAGGATAACTCAGCGTGCAGCGTTCATGTGGCATATCAAAATCACTGTAGGCCAAGTGTCCCAATGCAACATTGTCAGCACACGTACCCCTCCCACCATCAGTGTGTGTTACACAGCCAAAGGGTGTATGGTACCGCCTACAGCAGGAAGTGCATGAACATAGAGAGTCAATTCATAAAACAATCATAAGCAACATGATGAAATGCACAGTCAACAGAATACTCACCAAAATGAAGTGCAGACATGCATTGTAGAAGCCATCCGGAATACCCACTAGGGGTGTACACACAAGTAGGACTGCAGGCTGGCCACAGATCGATGGAAGCCCAATCCCCCTGTGTGAGATTCTGTCACACCAAGCCATCCTTGCGAGCCCATGGAAAGGGGAAGCAGGAGTAGCATGTGTGTCAGGACCCTAAGCAAAACACATACACAAGACAAGCCTGAATAGGCCCTGCTGGAACACACAGTGGATGCCTTCAAATGCCACAAAGCACCACACTGTCACATGAATGCACAATAGACAAAAAAGATTACTTGCAGGAAACAAAAAAAAAGAAACAAAAATCAAAAATGGCCACATATGACCCAGAGGTTGGGGGGGAACCCAGGAGGGGAGAGGTACAGGGTGCATGCACCTCAACACCCACATGTGTAGATGTTGAGATAAGAAAAAGGAACTGGGCTCAGCTCCAGCACGGCCCGACCTATGTGGGAGATAGGTTGTCGTTGTCAGCCTCTAGATGGAAATCAGAACGTGGACGCAGCACAGTTGCCTCGCCATGCCTATCCGTGCCTTGCCCCTCAGCTGCGGCAAGCATGCGGGTCTGGTAAGCCGGGTCCTGCATGGCAATGACACGTAGGTCTGCATGCATTACCTCACATGTCACATGTGCTTCCTCCTGCAAGGACTCACGTGTAAAATGGAGTTCAGCCTGCATGGCCTCACATGACATACGGAGTACCTCCCGGCTTGCATAGAGTTCAGCTGAGATGGTTCTTTCAAGCCGCTCCATCCTGTCTTCTGCCCACCTACCATAGTCCATCATGAGAGCAGCCAGTGTAGATCGGAGGGTTTGGTGTTTGACCCTCAGGGCCTCACGGTGTTACTCTGCCTGAGCAGAAATAGCTTGATGAAGAGCCAACATTTCAGCCAGGCGCTCCCCCTTGTTGCTGTGCTATGGCAGTAATGGCATGCTCCCACTCAGTTGACCCCGGTAGTGCACGGCCACCGCATTGCCAGAAACGATACCTGCCGGACCCAAGGAGCCATGATCCTTGCTGGGTTGGTGCTGCCCGCGGCTGCAGGACTGCATCCCTCCATCAACCTGATGCCCCAGGATCATGGCCAGCTGGTGTTGAGTGTGACCGTGCACCTTTAACCACCACAGGCAGACATTCCAACCCGGCCTGGCCCCCTACTGCAGGTGTCGTGGAGAGAAGATCATCCAACACAGGATCACTTACCGGCGATGGCACGTCATGATGCAGATCTGGCTCAACATAGTGGGCAGAGGATACATCAGAGCCTGACTCAGAGTCCGCTCTGGACACGATGGCTTGGAGCACCAGTGGGTTCTCGTGGGCTGCCACCCCACGACCACCACTGGTGCCTGGATGGTCATGTGAACTGACCACCATGTCTGGGATGACATCTTCATCCTCTGCCTCCAGTGCTTCATCACCTGCAACATAAACAAAAGAAACAAGAACATTCATGTCAGTAGCACATACCACACACATACAGATCACAACATTAACAGTCAACACATGAAGCAGACATGTCACACGCAACTCAAAGCCCGACATGCATCCAGTGGCATTGCAATGCAAGGGTATCCCGAAAGCAGAAAAGGATGTGTACAAAATGTGAAGCCAACACATGTTTTGCATGTTGCCCATCACCTGCATCACACACAACCTCTAGCAGGCACATATCCAAGGCAGAAATGAGAGATGCCAACAAATAGATGGCATGTAGCATAAGCATGTAGGAACACACAAATAGCCACAGCTGGCAATCACACCAAACACACCAAGACACATGTAACATGCATGTTCACGTGTAGCACTCAACAACCATTGACTAAGCAGAGTACATGTGTCACAGGAGGCACCTACGCTACTGTGTTTCGATACAGTGAATGGAGGGACATGGGTACATATATGGCAGGTCACTATCACACAGCAGCATTGTGTTGGCATGTTGAAGTGCTGAAATTGGCACAGGAGTGGGTGTGCGTGGTGCAGTGCATGTGTACCCCCTAACCTTCCGACATTAACACGTATGTAGTGATGGCAATCTCCAAACGTGACGGCAGTGTAAAGGCAATTGCAGCCATCATGTGCAAATGGCATGCACCATGTAGCCTGGATACCGTGAAATACCCACCCTCTGGGCAATAGCAGGGAGGCACTGAATGGCAATGAAAGGTTCACCACAGAACTGTGCATTGACAGACAGTGTTGGCATGCGTCTATTGCATGTCATCAGTCAAATGTCACTACAGCCGATGAGAAGTGGACATGATGCAGGACAGATGAGGAACCATCAATAGTACACCCATGCATGCAGAAGACACACCAGTTGAAAAGAGGCAGTGGGCCTCTAACAGGGGGAGCCATGTGTATGACACAGATGTGGACACCCTAAAGTCGTGCGTGATGACACACAGACCCACAGTGAGCATGAAATGTCTTTCCAGATAACATGACACTTGGATCATTCTGGAGACATAATACAATGAGTAAGCGGTCAGGGACACCTAGGGGCATACATGGAATGCAAGTGGAACATGAATGGGTAGCCACTGCCATCAGCACAGTCAGAGTGAGATACACTGCACCAAGGACAAAGGATGTATATGACATGATATGACATCTCATCAAGATTGCCCTTGTACACAAGTGGCTCAGAGTGCAACCAAGCAAAGGGAGGGGAACAAGGGAGAAAAGAAACTGAAAACAACGATCATACTGGGCACAGTGACATTGAGAATACGCAAGTGCATGGAGAAGGGATAAAGGGTTAAAGACCCTGGAAGGGGGAGAAGTGTAACGTGCCAAACAGAGGAGACATAAGAATGAAAATGAAGTCCAATGATAGAATAGGCATTCAAAAGCTGGTAGTGCAGCCAGCAAGTGGCAAGTGAAAGATCATTTGGATAGTGCAAATCTGATAAGTGTAGAAGAAGAGTGGGGGACTGTATGGGTACACGTGCAGGACCCATTGCAATGGGAGGCCTAGAGGCAGTGCAGCAGGGAGGCAGGATGAGCAGATTCCTGGGCCCGAAGGACAGAGGGTGTCCAGGTGCACAGTGCTAAGAGAGGAAACTGTTCAGCTGGGGAGAAGAGGGGTAATGCAGGAGCAAATAGGAAGGTCTTTGGGTTGTTTTCGGAAGCAGAGATTTTTCTCCTCAAGTTTCAATGTGGCAGGTAGGCTGTTCCAAAGGGAGGTCCCAGCTGTAGACACAGATCTGCCCCCAGCTTGTTTCTTCAATAAACGACTGACCCGGAGGGAGTGTGAGGTAGAAAAGCAAAGGACTCGAGAGGGGAGGTATTGGCCAAGGGATAGTTGAAGGTATTTTGGACCCAGGCCCCAAGAATCCTTGTGCACAATGCAAAGGGTCTAAAGTTTCATCCTTGCATCCACTGGTTGTCATGATGCCTACCCCCGGAGCACCAGGCCAGGCCCAGCACCCCGGGGAGCAGGCATCATGCCCCCGGGTAAAAGCCCAGCGGCCCCTTATAGGGGCTCTTTGGAGTCTGTCCTGGCACCTTTGGCGCCAGGCTCATGTTGGACATCAGTCCTGGCGCCACAGGCGCCAGGCTCATAAAGGAAAGTGTTTGGTGCATTTACCTGATGCAGACCATGCTGCATACTCACCTGATGCAGACCATGCTGCATGAAAACCCAAGCCAAATGAGGCTAGGGAGGGACTATTTTACTGAAGGGACTATTTTGTTACGTGGGTGGGGCTGTGGAAGAATACTTACCTAGGACTTCTTCCAAGGCTATTTAAGCCACGCCCGGACAGCCACATGTGCTTCGCGTTGTTCTGCATCCCAGCAGCTGAACGCTCACCGTGTCTGCTCCTGCATCTGGACTCCAGCCACGCCCGCCTCGAACCTGGAACACCTGTAAGGAAAGAAGAGAAGAGAAAGGTGAAAACCAAGAACTTATTCAAACTTCTTACCTGCATCCGGAATCTTCACGCCAGCATTCTTGAAGAAAGACTTCAATTTAAAAGCATTGCGTTGCTCGCTGCAGCGCCGTGCTTCACTCACCTGTCCTCGAGACATCTCCCGGCTCCATCGCGGCTGTCAGCACCGGTCGCTACATCTCTGCACCTAGGGGAGAGAAGAAGAGACAAAAGGTGAGCAGAGGGAACTCAGGAGGAAAGCCGAATTTTCAGCCATAATACTTACCGGCTTTTCTTGGTGAACCATTCCACATTTCGGGTCGGCGCCGCTTCGTTGGCAGGTACCGCACCCCGGCCCCTATGGGGAAAGGACAAAAGACATTACTGGGGAATTATAAAGACATTTAGAGGGGTCGCCCTCATCACTAACTCACCTGATTTTACCATCGGCAATTTAACCCCTCAACGCATCGCCTTCGTTCTGCACCTGAAATAAAGGACAGATCACAGGTTAGGAAGACAACATAAAAAGAGGCTCACACTTGAACTTTTGAATCTTCATACTTACGGCGTATTGCTCAGAAAAGCAAAGTGGATTTTGCCAGCGCCATTCTGAAACCAGTGAAGTAACTGGACGAACGCGCGCCCCTGCACCAGAAGCAGGATGGAGAGTACATCCTTCCAAACCATAAGGTGAGCTTAAACCGGGGGTTTTGGAGGAAGTCAGAGAAGACCAAAGGGGAAAAGGGGGGAGCAAGCACACTATTCTGCAGACAGTTAATCCCCTTTCTCATCTGCAGAAGGATATTCCTACGGGCCAGACAAGCAAGATTTGGGGGTCCTGTTCAATCGGTGGTCCGAGTTCTGCGCATCACGCTTGAAGAGGCCACAGCAACCCAGACAAGACCAGCGCCTCCGTGGGAGCCAGGTGAGCGTTACAGAACGCGAAGCCTTCCTACAAATTCCCACCCAGGCGCTATGGAAACTACTGAGACTGACCAGTTGGCCCAACTACTGGGGGAAGTACGGGCCGAAGTACACGCCGCTCGTCAAGAGACTAATGCTCTCAGGAGGGAAGTGATTGTAACAAAGGAAAGAGCTGATGACCTGGCTAGACAGCTTTTGCAAGGTCAAGCTGGACAAACTCCTTTACCCGGTTCCGGGGGGAATCCCGCTCCTGTGCTTTCCAGTAACCCGGTGCAGATTAATCTACCTGGAAACATGCCGCTGGCCCCACCTGAACGCTTTGCTGGGGACCCCAAACGATTCGCCGTATTCATGAATCAGTGTCGTTTGCATTTCCTATGCAGACCTGGGGCCTTCCCTAATGACCAGACCAAGGTAGCCTTTGTATTGTCATATCTCAGCGGCAGTGCTGCCGATTGGTCAGTTCCACTGGTAACTCAAGATGACCCGATTCTTCGTGATTTTCAAGGATTTCAAGCAAGCATGGAAAGGTTATTTGCTTGTCACTCCCAGGGGCAGGCTCTGGATGACGAACTTTTATCTCTGCGACAGGGCAGTCAAGACCTCCTATCCTACATTGCAACCTTTAATAGACTAATTGTGGAAACTGGGTGGCCAGAGGATAAAAGAATCACGTTATTTTATCGAGGTCTACGCGGAGAACTTAAAGATGTCCTGGCCCAAGTTGTAAATCCGCCCCAAGAATGCTCAGAATATATAGACTTAGTGGTCCAATTGGATCACAGACTGCAAAACAGAAAAGCAGATCGGTCCAAGTTTGAGACCTGGGTGTTGGTCAAGACCCACGCTAACCTCAAGGGGGCTGAAGCCTCTGAGCCAATGCAAATCGGAGGGGTTAAAGGACCTCTAACTCAAAAGGAACGTGAAAGAAGACGGCAAATGCAATTATGTCTTTATTGTGGGTCCTCTGGACACTTTCTACGAGATTGCCCGGCAAAGCCGCCCAAGAAGGTGGTAGGAGCCGCTGATAAAATCCATGAGAACTCTGTATCGGGAAACGACCACGCCCGACAAGCGTAGGGGTCCGCTTGCCGAGCTTGAAAACTAACTCTCAGACCTCGCATTTCATTGTGCCAATGGTCCTCGTAGATCCGGAACAGCCTAAGCGGTTGCATGCAATAAAGGCATACATCGATAGTGGGGCTATAGGAAACTATGTGGATCGTGAATTGGTCTCCAGGATTAACCTCCCTCTGCGTCCTAAAACCAGCAAAGATGTCATTACCACAGTTGATGGAACCGAAATTGCCTCTGGACCGGTAACACATTCCACAGCTGAGGTGACACTTGTAGGTCCGGACGGCCATCGGGAGGCAGTTGTGTTTGATGTAATCAAGGCTCCACAGTTTCAGGTTATTCTCGGAATCCCTTGGTTAGAGACACATAATCCTCAAATTGATTGGCGAGCGAAGAGAATAACCTTCCCGGATTGTGCACAAACCTGCTACCCAGAAAATCTGAAGATCAGTCTAGCATCAGTAACCTCTGTCTCCATGCAACTACCTCCGGAATACCAAGACTTTCAGGACGTCTTCCAAAAGGAACAGGCGAACACGTTACCTCCTCACAGATCGTACGATTGCCAAATCGATCTGATGCCCGGTGCACAACCCCCTTGCAGCAGGATTTATGCCCTTACTGAACTGGAGAATCTGCATTTGAGACAATATTCAGATCAATACCTAGCCAATGGTTTCATTCGCCCGTCAAAGTCTCCGGCATCCTCGGCTTTGTTCTTCGTGCCAAAAAAAGAAGGCGACCTTAGAACTTGTATCGATTACCGCGCATTGAACCAGATAACTGTTAAAAATCGTTACCCTCTGCCTTTTATCCCTGAACTCCTTGACCAGGTGAAGGACGCTTGCGTATACACCAGGTTAGATCTCCGGGGGGCTTCTCATCTGGTACGAGTAAAAGAAGGCGACGAATGGAAAACGGCCTTCCGTACAAAATATGGACTATCCGAATACCAGGTGATGCCTTTCGGGTTGTGCAACGCGCCTGCTGCCTTCCAATTCTTCATGATCGATGTCCTTCGGGAACTCATCGATGTCTGTGTTGTCGTGTATATCGATGACATTCTGGTGTACTCCTCTTCGGAATCAGATCACAGAAAACATGTCAGGACCGTCCTAGAGAAATTGCGCCAGCACAAACTGTTTGCAAAGCTGGAAAAATGCATTTTCCATACCATCGAGGTTGAGTTTCTTGGATTCATCCTGACACCTAAAGGGGTCCGAATGGACTCACGGAAAGTGGATGCCATCCTCAAATGGCCATCACCTAGTTCGGTGAAAGGTGTCCAAAGCATGCTTGGTTTTGCCAATTTTTATCAAAGGTTTATCCCGGGATTTTCACGTGTGGTGCAACCCATCACTGCACTCTTGCGGAAAAATAAACGTTTTGAATGGACCGAGGAACCTGAACAGGCCTTTTAGGAATTGAAAGCTAAATTTATGTCCGCACCTATTTTGAAACACCCGCGTCCCGATCTCCCATATATAGTCGAAACCAACGCGTCCAGCTTAGCCATGGGAGCTGTCCTGTCTCAGAGAGACCCCGAAACCAACCAACTGCACCCCGTAGCATTCTGGTCCAGAAAGTTTTCGCCGCCGGAGATAAATTATGCAATCACCGATAAGGAATTATTAGCCATTAGGTCCTCCTTTAAGGCTTGGCGGCATTATCTTCTTGGCGCCAGGCATACCATCACCGTGATCACTGATCACCGAAATTTACAATATTTAAAAACTGCCAAGGCTCAGTCTTCACAACAGCTCTGATGGGCTTGGTTCTTTGCTGAGTTCGATTTTGTAATCACTTACCGTCCCGGCTGTAAGAATGGCAAAGCGGACGCACTATCTCGAATTGGAATGGGAGAAATGGACACAAACTCAGAACCTGTGCCTATAATTCCCAAACAAAGAATTTTGGGGATAACCACTTTACAAGCCCTTGAAGACATTCAAGCACGGGTAAAACAATTCCTGGACTCTTCAGCCTTGCAGGATTGGATCAAAAGGGGGTCTTACTTTTCAGTCAACGATGGCTTACCTTACTTCCAAGGACGCTTATTTTTGCCAGAAAAGGAATTGCAAGAACTGGTTATTTCCCGTCATCATGATACTCTGATGGAAGGACATCCTGGCATTGCCAAAACAGAGGAAAAAATTCAACGACAATTCTGGTGGCCTTCCTGGCGAAAGGATATTAAATCTTTCGTGATGTCCTGTGGAGTTTGCGCCCAAAACAAAGGTAAAAAAACAAAACCTGCCGGTCTTCTTCAACCCTTAGACATTCCACCAGCACCTTGGCACACCTTGTCACTAGATTTTATCACGGACCAGCCCTCTTGTAATGGATACAATACTATTCTGGTTGTGGTGGATTTATTTTCCAAGATGGCCCATTTTATTCCGTTGAAAGGATTACCTTCAGCTTTTGTTCTTGCCAAGGAATTCTTCGAAAATATCATCGTTTGCATGGATTCCCGTCCATACTAGTCTCCGATCGGGGAAGCCAGTTTATTTCGCATTTTTGGAAAAAGTGTTGTCAACTGGCACAAATTGACGTAAGACTCTCAACCAGCCACCACCCACAGACCGATGGTCAGACGGAGAGAACGAACCAGACCCTTGAACAATATCTACGATGTATGTTGCACCAATCAGAGGGTAATTAGAAGGATATTTTATGGGTGGCTGAATATGCATACAATAACTCGATACACTCTGGAACTGGTCAGAGCCCCTTTTATACCCTATATGGACATCACCCTCGTACTTCAGACTTGGACTCACCTTTGAGCCTTGAAATGCCCGCAGTGGACCATTTGCATTCTACGATTACTCAAGCCTTCAAAGATGCAACTGTACACTTACAACATGCGAAAGGGAAATACAAAAAGAATGCGGATCTGCATCGAAGAGAGGTGCCTCCATACCAAATACGGGATCAAGTATGGTTGGCTACCAAACACTTATCGCTCAAGGGACCTCGGACTTTTAATCCAAGGTATTTAGGCCCTTACTCGATCAAAGCTATAATTAACCCAGTGGCAGTCAAGCTAGATCTACCAGCTAACATGCGGATTCACCCCGTTTTTCATGTGTCACTTTTGAAACCACTGCAACCAGGAACCAGATTAATAAAGCCACCAGAACCAATCCAGATAGATGGGGAGCCTGAATTCGAGGTGAAGAACATTTTGGATTCTAAGATCTCAAAATCAAAACTTTTCTATCTAATTGATTGGAAGGGGTACGGGCCTCAGGAAAGGTCTTGGGAACCCAGCGACCACGTACATGCACCTCGGCTAGTAAAAAGGTTCCATCGGAATTTCCCAAACAAACCGAAACCTCCAGAGGGAACGACCTTGGGAGGGGCATTGGGGGGGAGTGCTGTCATGATGCCTACCCCCGGAGCACCAGGCCAGGCCCAGCACCCCGGGTAGCAGGCATCATGCCCCCGGGTAAAAGCCCAGCGGCCCCTTATAGGGGCTCTTTGGACTCTGTCCTGGCGCCTTTGGCGCCAGGCTCATGTTGGACATCAGTCCTGGCGCCATAGGCGCCAGGCTCATTTTGGAAAGTGTTTGGTGCACTTACCTGATGCAGACCATGCTGCATACTCACCTGATGCAGACCATGCTGCATGAAGACCCAAGCCAAATGAGGCTAGGGAGGGACTATTTTACTGAAGGGTCTATTTTGTTACTTGGGTGGGGCTGTGGAAGAATACTTGCCTAGGACTTCTTCCAAGGCTATTTAAGCCACGCCCGGACAGCCACACGTGCTTCGCGTTGTTCTGCATCCCAGCAGCTGAACGCTCACCGTGTCTGCTCCTGCACCTGGACTCCAGCCACGCCCGCCTCAAACCTGGAACACCTGTAAGGAAAGAAGAGAAGAGAAAGGTGAAAACCAAGAACTTATTCAAACTTCTTACCTGCATCCGGAATCTTCACGCCAGCATTCTTGAAGAAAGACTTCCATTTAAAAGCATTGCGTTGCTCGCTGCAGCGCCGCGCTTCACTCACCTGTCCTCGAGACATCTCCCGGCTCCATCGCGGCTGTCAGCAGCGATCGCCACATCTCTGCACCTAGGGGAGAGAAGAAGAGACAAAAGGTGAGCAGAGGGAACACAGGAGGAAAGCCGAATTTTCAGCCATAATACTTACCGGCTTTTCTTGGTGAACCATTCCACATTTCGGGTCGGCGCCGCTTCGTTGGCAGGTACCGCACCCCGGCCCCTATGGGGAAAGGACAAAAGACATTACTGGGGAATTATAAAGACATTTAGAGGGGTCGCCCTCATCACTAACTCACCTGATTTTACCATCAGCAATTTAACCCCTCAACGCATCGCCTTCGTTCTGCACCTGAAATAAAGGACAGATCACAGGTTAGGAAGACAACATAAAAAGAGGCTCACACTTGAACTTTTGAATCTTCATACTTACGGCGTATCGCTCAGAAAAGTCAAGTGGATTTTGCCAGCGCCATTCTGAAAACCAGTGAAGTAACTGGACAAACGCGCGCCCCTGAACCAGAAGCAGGATGGAGAGTTCATCCTTCTAAACCATAAGGTGAGCTTAAACCGGGGGTTTTGGAGGAAGTCAGAGAAGAACAAAGGGGGAAAGGGGGGAGCAAGCACACTATTCTGCAGACAGTTAATCCCCTTTCTCATCTGCAGAAGGATATTCCTAAGGGCCAGACAAGCAAGATTTGGGGGTCCTGTTCAATCAGTGGTCCGAGTTCTGCACATCACGCTTGAAGAGGCCACAGCAACCCAGACAATACCAGCGCCTCCGTGGGAGCCAGGTGAGCGTTACACTGGTAGCCAATGAAGGGATTTCAGAGCTGGAAAGATAGGATCCGAGGGCTTGAGGCCAAAAACAAGTCTTGCAGTCCTGTACTGGATGGGTGGTAGGGGGGGGAGTGTGGAGGCAGGTAGAATTTTGTTTGAGCCTGTCACAGTAGTCCAACCTTGAGACAACCAGGGAGGAAAGGCACAGTACCCCTGAGGAGGTTAAGCAAGAAGTTAATATATCTCAAGAAACATCAGAAATGTTTGAGGAAAAGGAATGTGTGGAGTCAAAGGTGACCCTGAGGTTGTTGGCCTTGCAAGTGGGTGTAGGTGGAGGACCCAGGGGGGCTGGCCAGAGAGTGAGGGGAAAGGATGGCGAAGGTGTACCGATGAGGAGGATGTCAGTCTTGTTGGCATTTAGACAGAGATTGTTGGCAGTACACCAATTTCAAATGTCAATGAGACAATCAGAAATGAGGGAGGGAGAAGAGGTGGCGAAGGGCAGTCTGAAAATGAGTTGAGTGTCATCATCATAGCACTGGAAGTTGTAGCAGAAAATGAAAATGCAGTAGTCAAGAGCAGCCAGTTGCTGTTTGGAAAGCCAGGCAGAGCGGTCAGACCCCTGGTGAAGACCACAATAGAGAGGGGGATTGATGGAAGTAAGGACCCACGTTGTAGCCGGGAGAGTCACACACGTCAAACATACATGTCATTGAGTAACATGTATCAATACTCACCAGACGATGCATCATAATCCATCCTCTCTCCCACTTCACAGATTTGTTCTTCCGGGATGAACTCTGCAGTGATCTCCTCATGCTGAGTGAGTTCATCCTCCTCTGGTGGTGGCCCACCACCAGTCATCAGAGACATGGAATAATTGGAGGCACGCTTTTGTTTTGCAGTGCGTCGGAGGTCATGCCAATGCTTGTAGCAGTCCTGAGCCGTGTGCACCTGGAATTCAATGGATGCCACACCATCTGCAATATGCTGCCAGTGGACCCAATGCTGGTAATGCATTGTATGGCACTGTGGGCCCACAAGCATATCGCGTTGGTGTGCTGATGCGTAGTCCACAAGGAAGTCTAGTTCCTGCTTGCTGAAAGGCTTCTTCCTCGACATGCCGGAGGCTGGAGCCGTGTCTGGGGTCTCAGCCTCTTGCGCAGGAGCGCACTACCTCCTTTGTGCAGTGGTACTGACCCTGAGTGGGCAATGTGGCCCTGACCAGAGGGGGCAGTGGTGCTGGTGGACTGGACCAAGGCAGTGGGTGTTGAAATGAAGACGGAATGTCTTGCTTGGGTCTGACTCTCTGCCGGGGTGGTGTTGGCTGCATTTGCCCATGCAGTTACCACCACCCGGCTGCTTGGGGCAGCAGATGTCATAACTGCCCCAGATACGTGTGCCCCGGTCACAGCTACACTGACACACATGACCCGGACCTCCTGACAAGATGGAAATCGTCCTGGGAGTCCTCGTCACGCAGTGCAACATGCGGTGCCCGAACCCGAGCCCGGGTTTTAGTCCCCACAGCTGCACCTGCAGCTGCAACCACCAGTGGGCCCATGACAGCAGATGTAAGTTGCTGTTGGGTCATATGGGAACCAGGTTGTGATGCAACAGCTGCATATCCAGGAGCCACAGGGGGTGGTGGCATGTCTGCACCAGCACATGGCTGGGCATCCTGCCCCAGTGGGGCACCCCTGCCTCCTCCCCTCTGTAGCCACCCTGGACACCCTGGACTCCCTGTCCCCCATGGTCTCTGCACCCATGAGCCCGACCACATCCAGCCCTGGGAGGATGCCCAACTTTGCCGCCCTTTGTCTTTGGTGGCCTCCCAACCATGGCACAGATGGTAAATAGCCGATGGGAGATGCACTCAACAATTTTTCTGGGCAATTGGGTTGAAGGCCGCAGGGTACTGGATGGAATAGGTACCCCTGTGCTCCTACAAGGCTGTCTGTGACCCCTGGGGAAAAATGACAGGTCACGCAATGCGAATCCCCCTCAAAAATAAATAAAATAAAAAAATAAATTGGATTTTATTTTTAAAATAGTACAATTTCAAAGGAAAAACGTGCACGCGACCCCGGTAGCCCACGTGCATGAATTTAACCTCCAGCAGTACGGTGTGGCACCCAGGGACACAAAAAACATGTACACGTGGAACACAAGGGCTACTACGACCTCGAAAACGGCATGCGATGCACAGGGGGAACCACAGAGGGAAAAATAGCATGCGCGACTCACCGCCTGCCTTGCATGGAAAAGAAAACGAAAAACACACGTGCTTGTACGCGTAGGCAACACCCCTACGAACTTCAAATGCTGTGAAGTAATCGCGTGTAAATCCAGAAGAGTAAACACATGCATCAGTCTCCACGAACAGCACATACAGTGAGCTGCTGGCCCCCGCTCACCTTTAACCTGCGCTGAAGGCAACGCCCGCTTGAGTAGCATCACTGGCACGCTTACACACTAAGGCCCTTTCCTCGAATTTCATGCATTCACATGCGGACATGCTGTTTTTGCATGTGCGGATTCACTATGCACCCTTACGAGGGAACAGCCTGCGTGCATCATGTCACTCACGTGCTTACGCGCTAAGTCCCTTTCCTCGAATTACACACTGACATGCTGTTTTTTCACGTGCCAATTCACTCTGCATCAAGCTGGCCACGCGACAACACACGGAAGACCACACTCCTGCCCAGAAGGCCATTTCCTTGCGCCCCAGAGCCCTGGGGAGCCTCCTACAAGCCATCTATTGCAGCCTGCCTGCCTGCCAACCTGCTGCCAACAGTGCCCTGCCATTTGGTTCCTGCACATCAGCCATCTGCAGGGGTCCAGTTGCTGTGACTACCCCTGCTAGAACAGAAGACTCCTGACTGGTGTTCCATTGCTCCACAGCCCAGCCCCAGGACCCAGTTGCCCACCCACACCTGCCTTGGGGGATGCCGTGTCCGACAAAACACCATCCGGCACCAGTGGCAACCCCCCAGCAGAGAGGCAGAGGGCTGCCAGCTTCAGTGCCAATGAAGTCGTCATCCTGGTGGAGCAAGTCCTGGGGCATTATGATGCCCTCTTCAGACCATCGCGTGCTGACAAGGAAGGGCAGAAGAGGATCTGTACGACATAGTGGGTGCATCAACGGAGAGGGATTGGCACCCCGTGACATTAAACACATCCAGAAGTGCTGGGCGTACTACAAGTCCAGGGTCCTCAAGAAGGCCCGGCGCCGCTTGAACGCAGCAGATGCAGTGGGGTGCCAGGCCCACCTTACCACCCAGCAGATGAGGGACCTGGAACGCATTCACCCATTTCTTCACCACCAGATCCTCAGGATGCAGGTCAGTCTGGAGTCGAGCGGTAAGTGCCCATGCATTCCGGTTCAAAACAGTGCATAATGCAGTATGGTGGTAGTTAGCTACTTGGCTGTATGTGTGATATGGGTGAAGTATGGATGTATGTGTGTGCAGGGACATGATGGTGCTGCATGTGAGTACAGTCAGGCATGACCCACATTAATGGTGTATGTGTTACAATGCATCATGCGGAGCAGCATGCGGAATGCATACATGTATGCATGCCTGTGTCTGTACTTGGACATGTTTGGGGTGTGAGAGAGGGGTGCTGCTGTCAATGACATGCATGGTGTTCATGTCTGTGAGTCTGAGTAGTGTGTGAGTGACTGGTAAACTGCTTGGATGCATGACACATGTCTGTGACAATGTGTTGATTCACTGATACAGCCCAGTCATCCTTGTATCCACTGTGTCTGGGTGTATACGGGGCCAGATGCATGACTCTCCAGTGATGTATGTGCATGTGATCAGCATGTCCCATGATGCATGTGAGTTTCAGCCCACCATTTGATGTTTCTACAGTGCCTTGGACATGGATGCAAATGTTTGTTGCATGCGCCATGCCTGTTCCTGCATGTGTGTTGCCTGCACTGACCCATGTGTTGTGGAGGGACATGATGGAAGTGACGTTTGACAGTGCCACTCATGTGTTATTGCTTTGTGTCTAGGGGACTATTGTACAATACCCTGATGCTTGTGTTCAATGTCTCCCTTTACACACCAGCGAGTGAGGAAGAGGTTGGAGATGGCGCTGTGGAGGAAAGCGGCAGGGATGCCTCCACCGGCCAGGGACGCAAGGCCCAGTCACCCACCCAGGAAATTCTATCATCCGGGAGCGAGGGGACTGGTGCCGCGTCTGCCACTATGGCTGCAGTGGAAGGGGCGGGTTAGCCCCCACAGGGGCTGGCGATGGTGGAAGACAGTGCAATGTCATTCAGGTTGGTGGTTTCTACAGAGGAGGAGGAGGCTGCTTCAGAGCCACACATGGGGCCTGGTGGAGGTGCTACCACTGGTGCAAGTGGTGCAGTCCAGGGGCAGGAGGCAGCACAGGTTGCCACGGAGGGGCCTATGCATGTCACTGTCCCTGACACTGTGACTGCATCACCATGCATCAGCAGGGATGCCCCAACCCAGGCCCGTTCGCAGGTAGGGGGGAGGTCAACGTCATTTGGCACTCCTATACCTGCGGACGTGGGGACCTTTGACAGGATTTAGTCCGTCCTGATTGGTGTCGCGTTGCGCACATGTGAGATTTGTGATGACGTGTGTGCTTCCTGGGGGGACCGTGCACGTCATCACAAAGAGATTTGTGCCAACGTGGCCCAGCTGGGAGGACTCATGGTCAGGGGTTTCCTCCATGACTCGCTGTGTCGCTGTGTCTTGCGGCCCTCTCCTCCTCTGTGCAGATTATACGCCAGTCGTTCTTTGTGCCGTCTTACGGCCCAGATGCCACCAGGGCCCCCTGTGGACCTGCCCCAACTAACGCAGCCAGGCTGGTGGAGATCCCATCCCAGCACAGTTGGGAGTCAGAGCTACAGCACAGGTGGTCACCCCAGAAACTGGACCCCTGGCAATGGACGATGTGCAGGCAAATACAAGCAGGGCACCTGCTTGACGGCCCCGGGTGTTGCCATCTACCTGGAGGCAGTCGTGGTGGCAGTGGCAGACAGCAGAAAGGCACCAGCAGGCTCGGCATAGGAGGCATGTGGCCTCGGGACCCTCTACATCATCAAGGCTGGCATCGGCGGCGGGCAGAAGGACCCAGGATTGGGAGTGTCTTCCGTGTGGCAGCGTTTGGGCCAGAAAATAGGTGCAGAGCGGCAGTGGGCTGAGAGGGCACGGCTCACAATGGTCAGGGCAGAGAACTCCATGCACAGGGCTTTAAGGCGGGCTGAGTGCCTGGAGGCAACTTGCAGGGAGTTGGAGGAGGCCATGGCTGCATCCCTGCGAGACCTCGAGGCCAGGGAAAAGGCCCGCCTCCGGGACATCAACATGGAGTTCAATGATGCCCTGGCCCCGGGACATCAATAAGTGAGGGTTTTAGGTACGTTTCCTTTTGTTTTGAGATAATGGACCCTTGAGACCTTCATTTACAATTTTTCCATACATGTACATACTTGATTTTTTAGATGTTCACATGGATTAATGTTTTTTTATACTTGTCAACTTATGATTTTTTTCTATGGACTTTGGGTATGGACCACTTATATTTTTTAATGTTTTGGCTTTTTATTTTTCTTTGGATTTCACTTTCTTTTTCATATTGCAATCCTTATTTCTTCATTTGCATGTGTGATTCTCATTTTGTCATTTGTTTTAATTTTGAATCCATTTTATTGTTCTTCATTCTTGGTGTTGTCTACTATGATTTATTTTGTGCATGTCTTCGTGAGCATTGGCTCAGTCATGTGTTGACAGTGTGTGGCTCTGTAGGAAATTTTTTGATGGGCATGCTGGTTATTTTCAGACACTCGTGGCATGGGTTATTTACTATGGAGTAGGTGCAGTGGATCGTTGGGTGTTTGTACTGAGGGGTGGGTCAGTGGGATTTGGGTTGCCATTAGGGCCATAGGTCTGTATACCCATGACGTGGTGTTTGGGGGGACATGAGTCAGGGCTTGCTGGCAGGTGCCCGTTATTGAGGAAGCACACAAGTCGGTGCCTGCTGGCAGGTGCCGTCAATGGGGGGGACATGAGTCGGGGCCTGCTGGCAGGTGCCCGTCAATAGGGGGGACATGAGTCAGGGCCTGCTGGCAGGTGCCCGTCAATGGGGAGTGGTTGGGGGGACATGAGTCAGGGCCTGCTGGCAGGTACCCGTCAACGGGGGGGCATGAGTCGGGGCTCCCAAGTGCATGGTGCCATGTGGCCTGCCTGCAGGGTGTGGGGAGGGTGGATGGGCTACCTGCGGGGCATGGACAGGGTGGATGGGCAGCCTGGGTGGCATTGGGAGGGTCGATGGGCTGCCTGCAGGGCATGGTCAGGGTGGATGGGCTGTCTGTGGGGCATGGGGAGGGTGGATGGTCTGCCTGTGGGGCATGGTCAGGGTGGATGGGCTGCCTGTGGGGCATGGGGAGGGTGGATGGACTGCCTGGGGGACATGGTCAGGGTGGATGGGCTGCCTGCAGGGTATGGGGAGTGTGGATGGGCTGCCTGCGGGGCATGGTCAGGGTGGATGGGCTGCCTGCGGTGCATGGGGAGGGTGGATGGGCTGCCTGCAGGGCCTGGTCAGGATGGATGGGATGCCTGCGGGGCATGGGGAGGGTGGATGGGCCACCTGCGGGCATGGGGAGGGTGGCTGGGCAGCCTGCGGGGCATGGTCAGGGTGGATGGGCTGCCTGTGGGGCATGGGGAGGGTGGATGGGCTGCCTGCTGGGCATGGGGAGGGGTGTAGGGTGGACCCCTGTGGCGTGGACTGGCTGCAGGAGGTTCATGTGGCTTCTCATCACACTGCTGTGTGAATCTGGGGTTACAGGAGTGAGAATTACACGCGATTGGGCAGTCGCCAGTGGGGTACGTGTATTCCAGGGGTGCGCAGGGAATTTTACACTGGATTTCTCTGGCACGAGCAGGGTACGCACAATCAGAGGGGTGCACAGGGATTTTTACACACGATTGTACTGGCGCGAGCGGAGTACGCATAATCCGAGAGGTGCGCGGGGAGTTTTACCCGTGATTTTGGTGGCGCGAGTGGGGCATGCGTTTTCTGAGGGGTGTGCAGGGAGTTATACACGCGATTTCAATGGCGCAAGCGGGGTACGTGTACTCTGAAGGGTGTGCAGGGATTTTTACATGTGATTTCGCTGGCGCGAGTGGGGTATGCGTAATCCGAGGGGTACATGGGGAGTTTTACACGTGATTTCGCTGGCGTGAGTGGGGTACGCGTAATCCGAGGGGTTTACAGGGAGTTTTACATGCGATTTCGCTGGCGCGAGTGGGCTGAGTGGCGTCTTTAGTACATTTCCATGGTTGAACGGTTGTATGCTTGTCCACTGGCCTTTGCACCATGTAGGGGATTTGTGCGATGTTTTTGGCACCTGGGGCGCATGGGGCGGGTTTGGGGGCATAACTGGCGCTGCTGCAGGGTCGCTGCACCACTCTGCGTCACGGGTGGTATTGCAGGGACCTATGGTATAGTTTCTGTTTGTATTAGTTTTCTTTTAAAATTGTTTTAAATAGTTTTTTTTTGGGTACAGGGTACATATCTAGACAAAGGGTGTACAGTGCACATAGTCTGTTGTATTCCAGGATGCAAGACATGTTTTCATTGACTTTGTTTGCTTCAAAGTTAACTAGGAATAGACCATTGAGTGGACAGAGATGTGAAAGTGCTGCGTAACACATACCTTCTTAGATGACTGTTCTTCCAATGTCAATCAATGTGTGATGTAGAGTTAGATGCTGCAATTTGTGAATGGTGATATCATATGCAAGAGATAGTGAGATTTGTTCTCTGCGTATGTAGCTGTCTTTGACTATAAGGAAACATGCTGTTTTGCAGTCTATTCGTTTAACTTCTCCAAGTTTGTCAAAATGGTTGTTGACAACTGAATGTTGTTGTCATGTGGATATGTTTGAAATCTAACCACTGTGCCAATTGCTAAATTGACTAATCCTTGTTCTACGTCACGGTTACATTTTAGAATTACTCTGCAATTTAGACACAGCTATGTTGGAGATACATTCTTTCTAAGCTAGTTAACCAGCTGTTGCTTATTGACACATAGGGAGTATCATGCCTTGCACTTCTAGTTTGTCTGTGGAGCTGATATGCACTATGGGTTGCATTTATTTGTTAAACATTGTATCATTGAATTGACTACAGCTTGCAAGGGTTGACATTAAGGACATGCATTTTATATTTTGTTAAGTTAATAGTTCCATGAAAAATGGGGCAGATATCTTTTTCTCAAGTTGTTAAGATGGATTTTGCATCTTTAGTAAGCAGACCAGTTCTAATGCATTTTAAAATGTCAGCATAGGTGAGATCTGCAGACTGAGGCATTTATTTAGTCAGTTTTCTGTAGTAAAAATGTTTCCAGAGATTTAAATTTCCAATGCTGCCAAGTGTTTTATGGCATTGTTTGTGTCCTAATGTTTTGAAAACATGTTGACCTTTTACTGGTGTTAAGGGTAGGAGGCCTCCAAAAACAATAATGTTTTTTCCTCCAAACAGTTCTTCGTATACATTTATAGGAATTTTTGCATTTTGAGATGAATTAAAGTGTGTATGAGATTTGGACCCATGCTTACTTCATCAATCAGGAGGACGTCATTTGTTTCAGAATTCTGCCTACTTCAATAGCAGCTTCCGCTGATAATGTGTAGTATTCTAATTTGTTTGGTGTTCTTTTGTGAGGAGCAGTAGTCAGTGTGAAGTTACATCTCCTATATTTTAGGCAGTGACACCTGTGGGGGCTGTTACAACAGATGAAAGGTTGTTGTTTGTTAAGTCTTGCAGAAATGTGCTGATTATTTTAATTAAGATTGTATTGCCAGAAACAGTTTTGCCGCTTACATACAGGAGCAGAGGTTTATAATGTTTAAATCTATAGGTTTTAGATATATGTTTCATGTCTAAAACCATGTTCAATTTCTTCAGTGAATTTTAGATAAATGGTGAGTTTTCTGCTTCATTTAGAATTAGTGGTTCTTCAAGTGGTACTTGGCTTCCTGTAAGAGAAGGTTGACTGCCTTCATAAGTATCTTTATCTAGTAGAAGATCAATTGTTTTCCTCTTGTTGCCGTTCATTGTCCAACATTTGTGTGCATGGTTTGAAATTGATATTTGTTTTACTGCTTTCATTTGCATTGAATGCAGCTTCAAATGAGTCATGGTCACATAATAATTCTTCTTCTTTTCTCCAAGGTTTGAAAAGTTGTATTAGACCCAATCCATTAAGTTTTCTATGTTGCAGAGTTTTAAATGATAACTTTTTAGGATTATTTAGGCTGAGTTTCATATGTTTTACTGGGCTTCCTTCACACACAAATATCATCTGGAGTGGCATTGTTTTCATAGGAGCAGTTTGGGATATGTCATCAGGCACATGTTTTCAAAAGCGGTGCTTCTATTTGGATAGTATGTGTCAATTAAATTGTTTTTTAAAGTGTCTTGGATTATGGAATCATTTGTGGCTAGTGTTTCCATATCTTTTTAGAATTGTAGTACCCTTTTTCATGATGAAGGTGGACCAAGATTTGCCAGACAATGTTTTCAGATTTTCCATAAAAGGGAGAGCATTTTTAATCTGAAGTGGTACAATTTGTGTGACAGTGTTCTGTCAGATGATATTATGATAATGATGTGTTATTTATGTAGCGCTTTAATCCAAAGCACTTTACAGAGGACATATTTACATATAATATCACCCAACCGATATTGGTACTCATTTATTCACCTTGGAAGGATGAAAGGCTGAGTTGGCCTTGCCGGGATTCGAACCTGGGACCTGCAGATGACACTCAGATTGCAGCAGCGAGCGCTCTTATCAGCATATCAACCCACAGGTCTTTTAGCTCTGTTTTCTAAGATTTAGTCAGGTTGTGACATATCTTGCAACTGCAGTTGAATTGTCAGCAATGTATTGTATGTCTATATTTGCATGCCACAAGAGGGCAATTATTGCATTGTAATCATGTATGTACTTGGATGCTTCATCCCTTTTAATGTTGTATGTTTATTTGGGGATTTCCCTTTTACAGTGTGTCTAACCGAAGACATCAAACTTTTGACTGGTCCTTTTGTGCAAACTGGTCTAGGGAAGCCAAAAGCTACATTTTGTATAGTTTTTACCTTTGTTTTTATATCAATGTCAGCATTATTTGCTACACTTACGTTTTTGAAAGTGCAAAATATGTGTACATAGGTATGTGTACATATGTGTGGTGTCTGAAGGCTTGTCACAGGTAATGTATTATTCAATACATTTTAAAACAGTGGCATCAGTGTCATGGACACATTTGAGAGCATCTTTTATCCACAAAAGCATTTGGATGTGTGGTGCTCCTCTGAATGGATATTCTTATCTCCAAAAGAAGTGTTGCACTTCTCTGAGTAGACTTGTAGTTTTATTGCAGATGAAGTGCAGCATGGCAATTAAGCGATTGCATTATCACACAACTGGCAAAAAGCGTCGGAAGCGTCGGAAGCGGCCACGTCACACGCCACTTTGCTGGAGTTTGAGTGTGTGTCTGTAGGTGCGGCTTGACGCGGCTTGACGCGGGTATTGAAGCCGTTGGGTGCTATTCTCTAGCAGCAACCCAGAAACGTGCGACGAGGTGAAGCGGGCGCAGCTGTGGAAATCAGGACGGGCGCCGCGCTGGAGTAGGGGCTGCGGAGGGCCGGAAGAGCCGAGAAGCCGAGTCGACTTGAGGCTTAGACAGCTCCCATAGCTCCCGCAAACTACCTACAACTTCTGGCTGGGACGTGGATGTGTGCGGCAGAGGTGAGGCATAGCAAGCGGTGATCCGGAGGATCCGGGAGACTGAGCTGGGATTTTCCTCGCCCTCTGCCCCTCTCACCCCTCTCACCCCTCCCCCCCCCCTTTTTTCTATTACTCTGCCAAAAGGGACCCGGGGCTGAAACAGGGACTGTGGAGAGCTGGGAGAGGCGAGAAGTGGAGCGGAGCCGAGCCTAGTTGACTTGAGGCTCAGACAGCTCCCGGAGCTCCTGTAAATTGCGCTGACGTGCGCAGCGGAGGTGAGGCATAGCGAGCGGCGATCCGGGGGATTGAGCAGGGATTCTCCTCGCCCTCGGACCCTCTCGCTCCCCCCCCCCCTTAATTTGTCAAAGGAACCTGGGCCGTAGTGCCCCCCCCCCCATCTTTCCCCTTTTCCCTCTGCCCTGTGGTTTCTACTTTTTATCAGCTGGCACACGTGTTCTGCCATTGCATTCAGCACAGTCGCCTGGAACCTCTGTACACCAGACGAAAACCTCACAACGGGCACCTTTGTATATTTCCCATGCTCCCCTGCCTGCTTTGCCTGCATTCAGAACAACGCCATGTCAGTCAGAGGCTAGGGTAGACGCAACTTAAAGATACAGGCCTTAGTCACTCCCTCATTCACATATACTGTGAATCGGGGAAATCTTCGGATATTTGATTGAGCCTAGGACACAACAGTGGTGCATATTGACTGAAAGCTCTATTCTGTGCCCTTACAGTAACGGCACTAATCACCTGAGGATTTGCTCAAATACCCCTAAGACCCCCTGCTTGCGCTTCCCAACGTTCTTGAAAGTACCAAGGGAACATTATATACCATCAGCTAAAGGCAATCTTATTGGATATATTGCCCACGGGTCATTTCCCTTCTACCCTGACCCGACAAGGAAGCGAAGGAACAGTATCACTATGCTAACTGTCAAGAAGTGTTCTGCCACGAGATACAACCTTCGGAACCAGAAGGGCAGAACCTCTACCACAGGGCCGAACAAGGGCAAGGGTACGAAACCAGTTCCGAAGGAAAGAGGAATTATTACTGATTTTTTTCCACCTCCGCCTACTTCAGATACCATAAGTCCATTGCTAAACGAGGAGAAGGAGCCGAGCATTTACAGCAGAACGAACAACTCAGTGTGCCTAGGGGAGAGTATAATTGATAATAACTCACTGCTTGACCTCTGTCTGTCCATGCAGAGAGCCATGACTCCGCTACCGCGAAGCAGCACAAGCAATCAAATCAATAGTTACCAACCCCAGACGATAACCTCACAACGAGAAGCGATAGATAGATTATCCGCTTCCCCTAACCTTGATGCCCATTTAGACTCGCAGGAACCCGAAAACAACAGTGACCTCAGAGAAGGCAGTACGAGCCTGGGGGATTTGCAAGCATCAGTCGCATCTGTACAATTTGCATTAAATATTCTATTGAAGATGTGCGGGAAGATACTCGATGTTACTCTCGCAATCGCAACAAGCGATACCGAGAAAAACAACCCAAAGGAGACCGAGCCGGAACTCATCAATACTAACACGCAAGATGGCTCTGACTCTGGGACCCAGGACCCAAACATTACTAATAACTCGGAAATCTACCTCTCACGCAAACAGAGACGCCTGACAAAAAAGGCGATTGGAAGAAGAAAGCGTCAAATTGCAACAATCATACTACCAGATACAGCAGAGACAGTGGAGGAAATCTCGAGGCCAACAGAAGGCAGCACTCCCAAAAAAGGACAGAGAAAAGTCAAACGGAGAGCGGCACGGGCACGTAAACGTATTGCAGTAAAAGAAGGAAAGCTCACTAGCTGGCTTATTAATGACAAATGCAATACCTCTAAATTAACAGTGGCACTAGAACCAGAATTTTCTCTATGCGAAAAAGAACAGGATACAAAGGTATCCCAGAATAACACAAACAATATATCAGCTATCTCAATACCTCCGACCAACGAGCCTCAATTAACAACAGCATCACCAGTGGAGGACAAGGGCAATCTTATGGTACCTAGAGGCGGAAGAATTTGCCTGATTAAAAATCTCTATCAATCTAGTAACCACGACTGGATTACCAGATCAGCATTGATGACCAGACTGCATACCATTCCGCAGCTGAGAGTGCTACGATCTGAGGACTTTGTATTTGTCGAACCATTAGAAGTGACGAACTCAAGTACATCGGCCCTTCACTGCAAATTCTTAGCCACTGCAGAACTGCTGCGTAATTTTAAAACCAACTTGAGGGAAGTTGACCTGGAAATAGATGCTGATCCGAATATCACTGATCCACAGTGGCCGATCCAGATGCCAAATCCAATTATGGAAGAAAGGACCATAACACAGCCACCTAAAGATGACTCTGTACAGTTGGTAGACATACAGAAGGTCCTCAAATGGCTAATAGAGTCCCTACCAGGAACAACAGCAAATCAATGAGATCAAACCATCATTTCTTGGAATTGTCGGGGATTCAGCCATCTATTATCGCCTGATGGCTCAGTGCCCTTAATAATGGGCCATACCTGCATATGCTTACAAGAGACGTGGCTTACCGCCCGAGCCCTGTTAAATGGGTACACTATACACCAGGAATTAGCAAAAAAGGGACTAAGGGGAAGACCATATGGAGGTCTACTAATTGGCATCTTGCATCCACTAAGATCTATCCGCATTCACACGAAAACGGACGAATTTATATTAGCAGTGGAACTGGAGCTTCCTGGCGAAGATAAAACGGAACATGTTCTCCTGGTTAATATATATAATCCATCTGAATCTTCTCAGAGTGAGACTATCCAGGAAGCTTGCCACGATCTGTTGATCAGCTGGCTGACGGAGCCGAAGAAAAATATGGTTATCTTTGTTGGTGACTTTAATTGTCACTTAATTGGTGAGCCGAGCATCAGTAACAACCCCTTGCTGAAGAAAATAGGCAAATTGAAACATGGAAGCGTAAATACGGAGGGACAGCTATGGTTTAATTTCTTTAAGTCATGGAACTTTGAACTACTAAACGGCAGAACCATTAGCGACTATCCGGGAAAATCAACATGGAGAAACCTCATATCCAGTAGCACATTGGACTATATGTACGTAAGTCCTACCATGACCACCTGGGTCACAGATATGAAGATCAAGGATAATGATTGGAGCGACCATGCTACTCTCACACTCTCTTTCAATTACATTACACAATTTATATCGCATAAACCTATTGGCGAGTTGAAGACGAAATCATGCTCTCTCCAAGATACGATGGTCTGACAACAACATTAAACGAGCTATAGAGCACACAATCAACTATCCAAATCTGTGTCACACAGAACTCTTAGCCATGACCAGCAAGGAGATTGAAGAATGGATCGCAGCATTCTCAAACACCTATGCAGCGATTAAAACAAATATGCGGGCCCCTGAGACCAAGACCACTAATATATTCGATATTGAAATTAGAGATGCCAAACGAACTCTAAGAGCTGACCTGAGGAAATTACGTAAAGCTTCCACTACATCGTACAACTATCTGACTCTAAGCAAGAAGCTGAAAAATGCCTACAGAACATGGCTAAAGCAGAAACGCTATGCAATAAAACTGCTCAAATGGCAAACAACAGTCCAAACGTTATGTACGGGGAACTCCCGAACCATATGGGGACTACTGAGCACGGCTCGTGGTGACACCAGTATCCCCTTAACCAATTCAATCGGCATTAGCCAATGGGAGGAATTCCTGAAAACCCGGAACGGCACGGACCAGGCAAAGCCACAGGAGAGGATGCCCCAGGATCCACTTTCGACCCCTTTCAAAGTGTCAGTCGAATCTCTGATAATCAGGATAAAAAAGCTCAAATCCTCAAGAGCTCCGGGACCCAACGGCTTAGCAAATGCCGTATTAAAGAGCAACCCGGAGTATTGGGCAGAGGTACTCGAGATCCTCTTTGAAAAGATTCTGAAGGAAGGTCAAATCCCTGAATCCTGGCAGACTGCAATTTTGATCCCTGTGTATAAGAGAGGCGACCGCTCAGACCCTTGTAATTACCGTCTACTTTCAATGCTGGACTGCACGGGCAAGTTATTTGCAGCATATCTTCTACAGGAACTCCAAATATGGGCAGACAAAGAAAAGATCCTTGATTGTTTCCAATGTGGATTCAGAAGCGGATATTCTACTACACATAATCTGGTAGTAATGGATATTCTTTGTAACAAGGCCAGAACATCAGGTAATCCACCTTTATACGCCTTGTTCATAGATTTTAAGTCCGCCTTTGATCTAGTCCCCAGGGAACTACTTTGGGCCAAACTTGAAAAATTGGGATGTCCTAAAGAAATACTACATTACCTCAAGTTATTGCACTACAATACCACAGTTTCCCTGAAGCTGGACGCGAAAGGGAATATGACTAACAAGATCAACCAAAACTGTGGCGTGAAACAAGGATGTGTTACGGCACCAATACTGTATAACCTGTTTGTCCACGATATACCTAAAGCACTATCATTGGAAAACAACTGCCCCCCCAAGATTGGATCCACTCACTGTGTAGTGCTAGCATACGCTGATGATTTAGTCATCTTGGACCACACTATCAGCGGCATTCGTAGATCAGCTGAGGCACTATGGTCCTATACTCAATCCAATGGGCTGGCTATCAATCTAAATAAAACACAGATGGTAATGTTCAGTTCCAAGAAGACAGCAAGAATCGGTCTAAACATATATGGGACGGCAATTAAATATACCCCATATTATAGATATCTGGGTGTCGAGGTTGAGCCCAAGGGGCACTATACCATTTGCAAACAAATTAGAACCACAAGAGCTGCCCAAGTAACAGCACTTATTTATCATTTTTCTACAACTCACTGTGGCTATACCATCTGGGCAGCACGCCAACTATACCTTCAGGTCTTAACACCAATGATAATCTATGGCCTGGAGGCATTGCAATTGATAGAACTTGACTGGCTTCAAATCCTCGAAGGAAAATTTTGGAAAAAAATACTCGGTCTCCCGGGCTGTATCCCAATGGCCATCCTTAGATTAGAGCTCGGCCTTATTTCCTGGAAGTCTCTTGTACTCAGGAAAAGAGCCGAATTATATCTAAAAACAACACCTGATACAGCCAACTTATTGTTAGTGGCGATTCATTGCGAAATTAACAAAGCATCTTCATATTCTTTTATGAAAAAGAACATTGTTAAATATCTTGAAGAGATCGGCTGGACCCAAAAACAACAAGAGGTCTCCCCTCCTGTGCTGAGAGCGCTAGCCAAGAAATCTGAATTACACGATTGGATTAGCAATTTTGCACACTTGGAAAATCTAAAGCGCTATAAATTTGTGCAATTCATGAATTACACTCTTAAGAAGCCATTGCCATATCTGAATCTATGCCCTTCGCCACGGCTACGACGATTCATTCTTTTGCTAAGGATCGATCAGTTGCCTGTACTGGCCATAAGTGGGATTAAGAACAATCTCCCCCTACCTGAACGTTTCTGCAGGTTGTGTAAGGACAGAATGAAATCGGAAACGGGCAAACATGTTCTTACCAGATGTGTCGCTATGATAAAGGTCTACACAACATTTTATACAGATTTTGTCCATAACTTGGAACACGTTGGCAGTAATGAATTCTGGCAAAGAGCCGTTAACGCAAAGGGAAACGGGATGAAATTATACATTGCTATGTACAATGTTTGGACGACTGTCGAGAAATCATTGGACATAAACATATAGCGAACTGCCAATTTATGGATGTTCTCCTTCCTTTTTACTATGGGAAAGTTTTTATCAGGAAAAACTGCTTATAAATTTGCCATCCGCAATTACTATTTGGACTTGTAGTCTCGAATATGTAAAAGAATTAATACTTATTCACTGGTGGACCATGGACACATTCATATATCCGCTTAATTTTGAATTCCGAATGTAACTCATTTTTCTTCTTATTCTCAATTTATTATTTTTTTTTTCTCTTCTGCTTATTTTGTTTCTTATGCTACTATTTTCTTTATTCATTTAATATGTTAGTATTTATCTTAACGATCAATTGTTTTTTCTTAAATGTAATTTTTATGTCATGTGAAAAGCTTATAATAAGCTATAACACATTAATAATAAATTAAATTAAGCGATAGTGAAAGTACCTTGATACATCGACAGGGTCAAGAGAACAGATTTGTCCTGATGTTTTATATCTATTCCTTCTTTATTTTGTTTTGCAGTTCATAGGAAGTCATAAAAGTCATCCCATGGGTTTGCTGCACAACTTAAAGTAACAAACCCTGTCAGTGGACCTCGGGTCCTTAACATACAACATGCATCAGCGCTATATCAGAATCAGTATTCTTTTGTAGCAGGCATGTTTGTCCAGAGATTTGTGATACTTGACTGCAAAACGTAATCTTTGTCTTTTATCTTTTGAAGAAGCTAATAGCGGGCAGGTTTATGAAATTAGAGCCTGTTTTAATGTGTGTGCAATTCCATAACATAGAGCTGCTAGTTTGCTTTCAAAAAGAGGTGGTAAATGTAGTCTACATTTTGTCTGAATCTTGAGTCTTTAGATTATATTCATAACGAGAAATATTCTGATGCACTAATGTGTGTGCATCTTTAACATCATATCTTCCTCCTTTTCCTGTATGAACGAGTAGATGAACAGAACATGCTTCTACCCTTCTCTCCCATATGCTCATTGGGGATCCTTTGCCTTGACACATTTGATATTTTTCTAATGCATCTTCAATGGTTTCTTTTGAATGTAGTGGATAAATTATATAGTGGTCTAAAATGTGGGCTGCAGTAACAGGATCTACACGTTCAAATGTGCCACTTTGTGGTGAATTTTAAATTATTTGTGTGGTTTCTCTTAAGCTTTCCTCCATGTTTATATCTCTGTAGTATTCATTTTTCTTTTTAGATATTGTAGGGCTTATCTAACTTTGTTTAAGTTGACCACTTTTTACTATATTGTTTTGTCTTCTGTTGATACACAATTAACTTGTGCAATCAAAGATTGATCTATTGGCCGACATACTCCAAGAGTTTCTGCATTTTCTTTAAGATCTAATGGCAAATATACTACTTTGCCACAAATGCAGCTTTTGGTGGAAGACATATTATAGCTTTAAATGGGTATATTGTTTGTATCATAATGCTCTCATACAAGTTAAGTTGTTGGAGTGCTTTTGAAAGTGGGAAGATTTCTCAGTTATTAGTGATAGCACCTGATGGCATTTGATTATGTGTCATGCTTTGTATTGCAGTATGTGTAAAGTATTGAGGGGTCAGATATTTTGTATATATTTTCTGCTGTTAGATATAACGTTAATTGCAAACATTGGGAGTCCTCATTGTCCTCTATTTTCTAGGCCATATCTACTATTTTTGTGCTCTTTTTATAAAAAGTGATGCAACAACAGACACATACTTTGTCTGCTATTCCAGCAAATCTGTGTTGAAACTTCTCTATTTCTTTTTTGTATGTGATTGTAAGGAGGTTGGTGTTTGTGAGTTTTTCGATAGTTTTACCAAGTGAATTTCCATTCCAAAATGTTTACTTTTGATCTGCTCTATTTCTTGAAGGAGTTATATGGCTGGTCAATGTAGGAGAATATTATTTAATTGCTTAGCCGAGTCTATACACAAGGTTTTGTAGGGATGTGAGCCAATGACGGATGGTTAGAAAAATAAAAGTAAAATGGGGAGAAGAGCTGCTCTGTTCTACAGTGTCTAAGGACACCTCTGTAGTCCGCAGACCTGCACGTGCCATCTGGGTCTTTAAAGGATGCCTTGCATGGAATTAGGACTGTGCAGGCCACAATCACGAACATCCATGGACATCAGGGGATTAGTCAGTCAGGTTTTGTGTGTGTGGGGTATAGGAATACAGGGGAGCAAGTGCTTGAAGATGGGTATGGCTATGGCTATGAAGAAGCCGAGTGTGTCGATGGTGGGACATTCTTGCAAATTCTCGCATCCATTCATTGAGGGTTTACACTGAATTGGAGGCAACCGTTTGGGGTAAGTGACTGCAGTATCCTTGCAGTTTGCCATGAAGGATATGTTGAAAAGCCTAATGAAACTGTTTCCAGGTGCAAAAATAATTTTTTCAGAAATTCATCAAAGGCAAAACTGGAGACATCAATCTTGTTTTGTCCGCAAACGCAAAAAGCCAAGCAGCATACCATTAAAGCTCTATGTGCTTTTGTACACAGTGTAGGAAATACATCTTTTGACAATGACAACATGAAGTTTAATGGTATGAATATTTTTAATAAAGATGCAGTACAATTGACAGATGTTTGAAATTACATTTTTCTTTACAATGTTCAGAATGCATTGAAAGAATTTGTGTACAATTTAAAGTGAACACATGGAGTGTATACAAAAGCATTTGTTAGTAGGAATGGACATAAAAACATGATAAAAGTTTGAAGCACTTTTTGTAGAAGTTATAAAAAACCAACAAGTGCAGTACAGCATGTGTACAATAATATACAGAGTATATAGATAAAAGAAACAATCATAGCCATCATCATAGAATACATGATTTAAAATAAGTTTAAATCTCCTCACCATCTTTATTTGGCGAAGCAGTCCACAGACAAGGAAGGAGTCTGTGCACTGCATGTGCCATCCGGGTCTTATAAGGGTGCCTAGCATGGAAATAGGACTGCAGAGACTGTCACAAACTTCTGCGGACATAGGAGGATTGGCCAATCAGGTTTTACCATTGTGGCATACAGGAAGACAGGGTAGCAAATGTTTTCTGTGTTGTGTGTGTCGTGAAGATGGCAATGGCAATGGCTATGAAGAAGCAGATTGTCTTGATGGTGGGAGATTCTTGGATCCATTGGTTAAAGGTATACTCTGAGCAGTGTGGATTATCTGTGAATCTTAGAAGAATTTGAAGTTTCTTGGTATGGCGTTTGTGGATTGGAGTGGGTAGAATTGTTACCATTTTGTGAGAATATGATTACTTTGAAACATCCGGACATCATTATAGTTCACTGTGGAGGCCACATTTTAGGCTATGTGACTGGAATATCTTCACAGTTTGCCATGAAGGTTACATCTTCAAAAGTTAATGGAACTGTTTTCAGGTTTGAAGATCATTTATTCTCAGATAGCTCAAAGGCAAATTTGAAAACATTCTAAATTGTTTAGTCCTCAACTTGAAAAAGCAAGGTGGAATGTATGTACTTTTCTATAGGATTTTTGAATGCCATCTTTCCACAATGAAAATATAAAGTTTGATGGACTGAATATGTTTGAAACAGATAGCATTTATTTAACGGATGTTGGAAATAAGATTTTTCTTTCCAATGTCAAGAATGAATTGAAACAATTTATGTGAACATGCAAAATGTATATTGAAGTATATGTTAGTAGCTGTAGTAAATAAAAGATAAAAACAGAAAAAAAAGTTAGAAGCAGTGTTTGTGAAAGTTAATTAAGTACAGTAGCAAATGTGTTCAGTATAGAAAACTCCCCAAAAATTAAAAAAAGGTTCTTTTAATAACCACCAATTTCTAACCTAAAAGAAGTTAATTGATTTTAATCCCACTCCCCCTGCAATATCCCACTAGTCCTCAGACTATTATACTGACCGCGGACCATGTAGGCTAGAAAAGGTGCTTAGGTAATTATGATCCTTATTGAATGCTAGCAAAAAGTATTTGGACCAGAAAATGTTTCTGTCCTTTTCTTTTATGTCTATTATACTATTATTTCCATTAGCATAGATGAAAATGCTAATTGAAATGTTGGAGAATCTTATTTGAGCCTAATTACTTTTTTTGGGTACTTTTTGTTTTTGTATTTTTAATTTGAGTTTTTTATGGGGAGGCAAGAAGTTAAGGTGAGGAAAGGGAGGCAAGGGGCACCCACTACAGATACAGGGGACAGGTGGACAGGGGAAGATGTTGGGCGTGCCTTAAATCTAAGGTAGGGGGCAATGTTTCTCATGTTCCTTGACCACAGCCTCAAAAGCACTTTGAAACTGCTCTCCCCTGCAGAGTGGTGTGTTGCAGTACATACAGAGTACTCTTTTCCTAGAATGGAAAGGATCAGTAGACTCTTGTTTAGCCTGTGAGGCAGCCAGTGCAATCCTCTGCCCCATTGGAATGGACTTAGTTGTCACAGGAGTGATTGAAGAAGATGGGGTAGAGGATGACAGCCTACTCCCTGAGAAAGGAACAGCCTTTCTCAGAGTGCCCGGGTGGAACGTCTAGGTGCCGGGTCGCATGGAGATGGTACCAAAGGAGTACTGCCCATGTTTTCCACGACTGAGGAGTACTGCCTGTGTTTTCCACGACTGAGTGTGACATTTAACACTGGAAGCCCGAGCCTTTGACACCTATCCAACGGTTGTAAAAACCACCAAACGCATGATTTTTTCCGGGTGCTGGATGTAGGTACTTCCTCTACCTCATCTTCCTCATTCTATTGATCCTCATCAGCATCAGTGCACATGTTTCCCTGTCCAGGCCCTCCAGCTGGTGGTGTTGGCCCCTGGGAGGAGGGTTGGTGTCAGGATCCTACCCATCTGCCACACCACCACTACATGCACGCTTACAAAGACTTTGTTTATGGCATAATTGCAAAGTTAAAACTTACAAACTGCATCTGCATTCATTTACTTTTTTACAGCTGCAGTTTTGGACCAATCTAATTTCATGCTCAATTCCAGGTTTTGGGTTAAACCGGCAGATGCATTCTGGTACGTGTATGCTGTCCAAGAGGCAGAGAACCGGAGGAGGTATACTGAGTACATTTGTTTGCAGTAAGCTACTAATGGCTGGAGGAGACATACTAAGTACATTTGATTGCAATCCACTGCTGCACGCTACTGAGGCTAGGAAGGGGCTTAATTGAAAACAGCTGACTGAGACTGCAATCAGGTCCACCGTGTTGGGTTGTTGGCTGGGAGGGTTTTGGGTTAAACCGGCAGATGCATTCTGGTACATGTATGCTGTCCAAGAGGCAGAGAACTGGAAAAGGTATACTGAGTACATTTGTTTGCAGCAAGCTGCTAATGGCTGGAGGAGACATACTAAGTACATTTGATTGCAATGCACTGTTGCACGCTACTGAGGCTAGGCAGGACTTAATTGAAAACAGCTTCCTGAGAATGCAATCAGGTCCACCGTGTTGGGTTGTTGGCTGGGAGGGTTTTGGGTTAAACCGGCAGATGCATTCTGGCACCCATATGCTGTCCAAGAGGCAGAGAGCTGGAGGAGGCATACTGAGTACATTTGTTTGCAGCAAACTACTAATGGCTGGAGGAGACATACTAAGTACATTTGTTTGCAGCAAGCTACTAAGAGCTGGAGAGGCCCTGATTGTGTTATTTTCAAAAAAGGAATGAACCACATACGTCATCCATTCCTCATCAGTGACTTCTGGTTCTAATAAACATACACATTTATTACAATGTTTATGTATCACAAAAGTTACAACATTTTTATTGTATTGCTCATCCAGTATTGAATATGAAATCTTTTCCCTTTAAAACAAGAAGCATTTTTTTCTATTTTACCCTTTTCAATTGAATCAAAAATATATTACCATCAATGTGCAATTAAATGTGTCCTTTTACCATTGAAATTCCTTCACACAACAATACATTTATTCCACATTGACAAACAACATTTGTTGTGTATTTCAATAAGACCCAACATGTTTCTGTCGAGAAGACCAAATTACGTCTGACATTCATCAGGGGTGTATTTGCTTACGTCCAATGTCCCACAACTTGATTCCAAAAAGGGTAATTTGTCCATGAACCACTGCTTCTATTACCGGTAATTGAATCCCACTCGATCTGGAGACAATATTTATCCAATCCTTATGACTTTGGACTGTACAGCTTCGTAAAACCTCCAACCATGTCTCAGATGTCCCCATGTACCCGTTCTCAAAGCCACATGATTCCGCGACTGAAGAACAAACAACCAGCGTTTTCCAATGAGTACTGTTCTCTAAGCGAGCAAATAAACTTAACCATGCCTGTTTTGGACTAATCTAATTTCATGCTCAATTCCGGATTTTGGGTTAAACCGGCAGATGCATTCTGCTACGTGTATGCTGTCCAAGAGGCAGAGAGCTGGAGGAGGCATACTGAGTACATTTGTTTGCAGCAAGCTACTAATAACTGGCGGAGACATACTAAGTACATTTGTTTGCAGCAAGCTACTAAGAGCTCGAGAAGCCCTGATTGCATTCAGCTGTTCCACCATACTTCAGGCTTGGCTGCAGAGAGCTGGAGAACCATTAATTGCAATCCACTGCTGCAGGCTACTGAGGCTTGGGCAGGGCTTAATTAAACAAAGCTGCCTAAGACTGCAATCAGCTCCACCCTGTTGGGTTATCTTTTCTGCCTTTCTGACTTTTTGCAAACACTGTGTTTTCTGTAAGCATTTCTGCTTCACAGACGTGTCTTGTTCCTGCTTACATGTTCTCTCTTTCTGTCCGCAATTCCAGTCTCTTTAAGGTTTCCTGTTTGTTACATGCCTGTGATATTACCAAATTTCAGTCCATAATTCTAGTTCCTGTTCTTAAGTACTCTAAGTTTCCCAACACCCTGGTATTCACTGTGTTTGCAGCGACCTATATTGTTTGAGTCCATTGCCTTGTTTATTCTGATATTCCAGTCTCTGCCTCGTACTTTGTTTCTCCATTGTGTCCTTTATCTGGTTATTTCTTTCAAAGCTGTTTTCTGCCTGTATTACTTCCTTGTCCACTGTTGTGCCTCCGCTCTGAATCTGGTTAAAGTGGGACCACTGGGTTGGTGTCTGTTCAGATCAGATAAGAGAAATACTTCTGTTGTCTTCCCCTAGTCCGTTGGTGTCTCTCAGTATATGGTTTCCAGGTTTACCCTTACACTGAGTACAACAGTCTCTTTGGCATGCCTAAATCATGGCATTGCTGTTTGACAGTTGTTAAGAATAATCTGCAGGTACCAATCATCAAGGGTTTTCCCTAATACATAGAGACCCCTTATAACATTCCAGCACACCCTTTATTCTGAGCAATCCGTGTTGTCCAGTATATTTACATATGTTTGCTTTCTCTTTACTTACAGCCAGCTCCTGCCTCTGCAGTTCCTATGAATACCTGTCTCAACTCAGATCAGCTTGGAATGTATCCTGTTATATGCAAACATTGCCTCAGGAATCTCCCCTAATCTAAAGTGCATACTGTGAGATATAGATGTTGCCTTTAGCTCTCCGGCCAGACTCCTGACAGATGTCCATGATTGTTGCCATTTCAAGGTAAAGAACAGGTCTGCTAATAGTCTGCACGTAGGTCATTCTGCAGGTGCTCTCTCCTGGATTGCCAGATTGAGAATGACTAAAAGTAGTGGGTGAGTTCCTTCAGAGTTACCGTTGCCAGATTTCTCTACTGTCCGCAGACTCCTGAGTCCAAAATAGGTCTAGGAAAGTTGTAAAAAGTTGAGAGATCATCTGAGAATGGGTGTAAGAGCCCTGGAAGAGTGAACTTTCAACTTCAAACTTCTGATGTCAGCCAAAAATGCAGTTCCAAAATGTCCATGAAGCACAGACATCGATCATGGACACATAATCACGCTACACTGGTGCGGTAACATGATGCTCTCGGTGGACATCACAATGCCATTAAATATTTGTGAACATCAGCAGACAAAAGACAGCATTAAAAGTTATAGAAAGTAGCAAGAAGTGTTAAGAATATTACTAGGAAGTGGGGAATGGCAACATTTTCAAATGAAATGTCCTAGATTGGCTGAAAATACACTTTCAGAAAGTCTGCGGTGTCCTGACACTGTTCGTAGGCACGTAATCAAGCTGCATGTGCTTAGTCACATGATGATGTCTGGGGACATCTGCATGGGGTCAATGATGTGCAGGCACCACGGCAGCGAAAGCCGGCAGGCACAGCAGGCGTATGTGCAGTGATGCATGTGATCAGGTGAGCCCGTTTGCAAACTAATTCAAAGTAAATCATGTGAGACCAGACATATCCGGACTAGGCACGATATCTGCAAACGTCACTAATTCCGTAAACAGACCTGAACATTGATATAGTCTGCGGACAATCAATTGGAGTTTAAAAAAAATATGTATTGATACAACCATGTGCAGGATATTTATAGTATAAACAATAACTTAATTTATGAAAGGGACGGGGTATTAGAATGGGAAACATACATGGGAGTATTTGGAGTTTCAATAAAGTCATCATCAGGGGAGACAAGGAGAGTAATTTCAGCAAATCATCTGATTTAC
The DNA here is from genome assembly GCF_040938575.1 of Ambystoma mexicanum. Taxonomy (NCBI): domain Eukaryota; kingdom Metazoa; phylum Chordata; class Amphibia; order Caudata; family Ambystomatidae; genus Ambystoma; species Ambystoma mexicanum. The sequence continues at coordinate 478,742,647 of NC_090933.1, read as the reverse complement.
GTTTTCTAAATTTGATCAGGGTGATTACTGAAGGCAAGGGGGCAGGAACAAATAGGGCCGTGATAATCAACATTTCTAATGATGTTATTTTTCACGTAAATTACAAGTTCTTTAAAGTTATTGCTGAGGTCATCCAATTTTAAATACAAGTTCCTGATTTCATTCTGTAGAGTTGGGGATTGGGATTGTGCACAATTGCTGTGTGGTGTGGTTTGTACTATAAAAAAGAATGATTTCAATATTCTCTATATAAATTATGTTATATGTTTGAATTAAGATTTATTTACCATTAAACATTTTGTCATCACTCATTTCGCTTCTTTGGGGAAGTTTTCTTCTAGCCACTCAAGCATGTTTACCCTTTCTTTCAAAATGAAAAATTGTAATATTTGCTTATGTGAAATGTTTATATAATGAATGGTAATAATAGAACTATAAATCATGTGTACTTAGTGTTTGGTAAGAGTTTATTTTCAAATGTGCTACCGTTTGTATGAAGAGTTGTACTAAAGTCATAATATAAGGTGTAGTTATGCTTTGATTTTTGGTACATCCCATAACATTTTGTGCTAACTGAGACTTTTATTTGTACATTTCTAAATGTTGAATTGTGTACAGATGTATATTTGGGTGTGGTAAATATTAGTAATGTTGGTTTATGTATATGTTTTTATTAATAGAAGAGTACAAAATGTTCTGTTGTCTCCTGTGCTTCTGGGCTTTGTTGATGCTACCTGCTGTCCATGGACCTTTATACTATCTGCAGACAGTAAAGCTGCTACATTGGGAGTCAGTCTGATATTACGAACTTGTAGCAAATTAGGGTGTGCTGGTAAAAACCTATGAAATTCAGTGAAAAAACTTTGTTAAAGGGACATTATGGTTACAAGTGAAATCGAAAAACCCCAGAAATTCACCAGTTATGTTAAGCTATGTAACCATAATTCACTCCACCACTGTTCGCTGCTAAGACTAAAACCCAGGACATGAAAGATGACATCTCAAATGCCATTGATGACATCACTGATGACATCACATAACAAATTAATTCTGATGAAAAGTCCTTACAAGCGGTTGTGTTTACGATGTTGGTTGCAACATATCAGGGGTGATCAGGAGACTGCTCAGAAACTATTTAGTGTATTAAAAAACGTACTCATCTAAACAAAATGGTATATTGGGGTGTTGTTGTTAATACAGCAACCTAATAATACATACACATAGGCAATGTGTGCATAATCCACCATAGAAGTGCAGTCTTTTTCAGTAAAATAATAAACGCAAGCCTATCAGAATCTTGACTAATGTTGAACTTGGAATTAGTAGCTAACAAGTACAAACAATACGTGTGAAGATCCACAATGCATAGGCACCTGAGGCACATACAGGGAAACTCAAATAAGCAGGAAAGAAACCACATCACCAGAAAATGACAATAACATTAACATTCATTTTCATGTATGCAAATGAATTGTGTGTTTGAGACCTGCTTATTGCTGCATGTATGTGCACCATGAGCTGAAGCCAAACCCTAATGAAAGTACTTTAACAACATAATGTTAACATCTAGATATATAGCACCTTTTGAATTTAAAAATTCTCGCTGTCAGTGAACAGAAACAACTGGCTTAGATATGTCATTGAACAAAAACAAGTGACCTAGATGTGTGATGTCATCAGTGATGTTATTCTTAGAATAGCATGGTGGTGGTGCAAATTATGGTTGCTTAGCTTACTATAACTGACACATTTCTGAGGGTTTCAATTTTACTTGTAACCATAACGTCCCTTTAACAATGTTTTTTTCACTAAATTCCATAGGTTTTTATTGGTGCAATGTAACCATAATGTCCCTTTAAAAAAGTGTGTTCACTGATATATATATGTATATATATATATATAAAACATGGTCAGGGGTAGCAACCATTTAGTTATGGTTAAGTTGCTAAAAATGTGTGATATCTATGTCCAGTCTGCAGACTCACTTCCTTGTTAGGTCTGCCGACTGGCCTCTGATTGGCCCAGAAAAATGTGCAGACATGCACTGGTTTCCACGTAACGCCCGCCATGTTGGATTTGCTTTATTTTTGGGAGTTTGCGGACAGCGTGGAGAAAACATAAAACATTATGCACATTATGCACATGAACATTGCACTTGCTGTAGCCTACAAACAATCAGCTTGTGCGAAAATGGTTGCCGGACATGTGTTGTACTTTTAATGAGTCTGGGAAGGCCAACCCTGTTCGTAGGACACCTTTGCACATGCACACAAAGTATTCTGCCCAATACGGATCCGGCGAAAGGCCATCCCAGTGAAGAACATTCGCAATGTCACTATGTGACCACATCCATGCTGCACATTCAACCTTATTTGCCGGACACGATCGGGACTCCCGGAGATCAGAAAAGTACTATTTTCTGCAACGTAAGGAGTGTTATTGTGAAAGTACACCTTACAAACATCCCACACAGTGCCATTGTGCATGTAACTACTTTTCTGAATGATTTAGGCCCACGTTCTGGTTCCAAGTGCTCCACAGCAGCCCTACAAAAAGCCACACCCCAGATCTGCTCTGCAGTCTGTTTGTGGCTTTGCAGGGCAGTATAGGGGACCACATAGCTTCAGGCAGGAATTGCTTTCTCATCAGTTCTGCTGTGCTATATTACTTTTGCAACTTATGGCAACCATGACTGCTGGTACTGCCTCTAAGTCAGCAGCACCCACACCCTGACCCTCACCGCCTCCACCTCCTTCCGAAGGGCCTGGACAAGGCAACAGGTGTGGTGATGTACATATAGATCAAGAGGAGAATGACAATGAAGTAGAGCAAATCCCCAATGCCTGCAGGCAGCGTGAGTGCTGGGTGTGGAAACTGTTTACCAGCATAGGAGACATGCCGAAATGTAGTGCTAATCTGGTGAGATGCACTCACTCAGTTGCAGAAAACCTGGCTTATACAGTTACGGCACCACCTCAATGCAACAACATCTCAAAGAGAAACAGAAGGCAAGAGTTCAGACGGCAGTGCCTTTCCAACAAGGCAGTAGGTTACTTACTTCTACAGGATCCTCTGCATCTGCTCCTGCCACCACCAGGGACACTTCCGTGGGGCAAGAGATCCCTAAAGCAGCCTTGCAGGCCATGTGCACCACAGGTGACCCTTTGCTTTCAAAGGTCTTTGTATTGTGCCTGTACTGTGACACGCTACTCTGCAGTGGGGAGCAACTATGAAGTACTTTTGAGGAGTCGGTCCGGGAGCATGAGAATGAGTGTCCGCTACCTAAGTGAGGGCCACCCAACATCTTCCTCTCCCTGCAAGTGAACTATATTATCCCGGTGGTTGGTGCCCCTTCCTTACCCTCCCTTTCTTTCTTTTCCTTCTGTGTTGTGTGTTACAAGACCAAGTAAGATACAAAACAACCAAAAAAGAAAAATGTTTAAAAAAAGGCTCTTTTCAGAGCCACCTTTCACAGTTCAAAAGTAGTATTGCCAATTAAAGGATGCAGGCTGACGCGCAGCTGATAAGCTCCACAGATTGCACAATAAATAAATGTAGTGGTAGCTCAGTAAAAAACATTACAGTCATTTCCAGGAGAAAGTGCTTGCTCTTAAAAGAGGCGTTTTGTGGTGTTTCATTGTGTTTTGAAGGGTAGAAATAAGCAACACCTACTAGAAAAATGCTGGTTGTACATGCAAAAAGAGCAGCAATGATTTTTCATATTTCACAAACAAAGCTGATTGCCAGCATTAGTAAGATGAACTCCATTTGTTGGAAAAAAGGTTGTGCTACTAAACGTAATGTTTGCATTGTGGAAGTAGGACATGCCAACATCTTGCAAAAGGGCACCAATGGTCTTCTTTACATTGTGCCTTGCTTTCTCCATTTGAGAACCAAAGCAAGAAGAACACATTCACATCTGTGTCTGCACAATGCGAGAAAGAAAATTCTCAGGAGTTCAGAAAAATACCCATGAGCTAGCCAAGTGCATCCTTCAGCGCCAATTGTAGAGAAATTCCAGTAACATGTCCTAAACTGTTCCCTCCACAATGGAGAATAAGAATGGCTGGATGATGTAGCGTCACCAAAGTGGCACAAAGAGGAACCAAAATCATCCACTTCATTGCACGTACCTCATACCAGTGCACATCCACATGATAGAATCCAAAATGTGCAGCATCCACTCCACAGTATTTTGCATGCACTTTCAACAAATGCATATAGGAGCCCCCCAAAATCCATACACTCTGCCTCCTGACCCACACAACCATAAGCATAGGCTTCTGCATTCCTCTCTACAAACAGACTTTCTGCCACAGTCTCAGGCTGTCTGCTTACACACCACACCCAGAAACCTTATTAACTAATCCTTTAGCCTCCACAGTTCCATTTCAATGCCTGACATCTTCAAAATACCCGAATGTGGCACGTGTGATCCTGCAAATACAGTGGTGTACGCGGACATATCGTGCTGTGTACGGGAGTGGGGGAAAACGTTTTGATGAGGATAGGGGATTTCATTTTTACTAGTGGCTCTGAAAAGAGCCTTTTTTAGTAGGTGCCTGCAAACAAACACCTTTTTTTGACGGGGGTTCTTTTCTTCCCCTTACATTCTTAGAGGAACCTCTTCAAAGAATCCTGTAGATTGTAAAACAAAATACCATTTCCAATGATGATCAAAGAAATGCCATTTGCATGGACAAAGTACACATTTCTGGAATTAAGGATGCCATTGTCACAGTAGAACATCCCAGCAGTGCACAAAAAAGCAGACATGCTTCTGTTTATAAGACCTCTTTCGATCCCTGGCTACGGACAAATTGCATTCGGATAGTCCCATTCTTGTCTTGGTGGTATGCATGAGAAAAGCACCTTGGCAGTCGGAAAAATCTGCTTCACTGCTTTCAGCAACTGAGACAGAGGAAGGGTCTCCCAGGTTCCCCTTCATTCCCATGTGAACACACGTGATATGCTCATTCTGTGGGACAACGTGCCTCTGGCCAAGGTGTGTGGTACCCATTGAATGACCCATAAATGTGTAAGGCCTGTAGGCCTCAAGACTCCATTTTGTTTGGTTACTGACTCCATGTTTAAATTAGACCACACTTAAAACATTAGAAGTCAGCCTGCATCTCTCCTCTTCAGTGTTTGTGCACACTCAGCAAGCCAAACCCCACCTCCTCCCCTCTGCCTTCTCTGCGGCTGTCCTGTTCTCACAAAAGCCTGGGCACGAGAAGTATCAAACTAAACACTTGTTCTCACAAGAGCCTGGTCCTGGACAAAAACATTTGTCTCCACAACCCTGCTTTACACCCACAGACCCCATTCAAATAAATATAGACCGCAGGCCCCCTCACCCCAAAGCCTTTTGATGTAACAGTTGTATGGCCCTCGCCTGTGTGCTACTCCAGCTCAACCCCCAGCACTAATCCCATGTGTGGCAATATATTCTTATCGTACTAACAAACAATAAACCATTCTCTCATGGGATCTAAATGAATATCTGATGAATGTGTCAATGAAATATTGTGAATAGATTAGGAACCTGGACCCATGTATTCTCTCTTTTATTGTCCAGATTAAACATCTAGTAATATAATTCTTATATGTCAAAATGTATAAATAATGTTCAAGGTATGTGTGGCCATAAGGGCAAATGTCAGATAGTCTACATCATCGCAACTTGGACATCATCTGACCCTGCACCCCGCCTAGATGAGCTCAGCTGACATGCGTGCTCCATGAAGTAATCAGTTCAACTCCAGCTAATCCGGGAGCACCACCCCTAAAGCTTGGATACAGTCCTGTCCCCTTCGTCCAATGACCGCAATTCTATGTATATCGTATAGCACACGTAATAGATGACGTGTTTTTGTAATATAATGTGTATCTTCTGATGTTTGGGCAGAACGCTCTCGGAGTAAGCAGAGTCCTCTGTGTGCCCCATTTTACTTTATATAAAGACTTGTCTTTTACTTCACCTGCACTTGGTCCTAGTCTCATTCCTTACAGGGGTGTGTCCATTAGTGTCTCTTATTTGGTTACTTTATTATATTTGTGGGGAATGCCAGCTTTCACAACTTCTTCGGTTGAGACAGCAAATGTCCACATGGCATGTAACCCAAATGCAGGGCTCCATAATGCACAAGGACAACATGAACTGGAGCGACAGTGGGCACATTTTTGCAAAGTGCAATCACATCTCTGAAACTACACTCACGTACACTGCACCACAAAGCCTCCACTTCTTCCAAATCAACATTTTCAGCAATGCCTCTTTCCAGGACATACCTGTGCAGATCTTGCACAAAGGCATCACCCACGATCAACAATGTACATCTCTCCATCTCTGCCAGCCTCACTACACAGAGCAATGAAAAAAAATATGACCCCCCCTTCCTGTGAAGCACACCCTCAACATCTGATTGAATACCCTCCAGAGTCTCATTTTCATGCCCTGCATGCTCAGAAGTACAGGCTGTGGCACGTGCACCCACCCAACTACTGTGAGGACCGCGCTCTAGTAAAGCAGGGACAGTGTTTCTTCCCTTTCCACTGCGCTTTTTCCAGCACTCCCTCATTGGGCACTGTTAGCTCATTACACATGCCTCCACCAATGAGATCTAAGACCTCTGCGTCTAACAATATCATTTCTGTGCAACACTCCATATGTACCGTTCACCACTCAGAGTACAGCATTCGTGTGATTGTAAAGCACCTCCAGTAGAAAGTTCTGTGAAACTATGCAAGATTTCTGCACCCAGATTCATGCACATTGGCATCCATCACCACAAAGTACGGGTATCAATATATTGTATCCAGTAATTTTGCAATTCTGTTATAAGTGCCTCTGAGGAAGGTACCTGCCTCTAAACTTCCACAATGTACAAGAAGCATGTAGTCATTTGTTCCATCAGCTATCATCAAATGCTACTTGCAATGGTATGGGTATTGAAAGTTTTCATTTACCCATATCAGCCATTGCAAAATCCAAACAGTTACTCTCTTATTTGCTTCTGACAATTGCATCTCCTTCAAAAGTCATAAAATTGTTGCTGCAAAGGGGCACCAAATGCATCCTACCAACCTAAACCAAGTAGATACATTGCATGCATACAAACAGAGTGACTGCCACTTACCTTGAACAGAATGTAACATTACTTAGAAAAGCAAAAAAATAAGTACCTGTGCATTGACAACAGTACCAGTCGTAAATGTGGATAAATAAAACCAACAAGTGAAATAATTGCTCTACCCATGTAGGAAGCATATATGCGCCGAAAACGTAATGGACTTTCAGACACAAAAACATTATCCTTTCCAAACCTTTTTCTCACCCTTCTACAACTAGGACTAATCCATTTTCAAAGTGAATACTCCTACACCAGTTAACACACTTGCTAAACCGCACATCGTACTGCACACTTACAAGTGAGCCACTTACACCCTTACAAACAATGCTGATGTTCCCAAGTCCCCATTCATATACAACGCCATCCAATTACACACACTAAGTCTTCCTGCTAAAACATCCCCTACCCTTTAGCCTTCAACACATCCCCCTACCCTTTAGCCTTCCGCCTATGGCCTATAGCTTTCGTCCATGCACCCAAGAGCCTATGCCTTGGCCACACCCACTGCAGCGTAATGCAGCCACACATGTGAGCATGTGGCCAGGTACCAGAACCCACAAACATAACACAGCCAGCGGTAGTCCTACCCAACCCCCACAACATAATACAGGTATGCATGCAAACATGAAACCAGTTACCAGAATCCACAAACATAACACAGCCTCCAACATCCCTGGCCATTTCAATTCACATACCATTTTACTACTTCCAACCAAACCACAAAATGTTCACAACATTGCCCCTGCTCCCAACACTTTATTAACTACAAAGAACCAATACATCATAATACAGTTCAGCTATCATTAATCTGTGCAATGACCACAGCACAACCACATTAACCATCCACTGGAACCCTATACACTTCTATACACACAGTATTTCAAAAGTTCACTCATTGGACACACAACAGGACCTTTGACTCCATCATCTCCAGCCATGCACTCAAAACTGGAGGACGTGCTACCAATCACCATACCCATGCAACCAACAATGTGTACAATGCTGACAAACCACACACAAAAGACAATGTTGTGAAGCCTTTTTGCAACCAGTGGACATACTTTTCGGTGCAAGGCCTCCAGCCATGCATCCAAGGCGCTACAAGCTTACCACACACAACACAGCATACTACACCCTATGCAAAAATGCTCATGTCATGTGCTTTCCACTCGCCATCTACAATTAAGCCTACCAGTAGTCACCACAGAAAGAGGTTGCCTCAGGACCTATTGTGCTTTAACCAAGACTACCTGCATTCAATACACAAGGTACTCACCTGAGGAGGTACCCACAAATTGGTGCAGTACGCACAGATACCGCTGCCACACAATCGTCTTCTTCCACTTAATAAAATATATCTGATGAACCACTTCTCACTCCCCCATGCTTTGCATCCCCTCTTCCCCTCACCAGATGCCACAAGGCATTTTTTCCAGCCCCTTTCTGTGTCGCACTATCTTCGGATACAACATGGCAGCCTTACCCATATTTATGATGCACATCACACTTCCCTCCAGCCAACCACCGGGCGCGTCCAATGTCCGCCAACGTCACGACACACTCCAGCCCAATCAGACTTTTGACCGAGGAGTGAACATGGAATTGGGACAGTGGAGCGGAGCCAGATATCACTAGTTTTTTTAGATTAACATTTTACCTGCTTTTAAAAAAAGTACAGGATGGATTATCACCACACTATCACCACATTTAGAAACGCACGCTTTTGGGACCAAGCCGCTGATCCTGCCGCTAATTTGATGAGAATCCATTGGGCTGTACGCATGTGCCAAGTTTTTGGCCATTCAGTCTATGGAGAAAAAAATATAATTGGGACCCCCCCTATAAGTTTGGCCCCCCTGGGCGAAACCTTACCAACCTTCCCGAGAAAATTAAGAGCGGCCCATATACTCTTTTTGCAAAGTTTGATGCAGATTCGTCCAGGGGGAGCAAAATATTAACCCTCCCAAAAAGTGTTCTTCCTATGGGTTGAGCTACTTAACCATAACTACATGGCAACTACAGTGAACCGTGTAATATATATATCTGTAACCCTTGCCATGCATATAATACAGAATATTTGCTGTGAATAAGCAGAATGTATTCATAAACATCCTAGTTAAGTTATATACAAAATGCACTAAGCACTTTATCCAGATAGGAACACCATTTTTTATAACCAGTGTAAACCTTGGCAAGTTGCTATGTGGCACCTAGCACTTTATTTGTATCATTAGTCATTTGTATGATATAGAATATCTGCTGCTATCATACATATTGCACTTTATCCTGCATTGAAGCAACAGTAGAGGGGATGAAATATTAATTATTATGCTGGCTATTGTACTATATTCTTAAGGATGAGAAATAACTATGTTTTACCCCCTGTAATACTGAGAGATAATTGTGTTGCAAAAAAAGCATTTTAATCGATGCTATCGTGCACTAAGCACTTTATTCAAGATATTAGAGACTTGACAAATTGGAAACATTGGCAGCTATAATGCACTTTGCACTTTTGGTAATGGCATTTAAGATTTTATGTTGTGGTAACTTAAATGGAAATGGCTTACTCTTAAAAGAAGGTTTGGTCATATTTTGAAGAATTTGGTAATACATGACCTATAACAGTACAAACGTTTTGAAATGTGTGGAAACACACATTGTCATACTGCACAATGCACTTTATAGATATGGGGATAATACATTAGCCCATGAATATCTGATGGGCTACTTTTGTAACATTTTTAGAAGTAACACATTGGATGCAGGACATATATGTATATACTTTTTACCATTTGTCACTCAGAGAAACATACATTGGGTTTGAGAAGGAAACATAAGGGAAAGTAAAGAAGGACTTCTTTCTTGCATGCACGAGTGTTTAAATGGGAAGCCTGTCATTTATGTTTACAACCAGACGAAGCCCTTTCGGGTGAAACGCGTAGTTATTTTTGTTCTCTCCTGTGCAATTTGTCCACTATGCTTTACAAATAAAGGACGTTTGATGGAGATCCTTTTTTGACGTGTCTGGATGATTTTTAAGGATTGAGGAAGAGTGCCGTCCAGGAAGCGATATTCCGTTTTCTTTTTTCCTTCTCTTTTTATATATATATTCAAATTCTTTGGTGTGTATAAAATAGAGTTGGGCCCCCGGGGGGGTGACAAGGAGAAGCAGCTGAGACAAAAAGAAACAAGGTGTATACTAGATTTTGAGAGTAAACAGCCCAACGGGCATAACATTGATGAAGAGTTATACACCTTTCTGGGCAGCTAAAGGAATGCTTTTGTCCCTTATTTGCACATCCCCATTGAAACAGTAACTATATGTTTACTTTGCTTACCTTATGTTATGCAAAATTAGTATTCATATTCCCTTCACGGTTTCTAAAGAATGAATAGGTGCTCCGAAACGATATACGATATCAAATAGTTGGTTTTAAAGTTTTTGTATTTTGAAAAAAGTTTTTGTATTTTAAATAATCTCTAATGGTGTTGGTAATTTTGTGTTTGCTTTTGAGCACATTTGTTGCTCTGCACTATTTTCTCTATATATGGGAATGGGGGAGGAGAGAGGGGGAGAAGGAGAGCAAGTAGAGGCTAATTGGGAAGTAGACTTAACTAGAAAAATATAGTCTGCAAACCGGATATCAACCCACTAATGTTGTGTTGTATTTGGGGACAATTTTCCATTCATGGCCAGATATATCGAGTATGTTATCTCGATTTCAATTATTATGTTGGAATTGGGATCTCCCTTGCACTAAGTATTTTATTAAATAAATAGACAAACAGGGGCCCGAGCAGAGATCTAATATTATAAACGATTGGATCCCGGACACTATTATTATAATGAAATAAGACCTAACAGATTAGGGGTGAGCCATAGAGACCCATAATTCGGGGTTTTAGATATTCGTTTATATCCTATTAAGGGAGTTAAAGATGGTTTTAATTGTGCACCAGTCATTTTAAAATTGAAAAACAATTTAGGCTGTGAATGTTCCATGCTTTTTTAAATCTTTCTCTCTTTTTGCCCAGTACGATCGATATATGTTTGAAGTAAAAGACAAAGAGGCAATCAGAGTCAATGGGTTGAATGAATGTCATTTAGGACATAGATATTTCATCTCAGCTGCTAATGCACAATGCACTTTAAATTTACCTCTAGTAATAAAATGCTCATTCGAATGAATGTATGTCTGTTAGGCAAATACACTAGGCAAAGATGTCTGCCATGGATTTGGTACGTAATGCAGATCACTAAATGTGGCCTTTTTTGATCTCTGTGTTGGCTGCTTGCCCACCCCCTCCTTTCCCTCTCTCCTCCTCCTAGTCTCATGTTTTAAAATGGTGTATGGTGGAGAGGGTTTTTGTTGTGAAAAAGCGGCGAGTTAGCCGCGAAACGCGTCACGCCTCGAGTGTTGCACTTGGGAGGACCCACACTGGGGTCACACTCTCTATTTTTGGAAATGGATCTCCATGGTTTTTAAATGCTTTTTTTTCCCGTGTGGATCAATAAAAGAAGAAAATCAGCAAAACGAAAAACGGGTGGTGTGGAGTTTCATTCCCCCCCCCCCCCCCACCTTCGTTTGCTGTTTGGTGGAAACTGGGCAAGCATGGCTTTGTGGAGAGTGCAGCTCGACTTGGCTACTTGAAGGTAGAATTGACAATATATATATATATATATATATATATTCAGTAAAAAAAACGTTGTTAAAGGGACGTTATGGTTAAGTTGCACTACTAAAAACTATAAAATTCAGTACAGAAAACTTAATTAAAGGGATGTTATGGTTCCAAGTAAAACCGCAAAACCCTTGAAATTTGCCAGTTATAGTAAACAAAGCAACCATAACTTGCAACACCACCGTGCACTGATATGACTAACACCCAGGACATCACATGCCAGGCTCCCTCTTTTTTCCTTCACTGACATATCTAGGCCAGACATGTATTTCATATATTTCTAAATTATCTGTATTAGGTACACTAAAACTAATTTAAAAAAAATAATTCTTTAAACAAAAATGGCCAGTACTGTGGAATGGCTGGAAGAAAATTTCCCACAATATGAAATGAGAGAAGACAGTGATACTAATGGTAGAAACAACATTTCTCTATAGAAGCCAATTAATAACCATGACTTTATGTGTACTTAACATCTTTTTTTTAACAGACCATACAGACAATAAGTATAATATACCAAGAGAAATATTAGAATATCCTCCGAAACGAATGGAACTAAAAATGGATATGTTAATGAAAAATGTCATTCTTATAAAACAGTCTACTGACGACCATATTAAAGAAAGCATTAAATATAGCTGTCCCACATGTACCTGTTCCCCCTCTCCATGTCCCAGCCAACTATCCCCAAACACTCCCCAGCAAGAAAAATGTTACAATGAGACTTCCATCCCTTCCTCCCCTCCCATACATCATGTCCAAACTCCTAATTCTCCTGTATTTGTTTCAGTTTCTGCTTCCCCCTCTTTTTTTGTAATTTTTATACTGTTAAACAATAATAACATTTTAAGTCTGTTCTTAGTATATGCCTTTGTCTTATTTTCTTTTTTAAAAAGGCAGTTAGGGTGTCCGCGGACAGCGCGGGTTTTCATTATGTCCGCAACTAACCAAAATGGGGATGTCCTAAGGACACTATACCTGTTTGTACTGTTCGTAATTAAAATGGAGGTGTCCTTAGAGCACACAAGAGGTCCCCCAGTCTGCAATTAACCAAAGTGGGGGTGTCCTAAGAACACTAAACCAGATCGCCCTTACTGTAGTTAAATGAGGGTGTCCGCAGGACACCAAATCCATCCGCATGTCCGTAACTATTCAAATTAGGGTGTCCTAAGAACACCCCCCCTGTTCGCATTGTCCACAACCAGAATGAATATTATGTCTGTACAACACATAGCCCGTCCGCCTCTCCGCAAAGTTGTGACGCATATTTATTATGTTTGGGGTCTTCAACACTGTCCGTAGAAGACCCATGTGCATGCGCACCACACCCGTGGGTCCTATGAACATCGCGCCTGTCCGTTACTGTCCGCCGCACGTGTGTTGCACTTTTAATTAGTTTGGGGACCCGAACACTGTCCGTAGAATAACTGCGTGCTTGCGCACAACCGTCCCTGCACTTTTGGTGTCCTGCAGACAGCGGTCTCATTCACGAACGTGTCCATGATGTCATCATGTGACCGCACCCACGCTGTGCATGTGTCCTCATTTGCGGACACTGACCGGGCCCCCAAACATTTAAAAAGTGCTTTTTTGAGCAATCCAAGGTAATTTACAGTAAAAGTTCAACATTGCACATGTCCCACACAGTGTCCCTGCCGATCTACATACTTTTTGGAACTTTTTGCACACATGCACCCCTATAAAAGACCACACCACAGAGCTGATCCTCATTCTGCTTTTGGATTGCCAAGATTTACAACAGGACAACTGTTCAGGTTGCTGTTCTTGGTTCCTGGTTCCTGGTTGTTCATTCTTAACCTTCCAGATGGCATCCTAAATTTCTTCTGCTGCTACTTCCTCGGCATCATTTACCACTCTTGATGGAAAGCCAAAAGCTTGTGCAAAAAGTTGAGTTCCTCTGCAGCATCCTCCGTTTCTGCTCCTGTCATCACAAGAGACACTCCTGTGGGACAGCGCATCCCTCCAGCTGCCTCGCAGGCCATTCATGATGCTGTTGACCCTTATCTTTCGAGGGTCACAATATTGTGCATGTACTACAACACAGTACTCTGCAGGGGGGAGAACCTTCGGAGTGCTCTCGAGACTGCGGTCAAAGAGCATGAGATGGTCTGCGACCTACCTCAATAAGGCCCACCCTACAGTTTCCTAACTCCACCTACCCTTTCTTATCCCTCCTTTCCTTGTATGTCGTGTTTAAAAAACAAAAAAATATAAAACAACAAAAACAAAAAAAAGGCTCTTTTCAGAGCTGCCTTTCACAGTTTAAAAATAGAAGTGACAACTAAATAGTGCACGGCTCTGTGCATTTTTTAGAAGTCTGTGGACATTTAAGTTTTTTTAAGGAACTGGCCTATCAGAACCATTGCACTTTTCTCTGGAAGGAAGTCGTGGCTCTGAAAAGAGCCTTTTGGTGGTGTTTTTGTTGTGTTTCAAAAAATTCAAATGGTTAACGCCTACTGCAAAATGGATTGCTGTCATTCCAAAAAAGGTTGCAATGCATTTTGTATATTTCACAGAAAAATCTGATTGATGGCATAAGTAAGATGTGCTCCATCCCTGCGAAAAATGTGTGTACTACAAAACATAATGTTTTCATTCTGAAAAGAGGACATACCAACATCTCTCAAAAAGACACAAACAGCCTTGTTAACATTGCGCCTTGCTTTGTCCATTTATGGACCAAATGAAAAAGAATGCAGCCACATTTGTCTCTGAGCAATATGGGAAAAAATTACTCTGGAGTTTGGATACATGTCCATGATTTTTCCAAATCCTTCTTTCATTGCAAATTGCAAAGAGATTCCAGACACATGTCCTAAACGTTTCCCTCAACAATGAATAATAATAATGTCTGGATGACGCTGTGTTACCAAAGTAGCACAGAGAGGTACCAAATCCAACCACTTCATTCCACGCACTCCATGCCAGTGCACTTCCACATGAGAGAATCCAAAACGTGCAGCCACTCCACATGCAATCTGCATGCACCTCCAACAAATGTATCCACAAATCCCCCAAAATCCAAACAATCTGCTTTCTGAAACACACATCGATAGCTATCTGCTCTTCTCTCAGGAAAACGACTTTCTGACAAACTCTCTCCTTACACAACACACCCCGTAAACCTTATTGAGCAATCCCTTGCTATGCTCAGTCTAATTTGCATGCCTCTCAACCCCAAAATCCCTGTATGTAATACTCGCTGTCTGTGTCGGGAATGAAAATTTAAATAGTGTGCCCCATTTCCCCTTTGAGTTTGGCTCGGACAAGATCTTTTTTTTTTTTTTTTGCATATGCTTCAGAAACACCTTTAATTTTTATTTTGATTTTTTTCTTATTTTCCTCCAACAATCTTCACACTAGCTTCTCCAAAGCAACCCTTATGTTCCAAAACAGCATGGCATTTCCCATAAAAGATAAAGACATGCCATCTTCTTTAAAATAAACAACATTACCAGAATCAATGTTCTTATTAATACAAAAGAACATACCAGCTCTAAGCATGAAAGCAAACATGCTTCGATTGATTGCACACCTAGAAATATTTTGCTGGGGACAAAAAACAGTACTATTGTCCAATATTGCCCTAGATACTAAACCAGAAAAAATAACCTTGGCATTTGGAAGTATTTTCATTACTGCCTGAACCAAGTGTTCCAAATCTGCCAACAAAGTAGGAGCACTGACATAGGGCCTCATTACACGGAAGGCGGTAATGGTTAACGGCCACCGTTAATGGTAACGGTGGCCGTTAACCATTACCGCCTTACTACGAGGTCCCTTAGCGGGTTGGTGTTTTAACGCCTGCTTTTTGCAGGCGTTAAAAACCAACCCGCTAAGGGACCTCGGAGCTAATTACGGCACCGCAAAATTGCGGTGCCGTAATTAGCGCCTTCCCCATTCCCATAGAGCCCTATGGGGCAGAAATGGGAATGGGGAAGGGCAATGGCGGAAGGGGGATTTACCGCCCCACCAACCTTGGAATGGGGCGATAAATCCCCTTTCCGCCAAGGCGGTGCCGGTAATTTACCGGCATGGTCCAGGGTGCTAATAGCACCCTGGACCTCCGCCTTCCGTGTAATGAGACCCATAGTCTAAATGCAAAGCACCACAGTGCAAAACAACTACATGTGGACTTTTCACCCTGCCCATATCGCCACAAACCTGTACAATTCCCTGCAAATTGAAACCAGGCACAGTACTCACAGCACCTCCACTCCTTTAACATCAATATTGTTTGCCACATTCCTGCATTTTGCATACTGCTCCAAACCATGCACACACATATCTCCAACCACCAACACCCTGACTTTCGCCACCTCTGCCATCATCACTACACACAGCCTCTTTCAACACAAATCACATCTGATTGGCTGATCCCTAAAGTCTCCTTTCCATGCTGGATTTACTGAGAAACCCTGGATTTAGCACGCCCTGTCAGCGGACAGCTGCGTGTCCGCAGAGCGCTTAACACTAGATAGACCTTCTACACTTCCCACTTCACTCTCTGCTCCATTTCCTCATTGGCTACTGTTAGGCAGTCACACAATCATCCACCAATCACATCCAGAACACTACATCTAACTCCATCATCACAGATCAGCACTTTAGATATAATATTGATCACTCTCAGTACAATTGGGCTGTGACTGCAAGGACCTACAGCAACAACTAGTATAAAACTCCCCAAGATTTCTACTTGCAGATTCATGCACATCCACATGCATGAATACAGACTACAGGTAGGTATGAATATTTTCTACACAGTACATGTACAGCTCTTCTAGGAATACATATAAACAGAGTAACTGCCACTTACCCTGTATAAACTGTAAAATTAACTTACTGTAATTTCTCCTATCTGCTATAATGAAGTGTCACTTGCAAACCTGTCTGCGCTTCAAATTTTTGTTTACACACACAGCTATCTAAAAAAAATGTCATTTCATATTAAAAGAAGGGAAAAATAACAGTAAACTCATGAAAAAAGGCTGTCTAGTGTGTTATAAAATTACACGCAACCAGAATGAGTACATGCATCTTCATTCAAGCACACACACATACAATATCATTAGAAAGACTCTCAGCTTAAACAACACCACTGCCACTATAGCAAATCCATCTGCCTTATTTCCCACACCTTCACAAATGCATACATGGCATGCTTTTCTGTACAATCTCTGCCATTTACCCTCTAAAAATAGCAAAAAATGTATATGATTATTTCTTCTATCTCTTAACATCCAATAACATAGCCTTAAAAAAACAAGTGTGCTCTATACGTTTACTAATATACTCATTTGTAAAACATATTCATCTAACAGATTTTAAGTAAAATATACAGGATGCATATAGGCAAAGGAAAGTGCATGTGCTTACTATCCTCAGTTATAAGAAAACACTACTACTATAAAAACAAAAAAAAATCAATGTCTACATTAACAAAAGTGCTATAATCACACATATTCACTAACTTCTTTTGTTTACAATTGCAGTGAAGACCACTCTCCTAAAAAGCAGCAGCGTCTGAAGTACGAACAAGAACTTAGAAGGAACCTACTCTTTCCATACAAAAAAGTAGGTGCAATAATAATATAAGATTCTAACTGTTACTCAAACAAACACATATTTTAGTATTGTAGAACAAACAAGTGTATTAACCCTCTACCATTCGATGTAGTATTAGTGCTTCCCCTTACCAGCTGCATACTTTATATTGTCATCTGAAGTCCAGTATAGTAACACACAAATACAAGAATAGCCTTCCCAATTTAATCTAGCTGCCCATTGCACAATCACACACCTCCACAATCATCCTTACCATCATAATCAGACACTCATGCACAAAGCACACATACACTGCAAAACAGCCCAACCCACACTTTCTTTTTTCTCCAACAGACCCCACAGAATGCCTACCAAAAATCAACTCTGTAGAAAGCAACGCAGAAGTAGAGCAAATAAAAATAAAAGTGTACAAAATAAGCATTAATCTCTAGCATATTTTGTACAAAAAGTTAAAACAAAACAGCTAATACAGTCATTAAGCAAAACAAACAAAATTCCAGTGCAGAAACTTTGCCTCCTCTATCAAAATGTAAAATGAAACAGAAAGTGATTAACATGACTTCAGCTACAACTACTGATACCGCTGCACCTATAAATGTTGATGTAGTGGCAAGTAACCATACCAAAAAAAAATATTTTACAAAAAATCTTCCGCCACAGAGTCCTTCAGAACCTTATAAAAACTGGAGAGAAATCATGCACAACCCTTAACACCTAATATAGACAATTAATCCTAGAAGCTTTCATAGACAGTGCATTCCTTCTCAAAAGGAAGTTATTTATTTTACTTTTAAACAGAATGAAACCACTAACAAAACTAACTACTAAACTACAAAAAAGACTTCTCAATAAATGGAATATCAACAAAAATAGCTTCTTAAACATCTGTGGAGGTGAATGGAGTCACACTACAAGCACAGAACCATATTTTAATGAAGAAGCATATAAAACTCAGTATCACCTCTCCATTCTACTGAACCAAACCGTCCAGTCTACAAATGGCCGTGCACATCAATGTGTAACATTGTCAAATATCTTTCAAATCTTTATGCCATTTCCTCAATCAGTATGTAAAAAGCAAAGACAATTTCAAAATGAAACTACTACAAAATATGGATGCCTGTCCAGTGTGCAAATACACAGGACTACAAGGACATTCATTAGCCTGCATTTCAGGACCTATTTGCAAAACCACCTTCCATCATATCAAAATGATATCAACACATAATTCAACTACAAGAAATCTGGTCCATAGACTCTACTATGCTAAAAGTCCTGCTTTAGCACAAGCCAATTTAAATAACAATCTTCTACATGGTAGAGCCAAACAACTACTCGAAGAAATAGAGCATATCCAGAGAAAACATTTTGGAAGTGAAAGCCACTTACAAAATGCAATAGCTTTACAACAAACTAGCAACTACTGTTCAAATAGCAAACTTCTATTAAACACATACAAAAAAGAAATACTAAAGTTTAAAAGTACCTCAGCTGAAGTACCAAACCATGTATGTGTGTGTTGCCGCAGGACTTTTTTTTATAAAAGTAACACAAAAACTGTGGACATAACGTATGTAATAGAAGACAATGAAGATTCCAAATGGTTCCAATTATTTCTCTACCTTATAGTAGAAAACAAATATGAAATTACTGACCCCTTAATACTTTGCAATTACGGCACTGCAAAACTTGGCAACAACCAAACACCTTCACGTGCTATCACAAATAACTTGGAATCCACTACCAAATCCACTGCAAAAACTAAATTTAAATGAGAGCATCATAATTCAAACAGTGCACCCATTTCAAGCTATTATACGCCTTCAACCAAAAACAGCAAAATTACCTCCCTCTGAATTAGTGAAAGGCATTTGTGGCAAAGTAGTTTATTTACCATTAGATCTCAAAGAAAATGTATACACTCTAGGAGTGCAATGGCCAATAGATCAATCTTTAATTGTCTTAGTAAATGGCGTACCTACAAAAGACACAACAATTTGGCAACAACTCGTGGACTTACATAAAGTTGGACAAGCCTGCAATATCAAAATATCAACAATGAATACTACAAATAAATAAATATTGATGAAAACCTGAGAGAATCCAATGAAATAATTCAAGACTCACCAGAAACTGGTCAATTTCGATTTCTAAATCCTGCTAAAGAATCCAATATTTTAGACCATTATACAATTCATCCTTTACACTCTAAAGACACTATCCATGATGCACTGGAAACGTACGAAATGCGACAAGCCGAAGGATCTCCAATCAGCATATGGGAAAAAAGTATAGAAGCACAGGCTTTTCCTCTACTCTTTCCTACTGGAAAAGGAGGAAGGTATGATGATAGACCCAAAGAGATAACAGCATCAGAATATTGCTCTTTACCAATGTATTCTGACGACCCCAGATTCAGACAAAATGTGGAATACATATTCCACCTTCTCTTTGAAAGTGAACTAGCAACTCTATGCTATGGAGTTGCACACACATTAAAATCAGGTACCCATTTTCAAAATATGTCAGCTATGCAATTATTACAAAAAGTGGAAGAAAAAGATGAGGTTTTACAGTCAAGTATTACAAATCTTTTAGCAAACATGCGTGGTACAAAAGAATACTGGTTCCGACGTCACGGAGATGTACGCTGCATGATAAAAAAGCTTGGCCCACCCACTTGGTTTGTTACATTTAGGGGCCGATTCATGGAACAAACGTGCGCCGAAAATCGTTGCGCAAGCAGGCGCAAGCAGGCGCAAGCAGGCGCAAGTAGGCGCAAGCGCAAAGAAACAGGCGCACGCGCACGCGTGCGATTCATGGAAGTCCCTGCGCGTGTTCACCTCGGGATGTGCGCCAAACCCGTGCATGGCGCACAAGTCACTGCAACATCCCAAAAGGCGTGCGCGACGCGCACAGTGAAAGCGCACAACCTCGGCGCATACACCAGAAAGTGGGCGTAACGCGCGGAATGGGGAACAACGTGCGAAAATAAGGGCGTAACTGGGGATGTACTGCAGGGAAGCAGACGGAACGCCCACACGCACTCGAACCACACTTATTCATGGAATCGAATAGGGCAAAGCCACGCACAGCCAAAGACACGCACAAGCTGAAACACGTCCGCCACACGAAGGCAGGCGGTAGAGTCCCAGCGCATCACAAAAGTGGCAACATACAGCAATCGGTCCTGTGCGAGCGGGGCACGTGTATTGCGGGGGTGCGTGGGAAGCAACACACGCGATCGAGCGGGGTACGTGTATTTCGGGGGCGCGTGGGAAGTGACACACGTGATTGAGCGGGGTACATGTATTTCGGGGGTGCACGGGAAGTTACACACACGATTGAGCGGGGTACGTGTATATCGGGGGTGCGCGGGAAGTCAAATACGCGATTGAGCGGGGTACGTGTATTTCGGAGGTGCGCGGGAAGTTACACACACGATTGAGCGAGGTACGTGTATTTCGGGGGTGCGCGGGAAGTTACACACGCGATTGAGCGGGGTACGTGTATTTCGGGTGTGTGCGGGAAGTTACACACGCGATTGAGCGGGTTACGTGTATTTCGAGGGTGCGCGGGAAGTCACACACGCAATCTCATCAGGGTACGTGTATTTCAGGGTGCGGGGGAAGTATCCCACGCAACTTCAGCAGGGTACGTGTATTCCAGGGGTGCGGCGGGAAGTTCCACACGCAATTCCATCAGGGTACGTGTATAACAGGGGTGCGCGGGAAGTTCCACACGCGATATCATCAGGGTACGTGTATTACAGGGGTGCGCGGGGAGCAGCACACGTGAATTGCACGTGTGGGTCCTCCCAGGTGTGCCCTCTACACCCTCCATGGCCCCTGCAGGTGGCTCACACCACAGGGGCCTACCCAGCACATGTCATGCAGGCACCCCATCCACCATGGCCATGCCCACCAGCCAACCCACATGTCAACTTGCACTACTGCCCACCAACGTATGTCCCCCTGCACCCCCAGCCACCAGGGGCACCCTCCACCAGGCCCCCACCCATGTCTCCCACCACCCCCACCCCCCCAGTCACCAGGGGAAGCCTCCACCAGGCCCCCACCCATGTCTCCCACCACCCCCACCCCCCAGCAGTGCAGGGGCAGCCTCCACCAGGCCCCCACCCATGTCTCCCACCACCCCCACCCCCCCAGTCACCAGGGGCAGCCTCCACCAGGCCCCCACCCATGTCTCCCACCACCCCCACCCCCCAGCAATGCAGGGGCACCCACCACCAGGCCCCACCCATGTCTCCCACCACCCCCACCCCCCAGCAGTGCAGGGGCAGCCTCCACCAGGCCCCCACCCATGTCTCCCACTACCCCCACCCCCCCAGCCACCAGGGGCAGCCTCCACCAGGCCCCCACCCATGTCTCCCACCACCCCCACCCCCCAGCAGTGCAGGGGCAGCCTCCACCAGGCCCCCACCCATGTCTACCACCACCCCCATCCCCCAGCCACCAGGGGCAGCCTCCACCAGGCCCTCACTCATGTCTCCCACCACCCCCACCCCCCAATCACCAGGGGCACCTGCCAGCATGCCCCCACCCATGTCCAATTCATGTTCCCCACAACCCCCACCCCCAGCACTGTGGGGCACCTGCCAGCAGGCCCCCACCCATGTCCAACTCATGTTCCCCACCACCCCCACCCCCCAGCCACCAGGGGCAGCCTCCACCAGGCCCCCACCCATGTCTCCCACCACCCCCACCCCCCCAGCAGTGCAGGGGCAGCCACCACCAGGCCCCCACCCATGTCTCCCACCACCCCCACCCCCCAGCAGTGCAGGGGCAGCCTCCACCAGGCCCCCACCCATGTCTCACACCACTTCCACCCCCCAGCAGTGCAGGGGCAGACTCCACCAGGCCCCCACCCATGTCTCACACCACCCCCACCCCCCAGCCACCAGAGGCAGCCTCCACCAGGCCCCCACCCATGTCTCCCACCACCCCCACCCCCCCATTTACCAGGGGCAGCCTCCACCAGGCCCCCGCCCATGTCTCCCACCACCACCACCCCCCAGTCACCAGGGGCAGCCTCCACCAGGCCCCCACACATGTCTCCCATCACCCCCACCCCCCAGTCACCAGGGGCACCTGCCAGCAGGCCCCCACCCATGTCCAACTCATGTTCCCCACCACCCCCACCCCCCAGCACTGTGGGGCACCATCCAGCAGGCCCCCACCCATGTCCAACTCATGTTCCCCACCCCCCCCCACCCCCCAGCCACCAGGAGCAGCCTCCACCAGGCCCCCACCCATGTCTCCCACCACCCCACCCCCCCAGCAATGCAGGGGCAGCCACCACCAGACCCCCACCCATATCTCCCACCACCCCCACCCCCCAGCAGTGCAGGGGCAGCCTCCACCAGGCCCCCACCCATGTCTACCACCACCCCCATCTCCCAGCCACCAGGAGCAGCCTCCACCAGGCCCTCACTCATGTCTCCCACCACCCCCACCCCCCAATCACCAGGGGCACCTGCCAGCAGGCCCCCACCCATGTCCAATTCATGTTCCCCACAACCCCCACCCCCAGCACTGTGGGGCACCTGCCAGGAGGCCCCCACCCATGTCCAACTCATGTTCCCCACCACCCCCACCCCCCAGCCACCAGGGGCAGCCTCCACCAGGCCCCCACCCATGTCTCCCACCACCCCCACCCCCCCAGCAGTGCAGGGGCAGCCACCACCAGGCCCCCGCCCATGTCTCCCACCCCCCCCACCCCCCAGCAGTGCAGGGGCAGCCTCCACCAGGCCCCCACCCATGTCTCACACCACCCCCACCCCCCAGCAGTGCAGGGGCAGCCTCCACCAGGCCCCCACCCATGTCTCACACCACCCCCACCCCCAGCCACCAGGGGCAGCCTCCACCAGGCCCCCACCCATGTCTCCCACCACCCCCACCCCCTCAGTCACCAGGGGCAACCTCCACCAGGCCCCCACCCATGTCTCCCACCACCCCCACCCCCCAGTCACCAGGGGCAGCCTCCACCAGGCCCCCACCCATGTCTCCCACCACCCCCACCCCCCAGTCACCAGGGGCACCTGCCAGCAGGCCCCCACCCATGTCCAACTCATGTTCCCCACCACCCCCACCCCCCAGCACTGTGGGGCACCATCCAGCAGGCCCCCACCCATGTCCAACTCATGTTCCCCACCATCCCCACCCCCCAGCCACCAGGGGCAGCCTCCACCAGGCCCCCACCCATGTCTCCCACCCCCCCACACCCCCAGCAATGCAGGGGCAGCCACCACCAGGCCCCCACCCATGTCTCCCACCACCCCCACCCCCCAGCAGTGCAGGGGCAGCCTCCACCAGGCCCCCACCCATGTCTCACACCACCCCCACCCCCCAGCAGTGCAGAGGCAGTCTCCACCAGGCCCCCACCCATGTGTCCCACCACCCCCACCCCCCAGCAATGCAGGGGCAGCCTCCACCAGGCCCCCACCCATGTCTCCCACCACCCCCACCCCCCCAGTCACCAGGGGCAGCCTCCACCAGGCCCCCACCCATGTCTCCCACCACCCCCACCCCCCAGTCACCAGGGGCAGCCTCCACCAGGCCCCCACCCATGTCTCCCACCACCCCCACCCCCCAGTCACCAGGGCCACCTGCCAGCAGGCCCCCACCCATGTCCAACTCATGTTCCCCACCACCCCCACACCCCAGCACTGTGGGGCACCTGCCAGCAGGCCCCCACCCATGTCCAACTCATGTTCCCCACCACCCCCACCCCCCAGTCACAAGGGGCAGCCTCCACCAGGCCCCCACCCATGTCTCCCACCTCCCCCACCCCCCCAGCAGTGCAGGGGCAGCCACCACCAGGCCCCCACCCATGTCTCCCACCCCCCCCACCCCCCAGCAGTGCAGGGGCAGCCTCCACCAGGCCCCCACCCATGTCTCACACCACCCCCACCCCCCCAGTCACCAGATACAGCCTCCACCAGGCCCCCACCCATGTCTCCCACCACCCCCACCACCCCAGTCACCAGGGGCAGCCTCCACCAGGCCCCCACCCATGTCTCCCACCACCCCCACCCCCCCCAGTCACCAGGGGCAGCCTCCACCAGGCAACCACCCATGCCTCCCACCACCCCACCCCCCCAGCAATGCAGGGGCAGCCACCACCAGGCCCCCACCCATGTCTCCCACCACCCCCACCCCCCAGCAGTGCAGGGGCAGCCTCCACCAGGCCCCCACCCATGTCTCACACCACCCCCACCCCCCAGCAGTGCAGAGGCAGTCTCCACCAGGCCCCCACCCATGTGTCCCACCACCCCCACCCCCCAGCAGTGCAGGGGCAGCCTCCACCAGCCCCCCACCCATGTCTCCCACCACCCCCACCCCACCAGTCACCAGGGGCAGCCTCCACCAGGCCCCCACCCATGTCTCCCACCACCCCCACCCACCCAGTCACCAGGGGCAGCCTCCACCAGGCCCCCACCCATGTCTCCCACCACCCCCACCCCCCAGTCACCAGGGGCACCTGCCAGCAGGCCCCCACCCATGTCCAACTCATGTTCCCCACCACCCCCACCCCCAGCATTGTGGGGCACCTGCCAGCAGGCCCCCACCCATGTCCAACTCATGTTCCCCACCACCCCCACCCCCAGTCACAAGGGGCAGCCTCCACCAGGCCCCCACCCATGTCTCCCACCACCCCCCCAGCAGTGCAGGGGCAGCCACCACCAGGCCCCCACCCATGTCTCCCACCACCCCCACCCCCCAGCAGTGCAGCGGCAGCCTCCACCATGCCCCCACCCATGTCTCACACCACCCCCACCCCCCCAGTCACCAGAGGCAGCCTCCACCAGGCCCCCACCCATGTCTCCCACCACCCCCACCCCCCCAGTCACCAGGGGCAGCCTCCACCAGGCCCCCACCCATGTCTCCCACCACCCCCACCCCCCCAGTCACCAGGGGCAGCCTCCACCAGGCCCCCACCCATGTCTCCCACCACCCCCACCCCCCAGCAGTGCAGGGGCACCCACCACCAGGCCCCCATCCATGTCTCCCACCACCCCCACCCCCAGCAGTGCAGGGGCAGCCTCCACCAGGCCCCCACCCATGTCTCCCACCACCCCCACCCCCCAGTCACCAGGGGCACCTGCCAGCAGGCCCCCACCCATGTCCAACTCATGTTCCCCACCACCCCCAACCCCAGCACTGTGGGGCACCTGCCAGAAGGCCCCCACCCATGTCCAACTCATGTTCCCCACCACCCCCACCCCCCAGCCACCAGGGGCAGCCTCCACCAGGCCCCCACCCATGTCTCCCACCACCCCCACCCCCCCAGTCACCAGGGGCAGCCTCCACCAGGCCCCCACCCATGTCTCCCACCACCCCCACCCCCCAGCAGTGCAGGGGCAGCCTCCACCAGGCCCCCACCCATGTCTCACACCACCCCCACCCCCCAGCACTGTGGGGCACCTGCCAGCAGGCCCCCACCCATGTCCAACTCATGTCTCCCACTACCCCCACCCCCCAGCACTGTGGGGCACCTGCCAGCAGGCCCCCACCCATGTCCAACTCATGTTCCCCACCACCCCCACCCCCCAGCAGTGCAGGGGCAGCCTCCACCAGGCCCCCACCCATGTCTCCCACCACCCCCACCCCCCAGCACCGTGGGGCACCTGCCAGCAGGCCCCCACCCATGTGCAACTCATGTTCCCCAGCCAACATGTCATCACAATCTAGATCCCTGGTCCCTATGGTCAGCCTCCAAATGCAAAACACTCACCCGAGTATTGCATCCACCCACTCATAATTTGCAATTACATCACAGAACACCAATTGCAAGTTCCGAAACAAACACATTTCCCTCACATACACCCAATGGGTGTCAGTGAATCTCAAAACACATATCATGAAATGCATGAAACCAATGAGATACCACACATTGAAGTTCACCAAAAATAATATGTATTAAAGGAAACATCAATAGAATAAAAAATGAAGAAACAGAAACGTGAATGTACAAAAATGAAAAGAAGCATGTCCGTCAAAAAAAGCAAAACCAAAAATAAAAATCCCAAGTAATGTCCAAAGTCAATGTCCACAAAACAAAATCCAATGGGAAATAAAAAAGAAAGCCATTGCTCCATGGTTAAAAATAGAAAAACAAATGCAATCCAACTGTCAACTATGTACATGGGAACAATCCAGGGTCCATTATCCCAACAAAATAAAGGAAACCTATCTAACTACACTAACTAATAAAATAAACTATATACAAAAATGTGGCCAATGTCCGAAAGGTCCAAATAAAATAAAAACAAAAATGAAACCTAACACTACCT
Organism: Ambystoma mexicanum; assembly: GCF_040938575.1. Classification (NCBI taxonomy): domain Eukaryota; kingdom Metazoa; phylum Chordata; class Amphibia; order Caudata; family Ambystomatidae; genus Ambystoma; species Ambystoma mexicanum. The sequence continues at coordinate 478,715,923 of NC_090933.1, read as the reverse complement.
AGAAACTATGTACAAGGGCAGCGGGCTAGTTTCACGGCTCACTTGTGGATGTTCCGGGCCAGGGCATCATCGAACTCCTCCTCAATGTCCCGGAGGCGGTCCTCCTCCATGGCCCCGAGGGTCTGCAGGGCCGTCGACGTCTCCACCTCCAAACCCCTGCGGATTGCCTCGAGGCACTCGGCCCACCTCAGGGCCCTCCGCATGGAGTTCTCCGCCCTGACCATTGTGAGCCGTGCCTCTTCCGCCCGCTGCCGCTCTGCATCTATGGCGTGGCCCAACCGCTGCCACACGGAAGACACTCTCTGTCCTGGGTCCCCCTGCCCTCCGGCCGATGCCTGCCCTTCCGATGTCAAAGGCCCCGAGCCTTCATGGCTCCCACCACGTTGCTGCTGCTGCTGTGCCTCTGCCCGTGCACTGCCTCCTGCTACCTGCACATCCTCCGCCGGCTGGGGTGCAGTCGTAGATGTGGCCACCCCTGCTGGACGTCCGACTCCCGACTGTGGCAGGGATGCCTCCTCCACCAGCCTGGCCGCACCGTCAGAGGCAGCTCCACAGGGCACCCAGGTGACTGATGGGTGGGAAGATGGCACAGAGGATGACTGGCGCGTAGGGGGTACAGTTGAGGAGGGGGTCGGAGCAAGCCCCATCAGACGGAGGAATCCGGCCTGGGTGACCTGTCCCAGCAGGCTGACGTGGTCAACGAGCCATTCGAGATGACGTGCAGTCTCTCCATGAAAAGACTGCAGGTCACCTCGCATGGCCCGTTGACGCAACGCCACACCAGCCAGGACAGGCTCAACCCGGACCTGGATAGCCACGTCCGCAGGCAGAGGAAGGCCAGTTGACGTGAGCTCATCCCCTGCCTGAAAACGGGTCTGGACGTAGGCATCCCTGCTGGTGCAAGATGATGCAGGGACAGGATCGGGGACAGGATTGCACACAGGCACCTCCGCGGCGGCCTGTGCTGCCTCCTGTCCCTGGTCCTGCACTGCACCACTAGCACCAGTGGGATACCCACCTCCAGACCCCGTCTCTGGTGCTTGCACGGCCTCCTCCTCCAAAAAAAAACCCCACCAACCTGGATGACTCCGTGCCATCTTCCCCTGTTGGGCCCTGTGGGGTCCCAGCTGCCCCTTCTGCTGCCGAGGAGTCCAACTCCAACCTCCGCCTCTTGGACCTCCCCCCGGCAGCTGCGGCCTGGGATGCGGCACCGGACTCCTCACTCCCCGACGAGATCACAACATGGGAGGGGAGCCGGGCCTTGCGTCTCCGGCTGGCGGTCGGATCCCCGCCGCTGTGCTCCACAGCACCTTCTCCGCCCTCTTCATCAGTTGACGCTGCAGACAGGGAGAAACAAAACACAGGCATCAGGGCACTGTACAATGGACACATACACACATGACAGTTGTACATGAGTGGCATTGGCAAACCTCAGACATGTCATCACAATCCCCAACACACATGTCATTACAACTCGCACACATGAGCCATACCACAGCCATATCGCAACTGCCACCACCATCCATACACATACAACAGCATGAGCAGCCAAAGGTGAGCCAAACATCACATGCAACACAGGAAGTGCACCACACATGTACACACACCACCACACTTGCATGCATGTGTACACCTCTGCCAAGTGTCGCACTGTTCAGAAGGGCGTCCATGTCACATCTGCCAATCAGGCTTCCACATACCGCTGTCACATGCATCCATGTTGCATCACTGTTGCACCCTTGTCAAATACACACACATGCACATGTACACAGTGCTGATACATGCAGCCAAAAACAACAAACATGCGTGACATCACAGACATGTCTACTTACATACACATTCATCCAAACATGTGTGCCCACACAACTGCATTTGGCATGCAAGCCTACACACACAAGCACCATCCATGTCTCACACATTACAGCCCTCGCATGTGTCAGCCCCACGGCCCTGTACACCCCCACCCATACTCGACCCCATACAAACAGATGTGCAACCTGCACACTACTGAATAATAACCACACGCACTGCTCACAATCAGGATGCATGTACACTCACCGCTCGACTCCAGACGGGTCTGCTTCTCAAGGACCTGGACGTGGAGCGCTGGGGATATGCGTTCCAGGACCCTCATCTGTTCTTCTGACAAGTGGCCCCGGCGCCCCTTGGCATCCGCTGCCTTCAAGAGGCGCCGGGCCTTGTTCAGGGTCCTGGACCTGAAGTCCTCCCAGCGCTTCCTGACATGTTGTAAGTCGCGGACTGCCACCCCCTCTGCGTTGATGGCAGTCACAATGTCAGTCCAGATCCGAGTCCGTCCTTCCTTGTCGGCGCGGGAACTTCCGAAGAGGGCATCATACTGCCCCAGGACTTGCTCCACCAGGACACCAACTTCGGTGGCACTGAAGCTGGTGCCCCTCTGCCTTTCTGGCCGGGGGTTGTCAGTGGTCACAGATGGTGTTTGCCCCGACATGACAACCCCAGAGGCAGGAGTGGGTGGGCAACTGGGTCCTGGGGCTGGGCTGTGGAGCGATGGAATCCCAGTCGGGAGTCTTCGGTTCCAGCAGGGGTGGTCACAGCAACAGCACCCCTGGCTGATGTGCAGGCAGCAAATGGCAGTGCACGTGGGCAGCAGGCAGTCAGGCAGCAGCAGATGGCAGGTGGGAGCGTGCTCGGGGCTCTGGGGGGCAGTAGTTTGGCCTTCTGGGCAGGAGCGTGGTCTTCCGTGTGCTTACGCGTGGCCAGCTTGATACGGAGTGATTTGGCACGTGAAAAATCTGCACGTCAGCGTGTAATTCGAGGAAAGGCCCTTAGCGCATAAGCGCGTCTGCACGCATACGCATTTTCATTGGACAGAAGGCCCCTCAAGCGCAAGCGCCCCTGTGACGTGACGCGTACAGACGTGCATGGGCATTTCAGCGCGCGTGAAAAACTGCACGTCTGCGTGTAATACGAGGAAAGGGCCCATGCGCGTAAGCGCGCGTGGAAAACTGCACGTCCGCGTGTAATACGAGGAAAGGCCCTTAGCGCGTATGCACGGCAGCACGCATATGCGATTTCATTGGACCAAAGGCCCTTATCGCGTGAGCGCGTCTGTGACGTGACGCGCGCAGGTGTTTCCCTCATTGCACGTGATGACAGAACACACGTGGATTTCCACCAATCGCGTGTGAAAGTTCCCGGGACCCCGGAACACACGTACCCAGGCTAATCGCGTGTGGAACTTCCTGCGCACCCCGAAACACACGTACCCAGGCCAGTTGCGTGTACGCTCACTCCCCTCCGATCACACGCGATGACACTCGGACCGTATCCGAATACGGGAAACCCGCGCACGGCAAAAGACGTGCACAGGCGTCAACTCGTCTGCCACACGAAGGCAGGCGGAAGCGTCCCCGTGCACAGCATAAAAGTGCGCGCAAACAACAAACGCGTATATACAACTACGATGAATGCCCCATTTGTCGCTGCACTGATCGTGGGACACCGCAGGAGGAGGAGAATAGCCAGGGCACGCATTTTCGCACCACGGACAAGCCTTTTTGGGATGCCTGACGACCAGGTCTATGGCAGGTATAGGTTTCCACCCCATATCATCCTAGACCTGGTCAGGGAGTGGGAAGATGACCTCACATCCGCCACCCTTTGCTCCCAAGCATTGAGCCCCTTGGAGAAGCTGCTCAATGTCCTGCATTTTTTGGCCACTGGGTCATTTCAGCGGACCACTGCCATAGTGGGGGGGGTCTCACAGGCCACACAGTCACGCGGCCTACACCAGGTACTGGCAATCATGACAGCGCGCCCCTCAGTCCGCAGGCACATATACATGCCCAGAACACCCGCAGAAAGGCAGGCCATTGTCCTGGATTTTTTCAGGGTGGCACACTTCCCCAAAGTGCTCGGTGCCATAGATTGCACCCATGTGGCCCTACGTCCACCTAGGGCCATTGAGCACATCTAACGAAACCGCAAGCACTGGCATTCCATCAATGTACAGGTGGTATGTGATGCAAAGGGAATCATCACCTCTGTCTATGCAAACTACCCTGGCTCCACCCATGACAGTTTCATATACAGAATGTCCGCCCTGAGCCGGGCCCTGGAAGCTGGGCAGCATGGCGACACATGGCTCCTAGGTCAGTACAAATGCCCTTGCACATGCATGCAAGTCACACACAGACAAATATCCAAACCCTAATAATCTCAACTATTATCACCTCCCCAGGGGACAGTGCCTACCCTCTGAGCAACCACATGATGACGCCAATCCGGAACCCCACCACACCACCCCAGGTAAGATACAACGCCGCCCATATTGCAACCAGGGGCATAGTGGAGCGCACATTCGGAGTGCTCAAGTCACGTTTCTGCTCCCTTGACCGCTCTGGTGGGCAACTACTCTATGCACCACCAGTAGTGTGCAGGATCATTGTGGCAGCATGTGTCCTGCACAATGTTGCAACACGGCAGGGCGTCCCGGTGGACATGGTGGTGCCCCCACATCCCCAACCACAGGCACAGGTGCTGCCCATGGGAGGGGACAGGGCACTTGGTGAGGAAGCCCGGACCCAGCTTGTGGCCACATTTTTCACCTAAACTCCCACCCCTGCGGAGTGCACACAGGCCTGGCACATACCAGGTGACAATCGATGATGGCAAAGAGACAGTTAACTGTCACAACCCTACCACCCTGAGAAAGGTGCCATGGAAGTGCCACATCGTCTGCATCCCTAGCTACTTAAACACAAGCTATCCTGTGTGACCAAAAGGCACACATATGACATATGACATGATATGGGCCATACACAAGTATTCCAAGGCGCAATGAGGCAGGGAGGGGGGAACAAGGGAACACAGAGAACGGTACTACTAGGCCAGGTGTCATTGGGATCGTGCAAGTGCAGGGGTAGGGGGAATGGGAAAAGTGCAAGGGGAAGGGTGGGGGGGAGTCCAGTACAGGGGAAGTAGCCCAAAAAAATAATACATAGGTCGCCTGGTGGCAACTACAAAGGTAAATGCAGACAAGTGCTGGGAAGGGAGGGCTGTAGGGATAGAGAGACAGTACTGCAGTGCAGGGGTTGCTAGGGAGGCAGTGCAAGTGGAGAGTGGCTGGGCCAGGGACCGAGGTCGGTGAGAGTGGCCCAGTTGCAGCTCCTGTGCAGTTCCAGTGGAGAATTCTGCAAGGGAGAGGCAGACAGTAAGCAGAAGCAAAGAGGAAGGTCTTGAGGTGCTTCCAGAACTGGAGATGATTCCCCTCAAGTTCAAGTCAGGCCGGAAGTCTGTTCCAGGGGGAGGTCCCTGCTGCGGAGAGAAATCTACCCCCAGCTAGTTGCTCTGAGAAGCGGATGACACGGACATGCAAGGTGTGCATCACACACACCTGCAAACCAGGCCATGGCCATCACTGTCATGTCACTCAAACCCTCCCAAACATCAACATGACATGGCACGCAATACCCATACACCAATGCAGTAACGATAAGGTACACATTGCCATGTCCTAAATGCACAGTGGCATCGGACACTCCTGCCTGACCCGGAATCAGATGAAATGACAGACCAACAACCTCCCACCCAAAATAAGTCATTTCCAAATGCATTACAACAGTCGTAGACGTAACATCACAATGAATGCCTGTCTACATGCACATTATGCATTGAAAAATCAACACTGCAGCTCATGTGTGCAGTGTCCTACTCATGCATCACACTGCTCAGCGCACAGCACAGTGAACAGCCATTGTGTGTGATGCACACCCTGAGCATCACATCTAAGTGACAGACCATGTCAAACATCAAATTAGGCATGTACTGGATCCATGATCGGTCACAGAACATGTGCTGCCGGGACACAGTGGGCACCAGAAGGCAAACAGTGTACACGTGGATATGCAAGGGTGGGAGTACATGTAGTGCATCAGAGTGCAAGTGTGTGGTTCTGCAAGGACATGCACTCCACATATGCATGTGCACTCAAGTGACCATCAGTGTTCCCTACACATCACATGTGAACATCCACCATATGTACACCCCAGCATGTCAAACCACAACTATCCCCTCGCACCTGAAAGGAAAACACAACACATGAACAGGCATTGATCAGCAGAACACAACATGTACATAGGATACCACCATTACTATGTCAGAGTTCCCATCACACTGCAGGGCAAGGCAACTATCAACAACAACCCCCCCTCCCTCACAAATGACCATGACCCACTGAACAACTGCACCTGGGTCATGGAGCCTCCAAACCTCAATTCCACCTGGCCACAGGATCACCTTTACCCTTCGTCACCATCTCCCACCTTGTGTGTAAAAAGATGCCTGAACCCTCAGAATCCACACTCATTTCCATAATCACAAAATCGAAGGCATAAAATCGAACCCGAACACCCTCCAGTAGATGACTTGACGTAGCAGTACCTCACAAAGGCCAAGTACTACCACAATGATGCAACAACCAACGTAGCACAGCAAAACAATGTCACGACAGGATGTGAGACATGTGTGGTACATGACATAGGATGATGCACCATGAATGGATGTGTACTGTCACAGGTCCCCTGTACAGGCGCGGGAGTGTCACGAAACAACCACCCCCACCATGTCCCGGGTGCCTGCAAGGTCAAACTCACACAGGCCCCTGAGACCCTGGTGGGGAATGAGGTTCAGGGATATGCAGTCGGGACAGGTGTTGACACACTGGATGACTGGAATGAGCGGCAGGAGAGGGGAGGAGGAATGACACATGAAACTAGGGAATGCACGAAAATGTACAACCTGCATGAAAACATACACAATCCAAACAAACTTGGACATCATTGTCATGGCCTTCTGTAGTCCAGGCTCAGGAGTGGTACGAACTAACCACCCCCTCTAGGGTTTTGGCGCCTGCAAGTTCGGGGCTTACACAGGCATCCGCAACCCCAGTGGGGAAAGAGGGTCAGGGAACGTTGCTTGGATAGGCACGGGAAGCAGGAACACCGGGTAGAGGGTACAGGTTTCAAAATTGCATAGGATCACGGGTGATTAGGGAGAAAAAAACATACCAAATTGAACCACACATACATCCATGCATCAGTACACTCCCCAGCAAGCCTATGCAGAGCAGTTCGTAAGAAAAACAACACGACACTTAGCTCTGGTTTTGAGTGCTGGCCTCCTGCCTGCGCACTCTCAGGTCGGGTTACAGGAGCACTGCAATGCTGCAAAGAGAGACACAGTCAACAACCTGTACGTGCCAATTGCACAAAAACACAACACCAAACATGCCCCATAGCAACAGACTACTCTACAAACAGACAATCTGTGGTTGATGCTTCGTACCCATATATAGCATCACCCCTGTGTCGGGTCATACACAGTCAATGCAGTAAGGCAGCCGCTGCTGGGTGCGTGGCAAATGGAACACCAATGTGTCACAATTCACACAACATGCAATGTTCCCTGGGTAAGCAGACAGACCCATATAGCAAGCCATGACTACAGAGCAAGTTGCGTACCACCATGACCGAAACAAAGTTGGCAGTGCATTTATCATGAAGTACGTGGAAAAGACATGCACTGCACCCGAGTATGTCCCTTGCTGTATGTCCCTGTGAGCTGCCCCTTTCCATGTCTCGGAAGGCTACATGGTTGATACAAGTGGCTCAATGGACCTTGGTGTACCGGAGGGTATGTGCCACTGCCCCTGCATGTGTCCCAGACAACCCTACTATCAGCAGCCATCAGTCCACAAACACATCTGAGCTGCATTGTGTGCTTCAACACCAATATTCGTCTAAGCTCACCCTCAGTGCTGTGACTAATACTGCATGTGCAACTCGCCTGGTGCAAGCTTTGCTGTGTCGTGGCCCCCCTGTGATGCTCACCTTACCTGGAGTTCCTTGGAACATGTCAGCAGTTCTAGGATGTGGGTCTGCAATCACTGTGCCTCTGCTTCTGCACACATGTGCATGTGGGCACCAACAAACGGGTCCAGAATTCCGTCGTCCAATGGGCCATGTCTGCTGGCAAAGGTGCTCTGGAGGCTCATCCCCCTGCAGAAAGGGCATGAAACACATGATTAATGTTTCAAAGTCATCTGTGTGTGTCTCATCAGGCATCTCATTACTTGACCATGTCAGAGAGTCACATCACAAATCACACCATCAGTCCGTCTTTCACCTCCAAAGTGTGGAACACTATCTACAGCATGAATTGCAACAAGCACATGTACAGGAAAGATATGAAACATACTACACAATGCATAGCAATCAATGTCCACATTAATCATGACACACCCCATATAGCAAAAGCTGAACAGTGGACAATGACACCTAAATCATCCCCACTAGGGGTGTCAACACAAGTCACACAGCACCAGACATGCCACAGATATGACAGTCCAAAGCCCTTGTGTAAAATGCTGTAAAACCGAACCATCCTTGCGAGCCCATGGATAAGGGAGGCAGGAGTGGCATATGTGAGTCAAGGAACCCAAGCAGCAAACACATACACAAGACAACCATGAAGGGCCCAGCTGGAACAGACAGTGGATGCCTTCAAAAGCCACAAAGCACCGCACTGTCACATGAAAGCACAATAGACTAGCAATTTTAAACTAACTCAACTATTAACTAATTACACTAACTATGGAAAACCTACATTACCTATTTAAACTAACTATCAAACAGAAACTTAACTAACTAAACTAAAAGAAAAATCAAAAATGGCCACATACGACCCGGGGGGGAGGGGAGGCACCCAGGAGGGGGGAGGTACAGGGTGCTGCTCAACATCCACATGCGATGATGCTGAGCCAAAAAAAAATCCTCCATGGGCTCAACGCCTGCACAGCACGACCTATGTGGGAGATAGATGGTTGTCCGAGTCTGGCTCATCCTGGAAAGGAGGACGTGGCACAGTAGCCTGGCCACGCCTAGCCTCAGCTTGCCCCTCGTCGGCAGCAAGTCTGCCGGACGGGTGAGCCTGGTTCTGTGTGGCGATGTGACGTAGGTATGCATGCAGAACCTCCCGTGATACACGTGCTTTCTCTTGCAAGGTAGCACGTGTAACACGGAGTTCCTCCTGCAAGGCCTGGCTGGACAACCGCTGCACCTCCCGGCAAGCCTGTAGCTCAGCCGAGATGGTACGCTCAAGCTGTGCAAACCTCTCCTCTGCCTGCTGCCTCTGGGACATCATAAGGACACCCAGAGTGGATCTGAGGGAAGCATACTCCTCCCTCAGGGCATCCATGTGCGCCTCTGCGTGAGCAGCAATTGCTTGATGCAGAGACGACATTTCAGCCTGGCGTGCCCTGTCTGAGGCCGCCATGCCCAGCCTGAGCGAGCGGGCCGTGGACCGTGCCGCCTGCTGCGTGAAAAGCACCTGCCTAGCAGGGGGGAGCACAGATTTGGCCACACACCCCATGCTCTCAGAGATGTTCTTCATTGCTGCCCCCTGCCTTTCTGAATTGGCAGTCATGTCTTGCTCCCACTCAGTATACTGCAGTTGCACGCGGCAACCGCGTTGCCGGGCTTGACCCCTGCGGGACCCAAGGACCGGGGGTCCTCGCTGTGTTGGCACCGCCCGCGGCTGCACGACTACATGCCCCTGTCGACGTGATGTCCCAGGCACATCAGTGACTGGTGTGGAGGGTGACCCTGCGTCCCGATCCACCACGGGCGGAGGAACCAAGACTGTCTGATCCCTCAGTGCAGCTGTCGCAGACAGAGGAGTGTCCACATCAGAATCACTCACCCCTGACACATGGACTTGATGCTCATCCAACTCAACATGAACGTCAGAGTCGTCATCAAGGCTGGACTCATAGGCAGCCAGAGACAAGATGGACTGTAGCACTTGGGGGTTTTCGTGGCCTACCACCCCACGACCCCCACTAGTGCCGGGTTGATGTAGTGGTAACAACCCTGTGTCTGGCATGACAACACCATCCTCCGCCTCCATCGCGTCATCACCTGACAAAATAGAGAGAAAAAAGGTCACTACACATGTCAGAAGCACACAACACACACACACACCGACAGCAAATGCATCAGGCAGACATGTGACACACAACATATAACCTGGCATGCATGCTGGGTCAACTTTGATTTGCTTCTGTGATCAGACCTGTTGAAAGGTGGCAGTTTCCATGGAAGTGGGTCTATGCAGTGCAGAAAATGTGTACGCCACTCACTACCTACATGTACAAGGACTCCATGCTGTGTGCCAGGAAATGTGAAGGCAGTGCAATGTCAAATTCAGACATCACGTGCATTGCGCATTCAATGTGTACCATGTCTAGAAGCCAAGCACCCCTCCACCCCAATACCAAAGCAGGGATGCCTAGCATGGTATCAAAAGGCTGACCATACACCTGTGTATTGACAGGCAGTGTTGACTGGCATCAACAGCTTAATGTGATTCAAATTACAACACTGCAAATGATGCTGGGACAGTGGACAGGACACATGATGGAAACTCCGGAGGCCGCCCACGTGTGAAGAAGACACAACAAGAGTTGGACAGAGTCATTGGCCATTGAACAGGCTGAGGCCTGTGAGCCACACAGATTGTCAGAGCCTAAACATGTGTGCAACGCAGGACTGAGCCACAGTTGACATGGGAAGGCTGATGAGATGGCAGGCAATGTATGTAACCAAGGACTTATATTACAGTGATCATCCAGTCAAGGACACATAGGGGCATGCGTGCAATGCACATGGAGCATGAATGGGCACTCATGTCCCTGCGGGACATCTGACCCATGCACAGTACAAGTGAGATACCCTGCATCGAGTACTAAGGCTGTACCACACGGCATATGTCTGGCAGATCATCTACACAGGACACATGAACAAGAAAGTACACATTGGCAAGATTGAAGCAGACTAGTGCAAAGGTGGAACTGGGGTGCAGAGTGGCGGAGGAGGGGCAAGGGAGCATGCCTACATGGAGTCCCGCATGCAGGCAGAGGAGACATGCATGACGGTAGCATTGCATTACTTACACATCAGAACCATGTACACGTCACATGTAGCAGCAATCATGCACAACACATCCCACAAGTGAAACACACACGTCCTCAACAAACACGCATCAACACTCACTGGACTGGGCATCAAAGTCCAGCTTCTCTCCCACTCCTTTGACCAATTCAGGTGGTATGAACTCCGCAACGAGAGCCTCATGCGGAGTGAGTTCTTCCTCGTCTGGTGCAGGCCCACCGCCAGTCACCAGAGTCAAGTTGTAATTTGAGGCACGCTTGGCCTTAGTGCTGCGCTTGATGTCATTCCAACGCTTTTTGCACTCCTGCGCCGTGCGCACCTCATGGCCAAATGAACTGACATGTTCCGCAACATGCTTCCAGTGGGTGTCATGTTGGGCAGCCGTGGTCTGACTATTGGCACCCACTAGCATGTCACGGCTGTGGCCCCGCACGTAGTCCACGAGGAAGTCCAGTTCCTGCTTACAGAAAGGCTTCTTCCTCGACGTGCAGGAGGTCGTGGCTGTGTGCAGGGTCCCAGCCTGTGCTGCAGGTGCAACCTTCCTCCTCTCGGACTGTGGCGCAGACCCTGGCTGGCTAATGCCGCCCTGACCAGTATGGCCAGTGGGTTCGGAGGATTGAGCCAAGGGAGTGGCAGGTGGAGGGATGACCAAAGGCCTGACTTGTGTCAGTGGCAGCTGGGTGCCCACTAATGGACCCTGCGCAGCAACATCAGCTGTGGCAGGGTCGTTGGCCGCAACGGTCCTGGTTGGCAGACTCACAACCGGGGTGCTGTTGGGTGCATCTGCCCCTGCACTTGCCAACACCCGGCTGTTCGGGGCAGCAGATGACATGACTGCCCCAGGGACACGTGTCTTGGTCTGAGCAGCCCGGCCTGCCCCTATGGTTTCCCCCCTGGCCTGTTGGAGATCTACCAAGGGCTCTTCAAGTGCCAACGCAGCCTGCGCTGGCAGACCCTGAGCCTGGGTGGCGGTGTCCACAGCTGCACCTGCAGCTACCACTAGCCTTGGGCCTGTGGCAGTCGATGGAACGGACTGCCGGGTCATATGGGTGCCAGTGCCAGATGCAGGAGCTGCATCCCCCAGAACCACAGGGGGTGGTGGCATGGCTGCACCGACACATGGCACAACATTGTGCTCAAGTGGCGCAACCCTGCCTCTTCCCCCTCTGTGGCTGCCCTGGACACCCTGGAGTCCCCCTACTCCCTGGTCACCACGGCCACGTCCCCGACCACGCCCGCCACGAGGAGTACGCCCAGCTGAGGCGCCCCTCACCTTTGGTGGCCTCCCAACCATGCCACAGATGTAGTAGTGCTGGCACAGATGGAGTGGTGCCAATGGGAGGTGTACACCACAATTGACCTGGGCAATTGGGGTGAAGGGGGTGGGAAGCAAGATGTTAACAGTCCCCCTGCACCTGCAAGGCTGTATGTGACCCTGGTGATGTGGTGACGGGTCACGCAATGCTCAGGCACCCCCAAACTGCAGTAAAACCGTGCACGCAACCCTGCAGCCTACATGTGTGGATTCAACCTCCCGCAGTATGCGGTGGCACCCAGTAACACGAATAACGCGTACGCGTGGGACACGCAGGCTACTATGACATCGAAAATGGGTGCGATACACAGGGGCACCCGCAGTGGGAAAAAGAGTGTGTGCGACTCACCGTCTGACTAGCGCGATGCAGAAAAACACGCGTAGCCAATACCCCCGCCAAAAGAAGAGATACGTCCTTGATAGACGTGTGAAGTTGTGATGGCGCGCGAAACAACAGGAAGCAGCAACACACGTCGGTCTCCACGAAAGGCACGTACAGCAAACTGCTGGGCCCGCTCACCTTTAACCCGTGCTGAGGGAAACGCACGCGCGCGTCATGTCACTTACGCGCATGGGCCCTTTCCTCGTATTACACGCGGACGTGCAGTTTCCACGCGCGCTTACGCGCATGGCCCTTTCCTCGTATTACACGCGGACGTGCAGTTTTTCACGCGCGCTGAAATGCCCATGCACATCTGTACGCGTTGCTGGGGAGTGTACTGATGCATGGATGTATGTGTGGTTCAATTTGGTATGTTTTTTTCTCCCTAATCACCCGTGATCCTATGCAATTTTGAAACCTGTACCCTCTACCCGGTGTTCCTGCTTCCCGTGCCTATCCAAGCAACGTTCCCTGACCCTCTTTCCCCACTGGGGTTGCGGATGCCTGTGTAAGCCCCGAACTTGCAGGCGCCAAAACCCTAGAGGGGGTGGTTAGTTCGTACCACTCCTGAGCCTGGACTACAGAAGGCCATGACAATGATGTCCAAGTTTGTTTGGATTGTGTATGTGTTCATGCAGGTTGTACATTTTCGTGCATTCCCTAGTTTCATGTGTCATTCCTCCTCCCCTCTCCTGCCGCTCATTCCAGTCATCCAGTGTGTCAACACCTGTCCCGACTGCATATCCCTGAACCTCATTCCCCACCAGGGTCTCAGGGGCCTGTGTGAGTTTGACCTTGCAGGCACCCGGGACATGGTGGGGGTGGTTGTTTCGTGACACTCCCGCGCCTGTACAGGGGACCTGTGACAGTACACATCCATTCATGGTGCATCATCCTATGTCATGTACCACACATGTCTCACATCCTGTCGTGACATTGTTTTGCTGTGCTACGTTGGTTGTTGCATCATTGTGGTAGTACTTGGCCTTTGTGAGGTACTGCTACGTCAAGTCATCTACTGGAGGGTGTTCGGGTTCGTTTTTATGCCTTCGATTTTGTGATTATGGAAATGAGTGTGGATTCTGAGGGTTCAGGCATCTTTTTACACACAAGGTGGGAGATGGTGACGAAGGGTAAAGGTGATCCTGTGGCCAGGTGGAATTGAGGTTTGGAGGCTCCATGACCCAGGTGCAGTTGTTCAGTGGGTCATGGTCATTTGTGAGGGAGGGGGGGTTGTTGTTGATAGTTGCCTTGCCCTGCAGTGTGAGGGGAACTCTGACATAGTAATGGTGGTATCCTATGTACATGTTGTGTTCTGCTGATTAATGCCTGTTCATGTGTTGTGTTTTCCTTTCAGGTGCGAGGGGATAGTTGTGGTTTGACATGCTGGGGTGTACATATGGTGGATGTTCACATGTGATGTGTAGGGAACACTGATGGTCACTTGAGTGCACATGCATATGTGGAGTGCATGTCCTTGCAGAACCACACACTTGCACTCTGATGCACTACATGTACTCCCACCCTTGCATATCCACGTGTACACTGTTTGCCTTCTGGTGCCCACTGTGTCCCGGCAGCACATGTTCTGTGACCGATCATGGATCCAGTACATGCCTAATTTGATGTTTGACGTGGTCTGTCACTTAGATGTGATGCTCAGGGTGTGCATCACACACAATGGCTGTTCACTGTGCTGTGCGCTGAGCAGTGTGATGCATGAGTAGGACACTGCACACATGAGCTGCAGTGTTGATTTTTCAATGCATAATGTGCATGTAGACAGGCATTCATTGTGATGTCACGTCTACGACTGTTGTAATGCATTTGGAAATGACTTATTTTGGGTGGGAGGTTGTTGGTCTGTCATTTCATCTGATTCCGGGTCAGGCAGGAGTGTCCGATGCCACTGTGCATTTAGGACATGGCAATGTGTACCTTATCGTTACTGCATTGGTGTATGGGTATTGCGTGCCATGTCATGTTGATGTTTGGGAGGGTTTGAGTGACATGACAGTGATGGCCATGGCCTGGTTTGCAGGTGTGTGTGATGCACACCTTGCATGTCCGTGTCATCCGCTTCTCAGAGCAACTAGCTGGGGGTAGATTTCTCTCCGCAGCAGGGACCTCCCCCTGGAACAGACTTCCGGCCTGACTTGAACTTGAGGGGAATCATCTCGAGTTCTGGAAGCACCTCAAGACCTTCCTCTTTGCTTCTGCTTACTGTCTGCCTCTCCCTTGCAGAATTCTCCACTGGAACTGCACAGGAGCTGCAACTGGGCCACTCTCACCGACCTCGGTCCCTGGCCCAGCCACTCTCCACTTGCACTGCCTCCCTGGCAACCCCTGCACTGCAGTACTGTCTCTCTATCCCTACAGCCCTCCCTTCCCAGCACTTGTCTGCATTTACCTTTGTAGTTGCCACCAGGCGACCTATGTATTATTTTTTTGGGCTACTTCCCCTGTACTGGACTCCCCCCCACCCTTCCCCTTGCACTTTTCCCATTCCCCCTACCCCTGCACTTGCACGATCCCAATGACACCTGGCCTAGTAGTACCGTTCTCTGTGTTCCCTTGTTCCCCCCTCCCTGCCTCATTGCGCCTTGGAATACTTGTGTATGGCCCATATCATGTCATATGTCATATGTGTGCCTTTTGGTCACACAGGATAGCTTGTGTTTAAGTAGCTAGGGATTCAGACAATGTGGCACTTCCATGGCACCTTTCTCAGGGTGGTAGGGTTGTGACAGTTAACTGTCTCTTTGTCATCATCGATTGTCACCTGGTATGTGCCAGGCCTGTGTGCACTCCGCAGGGGTGGGAGTTTAGGTGAAAAATGTGGCCACAAGCTGGGTCCGGGCTTCCTCGCCACGTGCCCTGTCCCCTCCCATGGGCAGCACCTGTGCCTGTGGTTGGGGATGTGGGGGCACCACCATGTCCACCGGGACGCCCTGCCGTGTTGCAACATTGTGCAGGACACATGCTGCCACAATGATCCTGCACACTACTGGTGGTGCATAGAGTAGTTGCCCACCAGAGCGGTCAAGGGAGCAGAAACGTGACTTGAGCACTCCGAATGTGCGCTCCACTATGCCCCTGGTTGCAATATGGGAGGCGTTGTATCTTACCTGGGGTGGTGTGGTGGGGTTCCGGATTGGCGTCATCATGTGGTTGCTCAGAGGGTAGGCACTGTCCCCTGGGGAGGTGATAATAGTTGAGATTATTAGGGTTTGGATATTTGTCTGTGTGTGACTTGCATGCATGTGCAAGGGCATTTGTACTGACCTAGGAGCCATGTGTCGCCATGCTGCCCAGCTTCCAGGGCCCGGCTCAGGGCGGACATTCTGTATATGAAACTGTCATGGGTGGAGCCAGGGTAGTTTGCATAGACAGAGGTGATGATTCCCTTTGCATCACATACCACCTGTACATTGATGGAATGCCAGTGCTTGCGGTTTCGGTAGATGTGCTCAATGGCCCTAGGTGGACGTAGGGCCACATGGGTGCAATCTATGGCACCGAGCACTTTGGGGAAGTGTGCCACCCTGAAAAAATCCAGGACAATGGCCTGCCTTTCTGCGGGTGTTCTGGGCATGTATATGTGCCTGCGGACTGAGGGGCGCGCTGTCATGATTGCCAGTACCTGGTGTAGGCCGCGTGACTGCGTGGCCTGTGAGACCCCCCCCACTATGGCAGTGGTCCGCTGAAATGACCCAGTGGCCAAAAAATGCAGGACATTGAGCATCTTCTCCAAGGGGCTCAATGCTTGGGAGCAAAGGGTGGCGGATGTGAGGTCATCTTCCCACTCCCTGACCAGGTCTAGGATGATATGGGGTGGAAACCTATACCTGCCATAAACCTGTCGTCAGGCATCCCAAAAAGGCTTGTCCGTGGTGCGAAAATGCGTGCCCTGGCTATTCTCCTCCTCCTGCGGTGTCCCACGATCAGTGCAGCGACAAATGGGGCATTCATCGTAGTTGTATATACGCGTTTGTTGTTTGCGCGCACTTTTATGCTGTGCACGGGGACGCTTCCGCCTGCCTTCGTGTGGCAGACGAGTTGACGCCTGTGCACGTCTTTTGCCGTGCGCGGGTTTCCCGTATTCGGATACGGTCCGAGTGTCATCGCGTGTGATCGGAGGGGAGTGAGCGTACACGCAACTGGCCTGGGTACGTGTGTTTCAGGGTGCGCGGGAAGTTCCACACGCGATTAGCCTGGGTACGTGTGTTCCGGGGTCCCGGGAACTTTCACACGCGATTGGTGGAAATCCACGTGTGTTCTGTCATCACGTGCAATGAGGGAAACACCTGCGCGCGTCACGTCACAGACGCGCTCACGCGATAAGGGCCTTTGGTCCAATGAAATCGCATATGCGTGCTGCCGTGCATACGCGCTAAGGGCCTTTCCTCGTATTACACGCGGACGTGCAGTTTTCCACGCGCGCTTACGCGCATGGGCCCTTTCCTCGTATTACACGCAGACGTGCAGTTTTTCACGCGCGCTGAAATGCCCATGCACGTCTGTACGCGTCACGTCACAGGGGCCTTCTGTCCAATGAAAATGCGTATGCGTGCAGACGCGCTTATGCGCTAAGGGCCTTTCCTCGAATTACACGCTGACGTGCAGATTTTTCACGTGCCAAATCACTCCGTATCAAGCTGGCCACGCGTAAGCAGACGGAAGACCACGCTCCTCCCCAGAAGGCCGAACTACTGCCCCCCAGAGCCCCGAGCACGCTCCCACCTGCCATCTGCTGCTGCCTGACTGCCTGCTGCCCACGTGCACTGCCATTTGCTGCCTGCACATCAGCCAGGGGTGCTGTTGCTGTGACCACCTCTGCTGGAACCGAAGACTCCCGACTGGGATTCCATCGCTCCACAGCCCAGCCCCAGGACCCAGTTGCCCACCCACTCCTGCCTCTGGGGTTGTCATGTCGGGGCAAACACCATCTGGGACCACTGTCAACCCCCGGCCAGAGAGGCAGAGGGGCACCAGCTTCAGTGCCACCGAAGTTGGTGTCCTGGTGGAGCAAGTCCTGGGGCAGTATGATGCCCTCTTCGGAAGTTCCCGCACCGACAAGGAAGGACGGACTCGGATCTGGACTGACATCGTGACTGCCATCAACGCGGAGGGGGTGACAGTCCGCGACTTACAACATGTCAGGAAGCGCTGGGAGGACTTCAGGTCCAGGACCCTGAACAAGGCCCGGCGCCTCTTGAAGGCAGCGGATGCCAAGGGGTGCCGGGGCCATTTGTCGGAAGAACAGATGAGGGTCCTGGAACGCATATCCCCAGCGCTCCACGTCCAGGTCCTTGAGAAGCAGACCCGTCTGGAGTCGAGCAGTGAGTGTACATGCATCTTGATTGTGAGCAGTGCGTGTGGTGATTATTCAGTAGTGTGCAGGTTGCACATCTGTTTGTATGGGGAGTATTGGTGGGGGTGTACAGGGCCATGGGGCTGACACATGCGAGGGCTGTAATGTGTGAGACATGGATGGTGCTTGTGTGTGTAGGCTTGCATGCCAAATGCAGTTGTGTGGGCACACATGTTTGGATGAATGTGTATGTAAGTAGACATGTCCGTGATGTCACGCATGTATGTTGTTTTCGGCTGCATGTATCAGCACTGTGTACATGTGCATGTGTGTGTATTTGACAAGGGTGCAACAGTGATGCAACATGGATGCATGCTACAGCGGTATGTGGAAGCCTGATTGGCAGATGTGACATGGATGCCCGTCTGAACAGTGCGACACTTGGCAGAGGTGTACACATGCATGCAAGTGTGGTGGTGTGTGTACATGTGTGGTGCACTTCCTGTGTTGCATGTGATGTCTGGCTCACCTTTGGCTGCTCATGCTGTTGTATGTGTATGGATGGTGGTGGCAGTTGCGATATGGCTGTGGTATGGCTAATGTGTGCGAGTTGTAATGACATGTGTGTTGGGGATTGTGATGACATGTCTGAGGTTTGCCAATGCCACTCATGTACAACTGTCATGTGTGTATGTGTCCATTGTACAGTGCCCTGATGCCTGTGTTTTGTTTCTACCTGTCTGCAGCGTCAACTGATGAAGAGGGCGGAGAAGGTGCTGTGGAGCACAGCGGCGGGGATCCCACCGCCAGCCGGAGACGCAAGGCCCGGCTCCCCTCCCAGTTTGTCATCTCGTCGGGGAGTGAGGAGTCCGGTGCCGCGTCCCAGGCCGCAGCTGCCGGGGGGAGGTCCAAGAGGCGGAGGTTGGAGTTGGACTCCTCAGCAGCAGAAGGGGAAGCTGGGACCCCACAGGGCCCAACAGGTGAAGATGGCACGGAGTCATCCAGGTGGTGGGGGGGTTGGTGGAGGAGGAGGCCGTGCAAGCACCAGAGACGGGGTCTGGAGGTGGGTATCCCACTGGTGCTAGTGGTGCAGTGCAGGACCAGGGACAGGAGGCAGCACAGGCCGCCGCGGAGGTGCCTGTGTGCAATCCTGTCCCTGATCCTGTCCCTGCATCATCTTGCTGACCACAAAAGTGATGGGTGGAAGGTTTTGAATGAATCTAAACCACTGGCAATTGCTCTGGGCAACCTTCCACACCACCATTTTTTAGCCCGTCTGCGCCATTGCAAAAGGGGACCAGCCATGTGCAAATCAGTCAGCAGCTGCCGCCACCGAAGGTAGCAGCCCAGCCCGAACTGCTAGGCCAGGTCCCCTCTGCACAGAAAACCAAGCAACCCCAGACATGTTTCGGCCTTGTTGGACCTCCTCAGTGAGGTGCAGCCTGGTTCCCTGTGGCGCAGCGAGCAAGGGACCCACGTCTGGGCATACCCTCTCTCACAAGGAGAAACAAACTGACCACAAAAGTGATGGGTGGAAGGTTTTGAATGAATCTAAACCACTGGCAATTGCTCTGGGCAACCTCCCACACCACCGTTTTTTAGCCCGTCTGCGCCATTGCAAAAGGGGACCAGCCATGTGCAAATCAGTCAGCAGCTGCCGCCACCGAAGGTAGCAGCCCAGCCCGAACTGCTAGGCCAGGTCCCCTCTGCACAGAAAACCAAGCAACCCCAGACATGTTTCGGCCTTGTTGGACCTCCTCAGTGAGGTGCAGCCTGGTTCCCTGTGGCGCAGCGAGCAAGGGACCCACGTCTGGGCATACCCTCTCTCATCATCTTGCACCAGCAGGGATGCCTACGTCCAGACCTGTTTTGAGGCAGGGGATGAGCTCACGTCAACTGGCCTTCCTCTGCCTGCGGACGTGGCTATCCAGGTCCGGGTTGAGCCTGTCCTGGCTGGTGTGGCGTTGCGTCAACGGGCCATGCGAGGTGACCTGCAGTCTTTTCATGAAGAGACTGCACGTCATCTCGAATGGCTCGTTGACCACGTCAGCCTGCTGGGACAGGTCACCCAGGCCGGATTCCTCCGTCTGATGGGGCTTGCTCCGACCCCCTCCTCAACTGGACCCCCTACGCGCCAGTCGTCCTCTGTGCCATCTTCCCACCCATCAGTCAGCTGGGTGCCCTGTGGAGCTCCCTCTGACGGTGCGGCCAGGCTGGTGGAGGAGGCATCCCTGCCACAGTCGGGAGTCGGACGTCCAGCAGGGGTGGCCACATCAACAACTGCACCCCAGCCGGCGGAGGATGTGCAGGCAGCAGGAGGCAGTGCACGGGCAGAGGCACAGCAGCAGCAGCAACGTGGTGGGAGCCATGAAGGCTCGGGGCCTTCAACATCGGAGGGGCAGGCATCGGCCGGAGGGCAGGTGGACCCAGGACGGGGTGTGTCTTCTGTGTGACAGCGGTTGGGCCAGCAGATAGGTGCGGAGCGGCGGCGGGCGGAAGAGGCGCGGCTCACAATGGTCAGGGTGGAGAACTCCATGCGGAGGGCCCTGAGGCGGGCCGAGTGCCTCGAGGCAATCCGCAGGGGGTTGGAGGAGGAGACGGCGTCGTCCCTGCGGACCCTCGGGACCATGGAACAGGACCGCCTCCGGGACATCGAACAGGAGTTCGATGATGCCCTGGCCCACCGCCTTTGTATATAGTTATATAGTTAGTGTTAGGTTTCCTTTATTTATTTTTTTTATTTGGTTGCGATTGGACAATGCGCCACGTTTTTGTATGTAGTTCAGTTTTTAGTTAGTTGTCATAGTTAGGTTTCATTTGGTTGGGCTCATGGACCCGGGATTATCTTGTAAATAGTTCTTCAATGGATTTTTCTTTTTTATGGAGTTTTTTCATCGCCATGGAGCAATGGTTTTTGTTTATCATTTACCCTTGGATTTCTTTTCTGACTGTGACTTTGGACACCATTTATTTTGATTGTGCTGTGTGTTTTTGATTTTTTTCATGGACATTCATCTTCTTTTGGTTGTTTTGCTTTGTGGTTTTTCTCATTTCATTTCCATTCAAGTTGATTTTAAATACATTTATATTTTCATCCTTCAATGTGTCGTATCATCTCATTGCTTTCATGCATGTCATGTTGGGCGTTTTAACATTCACTTGCAGCCATTGTGTGTGACAGACATGTGTTCATTTGCATTATTTACATTGGGTGTGTAACATGTAATTGCCTTTGATATGTGAGTGGATGTGATAGTTGGTTGGGCCTTTTGGCAGGGGAGGATGGCCATTACGGACATGATTGGGGATTGGTGGGACCCAGGTGCAGGGGGGCATGGATGGGACATGGGCGAGGGCCTGGTGGAGGGTGCCCCTGCACTGCTGGGGGTTGGGGGTGGTGGGAGACATGGGTGGGGACCTGGTGGCAGGTGCCCCACAGTGCTGGGGGGTGGGGGTGCAGGGGTACATGAGTTGGACATGAGTGGGGGCCTGCTGGCAGGTGCCCCACAGTGCTGGGGGGTGGGGGTGGTGGGGAACATGAGTTGGACATGGGTGGGGGCCTGCTGGCAGGTGCCCCACAGTGCTGGGGGGTGGGGGTGCAGGGGTACATGAGTTGCACATGGGTGGGGGCCTGGTGGTGGGTGCCCCTGCACTGCTGGGGGGTGGGGGTGGTGGTAGACATGGGTGGGGGCCTGGTGGAGCCTGCCCCTGGTGGCTGGGGGGTGGGGGTGGTGGGAGACATGGGTGGGGGCCTGGTGGTGGGTGCCCCTGCACTGCTGGGGGGTGGGGGTGGTGGGAGACATGGGTGGGGGCCTGGTGGAGCCTGCCCCTGGTGGCTGGGGGTTGGGGTGGTGGGAGACATGGGTGGGGGCCTGGTGGAGGCTGCCCCTGGTGGCTGGGGGGTGGGGGTGGTGGGAGACATGGGTGGGGGCCTGGTGGTGGGTGCCCCTGCACTGCTGGGGGGTGGGGGTGGTGGGAGACATGGGTGGGGGCCTGGTGGAGGCTGCCCCTGGTGGCTGGGGGTGGGGGTGGTGGGAGACATGGGTGGGGGCCTGGTGGTGGGTGCCCCTGCACTGCTGGGGGTGGGGGTGCTGGGAGACATGGGTGGGGGCCTGGTGGAGGCTGCCCCTGGTGGCTGGGGGGTGGGGGTGGTGGGAGACATGGGTGGGGGCCTGGTGGTGGGTGCCCCTGCACTGCTGGGGGGTGGGGGGGTGGGAGACATGGGTGGGGGCCTGGTGGAGGTTGCCCCTGGTGGCTGGGGGGTGGGGGTGGCGAGAGACATGGGTGGGGGCCTGGTGGTGGGTGCCCCTGCACTGCTGGGGGGTGGGGGTGGTGGTAGACATGGGTGGGGGCCTGGTGGAGCCTGCCCCTGGTGGCTGGGGGGTGGGGGTGGTGGGAGACATGGGTGGGGGCCTGGTGGTGGGTCCCCCTGCACTGCTGGGGGGTGGGGGTGGTGGTAGACATGGGTGGGGGCCTGGTGGAGCCTGCCCCTGGTGGCTGGGGGTTGGGGCGGTGGGAGACATGGGTGGGGATCTGGTGGAGGCTGCCCCTGGTGGCTGGGGGGTGGGGGTGGTGGGAGACATGGGTGGGGGCCTGGTGGTGGGTGCCCCTGCACTGCTGGGGGGTGGGGGTGGTGGGAGACATGGGTGGGGGCCTGGTGGAGGCTGCCCCTGGTGGCTGGGGGTGGGGGTGGTGGGAGACATGGATGGGGGCCTGGTGGTGGGTGCCCCTGCACTGCTGGGGGTGGGGGTGCTGGGAGACATGGGTGGGGGCCTGGTGGAGGCTGCCCCTGGTGGCTGGGGGGTGGGGGTGGTGGGAGACATGGGTGGGGGCCTGGTGGTGGGTGCCCCTGCACTGCTGTGGGGTGGGGGGGTGGGAGACATGGGTGGGGGCCTGGTGGAGGTTGCCCCTGGTGGCTGGGCGGTGGGGGTGGTGGGAGACATGGGTGGGGGCCTGGTGGTGGGTGCCCCTGCACTGCTGGGGGGTGGGGGTGGTGGGAGACATGGGTGGGGGCCTGGTGGTGGGTGCCCCTGCACTGCTGGGGGGTGGGGGTGGTGGGAGACATGGGTGGGGGCCTGGTGGAGGCTGCCCCTGGTGGCTGGGGGGTGGGGGTGGTGGGAGACATGGGTGGGGGCCTGGTGGTGGGTGCCCCTGCACTACTGGGGGGTGGGGGTGGTGGGAGACATGGGTGGGGACCTGGTGGAGGCTGCCCCTGGTGGCTGGGGGGTAGGGGTGGTGGGAGACATGGGTGGGGATCTGGTGGTGGGTGCCCCTGCACTGCTGGGGGGTGGGGGTGCTGGGAGACATGGGTGGGGGCCTGTGGAGGGTGCCCCTGGTGGCTGGGGGTGCAGGGGGACATGCGTTGGTGGGCAGTAGTGCAAGTTGACATGTGGGTTGGCTGGGGGGCATGGCCATGGTGGATGGGGTGCCTGCAGGACATGTGCAGGGTAGGCCCCTGTGGTGTGAGCCACCTGCAGGGGCCGTGGAGGGTGTAGAGGGAACACCTGGGAGGGCCCACACGTGCAATTCACGTGTGGTGCTCCCCGCGCACCCCTGTAATACACGTACCCTGATGGAATCACGT
Organism: Ambystoma mexicanum; assembly: GCF_040938575.1. Classification (NCBI taxonomy): domain Eukaryota; kingdom Metazoa; phylum Chordata; class Amphibia; order Caudata; family Ambystomatidae; genus Ambystoma; species Ambystoma mexicanum. The sequence goes on along the minus strand of NC_090933.1, from coordinate 478,692,337 downwards.
GTCGAACTTCCCCCGCACCCCAAAATACACGTACCCTGATGGAATCGCGTGTGGAACTTCCCGCGCACCCCTGGAATACACGTACCCTGCTGATTTCACGTGTGTAACTTCCCCTGCACCCTGAAATACACGTACCCTGCTGATATCGCGTGTGGAACTTCACGCGCACCCCTGAAAAACACGTACCCTGCGGAAGTCACGTGTGTAACTTCCCCTGCACCCTGAAATACACGTACCCTGCTGATATTACGTGTGGAACTTCACGCGCACCCCTGAAAAACACGTACCCTGCAGAAGTCACGTGTGTAACTTCCCCTGCACCCTGAAATACAAGTACCCTGCTGATATCGCGTGTGGAACTTCACGCGCACCCCGAAATACACGTACCCTGATGAGATCACGTGTGTGACTTCCCGCGCACCCCTGAAATACACGTACCCTGCTGAAATCACGTGTGTAACTTCCCCTGCACCCTGAAATACACGTACCCTGATGGAATCGCGTGTGGAACTTCCCGCGCACCCCTGAAATACACGTACCCTGCTGATTTCGCGTGTGAAACTTCCCCAGCACCCCGAAATACACGTACCCTGATGGAATCGCATGTGGAACTTCCCGCGCACCCCTGAGATACGCGTACCCTGCTCGCACGGGCCCAATTGCATGTGGAAATTCCCGCGCACCCCTGAAATACATGTACCCTGCTGATATCGCGTGTGGAACTTCACGCGCACCCCTGAAATACACGTACCCTGCGGAAATCACGTGTGTAACTTTCCCTGCACCCTGAAATACACATACCCTGCTGATATCGCGTGTGGAACTTCACGCGCACCTCGAAATACACGTACCCTGATGGAATCGCGTGTGGAACTTCCCGCGCACCCCTGAGATACGCGTACCCTGCTCGCACGGCCCAATCGCGTGTGGAAATTCCCGCGCACCCCTGAAATACATGTACCATGATGAAATCGCGTGTGGAACTTCCAGCGCACCCCTGAAATACGCGTACCCTGCTCGCACGGGGCCAATCGCGTGAGGTACTTCCCGCGCACCCCAGTGATACACGTAGCCCGCTTGCTGTGCTGGTACAGGGTTAGTGCAGCCCTTTGCGCTGGATTGAGTATATTGATGGCTTTTCCCTGCGTGAGAGGCATTCTTGGGGGCGTAACTGGCGCTGCTGCAGGGTCGCTGTGCCACTGTGCGCCACGGCTGGTTTTGGTGGGTGGAATCCATGAATACGCTGTGCGCGGAAATGGATTTTAGCGCACGCGGCTGGCGCAGGGATTCGCACGCGCACACTGTGCGCCAGCCGCGTGCGCCACTTGTGCGCTGAATTCTATGAATTACCCCCTTAGTTGTGTACGCAATACATAATGTTTTCATTCTGAAATGTTAACAAGGCTGTTTGTGTCTTTTTGAGAGATGTTGGTATGTCCTCTTTTCAGAATGAAAACATTATGTTTTGTAGTACACACATTTTTCGCAGGGATGGAGCACATCTTACTTATACCAGCAATCAGATTTTTCTGTGAAATATACAAAATGCATTGCAACCTTTTTTGGAATGACAGCAATCCATTTTGCAGTAGGCGTTAACCACTTGAATTTTTTGAAACACAACAAAAACACCACCAAAAGGCTCTTTTCAGAGCCATGTCTTCCTTCCAGAGAAAAGTGCAATGGTTCTGATAGGCCAGTTCCTTAAAAAAACTTAAATGTCCACCGACTTCTAAAAAATGCAGAGAGCCTTGAAAGGCGGCTCTGAAAAGAGCCTTTTTTTTGTTTTTGGTGTTTTATATTTTTTAGTTTTTTAAACACGACACACAAGGAAAGGAGGGAAAAGAAAGGGCAGGTGGAGAGAGGAAAATGTAGGGTGGGCCTTATTGAGGTAGGTCGCAGACCTTCTCATGCTCTTTGACCGCAGTCTCGAGAGCACTCCGAAAGTTGTCCCCCCTGCAGAGTACTGCATTGTAGTACATGCACAATATTGTGACCCTCGAAAGATAAGGGTCAACAGCAATGTGCATGGGAAGATTTACACAATTTTCTACGCATAGCAAACCAAAACAAAACAAACATAGATATAAAAACACCAGGAGAACTTGCTACACTTTATTTGTAATAAGACTGTTCCTCCCCTCGGAGAAGTTCAGCACTTCTTTTGGAGAAAAGAATATCACACCAGAGGAACACCACACAACCACATGCTATTATGAATTAAAGATGCTCCTAAATTTGGTCAGGACAGTGATGCCACTGTTTTGCAGTTCATCCAAAAATATGTCACTTGTGAAATCCCTTCACAAACAACACATAGTGACCTTCATGCACACATTTTACAATTTCAAAGACACAAATGTGGGAAATATTGTTGTCGCAAATATTAAAAGAAAGAGAAATACTACACCAAATGCTGCTTTGGTTTCCCTAGACCAGTTTCAGCAACAGGTCAAGTAAACAACTTAATGTCTTCAGTCAGACATAGTGTCAAAGGTAAATCACCTAAGAACACATATTACATAAAAAGAACAGAAGAATCAAAATACATCAATGATTACAATGTAATCATTGCCCTCGTATGCAATGCAAACATAGATGTGCAGTACATTGCAGACAATTCCACTGCAGTTGCAAGATACGTCACAGCCTACTTAACCAAAGCAGAGAAAACAGAGCTGCAGGACCTCTCGGATGACATATCATCTGACAAAACACTATCACAGAAATTGTACAGTTTAGGCATAAACATCCACTCTCATAGAGAATGTGGCTGCTCTGACGCTGCAGACCGTTTAACCATTACTGCCTTGTATGGAAAATCCAGGTACCAGGTCCAGGTTCCTTGAATGGGGACATACCAGGCCATTCCAACCTTGGAGTGACCAGTATTTCCCCATTCAAGGAACCTGGAACCAGTACATCCCCATTCCCATTTGAGCCCTCACAGGGATCAATAGGAATGGGGAGGATGCAAACATCGGGCATGTTAATGACAAGCGTGTTGTTTGCATCCTGGTCTGCTAATGGGTCCCGCTAAGGATACGTGATTTTACCAGACGTCCTTAGCGTGTCCCACCATCAGACCTCGTAATGAGGCGGTAGAGGCAGCTCTACCGGCCCCGTTAACCTCTACCTCCAGGGTCGTAATGAGACCCCATGTGTCTCTAATACGTAGCCCAAAACTTCACATGCAAAAATAATATTAAACCGGATGAAAAGAAAGGTAAATACAGAATAGTAAATTGTGAAGGCAGCTTTGTGAAACTTAACAAATGCAGCTTAATTAATCATATCAAATTGTCATTACAAACTCTTCAACATAAAGAACTGTATTACATGTCCCTGCTACAACTTTTTAAACCATGGAGAAAAGAAGAAGAGTTACTGGATACATATTATGAAGACGCTTTCAAAGCAAATGAAAGCACCATAAGAGACATAAACATTACACGGTACCAAACAGTGTTGCGCAATGAACAGCAAAACGAAGAAGAACTCCAGGCCCAATTAGAAGTGGACACTCCAAACAGCAGTTAACCTTATGTAACAGGAAGCCAAGAACCACTTGGACAACCACTGATAGCAAATGAGCCAGAATTAGCCATGACAGAAGTAGAAAACATAATGGGCCTCATTCCGAGTACGGCGCTAACCAATGGCGCTATTAACGCCTTGGTTGACGCCGTACCCGGACCGGCAGCGCCTTGGTGGATGGCGGAATTACCGCCCCATTCCAAGGTTGGCGGGGCGGTAATTCCCCAATCCCCATTTACCCTTCCCCATTCCCATTCTTGCCCCATAGGGCATAATGGGAGTGGGGAAGGCGTCAATTACGCCACCGTAAATTACGGTGGCGTAATTTACATCAAGGTCCCTCAGCGCCATGGTTTTTAACACCTGCTAAAAGCAGGTGTTAAAACCACCATGGCGCAAAGGGAACTCGGAGTATGGCGGTAAGGGATTACCGCCACCGCTCTCGTTAGCGGTGGCCGCTATCCCTTACCGCCATGCTCGGAATGAGGCCCAATGTATCAGTATGAACAAGCTACAGAAGACTTTGTTGTACTGAAATCACAACTGAACAATGAACAGTGTAGCGTTTTCCAAGAAATAACAAAATAAATTGAATATGTTGTGCAACATGAAAATAAAAACGGTACCTGCCAAGACTATAAACCTACACTGCTATACATGAGTGGTAAAGCTGGTTCAGGCAAAACATTCTTAATCAAAACCATCAGCAAGTTCCTCCAACAATTGACAAACAACAAACTGTCAGCTGTTGTAACTGCCCAGCAGGTTTAGCTGCCTACAACATAGGTGGTGTCACTTTACACATCGATTAATACTCCTTCCAGTAGAACACCAAAACAAATTACAAACTTTCCACAGAAGCTGCAATGGAACTACGCAGATTTTTCAAACAAATGAAAATGCTGCTAATAGATGAGGTGAGCATGGTCTCCAACCAATTGTTGGCTTTGATTCTCCTCAGATTACAAGAGGTACTCAAAACAGACTATGAAGAACTCTTTGGAGGAAAATACATTATTGTTTTTGGAGATCTTCTTCAATTGACACCAGTGAAAGGTGAATCTATTTTTAAAACCTTTGGGCACAAACTGTGCTGAAAAACTCTTGGCAGCATAGGAAATGTCAACCTTTGGCAACATTTCCAATACAGAGAATTAACAGAAAACACACACCAGACTTCAGACCTCACATAAACCAACATTTAAAAAAATATTAGAGTTGGTGTACTATCTCAAGAAGCTCAATCAATATTAAAAAAAACAGGCACATCCATGCACGCTCTGGCCATAACTCACGTGCTACTGATGTCATGGAACAATTAGCACACAAAAATGTCAATTGTATGTCCTTGATGCCAACTCCTGCAAGTTGTTCAAAATTCAATGAAACAATGTTGAAAAAAGAAATGCAACAAATAATTGAAATTTGCTCCACAGATAAACTGGACGTACATGGTATGACACTACCCATGTGTCAACAAGCCACAATAAGACTAAATAACTTGGAAAACTCTATCTCCATCACATCTGGTTTGGAGAAAATATTAAAATTGTCTTTAAACTGTAGAGTAATGCTTAAACATAACCTTGAGGTGGAGCAAGGACTAGTTGATGGAGTACTTGGTATAGTTGTTGGCTTTCAAACATACCCACGTGACAACAACATTCAGTTTGTCAATATTCTCTTTGAAAAACAATCAGAAGTTAAAAGGATAGGATGCTCAACAGCCCGCTTCCTTCTGTTCAAAGACATGTATGTACGCAGAGAACTATTCTCACGAACTCTAGCGTACACTGTTACCATTCACAAATTACAAGGTCTTACCCTAGATAAAGCATTGATAGATATTAGTAGCACAGTCTTTAAAGCAGGCATGAGCTATGTAGCACTATCACGCTTACGTACACTTGATGGGCTATTTCTAATCAACTTTGATGCAAGTAAAGTAAATGCTGATATTCACACTATACACCCCACATCTAAAAACCTATCCTGTTCCACAAAAAGCATAAGGTTGTAAAAACTACTTCAAACTGATACAATACTGTGTCTCACTGCAATGCAACCAAAGAAGAATCTACTGGGCAGAGTAACTCAACTACCTCTTCAAAGAAGCAACACACACTCCCAACAAATGACTTGGACACAGAACTGTCAAGTCCATTCAAATTTTCAAATACAACTGGTGTAAATTGCTACGCAAATGTAGCAATAAATATTCTATTCCAATTTCCACCAAATATTGACAACCTTCACTTACACAGTGCAGACCAATTGCGTTTATAAATGTTAGTCCTTCATAGAAATGCAACCAACAATCCTGACAACACTTACAGTGTTCATGGAATAAGACAAGAATTGGACTACTGTGCTGAAATGGTCCAATTCACTATAATCTCACAACAAGATCCACAAGAATTTCTAATGTACTTACTAAAGGTACTGGAAAACAAAAACATACCTATAAATGAAATCTTCCAGATTTGATACATGTGGAAACATACATGCACTCTCTGCAGCCTTGTGGCACAGGAACATGTCCCTAATGAACGCTTTGTGTATGTATCCATACCGAACTGTGAATCCATTCCATTTCAGCAACTTGAACAAAATGCAGAGCATGTCAGATTATGTACTACCTGCAATTCAGATAATCGCTCCATCTTAAAAATACAGACACATAGTAACACATGGTCAAGTATCACTTGGTAAGAAAACCTTCACAACAATAGATTAATCTACCAGGCAGGAGCCACAACCAATGCAGGTCACTACACTGCATATATAAAAAAGAATTGTGGATGGTTTGAATGTAATGATAGTACCATTACTCTAAAGCAGAGATTACCAGCAAATCTTCTAAACGCTACTTAATATTCTTAAAACCAAAATTTAATACGTAATCTGTGTATGAACATAAGCAAAACTTCAACTTCAAAGCTATGCACAGTTAGAATACGCTAACATGTATCTAACTGCCCCAAGATTCAGCAACAAGCAAACAGATAAATAAATACCACTAAAATCAAGCAAGAAATATACAGTTAGAATACGCCAACATGTATCTAACTGCCCCATATATCTTCAACAACCCAACAGATAGATGAATAGCATAAAAGTAGAAATATACAATTAGAATACACCAACAGGTATCTAACTGCTCCAAAAATCTGCAATAAGCCAACAGATAGAAGATTAGCAAGAAACAAGATATAAACAGTAAAACAATGAAAGAAATATATTGTACCACAACAGAGAAGGTTTTTTTTTTTAATCCAGCATGGATTTTTTTTGTCCCACAGACCCAATGATTTAGAAAACAATCACAGAAACTGAGCAAATTGCGCAGTACACTGGTTTGAACTATAGAACTTTTAAAGTACTAAATATGAGGGTAAAAAAATACAGAAATGTCTATTATGCAATGCAATAACTCATTATGAACTACCTACAATAACATGTACAGGCCGATTCATGGAATTAATTTGCATTGAAAGTTTCTACGCAAGCATGCGAAAGTGTGAGAATCGAATCGCAAGTGTGAAAATCGCAGCGAAACCCGCGCACATCGATTCATGGAAGTCCTTGCGCATGCAAATCCATGGATGTGCGTTAAAATCCTGTGTGACGCATGCGGGCGCACACGTCATCAAACAGCGTGCACTACGCGCACAGCGAAAGCGCACTTAGCGCAGCACACACAACAAAAGTATGCGGAACACGAGCGTAACACGAGGAATGGGGAACACTGCGTGAAAATGTGGGCGTTACGGGGGAAGTACTGGAGTCAAATGGGCAGAACACCCACACGCACGCCTACAACATGTATTCATGGAATCGAACAGGGCTAATGCGTGCGCCTGCTTCCTGCTGGCGTACGTGGACCCATGCAGCATAAACAACAAACAAGCTCAGACGCTACGATGAATATACCGTTCCTCGCAGCAGTGGTCGTGGGATACCGCAGGAGGAGGAGGAGGATAGTCAGGGCCAGAATTTTTACACCCAGAGCCAGCCTTTTTGGGATGCCTGATGACCAGGTGTATGGGAGGTACAGGTTTCCACCTCACATAATACTCGACCTGGTGAGTGAGTGGGAGGATGACCTCACATCATCCACCCTGTGCTCCCAAGCACTGAGCCCCTTGGAAAAGATGCTCAATGTACTGCACTTCTTGGCTACTGGGCCATTTCAGCGGATAAGTGCCATAGTGAGGGGTGTCATAGGCCACGCAGTCACGCTGCCTACACCAGGTCTTGGCCATCATGACTGTATGCCCTTCAGTCTGCAGGCACATATACCTGCCCAGAACACCTGCAGAAAGGCAAGCTGTTGTCCAGGATTTTTACGGAGTGGCACACTTCCCCAAAGTGCTAGGTGCCATTGATTGCACCCATGTGGCTCTACATCCTCCCAGGGCATCAGAGCACATCTATAGAAACCGCAAGCACTGGCATTCCATGAACGTGCAAGTAGTATGTGATGCCAAAGGAATCATCACCTCAGTATATGCCAACTATCCAGGGTCCACCCATGACAGTTTCATATACAGAATGTCAACCCTAAACTGGGACCTAGAAACTGGGCGGCATGGTGATACATGGCTGCTTGGTGAGTATAAATGCCACTGCACATGCATGCATGTCAGATACTGAGTAATGTCACAACCCCACTAATGATACCCATCATCACCTCCCCTGGGGACAGTGCCTACCCTCTGAGCAACAACATGATGACGCCAATTCCGAACCCCACCACACCACCTGAGGTAAGATACAACACAGCCCATATTGCAACCAACCCGTGGCATAGTGGAGCGCACATTCGGAATGCTCAAGTCACACTTTCGCTCCCTTGACCGTTCTTGTGGGCAGATGCTATACGCTCCCCCAGTAGTGTGCAGGATCATAGTGGCAGCATGTGTACTGCACATCGTTGCAACACGCCGGAAACTGCCGGTGGACATGGTGGTGCCCCCACATCCCCAACAACATGGATGGCCGCTGCGCATGGGAGGGGAAAGGACACGTGGTGAGGCAGCCCGTACGCAGCTGGTAGCTAATTGCTTCACCTAAAATCACACCCAAGTGGAGTGCACACAGCCCTGGCACATACCAGCTGACAATCAATGATGATGACATAAGGGACAGTCAATTGTCACAACCATACCAGCCTGAGATTGGTCACCAGGAAGTGTTACATTGTGTGCATCCCTACCTACCCAAAGACAACCAATGCTGTGTCATTAAAAGACATGCATTCATGCTGCATGAATGACTACCCCCTAGCAAAATACAACATGAACATAGTGCCATGTCACCCAACCCCTCTCCATCTCCGCCACCCAACACACCATGGCATGTCATGCAATGTGAAAGCAAACAAACCAATGCACAAGACCTGACACAAGTGTCACAAAGTGCACTGTCCCAAATGGAAACAGCCCACAGACAATATGCTCCCAGTAATCAATAACAAAGAGCACACATGAACAAATACTTACCACCAACACAATACATCAACACAGCATGAAACATTGTAAAAACATGACAGTACAAAGTCAAAGTAGTGGTAGTCTTACAACCTGAATAAGCCAGCACATCGACCCCTTCCAACTGCAGAGTGTTGCTGCCACGCAAATGTGTCCGTGTACTGCATACAAAATGAACTCCATCTGCAAATGAGACGGCCTTGTGAAGACATGAAGAAGGTACCTGCACATTTTGAGGAAGACATGATGCACAAGCACATATCAATACACCATGCAGTGTTCAATACAACAACAATACCCACTAGGGATGTCCACACAGTATTGACTACAGACTGCCCACACAGCTCATGGGAGCCCAATGTCACCGTGTAAGTCACTGTCACTTGGTCACACCCTTTGCAAGCCCATGGAAATGGGAAGCAGGAGGGGTGTGTGTGTCACGAACCCAAGCATCTAACCCAAACTCAGGACAAGCCTGCATGTGCCCAGCCGGAATACACAGTGGATGCCCACGGGAGGCAACACAGTGTAAAAAATGTTTTTTTTTTTAAATGGCCATGCGGGGGTTAGGGGGGGAGGCCACCCAGGAGGTTCAAGGACATGGTGCACACCAACACCCACCTGCGTGTATGTTGCGAAAAAAAAAATATCTCCAGGGGCTCATGTCCTGCACGGCTATGCCATTGTGGGAGAACTGCTGTCGGTCTCTTCACCCTCTGCTGCTGCATCAGGAGGTGGTGGTGCAATGGGAGGCAGCCCATGCAAAGCCCTGGTATGGTCCTCCATGGCAGCAAGCATGCAGGTCTGGAAGGTCTGATTCTGGAGGATGATAGTGCGGAGATCCCCATGCAGCATCTCACAGGTTGCCTGCATTTCTGCACGCATGGCCTCGCGTGATGCCCGGATCTCCTCACGGGTTGCCTGCAGCTCAGCTGAGAGGGAATATGTGAGCTGCTCCAGCTGCTGTTCTGCCCTAAAATTTCGGGAAGCCTCAAGTTCAATCAGAGTCTCCCTGATGTTATGGAGTTCTACCCTCAGGGCTTCCCTGTGGCCCTGTGACTCTATTGATATGGATTCGCACAGAGTCTCCAGTGCCGCCCGTCGGTCCCTGTTGGATGCCAACATGTCTTCCCTGTGTGATTGGCAAATGGAGTCTGTTGCCTGCTGTTTTTTCTCCATCTGCCTTTCAGTGGGGATAATGGAAGTGGCCACCCTCTCCATTGCCTGAGCCATCATTTCAACTGATGCTGCCTGTTGGGTTGCCATACTGTACATGGAGTTTTCCCATAAAGTATTGCCTGGTGGCGCACGGCCACCACGTCGGCGGGCACCACACATGTTTGGGGCAAGGCGATCTGCACCTTGCTGTGCTTGCACTGCCTGAGGCTGCAGGACTGCATTCCCCCTCTGATCTGCTGGCCCAGGAACAGGATCAGATGTCGTGGAGTGTGAAACTGCATCCGTAGTTGGTAGGCGGACCTACCAACACTGACATCCCCATAGAGGGTTCTCCCCCTGGTGCAGGTGGGTTGGACAGAACAGAATCCCTGCTAGAAGCACTCACCTGCGACAGCACGTAAGTCTCATCATCCGATTCAGCACCTGAATAGAGGTCTGGGGAGGTACACCCAGAGGCACCCCTGGACAGTATGGTCTGCATTAACAAAGGGTTTTCACCCACCACCACATCACGTCCTCCACTGGTGCTCGGTCGTGGCTGAGATCCCTCCTGGGTCTGCACCATCTCCTCAACCTCACCAGCATCAAGTGCGTCATCACCTGCAAAAACATGAAATACAACAAATACAAACAGGCATGAGCACCATAGCACACACATAGGCCTGACAAGACAGAGATCCTGTACATGATTTACACATGTCCCACATGACTATAACCCTGGCATGCATGCATTGTCAATGAGTTGGAAGGGGAGGGAAAAAGCAGACACTGAGGACACCAAGATGGAAAAGCAACACACTTCCTGCATGGTGGGTAGAACTGGCATCACACATTAGCCTGTGAGTGGCATGTCCAATACACATACATGACACATGCCAGCACACAGATGGCATGTAGCATAGCCATGGTACATTAGACAACTACAGCGATATGTCAGTGAATGAGTACTGTCACCCATCCATGTGAGTTGGACATGATGAGATGAAAAATGCTAAATAGTGTGGCAAAAGATGCATGTGCCACACACTGAAACACATCCAGTGTACAATAATACAGTGATTGTAGGCAGATGTACACATCAATGGTTGGTCACTTTAACATGACAGCAAACAACTATCATATTCCACATTCAAACATGCCCCAAAAATTAATGTGAGCAGGCCAATACTCAATCAGCCTGAATGGTCTAATCATTCACATAACAAGGCAACAAATGTGGGCCAATGTGAGGTGTAATCAATGACAGAAGCATGTCACATATGTGGCGTTTGGGGTAAAAAATGCATAGCAAAAATGGGAGAATTGAAACAATCAGCCAGAATGAACAGTGAAAAAATCTGAACAATGTTGTTGCAAGATGACAGGTCAAGGGCAACTGCAGTAATGTGGCGCTAATTGGCTACTGTGGGCACAAGGGATACTGTCATACCCAAATCCAAGGCACGTGAATGTATTGGAGTAAGCACATGGGTGACCCATACCACTCCGGAGTACACACCCTCACCTGGCACCCAATCAGAACCCGTCACCCAAACAACATACACATGGACTACACACACATGCATGAGCACTCACCGGACAATGCGTTGTAATCAGGTAGGTCTCCCAAGCCTTGGATCTGTTCCTCTGTGAGGAAGGTTCCAGCAACAGACTCATGTTCAGTGAGTTGGTTGTCCTCTGGTGGAGACCCACCGCCAGTCACCAGAGTAGCGGCATGATTTGAGGCCAGCTTTTTCTTTGCTCTGCGTTTAAGGTCATTCCACCGCTTGCTTGTAGCAATCATCAGCTGTGCGCCTCACAAATCCAAGGGCACTAATGTGGTCCGCGATGGTCTGCCAGTGTGCCCTACGTTGACCAGGTGTGGTCTTGCACCCTGCAGTCACCACCATTTTGCGGCTATGTTCCCACACATAGGCCACAAGTGCATCAAGTTCGGCGTCATTAAAGCTAGGCTTCCTCTACGTGCCGGAGTGTGTAGCCGTGTCTGTGGTCTCAGCCTGTAGTGCCAGAGCACCCTTCTTCTTCGTTTTCTTCTTTTTCAAAGGTGGTGTGGATCCTGAGTGGCTTACGCTACTCTGGTCAGTAGGGGCAGAAGTGCTGGTGGACTGTGTACTAGGAGTGTGCAAAGGCACAATGACCATAGGTCTTGGTGCAGGCATTGGCTGCAGGGTGATGTTGGCAGGGGCAACATTGGTCTGATGGACCTGGACCCACACTGTCCGGGCTGGGAGACTCAGAGCTGGGGTGGATAGAGCTGCAGCTCCCCTGCAGCCTCCCCACCCTGCCTACTCGGTGCAGCAGATGACATTGCTGCCCCAGATCCACGTGGCCTGGTTACAACAACTTGCACCGCCACACGTGGCTTAGACTTGCTGACCTGGAAGTTAGCCTGGAGTCTACCTGTGCCGGTTCAGGTGCCACAATGTGCCGGTCCAACAAGGGCTGAGCTGGGATGGTGTCAGCTACGTTTCCCACAACCATGGGGGGGTGGGGCATGGGTGTCCCTGATTGGTTCTCCATACATGGGGGTGTAGGGGCACCCTGCAAATCCTGGCCACGTCCCCTACCATGCCCACCACGCCTACCTTTTGAAGGTCGGCCACCTTTGCCTCCCTTACCGCTTGGTCGCCGCTCAACCATGGCACTGATGTTGTTGTGTGTATGGGAGTAGCAGTAAACTATTGTCCTGGGCAATTGGGGGTGAAAAGGGTAGGGTACTAGATGGAATTCGTACCCTAGTGCTCTAGCAAGGCTGTCTGTGGCCCCTGGGGGAAGATGACAGGCACCCCGAAAACAAAAATGAACATGCACGCAACTCTTCGTAGACCACGTGTGTGGAAAAATGAACCTGCACTATGCTGTGGCACCCAGAAACACAAAAATAAGTGTACGCGTAATACAAGCAGCCTACAATGACCTCTGAAGGGGTACGCAACACACGGGGCAAGCACAGTGTGTAAATACATGCGCGACTCACCGTATTCCTGGAAAAAGAACGTGAAAAAGACGCGCATGTGCAAGTTGGCAACACCCCCGCCAAAAGAAGAATTGAAAGCTGTCTGAGGAAACAGGACAAAAGAAGAAGTGAACGCTGTTTGAGGAAACAGGGCCAACCAAAAAATTGAACGCTGTCAGAGGTAACAGGGAGTACGAACTTGAAACGCTGTGAAGTAATTGCGTGTGAACCGAAAAGAAGTACAAAATTCACCCACTCGCTCTCCACGAAAAGCACGTACAAGTAAATGGCGTCCTACACGTACCTTTTAAACCAGCCCACATGTACAACGTCACTTACCCGTGTATGCGCTAAGGCCCTTTCCTCCAATTACATGAGCTGACACTCGGACGTGCAGTTTTTGTACACGCACTGAACCACTATGCCCACGTCACGAGGGAAACGCTCGCGCGCGTAACATCACAGATGTGCGTAGGCCCTTTCCTCGGATTACACACATACACACGCAGTGTTTTCACGTGCGCTGAACCACTATGCCCACGTCATGAGGGAAACGCCCACATGCGTAACGTCACAGATGCGCTTATGCGCTAAGGGTCTTTCCTTGAATTACACGCAGACGTGCAAGATTTTCACGTGCCAAATCACTCCGTATCAAGCTGGCCTTGCAACAACACACGGAAGACCACGCTCCTGCCCAGATGGCCAAATTACTGCCCGCCAGAGCCCCGAGCATGCTCCCACCTGCCATCTGCTGCTGCCCGCCTGCCTGCTGCCCACGTGCCCTGCGTTTTGGTGCCTGCACGTCAGCCAGGGTTCCAGTTGCTGTGTCCACCCCTGCTGGAACCGAAGACTCCCGACTGGGATACCATCGCTCCACAGCCCAGCCCCAGGACCCAGTTGCCCACCCACACCTGCCTCGGGGGTCGCCATGTCGGGGCAAACACTATCTGAGACCACTGGCGACCCCCAGCCAGAGAGGCAGAGGGCCACCAGCTTCAGTGTGAAGGAAGTTGGTGTCCTGGTGGAGCATGTCCTGGGGCATTTTGATGCCCTCTTCGTAACATCACGCGCCAACAAGGCCTCGTGGAGGGGGGCCGGGTCAGCATGATTGACATCCAGATGAGGGTCCTGGAATGCGTATGCCCAGCGCTCCACGCCCAGATCCGTCAGAGGAAGACCCGTCTGGAGTTGAGCGGTAAGTGGCCAAGCATTGGTGTGTGAGACAGGGCATGTTGCAGTGTGCTGGTAGTGTGATACTTGCCTGTATGTGTGACATAGGCCATGTATGGATGTGTGTGTGCAGGGACATCATGGTCATGCATGTGAGACCAGTAATGTGTGAACCACGTGGTTGGTGCATGTGCTACAATGCAACATGGGGAGCTGTATGCCAAATGCACACATGAAAGCATGCCAGTCTCTGTTCTTGGACATGGGGGGGATGTGAGGGATGGGTGCTGCTGTCATGTGCATGTATGGTGCACATGTGTGTGTGTCTGAGAAGTGTGTGTGTGACTTTGAAACACCATGGATACAGAAATCCGTGATGATGTGTAGTTTCACTCATGCAGTGTGGTCACCGTTGTATGCACTGTGTCTATCCACTATGTCTGTGGTGTACAAGCCATGATGCATGACCCTCCGGTGATGTGTGTGCATGGGATCAGTGTGAGCCATGATGCATGTGAGTTTGAAGGCAACATTTTGGTTAATAGAGGCCCTTGTACATGGATGCTGATGTTGATTGCAGGTGCCATGCCAGTTTCTGCATGTGTGTTGCGTGCATACACCCATGTGTTGTGGAGGACAGGATGGAAGTGACGTTTGACACTGCCACTCATGTGTTATTGCTTCCTGTCTAGGGGAATGTTGTACTGTACCCTGATGCTTGTGTTATATGTCTCCCTCTACGCAGCGTCAAGTGAAGAAGAGGGTGGAGACGGTGCTGTGCAGCCAAGCGGCGGGAATGCCTCCACCGGGCAGCGATGCAAGGCCCAGCCACCCTCCCAGGACTTGCCATCATCCGGGAGCGAGGGGGCTGGTGCCGAGTCTGCCACTACGGCTGTGGCGGAAGGGCCGGGTGAGCCCCCACAGGGGCTTGCAATGGCGGAAGACGGTGCGGAGACATCCAGGTTGGTGGTCTCCACAGTGGAGGAGGAGCCCGCTACTGAGCTGCACATGGGGCCTGGTGGGGGTAATACCACGGGTGCAAGTGGTGCCGTCCAGGGCCAGGGTCAGGAGGCAGCACAGGTCACCGCAGAGGGGCCTGTGCATGTCGCTGTCCTTGACCCTGTGACTGCACCACCATGCACCATCAGGGATGCCCCGTCCCAGGCCTGTCCGCAGGTAGGGGAGAGTGCCATGTCATCTGTCTCTCCACTACCTGCGGAGAGGGGTCCCATGAACGTATGGGCTCCGTCCTGATTGGTATCGTGTTGCGCACGCGTGACATTCGTGATGACGTGCATTCTTCCTGGGTGGAGAACGCACGCCATCACGAACAGCAGCGTTGCGACGTGGCACTGTTGGGAGGGGCCCTGGTCGGTGGGTTCCTACATGTGAGGCGCACTCTGGCGGACCTCTCCTCCTCTGTGGAGACTATGCGCCAGTCGTTCTCCCTGCCGTCTTCCGGCCCAGATTCCACCAGGGCCCCCTGTGGACCTGGCCTGACCAACACAGCCAGCTTGGTGGAGATCCCATCCCTGCCACAGTCAGGAGTCGGCGGTCCAGCAGGGGTGGACACCACAACTGGAGAACAGCTGATGGAGGATGTGCAGGCATCATCAGACAGGGCACATGGACAGCAGCAGCAGGAGAAGGCTCTAGGTGGGAGCAATTATGGCTCAGGGCCATCGACATCAGGGGTACAGGCATCGGCCAGAGGGCAGGAGGACCCTGGAATGGGTGTGTCTTCCATGTGGCTGCGGTTGGGCCAGCGTATAGGTGCGGAGCGGCGGCAGGTGGAAGAGGCGCGGCTCACCATGGTCAGGGCGGAGTTCTCCATGCGTCGGGCGTTGAGGCGGGCAGAGTGCCTCGAGGCGACTCGCAGGGAGTTGGAACAGACCATGGGTGCCTCCCTCCGAGACCTCGGGGCCAGGACAGAGGCCCGCCTCCAGCAAATAGACATGGAGTTCGATGATGCCCTGGCCAACAACATCACTGAGTGAGCCGCAGGACATGCTCGCCGCCATTGTAAATAGTTTACAGTGTTAGGTTTCCTTTTCTTTTTTTTCTTTTTTATTTTGGGGCTTTTGGACTATGCCCCACACTTTTGTATATAGTTTTTTTATTAGGTAGCTTATTAGATAGGTTTCATTTATTTAGTTGGGCTCATGGAGCCTTGAAAATTGGATTGTACATAGTTGGACGTTGGATTTATTTGGACATTTTAATTTCATTTCACCATGGATCAATGGATTTACCTTTTTGCGTTTCATTTGGATTTGGTTTGGTCGACAGAGAGTTTTGGCCATTTTTCTTTTGGATCACTTGGGATTTTTTGAGGAATAATTTTTGTTCATTTGGACAGGCATATCATTTCATGTTTGCCATTATGTTATACTTTAAATACTTTACATTGATTTTCATGTTAAAACATTTTAATGTTTTAATTCAATGTGTGTGATTCACTCATTGGGTTCATGCATGTCGACATGTGGGTTTACTCAATCAATGGCAACCAGTGTGTGTGTGTGTGTGACAGACATGTGTTGATGTACATAGTTGACTTTTGGTTTGTGTCATGAGATGGGTATGTCACTGCTGAGGGGTGGGGGTGCTGAGGGACATGAGTGGGACATGAGTGGGGGCCTGCCGGCAGGTGCCCCTCACTGCTGGGGGATGGGGGTGCTGGGGGACATGAGTGGGGGCCTGCTGGCAGGTGCCCATCACTGCTGGGGGGTGGGGGTGCTGGGGGACATGAGTGGGACATAAGTGGGGGCCTTCTGGCAGGTTCCCCTCACTGATGGGGGGTGGGGGTGCTGGGGGACATGGGTGGGGGCCTGCTGGCAGGTGCTCTTCACTTCACGGGGGTAGGGGTGCTGGTGGACATGAGTGGGACATGAGTGGGGACCTGCTGGCAGGTGCCCCTCACTGCTGGGGGGTGGGGGTGCTGGGGGACATGAGTGGGGGCCTGCTGGCAGGTGCCCCTCTCAGCTGGGGGGTGGGGGTGCTGGAGGACATGAGTAGGGGCCTGCTGGCAGGTGCCCCTCACTGCTGGGGGGGTGGGGGTGCTGGGGGACATGAGTGGGGGCCTGCTGGCAGGTGCCCCTCACTGCTGGGGGGGTGGGGGTGCGGCGGGACATGAGTGGGATGTGAGTGGGGACCTGCTGGCAGGTGCCCCTCACTGCTGGGGGGTGGGGGTGCTGGGGGAAATGAGTGGGGGCCTGCTAGCAGGTGCCCCTCGCTGCTGGGGGGTGGGGTTGCTGGGGGACATGAGTGGGGGCCTGCTGGCAGGTGCCCCTCACTGCTGGGGGGTGGGTGTGCTGCGGGACATGAGTGGGATATGAGTGGGGGCCTGCTGGCAGGTGCCCCTCACTGCTGGGGGTTGGGGGTGCTGGGGGAAATGAGTGGGGGCCTGCTGGCAGGTGCCCCTCACTGCTGGGGGGTTGGGGCGCTGAGGGACATGAGTGGGGGCCTGCTGGCAGGTGCCCCTCACTGCTGCGGGGTGGCGGTGCTGAGGGACATGAGTGGGACATGCGTGGGGGCCAGCTGGCTGGTGCCCCTCACTGCTGGGGGGTGGGGGTGCTGAGGGACATGAGTGGGACATGAGTGGGGGCCTGCTGGCAGGTGCCCCTCACTACTGGTGGGTGGGGGTGCTGGGGGACATGGTTGGGGACCTGCTGGCAGGTGCCCCTCACTACTGGGGGGTGGGGGTTGCTGGGGGACATGAGTGGGGGCCTGCTGGCAGGTGCCCCTCACTGCTGGGGGGTGGGGGTGCTGAGGGACATGAGTGGGGGCCTGCTGGCAGGTGCCCCTCACTGCTGGGAGGTGGGGGTGCTGGGGGACATGAGTGGGGGCCTGCTGGCAGGTGCCCCTCACTGCTGGGGGGTGGGGGTGTTGGGGGACATGAGGGGGGCCTGCTGGTAGGTGCCCCTCACTGCTGGGGGGTGGGGGTGCTGGGGGACATGAATTGGTGATCATTAGTGCAAGGTGACATGTGGCCTGGCTGGGGGCATGCCCATGGTGGATGGTCTGCCTGCGGAACATGACCAGGGGTGCTGGGTATTCCCCTGTGGTTTGGGTTGCCTGCAGGGTCCGTGGAGGGGGTAGAGGGCACACCTGTGAGAACCCACACTGCCAATTGACGTGTGGGACTCCCCGCGCACCCCCCTGGATACACGTACCCCGCTCTGACAGCGAAAGCACGTGTGGAACTTCCCCGTACCACGTTATACACGTACCCCGCTCACACAGGCCCAATCGCGTGTGAAACTTCCCACACACCCGAGTAATCCACGTACCCCGCTCGCACAGGCCCAATCGCGTGTGAAACTTCCCGCGCACCACAGTAATCCACGTACCCCACACGCACAGGGCCAATAGCGTGTGAGACTTCATGCGCACCCCAGTAATCCCAATAATCCACATACCCCGCTCGCACAGGCCCAATCGCGTGTGTAACTTCCCACGCACCCCAATAATCCACGTAGCCCGCACGCAAAGGGCCTGCCACGTGTGAAACTTCCCGCACACCCCCCAAATCCACGTACCCCGCACGCACAGGGCCAATCATGTGTGAAACTTCCCGTGCACCCCAGTAATACACATACCCTGCTCGCACAGGCCCAATCGCGTGTGAGACTACCCGCGCAGCGGGGTATGTGTATTCGGAGGGGTCCGCGGGGAGTTTTACAGGCGTTTTCGTGGTTGTCGGCCTGTGCGCCATGTACGGGATTTGTGCGCTGTGCATGATGCACGGGGAGGGTTTGGGGGCGTAACTGGCGCTGCTGCAGGTTCGCTGCGTCACTCTGCGCCACGGCTGGTTTTGGATGTTGAAATACATTAATACGCTGTGCGCGGAAATGGATTTTAGCGCACGCGGCTGGCGCAGAAAGTCGCACGCGAACACTGTGCACCAGCCGCGTGCGCCACTTGTGCTGAATTCTATGAATTACCCTGATGAACCTTTTCTTTTATCACAGAGATCGAAAAAGAATATCTGGTCCAATTACCCATGTCATGAAAAAACTGCATACAACCAAAAAAAACTCAACCAGTAAGAATACAATAAATGGACTCACAAACACTGCTGCATAACACATCCATTCAAGCAAACATCTAACCATACACCACAATCCAAAATGTTTACTTCCATGGGAATCTTATGCCGCAGTCCTTGTTACAAACTCTACAATCTTAACTGCATAGCCTAGCCAAAACTTCTTTTACAAAATCTAAAAATGAAACAGTACACAAAATGTTGGGTTGTGGATATTTCATGGGTGTTTGATTCTATGGGTGTGTTATGCTGCGGTGGTTGTGGCCAGGATGTTGAGTCTTGGGTGCATGGCTGAAGGCCTGCCTAAAGCCTTCAGCCATGCACCCAAAACTCTAGGCCCTGGCCACCTCCACCGCAGCATAACACACATAGGCTACCAAACATTTTGACTGTGGTATGTGGGCTCCTTATAGGGGATATTAATTACAAATAATGCTCTAACAACCCAAAACCAACATCATACTAAAGTAAAATAGCTAGTAGTGCATTTATTATGTCCGCGTACAGCCACAATGAACGCAGACATGGCGACCAATCAGGGGCACCTGCCACCTAAACAAATACAGTATTTGACCCATCTCTTACTCCCCAACCCTCCCCAAGCACTCCTACACACCAACACACTCCCCAAAATTGCATTTTGCTTCTGTATGCCACCGTGCTGTCCGTGGATGTCCTTGTATCCAAGATGGCGGGTGCATCGAAACAATGTGATGCACCTCACGCCTCACTTCAGCCTATCAGTGAGCACATTGCGTGTCCAGGGACATGACGCAAGCCGATTAACCAATCGGTGTCCTGTCCGCGGAGATATCAATATTTGTTTGCCTTATGTTTTGGTCATTTAAAAAAAAAAAAAACTACTGTGTGGATTTACACCAAATTAACAAAAGCACACTTTTGGGACTAAGCCGCTGCTCGTGCCGCAAATTTGCTGGAAATCTGTCCAGTGGTTTGAGCTGTAGGCATGAGCACATTTTTTTTCCCATTATGTCTATGGAAAAAAAAATGTGGGACCCCTCTATTACTTTGCCCTCCTTAGACCAAACCTCACCAAACTTTGCAAAAATAAAATCAGAGTGGGCCATATACTTATTTTGGAAAGTCTGGTGAGGATTTATCCAGGGGGAGCGAAGTTATACACCACCCAAAAAGTGCTCTTCCTATGTGATGAGCAACTTAACCATAACTAAATGGCCGCTACCGCATGCCATGTAATGTATATAAAACACCCCTTTGTAAAGAACAAAGAATATGCAAAGTGAGCAAGATGCAGAACTCTGGGTAATGAGACAGGAGGAGAAAGGTAGATAAAAACCACAATGTTTTTTAAATAGGATTATGCAATACATGTGTGCTATATTGTGCTGAGTCATACATTCTAAGTAATCCCAAAGATGATTTTTTTCAAATATATTTAAATTAATTGCTTATGTGTGATGAACTCAAACAAATGATAGGGAAACATTTTTTATTTGTAGAACACATTCCATTTCAAAAGGATAAGCTAATCCATCTATTAGCATCTAAAACACATCTTTTCAACAATTAAATACATAAGATTTCAAACATAAACCAATAATCACTGAACATTTGACGAATTGTATTCATTTCATTGAAGGCATAATCAACTTGCCGACACAAACCAATTGGTGTATATGCATGTGTTTCACCCTGTTTTGTCAAGGCAATTCACACATTATGTATATAGAGAATCAATTAGCTCACCAGTACACAGATTGTAACTGAAAACTCCATATTTCAGTTCATAATTCAAATAATCAACATTCCCAACATTCTTTATGAAGATATACATTTCAACTTTTTCATGAGCCCTAACAATAATTTTGGTTGCTCCAAACTTCCATTCCAAAAAACGTGTTTAACATTCCTATTGAGTTATTGGACTGTCCATTTCCACTAGGCAATCTGCCCTAAATTCCTTGGTGGTAATTGATAATCATTATCAGTTTCCCTTTTTACTTGGCATCTGTCAATAGTATTTAGTGCAAATATCAGTGCACATTTTCTTTTAATGGTATTCCTGGGCTTAGGATAATCCACCTCATTCACATTTCAGTATGACAACCACCAGTTGCATGCAGGATTTTGACAACAAACACCAGCTGCTGCTGATAGCAATCTGGTACAGCTAAATGTATATTTGCCATTTTGATTAATCCTGTTTTCAGAACTACAATATGTCCTCCCTTGTCGGCCTCCTTAATGATGATATCATCATATTTGCTCAATCTTTTAAGTGCTTGAAATGCTCAATATGAGAGATTTCTGTGTTTACGAAGGTACCTGCTAGGTTTTTATCCATCATTGTATGTATGTCATTGTTAACTGCCTGTTGAAATACATCAATTACATTACCTTGCTGTATTTGAATACACATTTAGAAACAGGCATCAAGTCACTTTCAGAAGGGTGTTACTCTCTACGTCTACATTTTTCAAGACAGATCTGTGTCCCAGAAATGTTAACTTCCAAGGATAAAGTTGATTGTGTATTAGAAATATCTCTGATGGTAAGTTGATTCTGGGACTATGTTCCTGCTCAAAGATCTTGGCTGGTATGTTATGAAAAAAGACTTTTTCAATTTTAATTTTGTAATCAATTTAAAAATATCCACGTGGACAGTCATGTAAGCATTGTCAATTGATGGTGCAAATGACAGACCTTTATTCAAAACTTTAATTTACATCTTATCAAGTGTTAGATACATTGAGAACCAAATGTATCTCCTGTTCTGCCTCTCCTGCATCCTTTCCCTCCTGTGTTCTGAACATGTAATTACTCTGATTCTGTCATTTTCTTTTCTTACCTGCTCTTACCTGCTCTTCACCCTTCTCTGCTACCTCTGGTACGGACCTTGCTTTTGAAAAATCTGTGTGTAATGGCTCCCGAAACATTACTTGCTTCATGTTTTGTTGCCAGCTCCCCTTCGATAGTGTCTGGTTTGTTCTAAAAACAACCTTTTTTAATTGACTCACTAGAATTGACAGTCCTTTCTGTAGATTTTATTTCACTATCAATATCAATGTCCGAGCTGGCCAGGGAGGTGCATGGAGTACTGTCTCTAGATGACGGTTTAACTTTTTCATCATATTTAGGTTGGAACATGGAAATTCTATCTTCTCTATGGCCTCTATAATCTCAAAATACCTTCATGGACTTCCTTTTTTTAATTTTATCCTGATGGTTTTTTAGTATTTCATCTAATGTTTTGAATATGTTTCTTTTTGGTAGCATTGAATGCATTCATTTCCTGAATTTCCCTTTCCACTATTTCAATTTCCTTTTTCTAATCTCCTGTGTTGTAGCTGCATGTTCCACCAATAGTTAAATCAGTGTATTTTATTCCTGATGTAGACCATGTTCCTATTGTTCTGCAAAATCTTTATATTCAAGGTTGTTAAAATTTGTGAAAATAAGAATTCACATTCCCCTTGGTATTTGATCATTTTCTAAATAATTCTGCATGGTTATTCTTTCATAATACTTATTGATTTCCTTTATGAACACTCTTACCAATGTAAGACATTTCTCCCTTAAAGTTTAATTTATGGGGGATGATTCTTTAAAGCATTGCGTCTAGTGCTCTTGTATCCTTATCTCTGTTAACTCCATAAGTAGTCATACTCATAATTAACTAGGGGTGGCTGCTCTGTTTGCCAATTGTAAAACTGGGTTGTGAACTGTATTGTAATATGAAAAACCAGTGTTCCAACCATATGTACTGATTTGTGTTATACTTAGGATGATTATTAAAACACTTTGGTATAATAAGCTACAACTGAACCCAACGCAAGGCTGTTGACCACCCGATAGCCAAATAGATCAAATTATACAATACATGTGTGCTATGTTGCACTGATTCATAAATCCTATGTAATCCCAAAGATGATTCTTTCAAATATATTTAAATAAATGTTTAATGTGTGATCAACTCAAATAAAACATTTTGTGCCTATAGACCAAATTCCATTTAAAAAAGGATAAGCTAATCCATCTATTAGCATCTCAAGCAAATCTTCCCATCAATTAAATAAATAGCATTTCAAACATAAACCACTAACCACTGAACATTTCATCAATTGTATTATTTTCATTGAAAGCATCATCCAGAGGTCGACACAAACACATTGGTGCACATGCATTTGGTTCACCCTGCTGGGTTTTGTCAGTGCAATTTCCAAATTATGTATATAGAGAAAAAATGTGCTCATCAATATACAGATTATAACTGAATTCTTCAAATTTCAGTTCATAATTTATATAAATTATTAAACATTTCCAACATTCCTTATGAAGATATCAATTTCAAATGTTGAACCAGTTCATGATTTTTAAAAAGGATATGTTCTTGTATCAAGAGGGTTTTAAGTGACCTAGCCAGTCTCTAGGGTACACAAATGGAGCAGGTGGCAGTTATCAGGCAATCATACTTTTACTGTGTCTTGCAGTGTGACCACAGCAAACCAGGCCTCTTAGCAGTGTGCTGGCAGTTTATTTAGGTTCAATGCCAGAGTCCAGATGGCAAGCAGATGTCGAGACAGGGTCAAATGGAAGGTTGCTGCAGTTTGAAGCAGGGCTTGAGTGATGCACACAGTGAACACCAGGTTTGATTTCAATGTATTATTTTTTATTTGATTTGATTAGTTTATTTTATATTTATATTACATCATCTAAAAACTGATCAAAGTGACATTACACATTTACATTTACAATTACAATTACATCTGCTTTTCATACATTTCATTAACACTATCCATTGTCCTTTCATATGTCTAACAATGTCGAGTCATACATCCGTCATTGTATTGCATAATTCCTTTCTGGACAGCAGCATCCTCATTTTCTCAACATATTTGCATCAGTGTATTATGTGTAGATTATATAAACATAAGGCCTGACATTTACGGGACATAAGATCAATAATATTCTAAAACATCCAATCCAATTAAAATCATTAATCACCTGTATTAATCTCTCTTTACCATTATCTATGTTAACCAAGTGATGAGGGTATGTTCAGCTATACAATTGTGGTGTTCAATCGCTACGTAGTGCTTTTATTTACCTTTTTTGTAATACTGGACCACAATTGGTACAACGGCATGTGCTCCCCCTGACACTCTGAATTCAAACATTATATCCAGATTGTGTCAGTTCTGATTGTGTCATAATTGTGTACCAAGTGGCCCAGTACCGTCATATATTCAGGTCCTAACACTGAACACTCTGTGAATATATGATTTGCTTTAAAAGTCAATTTTAAGAGCAAACAGGATATTGTCAAGTCAGTTTGATGGTGTGGTTGAAGATCCTGGTTAGGAAAATACAACAGGGTCTGTTTGACTATTGCCAGGATCACTGATGAAAAGTATTGTGATTCAAATGATGTTTCAAGTGATTCAGGAGCAGCAATATTTCAATGTTAGAGCCCAACCAATGCCCTGCTTGAGCTGGTAAGGTGAACAACGGCAAACTTATTTGACCATGCAGGACAGTGGTTCAAAGATCAGTGACTGCCAAACACAGCTTCTGAGGGTCCTTTTGGTTCTAACAGGGTGGAATGGGCTTGAATCACAGATTGCAGTGGTTTGACAATAAAGTTGCAAGCATC
The DNA here is from genome assembly GCF_040938575.1 of Ambystoma mexicanum. Classification (NCBI taxonomy): domain Eukaryota; kingdom Metazoa; phylum Chordata; class Amphibia; order Caudata; family Ambystomatidae; genus Ambystoma; species Ambystoma mexicanum. The sequence continues at coordinate 478,667,315 of NC_090933.1, read as the reverse complement.
TTGGCTGACATGTCTCTCAGGTGCTGTGAGTCACAATCCAGAGTCTCTGGGGCAAGAATAGTCCTTGTTCTGGGGAACCCACATGTGGGTAAGCCTGGCACACACCAGCAAGAGTCCTTCAGCTTGGTTACATGTGACTGGCAGAGAGACAGGTCTTGTTCCATTATCAAGTCGTTCCCAATGTGCCAGGGGATTGTTAGGGAGCAGAGCTTGCCCCCTCCTTGTAAGTACCCATCTTTACCTCACAACTGTAGACTTCGAAAGCACTGCTCTCCCAACAGGGTTCAAACTAATTCTTCTTCACAGGTTGAAATCTACAGATGAATCAGCGGGGGAATGGGAAGCCCCTTCTTTTAAAGGTGAATCCCCCCAAGTGATTGGTCTAAAGCAAGCCTGCTTAAGGAGGCCAATCCCTGTCATCAGAATAAGTAGAGATTTTCTTCTGACATCATATAAAAATTGATGTGTGTTAAAGTAAGTGGAAGGGACAGGAAGTAAAAGAGATATAGAGAGAAAACAAGATTGTGCAATCTTGCTAGAGCTGATCTGAACTCTTTCTGGCTACTCTAACTCTTTCCTGTTTCCTTGTAAATAGTCAATGCCATTTTGATATGCAGCTCCATCGTTTGATGCTAGTCATTTTGGGATGGGTGTAGCCTTTCATTCCCACTTTCCAGGCCAGCTCCTGCTATATGTCTGTCTCACACAAGAGAGGCATTACCTGACTTCACAAAGGATCAAAATGAGAGGCATAACCATCCAGTGTTCTGCCCTGTCACTTGACATGGCCAGGCTGTCTGATCAGAATACACAATACCCTGTCATATCTGAGCTGGTTTTACAGTGATGACACATGTACTATATCAGAAGGATGTGGTTGGATTATTATGAGATATAATACCCACTTTACCTTAAACTAAGATATTGCTTATATTTAAAGTTTACAATTGCCACCAAGATGATAACGCTGTTTTGTCTTAAACGTAGCTCCTGCACTACAGAGACTTGGTTGTCAAGAGAGCTCTTCTTGTCCCTGAACTGCACTCTGCCACTGGAGAGCAGGCGCTGCATATCAGTGTACTGATCCAGCAGGGCACAGGCTTACACTATGCTTTTGTCATGGAATTTAGGAAAGTCTGTGTGATAAATAACAGAGATAAAATGGGCCATGCCAGCACCAGGATCTACAGCTGATGCAACCAATTAGTAATATTTATTAATTGGGGTAAATCAAAATATATTTCGAGAACATTCTAAATAAAACAATATTTACATAATAAGAATCGATTGGCAGAACAACAGATCATTTTACATGCACACTTGGCTGGCATTGGGATTAGCTCCATGCAAATGCCTGAATGCATTTTCCTGCATGCACAATTTTCAGTAATGCCACCCAATTAATTTAAATTCTCTCCAGAAAAAAGGCCATTTTTTATTTGTATCTGCTGAACAGAAAATGGTGTTTCAACAAGAAATACATACATAGGTAAAAGGTGTAACAATGACAATCCTAAGAACAAGTGCCTTGCAATAGAATGTTGCATAATAGAAACTGAATCAAGCAGTCACAGAGATGAGTTAGAACATGACTTTAGGAAAACAAAAGTAATAGCAGTTAAAGAAGAACTCACAACATGGATATTTAATTGTAATTAGAATGGTGACTGTTTGAGTGGTTGGCAGCAGTGGGAAGAATAGGCTTAGATGGTTACGTGGCCCTTTCAGTGCGAACGAGATGATGTGGGGTGAGGCAGCAAAAGGCAAACACTTACGATGGTATAAAGGGTGGGAGAGGGACAGTGAGAAGGGTATTATAGAGTGGGATGTGTGTGGAGGAGTACTTGGTGATAAAAGTATCAAGGTAGCATTAACAGTTTGACGATCAATAGTAGACATTTGTAGAGAAGACGTTGTGCTTAGAGATCACCGAGGTCAGTGGAAAGTGGGGATTAGGGATGGGGATGGTTGTTGCTGCTATGAATTTTACTTGTCTTATTTGTGTTCAGTGGTGTTAAAGAGTAGATCAGACGCTACATGGGGAAGATTAAGCAATAGTCAAGGGCCCTCATTACGACCCTTGCGGAAATCAACCGACCGGACCGCCATAGCGTAAATAGCGTTTCCGCCATTGCACGATGGAGCAAAGTGCGGCTCATTCCGACCCATCGGGCACGAGCACCACGCCATGGCGGAAGTGCAAAGTCCGCGATGGCGGAAATGACCCCAAAACGGCCCACACCGCCGCCGTACGGCGCCCTAGGTGCAATACCGCCACCCATGTTAGCGGACACCGCAGTGAGCGCCAACCGGAAAGTACGCTGACCGTAAATATACGGAAACGGAAGTAAAAGCATGGTCCCGGAACGGGAAACATCACGCCGTACACCTATAAAACCACAAAATCCACACAACCATAAAAAATACTACCCTGAGACACATCCCAACCCGTCATCCACCCTAGTGAAACCAAGAAAAATGGGAAAAGTAGCGAAGAAAGCGTGCGACCGCAAGCGGCAGGTCCACTTCTCCCGTGAGGAACTCACGGTGCTCACGGAGACCCTCCAGGAGAATGCTGCCGTCGTCTTCTCCACGCAAATGACCAGGACGGCACTTGCGAACAAGAAGGCCATATGGGTCCTGGTGGCACAGCGTGTAAGTGCGGTGGGGACCGCACCCCGCAACCCACAGCAATGCAGAAAGCGATGGGACGACCTGCGGATACGCGTCCGTAGCATACTTTCTGCCAACCGCAACATTGCCACAGCTACCGGGGGAGGATCGGAATCACCCATCAAGTTGACCCCCTGGGAAGAAATCTGTGCCTCCACCATTGGAATGGAGAGCATAGAGGGAGTCGGAGGGAAGGAGAAAGGAGTGCAGACATCCGAAGATTCAGGTAGGTGTCCCAAATAAAACAATGCCAAAACCACAATGTCCAATCATGTGAAGTACCACGTGCCCACATAGTGCAACAGGAACACATGTCCAGGAGAACGTCCACATACATAGGCCTGATAGCACACTTTAAAACTCACATCAAATACATAAATAATTAAAAATCCTAAACACACCCTCTACACGTGCAGCAGGCACACCCTAACTGCAGGCTGCCAAACAACTGCACCCTCACTCCACACACAAATGAAACCACCTCCAAGGCCCCGACCCAAATCACCCTCAGGTACCACCCCAATGCATGTGATACATTGCCATTCCAATTCCCACAGACCCATTAATAACGCTCGCCCTCCTTTACTCCACCACAGGGTCCGATCCAAACGACGAGCTCCAGGACACCCCTACCAGCACACCTGCAAAGAGGGCCAAGACCAACGGCCAAAGACCCTCCACCTCAGCTGCACGGATCAAGACACGGCAGCAGCACAAATCAAGTGACAGCACACAGGAGGGAACTCCAACAGGCACCCCAGCAGCCAGCATGCCCACAACACCACCACCACAGGTCCCCCCAATGGATGCCACAGTAGGCACTGCTTCTGGTGGCAGCAGCACCATAGGTGATACTGCATTAATGGCAGCATGCTCCGACACAGAAAACGGGGATGTCGAAGTTAGATCCATCCATGACCTGTCTCAATCCCCCTGTCTGTTCCATCCCGTACACCATGAGGATACCACGCAGGGGCACCCACAAGACGACGACTGGCCATCCCCCACAAGCCCTGTGGCAAGGCAACATGAGGTGATCAGCCCCTCTGTGACACCACCGCAAATGGCCATGGCCCAGCAGAGGCAACAGTCCCTCGACCAGTTAATCGTGCAACAGCAGCAACTGGCCACGCTCCTCAAGGACCATGCCGATGAATGTGGGGGCACTAAGGCAGACATAGAAACATCAACTGAGACACTGAGGGCAGAAATGGAGAGAAGTACAGAGACACTAAGGGCACAAATGGAGAGTAGCACCGAGAGCCTGAGAGTACAAATGGAGAGAAGCACCGAGAGCCTGAGGGGGGAACTGCATGCGACGTCCAAAGACGTATGTGCCGAACTTGCCGCAGTGCGCCGTGTGCTCACTGAGCTCTCACAAACCCTTAGGGACATGCATGGACGTGAGCAGGCAGAGACATCATCCGTTGCAAGTTCCGTCCAGGGCAGCCCCCAACGTAGATCTGGGAGGAACCTGCGCTCCACAGGCAGGGGTGCCCCTGATACCCGCAGAGGGGGCTTGCAATAGCGACAGCCCACTGACAATGAGCATCTTTGGACACTGGTGTTCGGGGGGGAGGTAGGAGGGTGGAGGGGGTGTGTTGGGCTCACTTGGGTGGCGGGTCGATAGGGTGTTTAACATGATATCACATATGCCATAAACAATGCACGATCATGCAATGAGATGTGTGGACATTGATCTTTGTGTACGAGGCCATTATAGGCGTACAGTCCATATTGTGCATGTCCCAGACACACACAGTGCCACGAGTCCCGTGTCCATGTATCAGCCACCAGGCGTGAGTGCTAGAAGCATGCATCTATGAGATGCTGACGAATGTCACGGCCCTCCTGTGCCTCGCAGACTCCTTGAGGTGCTGCCACATCCCCACCCTCATCATGACCATCATCAGGTGCTTGCAGTTCTGCGTCAGGGGGCATGGGCACATTTCTACGTACGCACATGTTGTGGAGCATGACACATGCCATGACCATCTTTGCAACCTTCACATGGCGGTACAGGAGTGCCCCGCCAGACCTGCTGAGGCAGCGGAAACGAGTCTTCAGTAGGCCGAATGCCTGTTCTATGACTACACGGGTACGTGAGTGGGCATGGTTGTAGTCCTCCTCATGCTGGTCCCGTGGGTTCCGGACTGGTGTGAGGAGCCATCTCTTCAGTGGATACCCGGCATCACCTGTATGTGGACAGGAAAGGAATATTGAGGAATGCCATTGCTACGTACGCACCCCCCCCCCTTCCTGCCAGGTCATTGCCGCATCACATACCCCACATCATCATGCATGAAATGAGACTCACCGAGTAGCCAGGATCTGTTCCCTGCGTGTCGCTCCATGTAGCGTGGTATAGTAGAGTTCCTCAAGACCATAGAATCATGGGTTGATCCAGGGAATCTGGCACAACAATGTGTAATGATCCTGTTGGAGTCACACACCATTTGTACATTCAGGGAATGAAATTGTTTTCGGTTGCGGTACTGGGCCTCCATGGCATGTGGGACGACCAATTCCACATGGGTGCAGTCGATGGCACCAATGCAACCCGGTATGCCGGCAAGTGCATGGAATCCCACTTTTGTGTTCGTAATTTCCTGCTCCGAGCGTGGTAGAGAGATGTAGTCGTCTGCGTGCTTCAGGAGGGCATCGAGCACTTGCAATAGTGTCCGTGAGAACAGTGGCTGTGATATGCCATGCAACTGTCCGACTGTGTGCTGGTAGGTGCCTGTGGCCAGGAAGTGTAGTACAGACACCACCTTCAGTAGGGGTGGGATGGCGGTTGGGCTATCTATCATGCTGACAAGGTCAGCCTGTGTCATGTCCACAATGGCGGTTATGGTGTCCCGGTCCAAACGGTAGAGGGTGTGGATCTGCTCATCAGTGAGGTTGAACGGATGTGCTCGGAGGCGTGGGATTGCGGGCTGCCTGCGTGGTGGTAGTGGCTGTGCTGGCGGCCCTTGCTGGCCCTGCCTTGCCCTCCTCCTCCTCCTGCGTCTCCGCCGTGCGGCCGGTAGTAGTTGGTGTTCGTCTTCTTCTTGAAGTTGGAGTACTTGCAGTGCTATCAGGTCCCCCAGGGCCAACATGGCTAGTCCTGCCGGTAGCATTTCGGAGTGGGTGTGGTTGTGGGAGGAGACTGGGTGTGCAATTTATGTGTTTTCAGGCTGTATGGCCTCCACCTGTGGTGATTCATTCCACCTGTGCAAGCTGCACTCCCCTTTGGGCGAGCACGTCCCGCACACAACGCTGCAATTCGACGAATGGCATCTTGCTATTGCAATCATGTATTTGTACCCGATGGCAGTGTAACATTGGTTGATATGTTCATTCGGCTATGGTCCCATTGTTTCACATACAATCTTTGCAGTCGCGAACAGACTTGTGAAGGGTCAGTGGAACGTAGTACTCGAGTAACGGTGGACCCTCATGCAACACTGTACCGAGCTTCACCGACGGGCGGGGCGTTCCATTTGTGAGTGAAGGCAATTGCCATTTTCACACACAGCCGCACTAGATGGATTAATTTGTGGTTTCAAGCGGCCACAGATGCCTTTTCGACGTGATGTTGCAAATGAGGAATTCGAAGGGCGGCGCTTTCGGTTTTCAGCTAGCGGCGAGGAGATGCCCACAGGTCTGACTGCAAATATAATGTTCTATTGTTCAATGTCCTTGGGACAGGGGCCATGGCGAGGATGCAATGATTGATATGAATAGTATGGGATGCGCAATAGCGACGTGGGCGATGAGGCCGGACGTTCCCAAATACATGTTACTTCACAACACTGGAATAACGGGCTGGGGCACGGTGGATTTTGCAGGCTGCATAACGCACAGACTCAATGGAAATTTCACATGTTATGTGAGTATGGAAACAGGCGTTTTCATTACGGGATGAGGGAATGATGTATGGATGCATGGACAGATGATTTGATACAGAGTTTGCCATGTACAGGGCTTCTGGGAATCTATCCGCCTCCCCTGCGCTATGTGATGCAGGGCTGCCATAGTGGGGCCATCGTCTATCTGGCCTTGTTGAGCCCTCCCTGTCTCGACGCGCCTTCAGACACTTGTGTCTATGCACGTTACCAATCCCATCAGATGGATTCTGTTTTAACAGACGCATGCACAGGTACACTCGTTTGTGATAGTGTTTTCACCTCGATATAGATAGTTATGATTCGCAAGTGGTTTTTGGGTGGTGATGATCCTTTGGAGTGGGCTAGCATGCATATGGCTGTGGATTTGGTGTGATCATTGAAGTGAGTAATTCAAATGTAGTTCTGATGGCCATACTATTCTTTTTCATTTCATTTGGTTGACAGGTATCTCCTCCCCTTTTGCCACTGCCATCTGTATGCCACTCCTGCAGATGGATTTTACTCCCGACACCTGCTGCTTCGTGTTAATCAGTGGAGCAGCATTACGATCTTATGGGACGATCGCCAATGGGCCACATGCCCTTACGCAGTACTAGTGGCTAGGAGCAACATTTCGGCCTTTCAGCTGGACTAGTGCCTCCCTATTGGGACGGCCCTGCGGTTCTAGGCGCTTCCATGTTGCCTTTTCGTACGGGAATGTAGCCCCTGTGTACCATGAAGGAACAGGGCGTCACACAAGAAGTAGCTGGTCATTTATTGCGGATGCAGCCCACGATAATGAAATATATTTTGGAGTTCATGGCCTAATGGCTGTATGGGCTTGGTGAATTTGTTGTGCATTAAATTTCTATTCTGATATGAACCGTGTAGCGTTCTTCTTTGCGAGTGATGTGGCATATTCCTATTTGGGGAGCGATGTATTGTGAGGAGATCTGCATTGGGTTCCAGCTTCGGAGTATAGTTGCGTGGTACTGTGCTGGGCGCGTTTGCCTACGGAGCCCAGTGAGGTCAGGGATAAGGGCTGCCATTATGACTGTTTTGATGATGTCATGCTCAGGGGCGGGGGATTAGCTTTTGTGTAACAGATGCCGGTCAGCCAGTTGGATTGGTGGAATGATGTGATTATCGGAATATTGCTGGTCACAGGTGCCTGTGTTTGCGTGCGTTTCTTGGTGGGAGACTGAGGTCATGTCCATTTGTATAGCTTCTGTATTCGTGCCATCTGTGCCCTGCAGCTCCCATTGGGCACTCTTGAGATTCATTTGTTCGTTGGCAGGCATGGATGACTTGTACATTTCACTGGTTGCATTGTGCGACTTCATTGCACCTACGGGGGGTTGTACAATGTGGCCAGGGAGCGGTGTACAAGCACTCAGTAGGGCCGTTTACGGTTGATTCGCGATGCCGTACTTCTCACCATGGCGGAATGGTACTTTCCGCCGTGCTTGATGGCGTTAGGTGCATGTCCGCTAGGGTCGGAATTCGCGTACTGTTGCGCCATGGTGGTAATTACGGTTTGGCATGGCGCGCGCGCGCGTGCTTGGTGCAGTTAGCGTTGGCGTTCACTACGGTGTCGCTAATGGCATCGTACTTTGCGGTGACGGGTCATGATCGCACCGAGCGCTATTCGATGGCGGTATTGCATTTCTGCCATCGTTTTTCGATTTCCGCCAGGGTCATAATGAGGCCCAAGATGCAGATGAGAGTCCCAAGATGCAGATGAGAATTTTTGTTTAATGATAAAAGAAAAGAGGCCAGCTCTTTTTGATATTCACCAGGCTGATCATAACAGTTGTACTGATAGAGGTGATGAATTGCTTGAGAACAGACCCCAAATGCGCCCTGAGATTGGGAGTTTACGGGGAAAGGGAGAATAGGTCTGGGGGAAAGGATATTGGCGTGGGAAGCTGGCATGATGCTTTCTGTGCAGGGAGGTAGGAGTATTTGCTTTGATAGGCATTAACCACAAGGCAGCTGAGTTCCATTCAGGGACAGCTAGGGATATTTTAGAAGTGAACTTGTGTGAAGGCAGAATATGGAATAAATGCCTGTTGTCCACAAAGAGTTGGTAGCAAAATGCAAAAAATTAGATCAATTTACCAAGAGCATATGTCTAGCAAGTGAATAATAGGAGGGAAGGACACACTCTTGAAGAAGACCCCTGGGTGAGGCTATCACCAGAAATAGCTCTGTTTGAGGAGATGGAATAGCTTAACTCAGAGTCTACAAGGCAATCTAGGTGAGTGCATTGCCCTAGATCCTGAAGTAAGAAAGGCCTAGACAGAGAGAGGGGGAATTCGCAGTACCTAAAACTGCAGAGATTTCAAGAAGAAAGAGTAGGTTCGAATGGATTGTGAGGTAAGTGTATCAGTGAACATGTTGGTCATACTGTGAAGTGCCAGGGGACGAACCCCGATTGAAATGGTCAGGGAGTTTGCTTGTTTCCAAGTAACATGATTCTATTAAAGATGTGCAATAATAGTAGAGAAGTGGGATGGATTATTAGATAGACATACTGTTTGAATAGGGACACTGAAGAGAATAGTGTCCGCCTTCTAATCAGTGGTGAATTTCTAGACGTAAGGCAGAGGTTGGCGAGATGGGATAGATAAGATCAGTGTATTAGTGCTATGTCTTTGATGGTTGATGATCAAAAGGTTCTCTGGGGACATGCCAGTGACAGTTGAAGGAATGAGGGCTAGATCAGTGGGTGAGATGGGGTGAATGGAAAGAAGGGACAGGAGAGTAGGAGAAGAGGAAGGCAGTATGGGTCTTAAAGATAATAGAGATATTGTGCAGAATTGTTTGCTTTGAGGGAGGATGGAATATTTTGGGGGCAGCGTGGATTGGATGATGATTTACTTTGGTGCTAGCAGAGGGATTAAATAAAGTAGGTGGATCTAGCAGCCTTCAGAGTGTTAGTGAGTGCAGAGCGGCATGCTTGTAGGTGTTTAGGAGTAGAGGGAGGTGGGATGTACACAAGTGATGAGGATGAAGATGGCTGTTGATTTTAAGCAGATGCATTACTGGGGTTATCCAGAACTGGGTGTGAAATCTGGGAGGAGAAACACCTGATCAATGAAGACATCCTAGAGAAATCCTAGTGTTGGGATGAAGTGATCAGTGAAGATATGTCCTCATAAAGCTGTGGAACTGGGGATTCAGCTATGGAGAAGTGAGAGAGAACGGTTGATCCAGATCCTTTAAAACCCAGTAGAGAGTAGTCATAGTGTGGCAGATTGGTAATAAAGCATGTTGTGTTATGTGTGGATGTAGAAAGACAGGTGTTCAGTGCTGTTTTATGTTTGAGTAGGAAGGATGTTGGGGTAAGGAAAGGTTGTGGTTAGGCAGAGGAGAGTGTCTGTAATGCTCACCTGATTAGCTGGGTCTTGCAGGGGTGCCATGGATATTATCAGCACACCCACTTAGCTAGTCGATGTGCTTTGAAAGAGCTCAATCAATATCCTTGTGAGGGAGGTGAGGGTTTGCTGACAAACCTCTGTGATATTTTTAGCAGATGATTCCTTCTAGCCCTGATGCTGCTTGTGCTGCCAGGGTGGATGAGGTTCACCTGAGAACGGAGACAAATCGGCACCAGTGAAGATCCCCCTCTGCGTACAACACTCTTGAGTCTCTGAGATGGTTTGTATGCCCTCCCCCTTGCCCTAGTAGTATCTATGCAAAGGTAGGATGATGTGGTGAAGCTTCTTTCTTGGAGAAGTTACGTCAATTCTCTCAAAAGCACAGTCCAGCTGCCACTGGCTCCAGCTTGCAAGTGCGATCTTTGTTCTGGTGCATAGGTCCATTCAATATCTCTGCCATCTCTCTGTAGTCTTGGTGTAAAAAGTACCTTCCTTCATGTTTGATTAATTTCCCTTTTCGTTTTCAGGTGCTGAGCTGGAGACTTTCAGAAGTAGTGATGTTAATGATCCCAGGAGAAGGTAAGACTTTTAGTGCTTACTTCACCTATGACATTTTATTGTTGCTCTCTTCCTTGCAGGATCACAGGCAGGTGAGCATCCAGTGTCACCTACCTGTGATTGCTGAGTTCCGGTTCGGCAGGTTATGTTTTTATCTCCCACATTAAGTTGTGATGGGTGTGCAGGTTCCTCCACGTCAGGTAAGGTCTTCTGTGAGGGGACGGTTAGCAGACCCAGTCCTGGCAAGGTGCAGTGTTCGATTACTAACACGAAGCATGTGCCAAGTAAGGGGCAGGCTTATATAGCCCAGCCAACATGATGGAACCTGGTATTCTGAAGTTTCGCGAGATTTCCAAATCTTGCACTATTTCGCTCGGAACTGTGAGTCCCATGCAGCCTTTCTGGATGGGGGCCTATCATTTCTCCTGTCACCAGCTCCTCCTCCATTACCCTAACAGGGCATTCCAAGCCGTGGCCTATGCCTATTAGTGGCCCTGATGTGAGGGGCAGTGCGTGCCATCACAGTGTAGCTCAAAATTGTGGTAGCATATTTTTGGAGGTAGAATTTACCAATAGTGCAAGAAGGGCAGCAGTGAAAATTGGATCTGAAAATGCATCAAGGTTAGAGAAGGACGTGTTGAGGGTTGAGGGTTCCTGTCGATCAGTTGGCTGGTGAGGTGCTCGGTAGAAAAATAAAGTGACTGTGTATTCAAATGAGGATAAAATAAGTTAATATGGTGGAAGAGTTCAGAGGGGTTGGATTTTTATAACTCAGTCAAACCCACATCATTTGTGGCAACCCAATAAGAGTAAACAACGGTACCAGAGCTGATGTGTAGAAAAGCAATGTAATGGGGCAATTTGGGGATCATAGCTGTAGATTGTTCTTTTGCAAAGGGTTTACGCATTCCACACTCCAATCGTAAGAGTGTTACACGAGGAAGAAGAGGGCTGCGTTTAAGAGGAGAGGACAGAGAGAGATGAATTTGAAATGAAGTTGTCAGTCATGAAAACGTTTGTGGCTGATAGGAAGGACAGGGATGTGATACGAGGGAGCTGAGGAGGGTGAGGTGAGAGGCAAAGGGAAGCTCTGGATGCGCCAGAATACTTTGGGAGAGTGACAGGAGGACATCTATGAGTAGGAGAGTGTGGGAGTGGGTGTAGAGATGCATAGTGAAGGGATGGGGAGTCAAGGAATAATTCACCTGCATGTATTGACCAAGGTAGGGGTAGCAACATCACTCATGTAATAAACATAGATTGCAGTATGACAAACAACAACACACAATGTTACAGGGTCACCAGTGACCCGAGTACAGGCCCCAATTAAATTAGCAACCAGTGCACAGACTCCAGTGTTTCTAATGATCACAGGAGAGTTTCCAGTGTCCCCAGCAACTCATGTAAAGTTTACTGCATCACCAGCAAGCAAAGGTGAGGATGCAATACATAGTGGGCCAAGTGACAGGTTGAAGGGTGGCCAATGCACAGGTTACATGGGCATTACAGAAGCTTTATGTATCTCAGAAAAGCTTAGATTCAGAGGTGATAAAAGAACAGTTTATAGAAACACTGGCAACTGAGGTAGGGGCCATAGGGTTGCTAACGATCAAAAGATGGATTCCAGGGTATTTGCTGACCTAAATACATGTTCAATGGCCATTAAAAGCCATATACAGATCACTAGGTCACTAGCGTACCCGCCGAGTGAATAGAGGGTACAAAATGGTTCAATACCAACACATCCACTCCAGGTTAAGATGGCCACTGTAGTCTCGGGAGGATAGCTCAGGTGCAACGTGCTTGCCTTGGAAACAAGACGATGTGGAGCAAGACAGGTTCGATCCATGCGTCCGCGCTTAGAAACCTCTGAGTATTAAGCGTGTTATAAATAACCAATTACAATTACAACAGTGGGGTAGTGTGTTCTGGGACAGAGTGCTATTGGCATGGAGGAGATGCTTTATGCAACCAAGACACGGGCAGCAAGGATCATCATCTGCCGGACGACCGAGAAGACCTCGCCAGTCAATACACTTCCCTGTACTTCTCCCTCAGTTGGCCACAACATGGCTTGAAATGTGATTTGCAATGACCATCAGCATTACTGTGAACTTCTAACTGGATTGGGAACAGGCCTGGGAAAGGAGGCCACCACATTTTAAGGAGTTGCTCCTGTGGTTTCTAGGTCAAGGTGATGCAGTAGGCAGCAAAAGAGACCACTTCCAGGTAGAAACAAACATGCACTCTTAAGGGTATGATGGATGTGTGACCTGAAATTGAGAACAATTGTCCTAGTTCGCATTATTTCTACATCTGTGTAGGTGCAATTCTGATTCTATGTTACCTAGTTACTGAATAGTGACTTTGTCCAATGCTAATGCTACTCACTGCTCTTCATTAAATGTGTTCACCAGCTAGTAGTGAAGCAAATCTTTCTCAGCTATGTTGTACAATTTTGCTAAGTGATTTGTCAAATTCTTTAGCATTGGCACCTACATAAAGATTCTATGCATATTTTCCACCCACTTATGCATAAACCTCTAAACCATGTAGTTGCTCATATGGATATATTTGTAAAAACACAAGCCTTTCTAAGTCTCCAAAGTTCACGGTTCTGAGTTGTCCAACATCCCTGTTCAGTCAGAGGGAGTTGCTGTTTGAAAGTCAACAGTTTGTTTGTGCGCTTTTGGTCTAATCAACCAGTTGCGTATGCATAAATATGTATAGGCATATGGGTATGTGAGGCTAGGGGAGCAGGAGAGTAAGGTGGTGGTGTGGACTAGGAGGGTATGGGGACCCTTCTATTAAACAATGCGTTCAATACAACTCAGGATTTTATTTTTTCCATTCAAAACAGTTCCTTTGTGCCCAGTACAGAACGTTTATGATTTCGATTTTTCCTGTTTTCGATTCTGCTAGTGTAGGTTTTTGAACATGTCTAATGACTCTGTTTTTTTGATGTTTGGTTTCCGTGATCCACTTTGAAGCTGGCTATTGTTTACAGTGCGCTTTATAAATATACAATCGCTGATTGAATCAATCAATTGATCTAACAATTAAAACATCGAAGCCATAAAACACTGCAGGAGTGTTTTTCCCCTTATCAGAAAAATATCAAATATTCTGTATTCAAGTCCGGAATAATGCAATGTCCCTTCGCAAACTCAATTCCCAAACCAGAACATTGGTTTGCAAAGCAGATGGTATCGTGATGTGTTTGCAGTCGAAAAAGAAATCTACGAACCGAAAATGAAATATAGCATCGTGCTTTCGTGGCAGATATAAAGCGTCTTCAGTTTGCTCGATTTCCCAGGAAAGTTGCATTATTTACACACGAGGCATCCTGCATAAGGAATGGGTGGGGGGGGGGTGCAGCAGGGTGCAGCGTGAGCGCGTGTGCAGAATGAGCATTTGCATTGAGAAGTGTCTAATGAGTCAACCATTCACCACATTTGCCATTCCCATGAAGTGGGTAAGTGGAAGGAAGCAGGGCATTCACCTACATGGGAAGCATGACCGTGTGTAGGCAAAGAACGCTAGTACGTTCTCACGAATGGCTTCTACTCTGTGGCTCCTTTTGCCCTGTAGCCATGACATCGTCTATGGTTAAAGTCACTGAAGCACACCTGTTTCTTTCTCTGAAACAGTCTTGGCACAGAACCTTCAGGACCCTGTTGCTTCATTGAGGGTAGCATTACTGAAGATCAGTTTCTCGTTTTAAATCACCCTCTTCTAATATAGCCACTGGGGACTTATATATTTACTTATTTAATATCTTATAACGCGGCACACCCCCTCAGGCCTCTGGGTGCACACAAAAAAACAACAGAAACACCATAAGGAATGCCAGGGGCTAACCGTATTAAAAAAAAAGCTAGATGGGTCATAAGGTTGCAATGGTAACCAATTAGTCATTCGAACTGAACAAGTACGTTTTTTATGGCTTTCTTAAAACTAGTCAAGTTCGTAACCTCCGACAGGAAATGGGGATGTTTGTTCCAGAGCTAAGGGGTGCAGAAGTTACAAACTGTGTTAAAGCCCCTCTTTGTTAAAGGCCTTCTTTTGCAATTCGGCTTTTAAGCTGTTCCATGGGCCATTAACAGGCAGGATAGCCTTCTTCAAGCAAGCTACAAGGCTAAATTCGACTCCACACGTGCAGGTATCAAAAAGAGGCGGGATTACAATGTTAACTAATCAGAAAGTACAGATTGCCATTTTGTACCAAGGAACATAATACAAGACCTTGCAGTGAAGATATATTTACTAGTCTAACCCTTGTCAAAGGCTGTCTAGCACGAGACAAGGCAGTCTTGGTGTTGCAAGTGAGAGTTTCAGGCAAAGGAACAATTCACAATAAACTGTTTTATTAAGCCCTGATAAAATCACTTAAATAAAATCACTTAAATACTTCTAGCGATGCTGTTTGGAGATGGCCAGCTCCAAGGGACATTCAGTAAAGTTTAGGTTCTTTAGATCTCTTCAACGCTGCTTTCATCTTGGTAACCCTTGAGTTGGAGGTGCATGTTCTTTTGGTCAGTTTGATCTCCATTTTTTCTGTGCTTCTGTTTTGTGTCTGGATAACTTTGTAGGATATGAGTCGGAATGCAGCTTGACCGTTACAGTCGCCTTTCTGTTTGAGGACTGTGATCTTCTGAGGTGGAACAATTACGTGGTGCCTCAGAGTGGTACGTAAATCACTTGATTTTATGTATTTATTTATTATAACATTGATAGCAGCGTGCAAACCCTGTGGGTATCTAGGCGCTAGTTTCAGAGAGCATGGGTGATATAAGTATTTGCAGAGCAGTTGAACAAGTGAGTCTTGAGTTTGTTCCTGAACAGGTGGTAAGAGGGTTCAGCCCGCAGGGGGAGGGGGGGATTGTTCCAAAGGGAAGCGGCACGACATTGATCTCACCTCTGGTGGGTTCTTTCTGTATACTGCTAAACCAATGCTGTTCCATCGTTTTTAATTTCCCAGAATTATATTATTGCGCATTGCATTCTGTGCACTAAGTATATTACACTAAGATTCCATGTCTCTTGGATGTATCCTATTTAATATCTCATCTCTGTCCCCTTTTTATTGTTCCATCTGCTTTGTGCATACGCTGGAGCTCAACGGTCCGAAACTCAGTTATGGTATTGTGCCTTCAAGCCATAAGTATATCACCTTGGAGCCAGTCTGCTGGAGGCTACTCTACCTCTGACCCTTAGGAAAGGTATTGTACCTGTAGTGGAGGGGTTGGCCACCTGCAAAATCCAATAGTGTATTGCACTATTTTAAACGTTCTCGCTGCTGCTGAAGGTCATTTGGTGTGGTTCTTTCATAAAGCAGTCATGCCTCTCTTCATGTCCATTATGCATAATAGAGTGAGGCTTATTTTTGCTAGATGCTTAACTTTTTTAGGTAGGAGTTACATTTTATAAGAAACAAACTAGTTGCAATTGTCAGACACTAACACTGTGTGCTTGCATTCTTTGCAAAACTTTTTCTTTGAAGGCAGCAGTGTGGACGTTCAAAGTGATTTCCTGGAGAAAATGTATCTCCAGCCACTTGGATGGGAAGTCTGTACTTGTTTGATCATTCTCCCTGTTTGGTTTAGTGATATTATATGATAAGTCATTTATAACGCGCCTGTACACAAGTGTTTCTAGGCATGACAAGATAAGGGAGGGAAGACAGAGAGAGGACAAGACAAACCATCTTTTTAGGCCTTGTGTCATTCAAATCGTGTAAGTGCGACAAGGTAAAGTGCAAGGGGAAGGGAGGAGGGGTAGTGCCAGGCAGAGGGGAGCGGGGAGTGCAATCAGGGCAGCATTGCGCTAAATAGGTACAGCGAGGGCATCACAGCTCAGGGTAAGTACAATGAGGCAGGGGACTGCCGTGTTACAGTTACAGTCCCTAAGTGTGCGGTGGACCCAGAGGCAATGCAGGGGAGACTGATCGTGGAGGAGTCTGGTCCCCAGTAAGACTCTGAGGATAGCCAAGCAGCCAGTCAGCACAGCAGATAGGTAGGTCAGCAGGGGAGAGGGAAAACAGAGGAGAAAGGAAGGAATTGAGCTGCTTACGGAACTTCAGGTGGTCCAGCTCAAGTTTGGGAGGGATAGGGAGACCATTCCAGAGGGAGGCACCTGCAGAGGAGAGAGATCTGTCCCCCACTCTATGCCAAGAGAAGTGTCTGACCCTCAGAGAGTTTGAGGTAGCTCAGTGAAGGGCCTGAGAAGGTAGGTATTTTGGAAGAGACCGTTTGATGTACTGCTGGTCCCGGCCGCAGAAAGCCTTGTGGACGATGCAGTGGGTCTTGGTCTAGATCCTTGGAGCCACCAGGAGCCAGTGGAGAGATTTCAGGGCTGGAGAGGTACGTCCCTGGGCTTGAGGCCAAGGACAAGTCTCGCAGTCCTGTTCTGGATTAGTTTCAGAGGGAGGAGAGTTGAGGAAGGCAGATTGAGGAAGAGGCTGTTACAGTAGTCGAGCCTACAGAGAACCAGGGCTCTGGAGACAGAGAGCTTCTGGGGGAAAGTGATAAAAGGAAGAATACCTCTGAGGGGGTGCAGCTGGTAGTGGGCCTTCCTGGTAACATCTGTGATGTGAGGAGAGAAGGAGAAAGTGGAGTCTAAAATTACACCAAGGTTTTTTTCCTTGCTGGAATGCGAGGGAGGAGGGGCCAAGCAGGGTGGTAAGAGTGAGAGAGGGAAACCTGGGAGTCCCAATGAGAAGAATCTCAGTCTTCATGGCATTAAAGCAGAGATTGTTAGAGGTTCACAATCCTGAATCATGGATAGACAGTCAGAAATGGGCGAGAGAGGAGACAAGGCTCAGGGGAGCCTGAAAGAGAACTCAGTGCCATCTGCATAACAATGAAGGTTAGAGGAGAAGGTAGAGATAAGGTGGGCCAAAGAGCTCAGGTAGACATTGAAGAGCCAGGCTGACAGGTTGGAGCTCTGTGCAACAACACGTGTGGAGAGAGAGGTCGTGGAGAGAAAGGACACAAGTTGGACCTGAGAGGTCTGGTCCAGGAGTAAGGAGAACAACCACTCCCGGGCCTGATCATGATGTTGAGGTTCTCAGGGAGTCGATTGATCAGGATGGCATGATAGACTGTATCAAAGGCAGAGGAAAGGTCAAGGAGGATGAGGATGGAAGGAAGGCTTGAGTTGAGATTTGTGAACATATCTTCACAGTGTTCAGGAGAGCAGTTTCCGTGCCTCTGGCTTCTCAGACGGATGCTCATGGAGACAACCAACATATTCTGTGTAGAGCGTAAGCTGCGAGATGGGCAGATTTTCCAGGAGATTGCCCAGGAAAGGAGTTATAGAAATCAGGCAGGTTAAACTGTATTTCTATAATACCGCCTTGTTATGAATATTGGCCTAAGCCCATTCGCGCTGTGCAGAAAACTGCGTCTGAAATGTTTCAATTTTTGATCAGCTTTGCCGCCATTTTAAGAATCAACCGCCATTTTGATTTCAACTCTTGGCTTTTGTTCTAAAATGGTGGACCTTTGAGTTTTGTGAATGTTTAGGCTGACCGAGAGCAGACTGTTTATCATATGCAAAGAAACCTTGTGACTCGTATGAACTGCAATCCAAGTGTTGTCTGCACTCACAAACCTCATCCTCATATAAACAACGAGACAATGTAGAACATACTCAGATTGTGTGATTTTTCTGAACTGCATTGTAGCGATTCTTGAACAAGGCTTACTGTGGATCAGAGAACCAATGTCACCATTGTAACTTCATGGACATGCTAACTTGTTAAATCCCTTGTACATTATTGTAATATTTGTCATGTGAAATTGGCACAAACCCTAGCATGTAAATTATTAGTTTGGAGAGGGTCTGGACAATGTTTGAAAAATTGTACTCTCAACCCTCACTGTGTCTGCTGGTACACACTGCGAGGTGTCCGAGCCAGATAGCTATCTGTTTGCTTTGAATCTGTACAGAATTAAAGATACTTGTATCTTTTCAACCTGTGATTGGCGTATTTCATTTTGTGGCACTAAGCCTTGATATTTCTTCGGTCTTTCAGATGGCGCCCGAATAAGGACCCTCAAGATTCATGTCACTTTGCTGAAAAGAAGACGCGGCTATCGGACCGGGAACAGAGAGAGAGAAAAAGGGGGCCCCTGTGTATGAGACGCGACACCTCAGCAGTACTGCACGATCCGATCCCTTAATGGTGAGCACGCAGTTCGAGAGGGCATCTTGACGAGGGTCCCCGTATCGAGGTGGGCTCTTTGCCGAAATCGCCAACCACGAGGATCCTTTGTAATCCGATTGGACCTCCTTTGTATTTTGTAATCAGATGAGTTGTGCCCCGATTCCTAAGAATCCTGATATTTGGTTGTAGATTTGCACTTGCAAGTTCAAATGACGCCAGGTAACACCAGTGATCAGACATGCCTGTTAAATTGTCTGCCTGTTTCACGGCTTTATTCTGCAGAGACAGACAATCTTTGGAATACTGCCGACCGGCACCACCTGAGGGTTTGCCGACGTGTACTATGTACTGTAAGTAGGGCCTTGGTAGTATAGTATTAAAGGATATTTGGCACAGACAAACTAGACATTCTTCCGAATTTCAGTGACCAGTTCATGGTAGTTTCAAAATTGCCTCTATAGAGTATTTGGAGTCTATATTGTGAAAGAAAAAGGCTAGGCCTGCAGCATTTGATGTAATTAAGAATTGGAGAAAGGAAGCTATGCAGCAACTTAAGAGTAAAGAGAAACATGCATGTCGACATATGTCTAACACTGAAAAAGCATTATTGTATGATCAACAGAAACAGTCAGAATCTATTAGAAGTATGGATAGGGCTTTTCAACTTGGGGTGCAGAAAATATATCCGTCTCAGGATTGTCATGCCTCAGATGAGCTAATCAATAAGCTTTTCAATGAGCGTAGGACTGATGCTACTGCACCACCTCCTTATGTGACTCTCCCTGTTGTTTTACCTCTTCCCGCTGTTGCACCTCCTCCTGTTGTTGTTCCTGTTTCTCCCATTGTCTCTCCTCCTCCAGTTGCTGCTCCTCTTCCTGTTGTTGTTCCCCCTTCTGTATCTCTGCATCTCCACCCTTACTGACAGTTGATGTTCCCTTAACTCCGTCTTTACCACCAGCAGAGTGTGTCTGCTACCTGTTGTACAAGATTTTTCAGAATTTTCTTTTCCACATTGTTCTGCTCCACTTTCAGTGATTGAAGGGTTGAGTGCTGATTCAAAAATAGTGACTTGTAGTACAGTTTCTGAAGCTAGAAAAAGCAAATTGTATGCATGGGCTAAGAATTGCATAGAAGAATGTGAGAAATCAGCTGTCTTAACTACAATTTCTGACCCAGAAAGTATTCCCGAACAGAATATTTTGATGGAGGGGATGGGAATGCGCTTGGCTGATATTTGGAGTGATTTGACGGATATTGATGTCCCACAAGGGTTGAGGGATTTTAATTTCTTAGCTCACTCAAGGCACACTTTGGAGAAAGTACATGAGCATGTTGAGAGGGTTTTTGAGTTTAAGAGGGAGTTAGATCGGTTACAGAATGATGAAATAGATGGTAATAGATTGGACGCATCGCGTGTGCAGAAACAATTTCTTCCTTCTTGTAAACCAATGAGTGAAGAAATGCGTATTTGCACAATAGATGCGCTTAGATGGATTTCGGATGTTTCAATTTCTCCCAGTGAAGTATATAACACGTTTACTCAGTATACAACGGCTATACAAAGAAAAGTGTTACAGCAAATGGTAGAGTACCTGCAGAATGAGTTTATGAAGAAAAAGGTTTGTTGTCCTGCAGATTTAATGGTCATTTATAAGGGAGCATTTTCACCCAATACTGCTTTAACTGCTTTGTCACTTGATTTAGCCCTGTTGCTTAATGAACTTTCAGAATTGCCTACTTCTCAATTGCCAATGAGTGAGGTTCTTCAGACATTTATTCCTAAAGTAGAAATTCCAGCTAATGTCGCAACAGGCATAGCAGCCACTACTATTGAAGCTCATTATGTCTCACAGTTTGTTCATGTCCCATTTTCTAGGCAGGAAGTGAATACCATTAGACAGACAATTCCAGATATTAGGAAAAATCCAACAGGATTTTATAAAGAAATGTAATCTGTCTTGCATTTGTCAGTTTTCACGCTGGGTGATACAGACTTGTTGTTCCCTGTGATCCTACCTGCTGATTTATGGAAACAGATTAGAACTATAGATGATTTGGCAAGACTGGGTGACACATGGGTTAATTTGGTACAGATATACGGAGAAAGAAAGGCTGGTGAGAAACCGCCACAGGTGACATTGACACTGCCAGACAGAATAGTAATAAAATTGAAGACCTTGGTTCCAGAAAGAAGAATAGTTTGAATCCAGGGGAAATCTGAGGGCCCTACCAAATTTTTTAATCGGTTCGAATAAGTGTTTTTGGATTTTAGCGGTCAGGACTTCAGTACAGAGTCAGGAAAAAGGTTGTTTGTGGACACATTTGTGTGTGTATTGTTGCCTGATATCCAATCACAAATTATGATTTCCGAAAGCACCTGGCAAGCAAAATCAAAGTCTGAAGTATTGCACGTGACTCAGTATTATGAAAATAGGGTCAATAATGAAAAGGAGAGGATAGAAAAGAAGAAAGGAGACTTGAAAACCAAAGTATTGTTGCAGCAGATAGTAAGAGGGACTTCAGGTGGGAATACACAGTTTAGAGGTCAGTTTGCCCCACAGAGTAATGCACAAATGGGTCCTATACACATGAACCAATTTGCTTATTGCAGACAAGAAGGTCATTGGCGAGCACAATGCCCGATCCTTCAGCAGAGATCGAATAACACACATGGTACCATTGGTAGAGAATCCAGTGGCCGTCCTGGGATAGGGGGTCCTGGTAGAAGTCAGTTTGCTCAGAATCAACAGCCATTTTCACAGGATAGTCAGCAGCATAGTGCAAATAATGGGAACATTTTTGATAATCCTTTGACTGTCTATCTTTCTGAGGACCTTGCATTTGATGATGTACTGTTCTGTTAGGACAGCCCGAAGCAGAGTCTGGAACCAGTACCTATTCCCGTCAATCAGAAAGGGCCCTACGTAGAAATGAAGGTGGGGAATAGGAAGCATCTATTTTTGATAGATACAGAACCACAGAAGTGTTCCGGTGATCATTTGCGGGTTCCAGATATTCCGCTGTCAGGGCAGAACAACATTTCTGTAGGGTTCTCTGGTACGCCAGTGGTTAGTCCAGTTTCCCAGCCGGTACTGATTTCACTGGGGCCATTCACCAATTCATGTCCATTTTTTTTTACGACGAATTGTGGTGAAAATGTGTTGGGGTTGAATCTGTTGAAATAATTAAATGCAGTAATTTATTGTTCTCCGGATGGAGTGCATTTGATGATTTCATCCCAGCAAACTTCTGTTTCACAATTCTTGACTAGGCCTTTACTGACTGAATTGGATAAAGTTCTGGCATGTTTATGGGCTGTTGATGATAATGACGTTGGTATATTACAAATTGAACCTGTTAAAATTGTGTTGAAACCAGGTGTTAAAATTACCACGTATTCCACAGTATAAGATTTCAGTTGATGGTGAGCAAGCTTTGAAGAGTATAGTTTCTTATTTTGTACATCGAGGAGTAATTGAGGAAACTGCAGGAAGTTTGTGTAATAGTCCGATTCTACCGGTGTACCACAAAGGGGATAATGTGATTCCTTTATTTTTTATTATTGATTTGCGTGCTATCAATAAAATTGTTGCTCCACAATTTCCAATTGTGCCTGATGTGACTACAATATTAACAATGATTCCAGCTTCGGTTTCTCATTTCAGTGTTGTAGATCTAAAGAATGCTTTCTTTAGTATTCCTGTACATGTCGACAGTAGATAATTGTTTGCACTCAACCTAGGGGAACGCTCATTTACACTCACTTGTGTGCCACAAGGGTACACTGAGAGTCCAAGCATTTATAGTAGATATTTAAAGGAACAGCTCGATACACTTGAGTTGCCTTCCACTTGTACGTTGTTGCAGTATGTTGACAATCTTCTTTTAGCTGCAGACTCAGAAGTGGCTTGCAAGGAGGGCACTGTGTTGCTGCTTATGCATCTAGCAGAACATGGGCATAAGGCTTCATTGAAAAAGTTTCAATATTGTCGACAGGAGTTCACCTATTTGGACTATCTCCTGTCAAAGGAGGGGAGAAGACTGATACCTGAATGGATACAAACCATCTCTAGCATGTCTGTCACAAATACACAGAAAGAGGTCAGAGCCTTGATAGGCATGGCCTTGTACTGTAGACAGTGGATCCCTAACTTCTCATTAATGATAAACACCAATGTTGCCATTGACAAAGAAGGGCATTTCTTTGCCTTTACCATGGAACTTGGATTGCCAGAAAGCTTTTGATCTGCTCAAAGCTGCGTTGTGTTCAGCACCGGTTCTGGGCACACCAAATTATGACAAGGCCTTTGTTTTGTACGTGCATGAATGTGATGGATTTGCTTTGACTGTGTTGACGCAGGAACATGGAGGGAAGAAAAGACTGTGCCGTTATTTTTCCTCCACGCTTAACCCTGTTGCATGCGTTTTGCAGAGAATTTTGAGAGCTGTTGCTGCTGCCGCTGCATCTGTAAAACAAAGGGAGGGTATGGTTCTGGGTCACTCCTTAACCGTGATGGTATATGATTGCATTGACTCGAGCTTGTGAACTTCCCGAAGGGCCTAGTGTTAATATATTTACAGACAGTCAGTATGCCTTTGGGGTGGTTCACAACTTTGGTAGATTATGTGCAGAGAGAGGTTTCTTGACCTCACATGGAACTAAGATACAACATGGCACTTTGATAGTTCGGCTACTCTCAGCACTTGCGCCTCCTACTCAGTTAGCAATAAAGAAGTTTGCAGCACACCAGTAAGTAACAGATGATGTGGGGAAAGGAAACGCTTTTGCTGACAGGATAGCCAAACAAACTGCCACTGATTTGCATTCTGAAATGTATATAATGAGAGAAGTCACTAATACTTGTATAATAGATGAAGGAATTGGTGCATAAAAGACATTCAGGCTGATGCCACTTCAGAAGAGCTTAAGCAATGGGCTGAGGGTTCAGTAAGTTTAGATGATGAAGGTTGTTGGGTAGATAATGAGATGCCAAGATGGATGCTACCTGATGCTTGTGTCACCACTATGGTTACGATGGCTCATGGACCAACTCATATATGTGCTAGAAAGATTTGTAAACTGTTAGAACCAGTCTGGATGAATGTAAATATCTCAAAAACTGCGGAGTGTTTGGTCCAAAAGTGCATGGTATGCTTACAGCATAATGTGGGGAAGGGTACATTGAAACTGAGGGGTAGTTTTGGTCCCCCCTCTGTGCCTTTTGAGGTTATACACTTCGATTTCATTGCAATGGAACATTGTCAGAATTACAAATATGTTCTGGTAGTTATTTGTGCTTTCAGCAAATGGGTGAAAGCCTTCCCTTTAAAAGAATCCACAGCAATGACAACGGCAAAGATCATGCTGAAGGAGTATTTTCCTAGGTTTGGTTTTGCCGAGGGTCATTTGGTCGGACAATGGTCCACATTTTATCATTTTTGTTATCCTGCAAGTATGCGCAGGATTACAGATCAATAAACGGTTCCATTTGGCCAGACATGCTCAGAGTGCGGGACTTGTAGAACGTAACAACAGTATTTTGAAGAATAAATTGGCTAAAATTTGTGCCAGTTGCAATTTGAGATAATCAAGGGGAGACCAGCCAATATTTGGAATATACCCAAACCCAAGCAGCTGAAAGATACTTTCCAGTTAACTCAAAACTTGTATTTGATTTATCAACAGGTGCAAGAAGCCCTCCTAGTAAAATACAAGGGGCCAGGTCATTGACTCCGACCCGGCGATTGGGTGCTCATTAAAGCATTTGAAAGAGCATCCTGTCTCGCACCTCGCTGGAAAGGACCGTTTCAAGTCCTATTGGCCAAACAGACCGCTGTGCGAGTAGAAGGAAAACAACACTTGATCCACGCAAGGCACATCAAGAAGATCAATTTTCCTCTGCCCCACGACAAAGGGGAAGAGAAGAAAATGATTCACTCTGTTCCTCATCACAAGTTTGTTCTAACTGACACCGAGGGTGTCCCGGAAATCCTTCCTGAACCCGTGGGGCCTTGGGAGACTGCTGTTTTTACCTTCAAGTACTTCTTTGGATCTTTCTTCACCATTGAGCAATCTTGCTTCTGCTTCATCACTTCCTTCCGGAAGCAACAACACTCTGTTCGCAGATCACACCGTACCTGGAGTCTTGAGTTACGATCTGTGTTCGAGGAATCAGACTTACAGCACAGCATTGGCTGTGCCTACAAGGAATCATCGTTGAGCCAGTCCCTTGTCACTCTTTCACTGGGAAAAAATAAATAAGAGGTAGGGACCGGAAAAGTTACCTTCAAGCAAGATAGGCCACGTGGTCAGGAGCCATCGATGGATGAACTAAAAGAGCCTAATGGAGAAGCATCTAAACAGACTCTGAGAAACAATGTCCTTTCCTAAATCTATTCATGCGGAACAAGCTATTGGTCTTGTGGCTGACAAATAATCTGTTCATCAAAGATCATGTCCCTGAGGACCCATTGTTTTCTAATCACAGTACTGGTCTGTTTAGGAATTGTATATTTGCTTGGGTTCTGGTATATGGAAGGGGTGTGTCCACTTGAGTCTTTGTTACCCACTGAAATTATCTCCACTGTGTCTCCACCTTTCATGCATCTGCACACTCTTCCTTCTCGTGACTCCAAACATAGACAGGGTTATCACAATAACACTCTCCTAATGATCATGAATGCGACCCATGTGATTCTAAACAGAACAAATTGCTGGGTGTGTTCACATTTGACACAACATAGGGAAAAGGGATTGGGCTGGTACATTCATCCTCTTCCTTTAACTACTGCATGCTATGCCTCACTCTGGCCATATTCTTTGGTCATTGGAATTATAGTATTTCTGGGAACTTCGATGGGACTAATCTAAATGAGTTCGAAAAACGAATCCTAACACCTTTGGGATGTTCCCTCTTTGCAAATAGGAGTAAACTCAATGCTGCTTCTATTAGGTCTTCTGATAGACTCTCTAGACCTTTTCAGTCATTGATTTCTTTCAAGAAGGCTCCAGTAGGCAACCGGGATGCCATGCCTCCTTCCTATACTATTAATCATAGCTCCAACTCTGTTTCCTTCGCATACAAAGAGATGGTTCTCAGCTAATGGGTACGTTTGAGGGTTGTACTAACATGGCAAATCTAACCAGTGAGGACAGACATTTGTATGTAGGATACCCTGTCTACTTTGTAGCAATGAAGCCTATCCAGGGATACCTAGAGATTGGCAGGGTACTTGTTACTTGGGTATCTTGTTACCAGGGGTATATGTGGCTACCACTTCTGAAGTCTCTAGGGCTAGTCCAAGGCGGGATGAGAATGGTGATACTCCTTCACAAGTCATGGGTGATGTTGCAAAATCCTTTGTGCCATTTTGGGGACAGATAATGAACTCTGAGGATATTAGAAGACTAGCAAGGGTACTGGAGAAAACCATCAATAGAATCACCGATATTCTGTACAACATGACACTAGAGCAAAAGGCCATTAGATTAGTGGCCCTCCAAAATAGGATGGTGTTAGACGTCATCCTAGATTGAGCGTGGTGGGGTATGCAAACTGGTGGGATCTGCATGCTGTGCTTTCGTCCCTGACTCCTCCCCTACCATATTCAAGGCACTACAAAATCTGCACACCTTGAGTACGGAAGTACATGTCCCTGAGGGAAACTGGGACCTTAGTGCTTGGTTCTGGGACTTACTATGTTCATGGGGTTGGAAGCTCTTTGTAGTCCTAATGATAGTTCTTGGTGTTCTGTTGAACTTGCGTCCGGGTCCGGGTTACCAGAATGAGGAATTACCGGGCCATTCCGAGTTCGGATGGCCCGGTAATTCCTCCTTATAGGAACCTGGGCCCGGACCTTCTCCATTCCCATTTCAGTCCCCATAGGGCTGAATGGGAATGGGAGAGGGAGCAAACAACGGGCCGATTACGAGCGGCCCATTGTTTGCTCCCCCCGCCCCTCGCGGGACCCGCTCTGCACATCTGGTGAAACCAGACGTGCAGACCGGGTCCCGCGCGGGAACCTCGTAATCAGGCTGTACAGGGTTGACGGCGCCGGCACCTTTACCGGCGCCGTTAACCCTGTACCGCCTGGGTTATAATGAGGCCCTAAATCTCAAGAGGGGTGAGGGTGACTGATAGACCTCAATGAGCATACAAAGCAACAACACTTACGAATTACTCTACACAGGTGTTAAATTAAAAATATAGACACATTTATTACAATGCCTTCGTAATATTGACCACAGTAAAAGAATCACAGTAACACTATATAAAGCAACACATCACAATCAATACAATATATATACAAGACCAAGTGGGTCTAAAGGGTAAATGCACAAAGTATGTCGACAACCTAGAGGGGAAGAAAACAGGCAGTGCAAATAGTCTTTAGGCCCAGTTCCGCATCAATAATACACCTAACTAGGAGGCAGTCCAAGCCCTACGAAGAGAGGGGCCTTGTGCTCAAACGTACATGCTATGCAGGTGCATGCGATTGTGCCAATGGGCAGGATAGGGTCTCTTCCAGGGCCTCTAGCAGCTCCGGAAGGTGGATGTGATGATGCAAAACAAGTTCCTACAATTCAAGGAGGGCCCCCACTGGAGGCAGAGGCAGTTCGAGAGTGCAGGATGGGGTTGCTATTTTGCAATAGCGGTGGAAAGGATAGGGACCCGGAAGGGCCACTCGTGCGTAAAGATGGGCTCTTGCGCTAGGGGCCACTGGTTGGAATTTGGAGTACTCACCGGTCCCCGACGCAAACAGAGCCAGACTTCGCCAGTACTATCCACTTTTCTGGCAGGTTCGAATGCGGCAAAATGGACGTCTCGGCAAGAGGGTCACAAAGGCAGCGAACTTGCACAGGTCGTTGTGGCAGCAGGGCAACACGGTAACCGCAAATACTCCAGTCCGGGCGCACTCGTCTCACTTCAGACCTGGGAATGCTAAGTGTACGAAATTCAGTGTGAGGGTACCGTGGACACAGAGTTTGCAGTATACCAAGTTTCGAGTGCCTCCTCGAAACGGCAGCAGTGACACAGCAAAGGTCCTGCGTAAGCTGGTCAGCCCACTGGTTGGCCCTGGGACACTTCCGAGAAGGCTTACTTGCAGGGTTTGATGAAGATGCCGAGCATAGTTGGTCCCACTATTCCAATGGGTCGAAGCGTCTTTGCAGACCTTCTAGGACGATCAGATACAGAGGGGTCTCACGGGATGACAGCGGGCTCAGGGTGCCAATCCTTCCAGCGGGTCACCAGCGGTTCCTCAACTCGGCTTCTTATTGCAGGATGCTTGGCTCCTTTCCTTTGTTTGGTGTGAACTCAGGAGATCGACATGGTAGTGCTGTTTTCAGCCTTCTCTTATCCACAGTCCCTTTGCGCCAAAACGGAGAGGACCCAATGGGAGATCTGCTCACAAACACTCACTCCATACGTGGACCAATCATGGACCACTGTGGTCCCAGGAATTCCAGACACTCCAGACTCTCTGGCACCCAGGATGTGTATTGGGATCAGACATTCCAGCCCACATCCTGGAGGCACACACACAAGGCATGCAGAAGCCAGCGAAAGCATTGGGTTTCACGGGAAAGTGCATGACCGAATAAGGACTGACCCGGGTCGACTCGACCTGGGGAAGATGAAGGGGCAAGATTGCCAAAGGACAGGACAAAGAACCTTGTGGCCTGGCCATTTTGGAGCCAGGCCACCTATTCGTGCCAAATGCGGTTAACGCGGTTAACATGGCAGGAACGGGTTAAAAATAATGTGAAACGATAGCTGCCACCAGTCCTGTCCATCACACATCTGCACAGTTCATAAAAAGTCCAGCGAGAGTATCTAGGGCCTTTGGAAATGTCTATAGACCCAAGTGTGCGGTATGTTAAGATACTTTGCACACTTGTTACATGTTGCACAAAAGCTGCACCATGAGGAAAGGACTAAGGGAAACAAAGTCTCCCAGTACTGACTGTCTTAAGGGCATGTCAGTTTCCCCATAAAAAGTGAGCGAAAGCCCAGAGGAGTACAGCTGAAGGCTGTGCTTCTCTGGCAAAGTCAGTCAGGTATGTTCAAACAGCAGCAACATGTTTGGGGGCTGACACATGGAGCGAAAATTACATACCATTATGAAATCTTTCCTAACAATTACCATTAAGACTGAAAAGAGTTTTCATCCCCAAGACCGTAAAAAGCCCCAGAACCAAGTACTAAGATCCTAGTTTCCCTTGGGAACATGTACTTCTGTAATTAGGACGTGCAGATTTTGTATTGCCTTCAATATGGTAGGGGAGGAGTCATGTACGAAAACACGACAAGCAGATCCCACCAATTTACATATTCCACCACGCTCAACCAGGATGACGTCTAACACCAGGCGGTTCTGTAGAGCCACTAATCAAATCGCTTTCTGTTCTAACGTCATGTTGTAGAGTATATCGGTGGTCTGGTTGATGGTTCTCTCCAATACTCTTGCTAGTCTCCTAATATACTCGGAATTCATGATCTGTCCCCAAAATGGCACAAAGGATTTCACTACATTACCCATGACTTGATAAGGAGTATCATTGTTCTCGTCCCGCCTTGGACAAGCCCTAGAGACCTCAGTGGTGCTAGCTACGGTATCAAGATACCCAAATAACCAGTACCCTGCCAATCCCTAGGTAGCCACGGATAAGCTTCATCTCCACAAATAAAATAAACAGGATTGCATACATACAAAGGTTTGTCCTCACTGGTCAAATTCACAATATTGGTACAACCCTCAAAAGTTCCCATTGACTGAGAACTATTCCTTTGTATGCAGAAGGAGACAGAGTTGGGGCTGTGATGATCAGATAGGAAGGAGGCATAGCATCCCGGTTGCCTACAGGAGGCATTTTGAAAGAAATTAGCGATTGGAAAGGTCTAGAAAGTCTATCGGATGGCCTAATAGAAGCAACATTAAGCTTGCTCTTATTTGCGAAAAGGGAGCATCCAAGAGGCATCAGGACTCGCCTTCCAAATTCATTTAAATTAGTCCCATCAAAGTTCCCTGAGATGCTATCATTCCAATGAGCAAAGAATAATGCCCTTAAAGAGGCATAGCATGCAGTAGTTAGAGGCAAAGGATGAATATACCAGGCCAACCCTTTTTCCCCGTGTTTTGTCAAATGCGAATAGATCCAGCAATTAGTTCTGTTTAAGATCGCATAAGTCGCATTCATGATTAACAAAAGCGTATTATTGTGATAACTCTGTCTTTGTTGGGAATCCCTAGGAGATAGAGTGTGCAGATGCACGAAAGTAGAATACATAGTCAGAACACTCTCAGTAGGTATAAAAGTTTCAAGTGGACCCACCCCCTCAATGTACC
The DNA here is from genome assembly GCF_040938575.1 of Ambystoma mexicanum. NCBI lineage: Eukaryota > Metazoa > Chordata > Amphibia > Caudata > Ambystomatidae > Ambystoma > Ambystoma mexicanum. Next base: position 478,637,313 of record NC_090933.1, on the reverse strand, counting down.
AAAACCCAACAGCAATTACTACTGTCAGACCAGTTAACATAATTACAAGGAAACAATACGTCCTCAATGACCATGTATTTATCTTTCCAATGTCTTTGTTAGCCACACAATTGATTGGTTGCTATGTACAAGTAGAGATAGCGACAGACATTGTTCCTCGAAGCTCTTTCCCGAAAAGTTTCTGCAATAGACACCGTAGTTCGTTTTCTGGTGATCTCCTGAAAACGTGATCTTGATTGAAGATAGCTTTTACTGGTCCTAGCCACTTACTTATGTTTCAGCGCAAAAGTGGCAAGGGACGAGCTCAACACTCGTTTCCTGTGGTCACAGCCATTCTGTGCTGTAAGTCTAGTGCCGTGGACGTGATCGTACCTTAAGACTTCAGGCACTGCATGATCTGCGAACAGTGTGTTGTTGCTTCATGATGGAAGTGGTGAAACAGAAGCAAGGTCGCTCAAGGGTGCAGAAAGATCTGAAGAAGAATTCAGAGACAAAGCAGCAGTCTCCCCAGGCCCCACAGGCTCAGGAAGAGTCTTCGAAATACCCTATGTGTTGTTCACGACTGATTGAACACCAGAAGTAGAGCAAGTAGTTTCCTTCTTTTCTTCTCTGTCGTGTGGCAAAGAGAAAGGTATCCTCTTGATGTGTGTAGCGTGTATCCAGTGTCGTCGGTCAGCTACTTGTACAGCAGTCTGTGTGGCTAACAGGACTTGAAATGGTCCTCAACAGCGCGGTGCGAGACAGGATGCTCTCTCAAATTACTTTGTGAGCACCCAGTCACCGGGTCGAATTCTGTGACCTGGCCCCTCGTATTTAACTGGGAGGGCCTCTCGCACCTGTTGATAAATCAAGTTTTGAGTTAACTGATCACAGTATTCAGCAAGAAGCAAATGCTCTACATCTTTTAACGCTCAGGGTCTTGGCAGTTTCCAAATTTTAGCTGGCATCCCTATTATGATTTCATAGGGGGAGAGTCCAGTTCTAGTCTGTGGGGTTTTCCGCATGGACAGTAACGCTATAGGTAAGGCGTCTGGACATTTCAAATTACTGCTGGCAATTTTATTCTTCAAAATACCATTATGGCATTCTACAAGTCCAGCCCTCTGAGCGTGTCGAGCCGAATGGAACTGTTTATCGATCTGTAATCCTGTGCATATTTGCAGAATAACAGCAGCAATAAAATGTGGACCATTATCCGACCAAATGGCCCTCGGCAAACCAAACCTAGGAAAATATTACTTAAGCATGGTTTTCGCCGTTGTCATTGCTGTAGCATCTTTCACAGGAAGGCTTCAACCCACTTGCTAAAGGCACAAATGCCTGCCAAGACATATTTGTAGTTATTACAGCGCTCCAACTCGATAAAGTCGAAATGAATCACTTCAAAAGGCACAGAGAGGGGATCAAAACTACCCCCTCTGTGTCGCCGTACCCTTCCCCACATTATGCTGTAAGCAAATCATACAATTCTGGATGAAATGCTCAGCAGTTTCTGAGTTGTTGACATTCACCCAGACAGATTCTAACATTATACAGATTTTCCTAGCACATATGTGAGTGGGACCATGAGCCATTGTGATCATAGCGATTACATATGCATCAGGTAGCATCCATCTTCCCCTTGAACTGTCTACCCAACACCCTTCCTCATCCAACTTTGCCAAACCCTCAGCCCTGTGTTTAAGTTCTTCTAAAGTGGCATCCGTTTGAATATTCTTTATCGAGTCAATCCCTTCATCTACTGTACAAGTGTTTGTGGCTTCCTTTCTAACATACATTTCTGAGTATAAATCAGTATCAGTCTGTTTAGCTATCCTGTCAGCAAAAGCGTTCCCTTTCCCTACATCATCTACTACTTTCTGATGTGCCGCGCACTTCATTATTGCTAGTTCAGTAGGAAGCGCAAGTGCTGAGAGTAGCTGAATTATCAAGGTGCCATGTTGGATTTTTGTTCCGTGTGAGGTCAAGAAACCTCGTTCTGCCCATAATCTACCGAAGTTGTGAACCACCCCAAAGGCATACTGGATGTCAGTAAATATATTCACTCTAAACCCTTCAGAAAGTTCACAAGCTCGAGTTAGTGCAATAATCTCTTCAGCCTGCGTGGAGTTATGCAAAATTCTCTTGGTTTCCACGATCATGCTTAACGTAGTGATGGCATAAAGAGCAGTGGATGTACCATCCGGAAGTTTGAAGCAGGAGCCATCACAAAACAGCTCCCCTTGTGGATCATTCAGAAGTGTATCTTTGAAATCAATCCTGCCTTTAGTTTCTTGCTCTGTAGTATAAAGGCAGTCATGTGACATTTCGTCATTGCAAGCAATATCTTGCAGAAGAGGTAACAATTCAGCCGGATTCAATACACAACACCTTTTAATTTGGATATGTAGTGCAAATAGAATCAGTTCATATCTTGTTAATCGTGCGGAAGTAAGGTGTTGCATTTGCGTTCTATTTAATAGAACGTGTACAGAATGAGATACCATCACGGTTAAAGTATAGCCTAAAACCATACCCTCACTCTGCTTTACAGACGCAGCAGCGACAGCTCTCAAATATCTCGCCAAAGCGCATGCAACAGTATCAAGTGTGGAGGAAAGATAACCGCACAGTCTATCCTTCCCCCATGTTCCTGCGTTAACACAGCAAAAGCACATCCATCACGTTCATGCACATACAACACAAAGGCCTTATCATAATTTGGTGTGCCCAAAACTGGTGCTGAACACAGTGCAGTCTTGAGCAGATCAAAAGCTTTCTGGTGTTCCAAGTTCCATGGGAGTGGCAATGAAATGCCCTTCTTTGTCAATGTCAACATTAGTTTTATCACTAGTGAGAAGTTAGGGATCCGCTTCCACTGCCTAGAGTAAGAAGCTATTCCTATCAAGGCTCTGACTTCCTTCTGTATATTTGGGACAGACAAGCCAGAAATGCTCTTAATTTGTTCAGGTGTCAATCTTCTTCCCTCCTTTGACAGGAGATAGCCTAAATAGGCGACCTCCTGTTGACAATACTGAAACTTCTTCAATTAATCTTTATGCCCATGCTTTGCTAGATGAATAAGCAATAACACAGTGCCTTCCTTGCAAGCACTTTCTGAGTCTGCAGCTAAGAGAAGTTCGTCAACATACTGCAGTAATGTACTAGTAGAAGGCAACTCAAGTGTATCGAGCTGCTCTTTCAAAGCCCTACCATAAATGCTCAGACTTTCCGTGTACCCTTGTGGTGCATGGGTGAAAGTAAACGAGCGTCCCCCTAGAGTGAACACAAACAAATATCTACTATCCACGTGTATGGGAATGCTAAAGAAGGCATTCTTAAGATCCACCACACTGAAATGAGTAGCAAAAGCTGGAATCATTGTTAGTATCATTGTTACATCAGGCACAATTGAAAATTCTGGAGCAACAATCTTATTGATAGCGTGCAAATCGATAATGAAACGGAATGGGATCGCATTATCCCCTTTCTTATACACCAGTAAAATCGGGCAATTGCACAAACTTCCTGCAGTTTCTTCGATTACTCCACGATGTACAAAATCGGAAACTATACACTTCAAAGCTTGCTCGCCATCAACTGAAATCTTATATTGTGGAATTCGTGGCAACTGAACTCATAGTTTCAAAACAATTATAACAGGCTCAATTTGCAAAATACCTACATCGTTGTCGTCAACTGCCCATAAACACGGCGGGACTTCGCTAAATTCTGGCGGCAAAGATCTAGTCAGAAACTGTGAAGCAGAAGATTGCTGAGGTGAAATCGTCAAACCCACTCCATCTGAAGAACAATGAATTACCGCATTTAATTCCTGAACAGATTCAATCCCAACAGATTTCTATCCACAGTTCGTTGTCAGAAGAAACGGTCAGTAATCCATGAATGGACCCAGTGAAATCGGTACCGGCAGGGAAACCGGACTAACCACTGGGGTACCAGAAAACCCTACAGAAACATTATTCTGCCCTGACAGTGGAATGTCTGGAACCCGTGAATGATCAATGGAACACTTCGTGCTCCTGTGTCTATCAAAAATAGATGCTTCCTAGATGTTGTTTCCAGACCCTGCTTCGGGCTGTCCTAACGAAACAATACATCATCGAAGACAAGATCTTCAGAAGGATAGGCAGTTGAAGGATTATCAAAAATATTTCTGCTATCTACACTAGGTTGCTGATTATCTTGCGAAAAAGACTGAGAATTTTGAGCAAACTGGTTTCTACCAGGACCCCCTTCACAAGGGCGGCCTGTGGATCATCACCCCTGATACCATATGTGTTATTCAACCTTTGCTGGAGCATCGTGCATTTTGCTCGCCAATGACCCTCTTGTCTGCAATAAGCACATTGGTTCATGTGTACAGGACCCAACGGTGCATTACTTTGTGGAACAAATTGATCTCGAAACTGTGTATTTCCACGAGTAGGCCCACTGACCATCTGTTGCAATAATACTTTCTCTATTCTCGTAATACTGAGCCACATGCAATACTTCGGACTGTGATTTAGCTTGCCAAGCACTCTCAGAAGTCATAATTTGTGACTGGATATCATGCAACAATCCACGCACAAACTTATCCATAAACAATCTTTTTCCTGACTCGGTACTTAAATCCCGTGCGCTAAAATCTGAGAATACTTGCTCAAACCGATTAAAGAATTCGGTAGCACCTTCAGATTTTCCTTTGTTACAAGCAGTGAGTTTGTCCCAAACAATCCTTCTCTCAGGAATTAAAGTCTTAATTTCGTTACTATTCTATCTGGCAAAGTCAGTATCACTTGCAGTGGTCTTTCACCAGCTGTCCTTTCTCCATCTAACCTCACCAAGTTAACCCATGTGTCACCTAACCCCACTGGATCATCTGCAGTCCTAATCTGTTTCAATAAATCAGCAGGTAGGAGGACAGGAAACAATAAGTCTATATCACCCAAAGTGAAAACTAACAAATGCAAGACAGAGTCTATTTCTTTGTAAAACCCTGTTGGATTTTTCCTAATGTCTGGAAACAACTGTCTATTAGTATTCACTTCCTGTCTTGAGAACGGGACGTGAACAAACTGTGATACATAATGAGCTTCAATATTGATGGCTGCTGCACCCGTTGCAGCATCAGCCGGAATCTCAACTTTGGGAACAAATGTCGGAGGAACCTCTCTCATAGGCAACTGAGAAGTAGGCAACTCTGAACGTTTACTAAGCAACAGAGCCAAATCGAGCACTAAAGTGGTGGAAGCAGTATCAGATGCAAAAGCTCTCCTATAAATATTCAATAACTCTGCGGGACAACACATCTTTTTCTTTATACATTCATCCTGCAGGTATTCTACCATTACCTGTAACACTTTCCTCTGCATTTCTGGAGTATACTGACTATACGTATGATATACTTCTAACAGAGATATCGACATATCTGAAATCCATCTAAGCACATCCCTTGTGCAAATTCGCATTTCCTCACTCTTTGACTTACAGGGAGGAAGGAACCGTTTCTGCACGTAAAAAGCGTCCAAACTATCACCACCTACTTCATCATTCTGTAACCGTTCTAACTCCCTTCTAAACTCAAAAACCCTCTCGACATGCTCATGTACTTTCTCTGCAGTATCCCTTGAATAAGCTAAAACATTCAAATCTCTCAACCCTTGTGGGACATCTGTGTCCGTCAATCTATTCCGCATACAGCAAAATGTATCTCCATCCCCTCAATACAGACATTCTGATTGGGAATACTTTCTAGATTAAGGAGTGTAGCTAAAACAGGGGATTTTTCACCTTTTTCTATACATTGCTTAGCCCATGCATTCAAATTTCTCCTCGTCTCTTTGGAAACTGTGTTCCATGTTACAACTTTAGATTCAGCACTCGCCCCTTTATCAGCTACAAGCTAGCAGAACCGCTTGGAAAAGAGAGAGTAGACAAATCCTGTGCAACAGGTAGTGGAGACACTACTACTGGCAATAAAAATGGATTTACTGGAACAGTAACAGTCAGTAAGGTGGAGGTACAGGTGGAGGAACAGCAACAGGAAGAGGAGCAATAACTGGTGGCGGAGGAGCAACAGGAAGAAAAGGAATTGCTACAGGAGGAGGAACAACAGGAAGAGGTACATAAGGAGGTGGTGCAGTGGCACCAGGCCTACGTTCATTTAAGAGTTTATCAATTAGCTCATATGAGGCATGAAAATCTTTAGACTGATATATTTTCTATATACCAAGTTGAAAAGCCCTATCCATGTTTCTAACAGACTCTGACTGTTTTTGTTGATTGTACAATAATGCCTTTTCTGAATTTGACATATGACAACGTGCATGCTTCTCTTTACTCTTAAGTTGCTGCATAGCTTCCTTTTTCCAATTTTGTATTACATCAAATGCTGCAGGTCTAGCTTTTTTCTTTAACAACATGGATTCTAAATACTCTATTTGGGCAATCTCAAAACTACCATTGACTGGCCACTGAAGTTCGGGAGCATGTCTAGTTTGTCTGTGCCAAATATTGTTGAATACTATACTACCAATGGCGTACTTACAGTACATAGTACATGACGGCGACCCCCCCTGTGGTTCTGGACGGCCAAATTCCAAAGATTGTCTGTCTCTGCAGAATAATTCCCTGAAACAGGCAGACAATTTCCCAGGCATGTCAGATTACTGGTGTAACCTGGCGTCGATTGTGCTCGCAAGTACAATACTACACCCAAATATCAGGATACTTAGGAATCAGGGCACGACTCACCTGATTCAAAGGACAAAGGGAGGTCCGATTGGATTACAAAGACAAAGGACCCTCGTGGTTGGTGATTTCGGCAAGACTGCCTGCCTCGATATATGGACCCTCGTCAAGATGCCGTCTCGGACCGCATGCTCACCGTCCAGGGATCGGATCATGCAGTACTGTTGAGGTGTCCCGTCTCATCCAAAAGGGTCCCCCTTTTCTCACTGTCCGATCCCGGTCCGATAGCCCTGTCAACTCTTCAACGAGGTGGCATCAATCTAGAGGGTCCCTATTCGTGCGCCATCTGAAAGAGCAAAGAAATATCGAGGCTGAGTACCACAAAGGAAATACACCAATCACGGACTGAAAAGATTCTCAGATCTTTCATTACTGACAGTTCACAAAGCAAAACAGATAGCTATCTGGCTCCCAACACCTCGCAGTGTGTACCAGCCGACAAGGAGAGGTGAGAGAGAGCTGGACATCTAAACAGTCTTGCTTTTATACAATTCGTGTCATATTGTCCAGCCTCTCTTCACGTTAATAATTTGTGGTCTAGAATTCGTGCCTAGTTCACATACAATATGATGAGAAGGATTACATAGGTTTGCATTTCCATGAAGACAAAATGGTGATATATGTTCTCGGATCCCGCAGTAAGCCTTATACTTAGTTTCTTCACAATGTAGTTCAGCCAAAGTATACGCTCGAGGCTTGTTCTTCATTGTCCCAATGTTTATACAAGGATGAGACTTGTGGACGACACTTGAATGACAGTTCATATGAAGCACCAGTTCTCTTTGCATAGTCTAAACAGTCGGCTCTCGGACAACCTAAACATTAACAGAACTCAAAGGTCGGAAGACTTGGGTGCAAGCCGAAAACATAGTCCACCATTTTAGAGCATAGAACACATGAGTGGAAATCAAAATGGCGGATGAATCTTAAAATGGCGGCGAAGTTAACCCAAAAATCAGAACTTTGAAACGCGGTTTTCCGTGTAGCGCGAATAGGCTTAGGCCAATATAAATACTAAGGAGGCACTAAATAATTACCGTTTGACATCTGTACAGAATAAAAGATACTTGTATCTTTTCAACCCGTGATTGGCGTATTTCATTTTGTGGTACTAAGCTTCAATATTTCTTTGGTCTTTCAGGCAGAGGGATTTTTAAGGAGGGGGTGCCCAAGGGAGTGCTTGAGAAGAGAGTGTGTGGTTCCAGTGGCAAAAGAGTGATTGCAGAAATTGACCAAAGCTAGAGTGAGGGTGTCTATGAGGTCAATGATGGTTCTGGAGGAGCAGGGGAGCACCACTTTGGATGAACATTTCATAGATTGGACTTGTCTAGAAACATTGTCAGGTGTAGTCAGAGAGAAAGAGAAGGGAGTAGGAGAGGTGGGGGCGGCTAAGATGGTGGCCGCAAGAGGTAGAGGAAGAGGAGAGAGAGGACAGAATGTCCTGAGTTTTAGTGGTGAAGTGAGAAGGCAGAACCATACAGAGGGCCTGAGAAGGAACAGGAGAGGTGGAGACTGCAGAAGGTTTGGCCAGCTCCTTCAAGATTTTAAAGGTTTTGGCTGTGTTGTTAGATGCCACAAAGATGCGGGCTTGGATGTGGGCTCTCTTCTTGCACAGGACAGAGAGTCTATATTGCCTTCAGAGATCGTGGCAGGCAAGTTTGTCAGAGGATGTGCCCGATGCCCTCCACTTCCTGTCAGCCACCCTGTACTTGCGTTTCAGGGTGGCGAGGTCGGAGTCATAACAAGAGTTGCACTTGGAGGTAGGCTTCAGATGGATTCTCATGACAGGGGCAAGGATGTCCATAGTGTTGAAGGGACCCACTCCGGAAAGATCAGGGCTACTCCCCCTGTGGTATGGTTGGTTCTGGGCTTGGAGAGGAGAGTGTCGAAACCTGTAACAGATCTGACCGTGAAACATGTCTCGCTGAGAGCATGGACATCCAGGTTAAGTTATTCGAGGAGGTGGCAGAAGTCAGAGAAGTGTTTGACAGCAGAGCAAGAGTTGAGAGTAGTGGCTTGGAGCAGGTTTCCACATTTGAAAGGCTTCTGTGGTGGGGTACAGGCTTGAAGTACTCCCTGCGGAAGTGGTAGAGGGGCCAGAGAGTGGACGGAGGTGGTAGAAGGAGGTAACATAGTAACTCGTGTATTAGGAGTAGCAGGAGAAGTAAGGAAGTTGATAAGATGTGGTAGATGCCTACCAAAAAGGAGGAGATTGGGCTGCGGGCCCTGGACCAAGACAGCATCATTCAGATAGACGTTAATGATGATCATGGAGGAGTGGACAGAGCCCAAGAGGGCATCCCATTGAGTGCCACCATTAATGGGAGAGGAGGAGAAAGGAGCAAGAACAGAGACCATATGAGGGATCCATATGTTTGGGGAGGGAACGACAAAGAGGATGTCAGTGAGAGTCTGTCTGGTGGAAGCACTGATGTAGGTATCAGCGATAGGAGGACTGGATTGGAGACCTGGATTTCTCTCTTGAACTTCAACCTTCCCGTCTTAGTGAGAGGGATTTGATAGGAGATAGAGTAGCAGTTAGAGAAGATGGGGTAGACAGAGAGCACCATCGGAGCTGTGAGGGGAAGTAGAAGGAGGATGGAGTTAAAGACATAGGAGGGATGCACAGCCCAGGGCCAAACCGCACAGGATGTGCACAGGAGGGGCATAGTGGTCATACAGTGGGAACACACAGAAAGGCAGACAGGTACACACAATAGTACAAAAGTATTCCCAGTGGTCTAGGGAGACTGCAAACCAGATTCACTTTCCTAAAATGAGGGAAAATGGCCATGTTTTTTTAACACAGAAGCAATGCAAAGAGAATGTGACAATACAAGTTTGTGTTAACTTAGGGACAGTGAACCCGAAAAAAATCTTAATGGAAAATATATAAAGTAGAATATATATATATATATATGGTATAGACAGTGTACAGAATAACAGAGAGAAAAATGAAATTCTACAACAGTAAAAAGGAAGTGTCAAAACAAGGAAAGAATGCAAGGAACATAAATCACAATTGTGAGCATGATACAGTCCATTTCTGTATATCCTGCAGCACATTTCCTTCTTAATCCTGGACAGACACCTACGCCATGGTGCGAATGAAAGGAATATTAGAAGAGTTACATAAAGACAATTGACCCTGATGGTAAACTGCCCAAAAGAAAAGTTTACCACTATTACACGCCTTAGGCCCTGAGAGGCAACACAAGTATTGAGTGCTACCAATGCTCACTAAAGCAGAAGCCGGAGAGCTGGAGGAACACAAGAAGACATTAGTCAACTCGACAAGTGCCATATCCCAGATACAAATGTGGCAATAACAGGTTTAATGTGTACTACCGTGCTGAAAATCAAGGGGAAAAAACTGATGAGTATGTCTCCACCCTAAACACTCAGGCCCTGACATGCAGATTTTGAAGCAAAATCACCACAGAAGATCTAATCAGCGACCAGATCATAATGCACACAAACATTGCAACCAAAGCAAATAACGCAATTCTCCAAGGAAAACTGTGCATGTGCGGGGATCCAACACTAAAGGGAACCATGGCCATCACAAGAAATATTGAGTAGACTCAGTTGTGTTCAAGAGAAATAAAGGAACCAAAAAGAAGACATCCAAGGGAAAACTGTCAAAATGAAAGGTGACTATGAATTCACAAGTCAACATGCTAATAATGGACTTTGGGGAAAAAACAATACCAAAGGAGAAAGAAACCAATATATAGCGCCTACACACAGGCAAGTGTTTCAAAGCGCTCAAGGAGGGTGGGAACATGAGGAAAAAACAAACAGTCACTCCGAGCCCTTGGATTTCTGAGATGATAATAGTCTGCACAGGCAGAGTAAGTGCGTAAAAAATACATTTAACAGTTTGGGAGACAGCAAATAGGCCTGACGACAATTCTGCAGTTTTAACAGTGCAATTTAGGGGTGAAAACAAGGGAGAACAGACAGACGATCTTCAGCTTGGTGCATATGGATCGTGCAAGTGCACAGAGGGTCACAGGGAGGGGAAGGATCACGTGCATCCAGTCGGTTGAGAGAAAAAGGTGAAAGCAATTGGAAAACAATTGTTTTCAGCAGAAGAGGAACAGACAACAACAGTGGGAAAAACAGTTTTTACAGATGTGGCAGAGTAGGGCATTACACCAGATCAAGGTTTTGTCCAGCCCTAAATCAATCATGGAAATACTGTAACTAGAGCCAAAACATTGCATTTATTTGCCAGAACAAGAACAGGTTATCTGTGATTCAGGACAACCACAATGACTCAGATGAAGAATTAGTAGTAGTAGAAAAGATCCAAGGTACATACAAATCTAGGTGCCAATTAAAATACCCAAGTTGGAAAGTGACTATAGAAAATTGGAAATTCAAGTTGATGGTAGATAGTAGCTCACCATATACAATACTCACATGGAAGAAGTGGGAAGAATTATGCTATAACAGATTAAAAATGAATCTCACCAAGTTAGATATACAGAACTCGGGAGGGTTTGAAGGGTCCACCATACACATATAAGGACGGTTTTACTGTGTAGTGAAATTCAAAAACTGGGTGACAGGAGTACAAGTATATATGTCCAGAAAGGGAGTCAACATTCTGGGATGGAGATTTAAAGCCGCCTAAAAATCAGATTAGATCCTTGTCAAAAAGAACCAGCGTTGAGTTTACACACAAATGAGGTTATCTCATCAAGACAAATTTGCTGAGGTATTTAAAGAATAGCTTCACACATGAGATTATTCTAAATCTGGATGTGATACCAATCACCCACAAACACAGGCCCATATTGTTTGCATTGAGAGAATAAGTAGAAAAGTAGAAAAGGAACGTGAAAAATCACAGCAAGAAGGTGTCATTGAAAAGAACAATTGACAAGAAGAACAATTGCACACTTTAAATATGTGTAGAATTACTTGATCTAAGCATATACATATGTGTAGTCAGATACCCCTTATTGATTATTTCTGAAATTCGAAATTGTATGCCAAGTGCGGATTTGTTCTCTACGCTAGACCTGACAGTAGCTTATCACCAGATAACTTTGACAGAAGACTGCCTAGTCCTCACAGCATTCATAACACTGATAGGATTATTTAGATGCTGAAAGATGCTATTTGGATTCCCTTCTGCAGCTGCAGTGCTCCAAAAGACCATGATGCGTATTATGAAAGAGCTAGCAGGCACAATATTGTATCAAGATGAATTAATGGTGTATGGAAAAGGTAGAGCAGAACATGATAAAAGGCTAAGAACAGTTTTGAACAGGCTTCAAGAGAAGTATAAACATTGCAGCAAGTAAGTGTACATTTAGAAAAGCACAAGCAGAGTATCTTGTACATGTAGTTAGCCAACAAGGCTGCAGGCCTAAGGACGAAGTGGTCGCCACAATAAGAAATGCACCCAGGCCTACCAATAAGGTTTAGCAGAGTATTATAACAAATTCATAAAAAACTTTGCAAGCATGACACGACCTAATGAAAAAGGGGCATGGTTTGAATGGTCAACAGAATTCGAAATTGCTCTGAATGCCATCAAGGACGTAGTGTGTAAGTCACCTAACTTGGGAAGATGTGTACTTGGTAAACTAGCCAAGATCATGGTAGATGCTGGTGGATGAGGTCTGAGAGCAATACTATCCCTGAAGTTAGAAGGAGAAGACACAGTTACATGTTATCTTTTTTGGGTACTGTCTAAAACGGAGAGGAAATATTCTGTAATAGAGAAAGAAATGTTGGCTTGTGTGTGGGTTATCAACCACTTCAGAAAATATGTGTGGGGGAATCATGTTGTTCTCAACATAGATCACAACCCATTGGTGGAAGCATTGACAGTAAAGAGAATGTATAAAGCCACCCCATTGTTGGCGAGGATGTCGTTGAGACTGCAAGGTTATGACTATGAAATGAATTATTTTCTGGGAGAGAGATTTCCTGTCTAGGTTACCGATGTCATGAGGGATTAACACAAAGATGAGGGTGCTGATGATATAGTGGCAGTGCTGTTGAGAGCAATTTTCAATAATAAGTGAAAATAAAGATCAACCATTGACAAGGTGTTTTCTGAGGTTAAAGAATATGTTGTCAAAGTGTGAACATGGAAACAACATTTCAAGAGTGATGTAGTAGCTTTCTGGTATGTCAAAGAAGAACGTTCAGTAGAGGATAACACACTGTTAAGTGTCCAAAAGCTCATACCACCTAAATTGATGAGAAAGGACCAGAGTCACTCATCGATAACAGGGATGAAAGAAAGAGTCAGGCAGAGAAATTGGTGGCTGGGGATGGATGCGAGAATTGAAAGGGGTTTGAGAGAATGTTGAGAACGTCAAGAGCTGCAAGGTGTCTATGGTAGGAATTAAGCGGATTGTTGGCCCTAATGGTACCTGGAAACACATCGGGAACAACGTTCGGGGGTCTTAACATGTGCTTAAGCCAGAGTTGAGATTCATGTTGCCAATGGTGGATTCTTAGATGAAATTGATTGAAGTTAAGTGTGTAAGAGACAAAGGCTACGGTGTGGTGATTAGATTTACTGAAGAAGTGAGCAGATGAGAAGGATACACTGAAGTTCCCATGATTGACAAGTGACAATGGCGCACAGGGTAAGGGGAGACAAATGACAGAGTCAGGATCAAACTGAAATACACAGTGTTGTATCATCCACAGTCCTACAGATTAGTTGAGAGGTATGGCCAGGTCTTAGTAGAGATGGTTGAACAATCAATCAGGAATGCTACTGATGTTGTGTCAGCAGTGATAGGAAGGGTGTGAAGCATGAAGATGCATGTGAACAATGTGATGGGGTGTCACTGTTCAGGATGATGAGAGGCAGAGAACTTAACATTTAGTTGAATCCATGATGGGGTAATGAGAGGAGTGATCATGGTGAAGTAAAACATGAACAGGTCAAGGAATGCATTGTGAGAGGAGAGGGAAAATATGAGATCATGGTAAGAGGTAAAGGGAAACAGGACAGCAAGAGGTTGAAGCCCAGGAATGTGGTGAGGATATTAAAAGGGAGAGCATTACAGAAGGGATTATCTATATTTACAGAGACTGTAGATGTCAGTGAAATGTTTGATAATGCTGTGAGAGGGGCTGATGGTTCTATTTGGAATGTCAATCAAGTGAGTAAGTGGAGTTGTGACTTAGTGCGAAGATGGAGGAGGCAAGATGTGTCTCCAGAAATGTGAACAATGGCACAAAGGGAAGAAGAGGCTGAGGAAGGAGATAATGGTGCCAGTGTCAGGATTGAGAGCTGTGACACATATAGAGTAGGCTGCACAGGAGCTCAGGTGTATGAAAGATGCACAGCAAGTGTTAGTGATTAAAGCAGCAGATGCTCAAGTGCAAGCATGATGAAGAGTAAAACAACAACTCCAGTATGGTCCAAGGAATATGTCATGCACTGAGTTTTTACATTGTTTATTAAGCTAGTTATTTGAAATGTGTTATTTAGGTTGATTAGTTATATTTACATGTCAAGATTAGTTACAATAGAATCCAATTTTGATGTTTAGGTGATTTATGTGCAGGGGATGCGTGACATGAAACGAGCCATGTATGGAATGTGGAACGCAAGTCATTGGATGCAGGGGACGTTAATGAGAAGATAAACACTTGAGCTGACATATGCCACAAGCTTAGAAGATAAACTCAAAAAAAGTTTAAGTTGTTTTGAATCCATTCTGTCTTTCCTCCAGGTAATGCTTCAGAAATCAGGGCAATGCCTTAGTGTCTTTTGAGTTTAACTGGCTTTACAGCTTGCAGTACCTTCTTGAGGAGCTATTCATATCCTCAGATATTATGGAGAAGTCTGTACACATATGCAATGTATTCTGCAAGCCCCCTGAGAGAGTCTAGGGTTTCTTTGTAAGTGGGGCGTGGAGCATAATTGCTGGCTTCGATGTGCCTCTGATTTTTTGATTGTATTAGTCAAAGAGGAATTAGGCTAGGTACGTAACAAGCCTTTGGCAGACATTTAATTTGTTCTGCCTTTGTATTGTAAAATCTGCAATAAGAGTTTCAGTGTTTCATTATGAGGCCCCACACTTCATAATGCCATTGTGGAAATACACTACATACTCAACATTTCTTGGCAAGTCTAACAGGAGGTGTTGGACAACTGGAGCTTCCCCAAAAGGCATCCTTCTACAATGTGCTTTTCGGGGACAGAAATAAAGAGAGGCATAGATGTAGGGAGCAGCTTTGTTTGATGATTGTTGGTGTAAAGATTTCCCTAATTGCAAAATCAGGGCTGAGATGCAAGGTAAATGGTGGCAGTTGATGGAGTCTTTTCACTTTGAAATCAGAATTGTTTGTGTGGATCATGGGGATCAACCATTTCAAAGCCTTGAATTTGTTCAATGAACTTTTTGGCAAACAGTTGATTAAGTGCTTCGTTGGTGTGGTGGGGTCTGGCTTTGTAGTAAAAGAGGACCCCACAATTAGTCATCAACATGACCTTGTGTACATATTTCTTCAGTGTGGTTTTGCTCTCTGAAATGTGTATGCATGCTTTTCCTTAAAGTGATCCAGCTAGATGCCTATAGAGCCTTGATCCTGGAATCCAAGGACAGGTGGATGTTGTCTGACAATGTACACATTGTATCTGGCATGTCATCCTTTGAATGTGAATCTACTTCTCATGTTACCTGTTTGGTTAATATTTTGTCTGCCATATGGTCTTGAATCTATTTCAGGTGGCAGTAGGGACTGATACATTCCGTAAACATTGTCTTCTACTGTCTTTTCACAAATGCTATGTTGTCAGACAATATGTCTGCTATGAGATGTGCTCAGACATCTTCTAGGTGATTTGGTAGTGTTGCGTGTGCTTTTTTGTGTTCTTGTAGTCGACATGCCTTCAAAAGCTTCTTCACTGTTGGCGAGAACAAATATGCCTCTTTATTCACAGCAGACTATGATCACTGATCTACATAATTTTGCAGTGTGTCTGTGAGTTGCATCTGTAGCTATCTCTATGGGATTCTCTCTTCTTATGGTCATCCTTTGGATTTCTCATTATGGTCTGTACATTTCCCCTCCCCACAGTTCCTCTTTCGGTGTAGCCATTGTTACTTCATTCATTCAGGAAATTACTGTTCTAGCCCTTTTGAAATGGTGATGGTTTTGTCCAGTGTGGAATTCACAGTGCTTCTTGTGTGTTGGGGTCTCTGTATTGAATTATTAGTTGATCATGACTGAGTTGGTCTACCACATCCACCCAGATGAACATGCTGCCACATGATGACTAGTTCCCTCTGTGATTTTATTGATGGATCTGTTTGTTGCTAGCTGGTATTTGCACAACTCATGAAAAACAAAATTCAACTTGTTGCTAAATCTGTGTTCTCCTCATAATAGGGCCTCCTTCATCATGGCATTGCACACTGCACTGTGTGACTTCATCACTTTAGTGAATAGGGTAAACAGAGTTTGACAAAATATTGCATCACAAATAAGTATGTTTTTCTGATCTACAGTATTGGAGACTGAAATTGTGTAGGACATATTCACCACATCATCCAAACATATCAGCACTATTTTGGCTACATTGGCCCTCATTACGACCCTGGCGGAAATCGAAAAACGATGGCGGAAATGCAATACCGCCATCGAATAGCGCTCGGTGCGACTATGACCCGTCACCGCAAAGTACGAAGCCATTAGCGACACCGTAGTGAACGCCAACGCTAACTGCACCAAGCACGCGCGCGCGCGCCATGCCAAACCGCAAACACCACCATGGCGCAAGGGTACGCCAATTCCGACCCTAGCGGACATGTACCTAACGCCATCAAGCATGGCGGAATGTACCATTCCGCCATGGTGAGAAGTACGGCATCGCGAATCAACCGTAAACGGCCCCACTGAGTGCCTGTACACCGCTCCCTGCCCACAAAGTACAACTCCCCGTAGGTGCAATGAAGTCACAATGCAACCATTGAAATGTACAAGTCACCCATGCATGCCAACGAACAAAAGAAACACAACAGGGGCCAATGGGAGCTGCAGGGCACAGATGGCACGAATACAGAAGCCATCCCAATGGACATGACCACAGTCCCCCACCAAGAAACGCACGCAAACACAGGCACCTGTGACCAGCAATATTCCGAGAATCACATCATTCCACCAGTCCACCTGGCTGACCGGCATCTGTTACACAAAACCCAATCCCCCGCCCCTGAGCATGACAACATTCAAACTGTCATATTGGCAGCCCCCATCCCTGACCTCACGGGCTTCGTAGGCAAACGCGCCCAGTACAGTACCACGCAACTAAACTCCGAAGCTGGAACCCAATGCAGATCTCCTCACAATACATTGCCCCCCAAATAGGCATATGCCACATCACTTGCAAAGAAAAACGCTACACGGGCCAAATCAGAATAGAAATTTAATGCACATCAAAATCACCAAGCCCATACAGCCATCAGGCCATGAACTCCAAAACACTTTTCACCATTGTGGGCTGCATCCGCAAGAAATGACCAGCCACTACTTGTGTGACGCCCTGTTCCCTCATGGTACACAGAGCCACATTCACGTACGAAAAGGCAACATGGAAGCGCACACAACCGCAGGGCCGTCCCAATGGGGAGGCACTAGTCCAGCTGAAAGGCCGAAATGTTGCTCCGAGCCACCAGTACTGCGTAAGGGCATGTGGCCCATTGGCGATCGTCCCATAAGATCGTAATGCTGCTCCACTGATTAACACGAAGCAGCAGGTGTCGGGAGTAAAACCCATCTGCAGGAGTGGCATACAGATGGCAGTGGCAAAAGGGGAGGAGATACCTGTCAACCAAAAGAAAAGAAAAAGAACAGAATGGCCATCAGAACTACATTCGAACAACGCACTTCAATGATCACACTAAATCCACAGCCATATGCATGCTAGCCCACTCCAAAGGTTCATCACCACCCAAAAACCACTTGCGACTCATAACTATCTATATCGAGGTGTAAACACCATCACAAACGAGTGTACCTGTGCATGCGTCTGTCAAAACAGAATCCATCAGATGGGATTGGTAACGTGCATGGACACAAGTGTCTGAGGGCGCGTCGAGACAGGGAGGGCTCAACAAGGCCAGATAGACGATGGTCCCACTATGGCAGCCCTGCATCACATAGCGTAGGGGAGGCGGATAGATCCCAAGAAGCCCTGTACATGGCAAACTCTGTATCAAATCACCTGCCCATGCATCCATTCATCATTCCCTCATCCCGGGATTAAAACGCCTGAATATCTACTCACATAACATTAGAAATATCCATTGAGTCTGTGCGTTATGCAGCCTGCAAAATCCACAGTGCCCCAGCCCGTAATTCCAGTGTAGTGAAGTAACATGTATTTGGGAACGTCCGGCCTCATCGTCCACTTCGCTATTGCGCATCCCAAACTATTCATATCAATCATTGCATCCTCGCCATGGCCCCTGTCTCAAGGACATTGAACAATAGTACGTTATATTTGCAGTCAGACCTGTGGGCATTTCCTCGCCGCTAGCTGAAAACCGAAAGCGCCGCCCTTCGAATTCCTCATTTGCAACATCACGTCGAAGAGGCATCTGTGGCCGTTTGAATTCACTAATTATTCCATCGAGTGCGGCTGTGTGTGAAAATGGCAACTGCCTTCACCCACAAATGGGACGCCCCGCCCGTCGTTGCAACTCGGTACAGTGATGCATGAGGGCCCACCGTTAGTCGAGTACTACGTTCCACTGACCCTTCACAAGTCTGTTCGCGACTGCACAGATAGTATGTGAAACAATGGGACCACAGCAGAATGAACATATCAACCAATCTCACACGGCCATCGGGTACAAATACATGATTGCAATAGCAAGATGCCATTCCCCGAATTGCAGCGTTGTGCGCGGGACGTGCTCGGCCAAAGGGGAGAGCAGTTTGCACAGGTGGAATTAATCACCACAGGTGGAGGCCATACAGCCTGAAAACACATAAATTGCACAGCCAGTCTCCTCCCACAACCACACCGAAATGCTACCGGCAGGACTCGCGATGTTGGCCCTGGGGGACCTGATAGCACTGCAAGTACTCCAACTCCAAGAAGAAGACGAACACCAACTACAACCGGCCGCACGGAGGAGACGCAGGAGGAGGAGGAGGCCAAGGCAGGGCCAGCAAGGGCCGCCAGCACAGCCACTACCACCACGCAGGCAGCCCACAATCCCACGCCTCCGAGCACATCCGTTCAACCTCACTGATGAGCAGATCCACACCCTCTACCGTCTGGACCGGGACACCATAGCCGCCATTGTGGACATGACACATGCTGACCTTGTCAGCATGATAGATAGCCCAACCGCCATCCCACCCCTACTGAAGGTGGTGTCTGTACTCCACTTCCTGGCCACAGGCACCTACCAGCACACAGTCGGACAGTTGCATGGCATTTCTCAGCCACTGTTCTCACGGACACTATTTCAAGTGCTCGATGCCCTCCTGCAGCACGCAGACGACTACATCTCTCTACCACGCTCGGAGCAGGAAATTACCAACACAAAAGTGGGATTCCATGCACTTGCCGGCATACCGGGTTGCATTGGTGCCATCGACTGTACCCATGTGGAATTGGTCGTCCCACATGCCATGGAGGCCCAGTACCGCAACCGAAAACAATTTCATTCCCTGAATGTACAAATGGTGTGTGACTCCAACAGGATCATTACACATTGTTGTGCCCGATTCCCTGGATCAACCCATGATTCTATGGTCTTGAGGAACTCTACAATACCACGCTACATGGAGCGACACGCAGGGAACAGATCCTGGCTACTCGTTGAGTCTCATTACATGCATGATGACGTGGGGTATGTGATTTGGCAATGACCTGGCAGGAAGGGGGGGGGTGTGCGTACGTAGCAATGGCATTCCACATCATACGTTTCTCGTCCACATACAGGTGATGCTGGATATCCACTGAAGAGATGGCTCCTCACACCAGTCCGGAACCCACGGGACCAGCATGAGGAGGACTACAACCATGCCCACTCACGTACCCGTGTAGTCATTGAACAGGCATTCGGCCTACTGAAGACTCGTTTCCGCTGCCTCAGCAGGTCTGGCGGGGCACTCCTGTACCGCCATGAGAAGGTTGCAAAGATGGTCATGGCATGTGTCATGCTCCACAACATGTGCGTACGTAGAAATGTGCCCATGCCCCCTGACGCAGAACTGCAAGCACCTGATGATGGTCATGATGAGGGTGGGGATGTGGCAGCACCTCATGGAGTCTGCGAGGCACCGGAGGCCCGTGACATTCGTCAGCATCTCATTGATGCATGCTTCTAGCACTCACGCCTGGTGGCTGATACATGGACACGGGACTCGTGGCACTGTGTGTGTCTGGGACATGCACAATATGGACTGTACGCCTATGATGGCCTAGTACACAAAGATCAATGTCCACACATCTCATTGGTTGATCGTGCACTGTTTATGGCATATGTGATATCATGTTGAACACCCTATCGACCCGCCACCCAAGTGAGCCCAACACACCCCCTCCACCCTCCTACCTCCCCCCCGAACACCAGTGTCCAAAGATGCTCATTGTCAGTGGGCTGTCGCTATTGCAAGCCCCCTCTGCGGGTATCAGGGGCACCCCTGCCTGTGGAGCGCAGGTTCCTCCCAGATCTACGTTGGGGGCTGCCCTGGACGGAACTTGCAACGGATGATGTGTCTGCCTGCTCACGTCCATGCATGTCCCTAAGGGTTTGCGAGAGCTCAGTGAGCACACGGCGCACTGCGGCAAGTTCGGCACATACGTCTTTGGACGTCGCATGCAGTTCCCCCCTCAGGCTCTCGGTGCTTCTCTCCATTTGGACTCTCAGGCTCTCGGTGCTACTCTCCATTTGGACTCTCAGGCTCTCGGTGCTACTCTCCATTTGGACTCTCAGGCTCTCGGTGCTACTCTCCATTTGGACTCTCAGGCTCTCGGTGCTACTCTCCATTTGTGCCCTTAGTGTCTCAGTTGATGTTTCTATGTCTGCCTTAGTGCCCCCACATTCATCGGCATGGTCCTTGAGGAGCGTGGCCAGTTGCTGCTGTTGCACGATTAACTGGTCGAGGGACTGTTGCCTCTGCTGGGCCATGGCCATTTGCGGGGGTGTCACAGAGGGGCTGTTGTCCTCATGTTGCCTTGCCACAGGGCTTGTGGGGGATGGCCAGTCGTCGTCTTGTGGGTGCCCCTGCGTGGTATCCTCATGTTGTACGGGATGGGACAGACAGGGGGATTGGGACAGGTCATGGATGGATCTGACTTCGACATCCCCGTTTTCTGTGTCGGAGCATGCTGCCATCAATGGGGTGTCACCTATGGTGCTGCTGCCACCAGAGGCAGTGCCTTCTGTGGCATCCATTGGGGGGACCTGTGGTGGTGGTGGTGTGGGCATGCTGGCTGCTGGGGTGCCAGTTGATGTTCCCTCCTCTGTGCTGCCACCTGATTTGTGCTGCTGCCGTCTCTTGATGCGTGCAGCTGAGGTGGAGGGTCTCTGGCCGTTGGTCTTGGCCCTCTTTGCAGGTGTGCTGGTAGGGGTGTCCTGAAGCTCGTCGTTTGGATCGGACCCTGTGGTGGAGTAAAGGAGGGCGAGGGTTATTGATGGGTCTGTGGGAATTGGAATGGCATTGTATCACATGCATTGGGGTGGTACCTGAGGGTGATTTGGGTCGGGGCCTTGGAGGTGCTTTCATTTGTGTGTGGAGTGAGGGTGCAGTTGTTTGGCAGCCTGCAGTTAGGGTGTGCCTGCTGCACGTGTAGTGCGTGTTTTAGGGGTTTTTAATTATTTATGTATTTATTGTGGGTTTTAACGTGCGCTATCAGGCCGATGTGTGTGGACGTTCTCCTGGACATGTGTTTCTGTTGCACTATGTGGACGCATGGTACTTCACATGGATGGACTGTGTGGATTTGGCATTGTTTTATTTGGCCCACCTACCTGAATCTTCGGATGTCTGCACTCCTTTCTCCATCCCTCCGACTCCCTCTATGCTCTCCATTCCGATGGTGGAGGCACAGATTTCTTCCCAGGGGGTCAACTTGATGGGTGATTCAGGACCTCCCCCGGTGGCTGTGGCAATGTTGCGGTTGGCAGAGAGTATGCTGCGGACGCGTATCCGCAGGTCGTCCCATCGCTTGCGGCATTGCTGTGGGGTGCGGGGTGCGGTCCCCACCGCACTTACCCGCTGTGCCACCAGGGCCCATATGGCCTTCTTGTTTGCAAGTGCCGTTCTGGTCATTTGCGTATAGAAGACGACGGCAGCATTCTCCTGGAGGGTCTCTGTTAGCACGGTGAGTTCCTCACGGGAGAAGTGGACCTGCCGCTTGCGGTCGCACGCTTTCTTCGCTACTTTTCCCATTTTTCTTGGTTTCGCTAGGGTGGATGACGGGTTGGGGTGTGTTTCAGGGTAGTGATTTTAGTGGTTGTGTGGTTTTAGTGGTTTTATAGGTGTACGGCGGGATGTTTCCCGTTCCGGGCCCATGTTTTTGCTTCCGTTTCCGTATATTTCCGGTCACCGTACTTTCCGGTAGGCGCACACTGCGGTGACCGCTAAGAGGGGTGGCGGTATTGCACCTAGGGCGCCGTACGGTGGCGGTGTGGGCCGTTTTGGGGTCATTTCCGCCATCGCGGACTTTGCACTTCCGCCATGGCGTGGTGCTCTTGCCCGATGGGTCGGAATGGGCCGCACTTTGCTCCTTCGTGCAATGGCGGAAACGCTATTTACGCTGTGGCGGTCCGGTCAGTCACTTTCCGCCAGGGTCGTAATGAGGGCCATTGTATCTTTGATACTGTTTCTAGACAGCCGTTTGCTATTTAAAATGTCAACACTAGGTGTGTCCTCTCAAATTCAACAGGGAGGACACACTCACTACGCCAAGAGCTGGCTGTTGCCACAAGGGCAATGCATGATGCAGGACAACCCAAGTTAACAGGGGTGGTTTAGGTGAGAGCTTGGGTCACATTTTGAAAAAAAACAAAGAAAGTCTCATTGAACCAATGTCTTTGTTAAACATTGTACATTTTTCACCACGAAAAAGGGCAGAAAGCATTGTAATACCTGTAAAATTGTTTTTGCAGACATGACTCCCTATAGGAAAAATCAGAATAAATTAAGAAAAAAATAATAACAACAGAAAAAAAAAGAAATGAGGTGGAAAGAAATAAGAATAGCGCTAACATGTTGAAAAAACAGAACTAGGAAGAAACAAGCCTAAGAAAGACGGCATTAACAGTCAGAGAGAAACAAGTTCGAAAGGAGAAAATTGATGTAATGTAGTTTAAAAGTACATTAACATCATGGGTTTGGGAGGACGACTGATATCCATGTTTTAAAAGAAATATGATGCAATGCCACACACACATCATATTGCAGTTCATCTCAGAAAACTGTGCACATATTAACACACTGGCCTAATTTTTGTTTAATCAAGAGTAAATGTGTGAAAGTTGTTATTTGAGTGGATTGAAGCTATCGCTATGCCAACAGCATTTCTCCAGAAACGAGGCATTAATAACCTGGTTACGACCACTGCAGCTAACATTTGAGTTTCTGAGACCCTATCTGTGTAATTTTGTTCATCTTGTGTTAGGTGTTTAATTAAGGCATGAAAATGTAAGCCGACTTGTGTTTCTGAGGCCGTATCCACGACTCCAAATAATAAATGGCAATGCCAGCATCCATGTATGTGTATGGTGCCTGTCATTACAATAAATCCCTATGGAGTAATCCTGTGTTTTTCTATGTGTAAAACACAGGGGAAATCCAAAGTAATTAATCCCACTCCATCCAGATGAAAATTAGATGTGGGTGCAAATCCAGTTATAATTTCAACACGAAGCAAAGTTAGGATACAAATAAAGTAAAATGGCAAGGAACCTACGGCATTGAGAAGTGGTTGTCATCAACTGTAATTCACATTCTGACCATTTGTTCATGATTCATGACCTGCAGAGTGGTTACATAAGAGCAGAGGCTGTTTAGGCATGGAAATATAAGGCAGTCCTTTGAAACAATGGGGAAAAATGAAAATGTGAACATTAAAAAAGGATTTGCCAAGCAAAACAGTACTACAAAAGAGATGTGTAATGTGGGCGAAAGAGGAAATCAATGAAAAAAGAAATATAAGTACAGAAAAAGTCAAATTTAAATGATCACTTAAAGAGACAATATGGAGAATATTGGTAGCCAAAGCATAAGGACGTGCAAGTGTGAGACAACAAGAATGATGAAATGAATAAGGAAAGTGGCAGAGGAAAAAAGGAACAGAGAATGATAATGATAGTGGTATAAAATGAAAGTAAAGGTACAATGCCAAAAATGGCAAAGTGCAGCAAAATAGAACAATCATTGACAAAGTAAATAGATCGAGTTTTCTACATGCAAATTGCAACATTTGCAACTAACAACACGCTAAAACATGTTTCCCCTCCACATATGCAAATCCATGTCCTGGTCTTCGATAATGATATTACATGAAAACCAGTCTGGGTTCATCTGCTTGAGAGGTATTGAAATCACTCTTATCTTCATAAAGGGAGAACTCCCAAAAATTCTGTATTCCAAGTCCTGATCCTTGCTTATCCTGTTAGAACAATCAGCAGCATAACATACATTAGACCACAACAATCGCATTAAAATACTTGTTAACATAATGGGCCTCAATTGCCTAACCCTTAACTTGATCACTTAAATCCTTGAATGAATAGCACACCACCCTTGTTAAAACTATCTATCGTTATCCTCAGAGTCCTCCAGGATTCCACTGTTTCACCATTAATTTTCAATGATTACATCAGATCTGTGGCCTTCACATGAAACCTTTTCTCCCCAAGTTTGCAACTCTACTCATATGATGCTCAAATAGAATGGCACCCATTGCACTGAGATCTCTAACTGGCGCTTGATAGTGTAAAAAAGGCTGACGCCAATCATCTCAACTCAACAAAAACTGTAATTCTTCTGAGAGGCATTCGAAATCCTAGCAGGTTACATTTCAGTTGGCCAGATTCATGGCGTGAACCTGATGTCTCATTCAAATCGCTCTAAATGGGTATCCTCCAAGGTGAAGACATATCACTCACACCACAAATTGATGGTGTTTCCCACATATCACATTTACAGCTCTTATTGCAGAGGAAAGTCTTGCATTTCCCAGTTATGGGCAAAAGATAGATAAGACGAGAGCCTTAACCTAATTTGGACTATTGTAATACCAACTATCTTGGCCTAACTAAACATCAAACAAATTCACTAGGGCTTTTGAAAACTGTACTGCCAGAAAGATCTCAGGTCTCAATGTGAAGGACCCCATCACACTGCATGCAAACTGTTCCAGTAGTTCCCATTTGAGTCCTGTGTTCAGACAACAGTTCTATCTCTGACAAATCAAGCCATCTAAAATCAGGTGCCCAAGTGCATCTGCGCCCAGTAGAAAGCATATTCAAATAGGATTAACTTTTCAACACCTAAGCATCAGAATTTGGAACCATGTCAACTACAATGAGTTGCCTCTATTTGACCCTTGACTTATCTGGAGATCCATTCCTATGGGGGCCTTCAAAACATCAATCTTGGCAACTATGATGAGCATGCACTTACAGTGGTTTGTTTTAGTAATGCTTGTTAATTCTCAAATAAGAATGAACCCTACTCCATATGGTCTGGATTGTTTGAATGCACTATCCTGTTCTGTGTTGGTACTTTTTAAAACAACAGTGAAATAAAATAATGCTTGCTGTCATAGATATGCTCTTTCAGAGAAGGCCCAATGCTTCCACTTCATAATGTCTTCCAGATTGCCAAGCTCCCCTGTTGCTCTGCAGAAAGACATGTTTGTTAATTAATTATTAAGGGTGTAGATAGATGGGACAGTGAGCACTGTGAGAATAAACGTGGTCACGCCAACTTTGACATTTTCAGAAACAGTCCTATACATGAATAGAAAGTCAGCTTCAGCTAGAAACGAATTTGGAGATTTAGTGAATTGTATTAATTTTGACCATATTGATTTAGTTAGCTTTTTAGCTTTACTTAATACTGTACTTTGTTTCTCTGTGACCTTCTATGTGTAACACGGCTATCTTACCTCGAGAGACATAGCTGGTCCCTGCTTGTGAACTTATGAGCTTTAAACTACAATTCCCAGCAGCCTTGTAGTTTGCGCGACTACTTAGCAGATTTTCAGGCGCGAAAGGGACTAGCAAGTCTGTGCAAGTCCGCGCGAGACGAACCGTCATTGACGGCTTCCCTCTATATCTCCCAACGTTGGTCGCCAGGTACGGCTTGTCATTAACGGAACATGTGTAACTTACATAAATATATCGGCTTACAAGAATATTAAGCCTCTTGAGCAAAATACAGAGTCTGATGCCATAGGGCTGTAGACACCAACCACAAGTATGTTAAACATCCTTCCTGAAAACTAGGGGCCCAATTCATAGAATCCAGCACAGAAGCATCGTATCATGGATTTCCCAAGGCATCAGTAGCCACGGTGCAATGAACAGCAAGCAGTGCCAGTAACGCCCCCAACACGGCGCCGTGCGCAGGAAAAAGCCAGTGAAATGCCCAATACGGCGCAAAGCCCTGTGCCATCTGTGGCCCAGCACACATCCCTCCCATAGTAATCGCGTGAAAAAATGAAGCATACCCCGCTCGCACCAGCCAAATCGCGTGTAAAGGCCCGTGCATACCCCATCGCACACCAGCCAAATCGGGTGGAAAGGCCTGCATGTACCCGATCCGCATCCCAGCGAAATTGCGTACCCCCTCGCACCAGCCAAATCACGTGGAACGGTGCGTGCGTACCCCATTGTACCCCAACAAAATCACGTACCCCGCTCGCACCAGCCAAATCACGTGGAAAGGCCTGCGCATACCCTCTCCGCACCCCAGTGAAATCGTGTACCCCGCTCGCACCAGCCAAATCACGTGGAAAGGGCCGTGCATGCAGCGATCATCTGCGAACACACCATGCAGTCAGCACACACCAAAAGGGCACCCTCAACACCTGTGACCATACCCTGCAGGCAGCCCACACCACAAGGGCACCCCCAACACCCGTGACCATACCCTGCAGGCAGCCCACACCACAAGGGCACCCACAACACCCGTGACCATACCCTGCAGGAAGCCCACACCACACGGGCACCCCCAACACCCGTGACCATACCCCGCAAGCAGCCCATACCACAAGGCCACCCCCAACACCAGTGACCATACCCCGCAGGCAGCCCACACCACAAGGGCACCCCCAACACCCGTGACATACCCTGCAGGCAGCCCACAACACAAGGCCCCCACACCCGTGACCATACCCCACAGGCAGCCCACACCACAAGGGCCCCCCCAACACCCGTGACCATACCCCACAGGCAGCCCACACCAAAAGGGCACCCCAACACCCGTGACCATACGCCGCAGGCAGCCCACACCACAAGGGCACCCCCAACATCCGTGACCATACCCCGCAGGCAGCCCACACCACAAGGGCACCTGCAACACCTGTGACCATACCCCGCAGGCAGCCCACACCACAAGGGCACCCCAACACACGTGACCATACCCCGCAGGTGGCCCAAACCACAAGGGCAACCCCAACACACATGGCCATACCCCGCAAGCAGCCCACACTACAAGGGCACCCCCAACACCTGTGACCATACCCTGCAGGCAGCCCACACCACAAGGGCACCCGCCACACCAGTGACCATACCCCGCAGGCAGCCCACACCACAAGGGCTCCCCCAACACCTGGTACCATACCCTGCAGGCATCCCACATCACAAGGGTCCCCCCAACACCAGTGACCATATCCGGCACGCAGCCCACACCACAAGGGCACCCCAACACCCGTGACCATACCCCGTAGGCAGCCCACACCACAAAGGACCCCCAAGACCCATGACCATACCCTGCAGGCTGCCCACAACACAAGGGACCCCCAACACCTGTGACCATACCCCGCAGGCAGCCCACACCACAAGAGCACCCCCAACACCCATGACCATACCCTGCAGGCTGCCCACAACACAAGGGCCCCCCAACTCCCGTGACCATACCCCGCAGGCAGCCCACACCACAAGGGCCCCCCAACACCCGTGAGCATACCCCCCAGGCAGCCCACACCACAAGGGCACCCTCAACACCTGTGAACATAACGCACAGGCAGCCCACATCACAATGGCATCCCCAACACCCGTGACCATACCTCGCAGACATCCCACACCACAATGGCACCCCCAACACCCGTGACCATACCTCGCAGACATCCCACACCACAAGGGCACCCCCAACACCCATGACCATATCCTGGAGGCAGCCACCACAAGGGCACCCCCAACACCTGTGACCATACCTGTCAGGCAGCCCACACCACAAGGGCAACCCCAACACCGATGACCATACCTGGCAGGCACCCCACACCACAAGGACAACCCCAACACCCGTGATCATACCCTGCAGGCAGGGCCCGACTCATGTCCGCCACCAGTGAAGGCAACCTGCAGGCAGGCCCCGGCTCATGCTCCCCGACCCCCACCAGTGATGGCAATCTGCAGGCAGGCCCCGACTCATGTACCCTGACCCCCAAAAGTGACGGCAACCTGCAGGCAGGCCCCAACCCATGTCCCTCAACCCCCACCAGTGACGACAACCTGCAGGCAGGCACCTGTTAGTAAAATTTCTCAAAAATGTGCTAATTCCCTTCACCTTAGAGACCCCCAGCAATTTTGCTGGATTTTGAGGACTTGATTTTTTTTACCTGGAGAGAGTGTGACCCTTTTTCCCACTCTCTCTTGTGTTTTGAAATGTGTTTTACCCTTGTGTTTCTTTTGGTATGGAGTCTAACCAACTCCATAAGCTTCATCTTTTTCATTTGTGTCACACAGCACCCTTTCAGGCTTTCCCAAGGTTTAAATACCTTCTCTGGGATAAACTACTGTTTCCCAGAGTAAGTAAAGTGAAATTGACTTCACTAGTCTTTTTTAATTCCTAGACCCATATTACAATAGAGTGCTGTAGGGGTTACTTAGTATCCCCTATGTCTAGATACTCATGTAGCAGTCAAATGCTACCCGTTCCTCTCAGAATGGCTGGTGGCAGTGGTTTTACAACAAACTACTATGATCTTTCCCGACCGCAAACTATTCGTAGCTCCGGTAACGTTAAATTGCGGGAGCCATGTTTTTCAAGATGGCGTCGGAGCCCCTTTTGTTTAAGCAGGTCCCGGTCTTTTTTCGCCATTTCTTTTTGGAAAGGTCCTTCTAGAGTTTTTCTCTGCGCTCCAACCCAGGTTTGGTCCCTTTGTTCATTCATCTTTGGCGGGCTTTAGGGGTGAAGACCGCCTCTGGCGCCCGAGTGTCTGAAGTGGGCAGTAAGTGAGGGAGGTGTCCGAAACTGCCTGTGCTTAGCCTCCTAGGAGAACCAAATGCACTCTGTGGTGATTGGCTGGCTGACTGTCCGGCAAGGACAGCCACCCTGCTGGGTGAGTGACAGCTTGGCTGGAATTAATGGGAGAGAACTGAATAAAAGGCAAGTCTTTTGGCTTGGAAGGCAGAGTCGACCACTGGAGGAAGGAACTGAAGAAGAGCTTGAAGAGGACGCCTGCTGCAACTCCTGGAACATTGGTTTACCCGGTGATGCCCTGCTGCAGTGCCTACTTGAAGAAGTTCTAATCGACAGAGAAGCCCCTTCAAGGACAACTTCTCCCTCTGAGTTGGTGGGACCAATCAACTCAACATAAGCCACCTGGACACCTTATCTCAGAGCTGGTTGAATTTCCTCAGAGTGCTGTTTAAGTTTTCCAGTTGCCAGCCTTTGAATGTCCCAGTGCAGTGTAGGAGTCCCCCAACGACCTCCCTCTTGTCCCCTCAACTGAGGCCCATGAACAGCGAGATCTGCTGGAACTGCCAGGAACAGAAGTCATCAGCTGCCTCTTTTTCTTCATTGTAAGGTACTGTGAAATGAGACTGAGAGAACCTACCTCTCGTGGTGAACGTGCTTTAAACTTTTGCAACTTGCAGGCCTAATCATCTTGTGACCCAACATATGATTCTTCTTTTTACAAACTACTTCTAAGAACTTTGGCAGAGACATTACCGTTTACTTACCAGAACTGCTTTATCCTATCCAAGACTTTAACCCGTTGACTTTGGCCTAGCCTATTCAATTGAATTGACTCTTCTGGTGAACTCAAAGTATTTGTACTATCTAAGAATAATTGTAGTCTTTTTATGTTCTTATAACCTTTGCCTTTTTGCTCCTTTTTCAAAGTATTCTGAATGCCTCAGAAACTTAGAGTGTACAGTACTGAAGTATATTTGTGTATGATATATACTTACCTCCTTCTAGTGAATGTCATATAACTGACTGTTAAATAAATTAATAAGTGTTTAACCAAGAAACCTTGAGTATAAGAGTTTATTTGAACACTTGTGATTGTAGACCTCTGTGTAACATCCTTATAGCTCACATTCCCCTCTTGAGATAAGCCTGGCTGCTCACCAACACTACCAAAATTGTTTAGTACAGATTTATACCAAAGGTTGATTTGCTTACACCTGTAGTCTTAGTTGTGTGTAGTGGTCCCAAAGGGTACTGCATACAAACTCTGCCTAACAGCCCCGACTCATGTCCCCCGACCCCCACCAGTGATCTGAAAATGTGTGTGCTTTAATAAGATTGTTTTGCTGAAGTGTGTTACTGTGTGGTTATCTGTAAGAGAAAATACATTGGGCCTCATTACGAGATTGGCGATAAAAACCCCTCATTACGGGCATGCCGGTAACAACATGTCCGTGTAGGCTAGATCCCGCAAACAGCGGCTGATCATGAGTGTGCGAGCACGTGCATAACTGCATGGCGGTAATGGCCATAACGGCATACTGGGTACGACCCTCAAACCCCCAGATAGCGGCATAATGAAATGCGCACAATACACCTCTGCCATCAGCAACCCTCAAATAGCGCTACCGGTATTAACATAGTGGTACAAACAGGTTTGTCATTACCGGACCCAGAAGTAACGTCATCGCTCCGGAACGGGAAATGCTCCGGTGGCCATCTTGAAAATCACAATCCATTGCAATCCCATGGCTACAAGCACTGAAATTCAAAACCGAGATCCCAGCCTGCCAGAAAATGACACAATCCAACCGCAAAGGCACACCTCGTCTGCGCAAACAATGTTTCTCCGACGAGGAGCTAAACATGCTGGCAGACACCCTGGCCCAGCATGCAGATGTGGTGTTTTGCACAGACCTGCGCCGTGCGACGCAAATCAAGAAGAAACACATCTGGGAGGAGGGGGCCCAGAAGGTGTTCGCAGTGGGGACAACCACATGCAATGCAAAGGACTGCCGGAAAAGGTGGGAAGTTCTGCAGTTGCGTGTCCGCAACATACTGACTACCAAGCGTCAGCAGGCCCAGGCAACAGGAAGCAAATCATCCTCGCCCATCAAGCTAGAATGGTGGGAGGAAACGTGTTGCTCTCTGATACACATGGAGACCATAGAAGGGTCAGGCCTGCTGAGACAGGAGTAACATCATCGGCTGACGAAGGTGAGTGAGCATTGGCACTACACAACAGTGAACATACACACACCAACCCAAATCCAATGGCTGAGTCCAAATGGCAAGTTGATGACAGCAAGTACATTGCCCATCACCACCCACCTAATGTCTGCCATAACAGAAATGCCAAACCCCTGTCACAGACACATGCAACCAACCCCACTGACACAAACCACTAGAGTCCCCAATTCCAAACCCAAGTACCATCAGCATGCAGACACACACATGCAGCACTGCAGAGAAGCAGGCCCCACCACTGTCACATCCCACTGCATTGTGCAGACACCTTCACCACCAAGTGTACACCAGAGCCCTAGAGACAGAGACACATCACATGGAACGCAGACCCTGAGGCATGTACACCACACGCAATCCATGCAACACCAGTAATCCACCAAACAAACCGAATGCACAACATGGATGCGCTAGATGGATGCACAGACAATGCACCCCACACCCAACACCTGTAAGCACCATGTCTGCCCCTACAACATGCAGACAGCAATGCACAGGACCCAAAATGTACCCACATCAATATATGTTGGATGTCCCTACACCCATGACTCATGCCCTGCCTCTCCATCCCACATAAGCACAGTATCAGACAGCGATGACAGACCCACCACAGAAACCAAGCCAACAGCAGCACACATAAGCAGAGTGAATGATGATGGCACCAGGCCGTCCACATCAAGTGCCGGGAGGATGAAAACCAGCACCTCCATGCCACAGCAGTCTGGTAAAAAGGGGCGACAGGCCGTAGGACCTGAGGAGCAGTCAGCCCTGACACATGGGAATGTTCACCGGCCTGGGAATTTGGGTGCCATCACTGCACACCTGCCACAAGGCACACCGGCCCCCAACCCCACAGAAAAAACAACCCCTGCCCCACTGCAGCCAGCTCATGTGGACGAGGAGGGTATATCAACGACCAGCAATGGTGAGGTGCCTCAGTTGCATCGTGGGCGGGCTGTTCATCTATGTAAATAGTTTCATTGGTAATTACATCTCATTTGGAAACAAATAACATGACCGAACATTGCTTATTGAGTGTGTCACAATTTAATGCCAAAGAGTGTACAGTGCCCAGAGTCCCCCTATTCCAGTGCACAGCGAGTGGGAATGTATGCACCCTCTTTATCACAGTGCATCAAACAAAAATGTCCATCACTGATTGGCACACAGCACGTCCATCATGTGCATCGGCACATGGCAGTTGTACTACTTCTAATCCTTCATCATCCCCATCTTCACCCGGTGGTTGCTGGTCAATGTCAGGTGGCAGCGGTAAGTTCCACCAGATGCACATGTTGTGCAGCATGGCACATACCATGATGATCTTGCCCACATTCTCAGGCCCGTTAATGAGGCAGCCACTCGACCTGCTGAGGCAGCAAAACCGTGCCTTCAATAGGCCAAAGGTCTGCTCAATGACCACACGCGTGCGTGTATGTGCACGATTGAAGTCCTCTTCATGCCTGTTCTGCAGATTCCTGACAGGGGTGAGGAGGCACGCCTTCAGGGGATAGCCAGCATCACCTGCATGGGAGCAGAGGAAGGTATGTTTAAGGGTACTGCTCTATTTCCATTTGTGCTTGGCTTGTTCATCGTTCATGTTCACATGCAGTATTCTGTCAATGTCAGCTATTGACTTCACATCTGCACAACTATCTGTGATGTACAGTACTTGCCAATACATGGTGTTGGTCTTGGGTGATGTACATGACTTAGGGGCCTTGACATTGGTACCACCAGCCACCCAGATGGATTGACATGGTCCATGATGTATACACATGTGAGGGCTGCGTGGCAGGGGATAACTCCAAATGCATGTTAGGCAGTGTTTGATGCATTAGACTGCTGTACTACATGATATTGCTTGTTCAGACTATGATGCATATGGATCATATGGGTGACACCATGCATGTGACCCTCAATGTCTACACACTCATCACATTAAATGGCACAATGTGAATGTTGGTAGTGTCCGCCAGTGTTGGGTACAGTACCTTAGATGAGACATGGTGTCGACTTCCATGCTGGTACACATGTGCTGTGGGCAATTTAAACGCCTATCGCACCGATGTAGGTGCTGCCCACTACTTGATGGGTTCAATTTGAAGCATCCTTGTTGTATGTTTACTGCCAATTTCTTACACCTGCACATGTTGCCATGGTGTAATGCAGTGTTGCTGTCGAGGAGGGGCAGTGACAGCGGAAATACCTGAGGTGGAATTGGTGGCTGTCTGCAGGGAACAACTGCCTGCACTGGTGGGATTTGCTGGCCCAGTCTCACCCTCCTTCTCCTCCTGCGTCTACTCTGTGTTGCCTGTTGTACTGCCTGCTTAAGGAGTAGCAGTGCAGGCATGTCCTCCAGCTCCAGTATGGCAAATGCCAGTGGTACCATTTTGGTCTTGGAAGGGGTGTGATGTGTGAGTGTGCTCCTTTTGTGCAGGGCCTGGCTCCATTGCCTCTACCTGTGCTGATTGTGTGCACCTGTGCCAGTTGGGTGCACAGCAGTTTCCTATTAATGGGTGATCCGCGATGACGGTATTGACGGCATCATGGTTGCCCTTCTTACCGGTATCTGGATGCCGGTATGTGCATGTTTGTGCGACTCGTGATGTCCTCTTCCTTGCGGCATGCTGGTATTATGGGCACGGCGCCCGCGCACACCTGGGCATGCCGGTACGGTGGTGCGCGGCCACAGCGGGGCCTTGTCGATGCCGGTAGGACCGAGTCTAGGGTCATAAAAGTACGGCCCGGTAATGGATGTCTGTATTGCCTTACCGGCACCGTTATTACTGGACCGCCAAACTCGAAATGAAGCCCATTATCTTAAAATGTTTGTTGTTTTGTGAAACCTAGTGTTTAATTTCATGTAAAATATGTTTCATTTGTTTTACTTTTAAATATACATTGTGCAAACTCCCGTTATGTAAAAAAGAAATGGAACGTTTTTTTTTTCTGGTGGAAATTGTCTCAATAAATGCAGGTGCAGTATAGGTTCAGCAATGTAACTTCAGTACAGAGAATTAGATGTTGT
This sequence comes from Ambystoma mexicanum, assembly GCF_040938575.1. Classification (NCBI taxonomy): domain Eukaryota; kingdom Metazoa; phylum Chordata; class Amphibia; order Caudata; family Ambystomatidae; genus Ambystoma; species Ambystoma mexicanum. Next base: position 478,602,911 of record NC_090933.1, on the reverse strand, counting down.
AACATTTTGAGATGATTTATTTGAAGTGTCCATGTGCAACAGTTAAAAATAGGCAAAATATAAAAATAAAAATAGAAATATACCGTGTGGTGTATATGAACACTTTCATTTACACCAAAGCGAGCAGCTTCAACGTTGCAGTATGCAAACTGCTAGGTTTGGTGTAAATGAAAGTGTTCACATACACCCGTGTGTTGTATCTGAACACTTTCATGTACACCAAAGCAAGCAGCTTCAACGTTGCATCCTACAACGTTGAAGCTGCTTTCTTTGGTGTACATGAAAGTGTCCATATACAACACGTGGGTGTATATGAACACTTTCATTTACACCAAACAAGGCTTCTTGTGGCACTCCTCCAGTTTACCGGTACCAAAAGAGTACCGTATATGTGCGCTAGTTTAGCGCACATATTAAACTGGCAGAGTGCCACAAGAATAGGCTTCCAAAAAGCCAGTTTACAAATGTGGCAGTTGCTAGGTTGGTTACCAACCCATCCCAGCAACTGCCACGTGTATTCTGAAAGTGGTGCATTCCTTCCGACTTTGGAGGAATGCGCCACCTTCAGAATAGGTCTTAAGTACCGAAAAGGTTGTTAAGCCTTTTAACGTCCTTTTCGGTACTTAACACCTGGATGAGAATAGGGGCCTCAGTCAATTGTGAACGCTAGGATTTTTTTTCAATTGTCTGTTTTTTTACTGCATTGTTTAGAAAAAAATATAAAAAATGTACACAATATAAAATATGAAAACAAATACATGTTCCTTTTTTTATCTGTTGTTATATGTATTAATTCTAGTGTCTTTCCCTTCTAAGTTCTTACCTCTTTTTTCCTTATCTGTGTGTAAAATGATTGAAGTCAGCTTTTGATTTGAGCTATTAGGGCAAAAGTACCTGGGCATATGTTATTCTTGCAGTTGGTCATTTTTTTACCTTTTTAGTGCTGCTTAAATGTGATTAGTTGTGGTTGTACAGTGTAGCACAACAGTCACCAAGAGTAGTCCATAAAACAATGGGTTTGTAGGATGACTGTTAACCAAAGTGAGATCCTCAGGAAAACATGGGCCGATTCATGGAATTGGGCGCAGAAATTGCGCAAGGGCTGCGTGCCAAGAAGAACCCTGTGCGACCCGTGGGGCAGATAAAAACTTGCACTGCATGTGTATTCATGGATTTCCAGAGGCATTAGTAGCTGTCGCGCAAGTAACAGCACGCTTTGCAAGGAATGCCCCCAACACGCCTCCACGCACACCAAAAACCAAGTGAAAGGCCTAACACGGCACAAGCCTCTGTGCCATCCCTGGCCCAGCATCCAGCACCCTAGTGAAATTGCACTCTAATGCCACGCAATCCCTGCCGCACCACAGAGAAAACGCATGCCCCCCACACAAACCCAGGCCCTACCCCAGCAAAATCACGCACCAACACCTTGCAATCCATGGGTGCACCCCAAAGAAAACGTGTGCCTTCCCATGCAAGCCCAGGCTGCACACCAGCAAAATCACACGTCAACACCTCGCAATCCCCGGCTGCACCCCAGCGTAATTGCGTGTCACATCCTCACAATCCCCAGCCACACCCCAGAGAAAACGCATCCCTCCCACACAAGCCCAGGCCGTACACCAGCAAATTTGTGCATCAACACCTCGCAATCCCCGGCCGCACCCCAGCGTAATCACGTGTCAGCAACTTGCAATCCCGGCCGCACCCCAGAGAAAACGTGCCCTCCCACACACGCCCAGGCTGTACACCAGAGAAATTGCGTGTCAAAACTTCCCAATCCCCAGCCACACCCCAGTGAAATTGCACGCCACCTCATAAGTGTAGGCTACACCCATTTCAAAAACATGATTCCCCCACACCCTCTGCACCAAGCCTGCCCACATAACCACCCACTGCACATTAACCACTGTAGTGCACATACCACCCAGGTACCCCTCATCTGTGACACCTCCTGCCGGCAGCCCCCACCAGAGATGACACCACCTGCAGGCAGCCCCCTCCAGAAGTGTCATTACCCCCAACCCCCTTCACCTGTGACAACCCCCTGCAGACCGCCCCCTGCCCCCTCCAGAATTGACACCACCCCCATATCCCCTCACCTGTGGCAACCCCCTGCAGGCAGCCCCCACCAGAAGTGATACCACCTGCAGGCAGCCTCCTCCAGAAGTGACACCACCCCCCATCGCCCCTCACCTGTGACAACCCCCTGCACACAGCCCCTACCAGAAGGGATACCACCCCAAATACCCCTCACCTGTGACAACCCCTTGCAGGCAGGTCCCACCAGAAGAGACACAACTCCCCACCCCACTCACCAGTGACAACCCCCTGTAGGCAGCCACCTCCAGAAGTGACACAACCCCCAACCCCCCTCACCTGTGACAACCCCTTGCAGGCAGCCCCCTCCAGAAGTGACACCATCCCCCAACCCCCTTCACCTGTGACAACCACCTGCAGGCAGCCCCCACCAGAAGTAATGCCACCTCCCAGCCCCCCTCACCTGTGACACCCCCTGCAGGCAGCCCCCTCCAGAAGTGACACCACCCCAGCCCCCTCACCTGTGACACCCCCTGCAGGCAGCCCCTACCAGAAGTGACACCACCCCCAGTCCCCTTCACCTGTGACACCCCCTTCAGGCAGCCCCCACCAGAGGTGACACCACCCCTCAGCCCTCCTCACCCGTGACAACCCCCTGCAGGCAGAACCCTCCAGAAGTGACAGCACCCCCCAGCCCCCTTCACCTGTGACACCCCTGCAGGGAGCCCCCTCCATAAGTGACACCACCTCCCAGCCCCCCTCACCTGTGACAACCCCCTGCAGGCAGCCCCCTCCAAAAGTGACACCACCCCTAAACCCCCTCACCTGTGACAATCCCCTGCAGCCAGCCCCCTCCATAAGTGACACCACCTGCAGGCAGTCCCCTCCAGAAGTGACACCACCTGCAGGCCATACCCTGACATTGTGACAGATCATCACTGCAACAATTGTGTCTTGCGCACCTGGAACGTTGTGTTGTGACATCAACCTGAATATCATCAGGAACATGTATCCTGCAAACCAAAATGAATGCATTCACTGGATCTACATCCATGAGTGCTGCATGTGCTCACACACACTTCATGGCCTTAACCCTATCCCAACATAAACATGTGACAAGTGAATGTTAAGTGAGGTCATGCTGCCCATGTGACAATTGCATTTCATTAAGCCCTGGAGTCCAAATGTTTGCCAATGACAGAAGCAAACAAACTAACAATGCGTGCTACATAAACAAGCAATAAGCAGGTGTGGTCACAGCGTGAGCATCAATGAGCTGGTAGTTTTCAAAATATTCCCTAACAATCACATCACTGTTCCGGGCATGTGTTAAGGACAGGGCAGTCAGAGAGCGCACGACTCACAGAGACTGGTGAATTGAGCAGCCACTGTGGAATATAAAAAAAATGTCACCACTGTATACCAGTGCAAGAGGTTGACCAACACCTGAGCAAATTAATACTGTGGAAACACATTCTAGTGAAGGTAAATGCTCCACATGTGTGTTACACAGAATTAACTAGGTCATGTGCCCTGATGGTGAACATGTAACACTCCCACAGTCACCCCATCTCCTTCTACCCCAACCACAGTGAAGGGAAACACAGAGTGAAACAGCACATATATATGTCCACTTGACACACCACCAACGGTCAGCCACATGTGTATACTGCCCTCGCCAACCATCCCAGCAACAATGCACAGGCATGTACGCAATCAGACACATGACTACCAATGGAGAGAAGCATGGCTTCTAAATAGACTAGCAAACAGGCACAGACCAAAAAGAAAAGCAAGAAGCAATGAATTTGAGTAAATTAAAAATATAATATACAGAAGTATTCACGTCATACAGACTGCAAACGTAAAAAAAAAGAAAAAGGTGTCCATGTATATCATCAAAAAAAATATTATCTACATACCTAAACTACTATGTACAATTTAAAATAAATAAATAATGTCCATAAAGTCTGGTTTAAAAAAAATAAAACCTACACCAACAGAACTATGTACAAACAAAAAATTGAGTATTGTCCAAATTGTCCGCTCCAATGAACAAAGAATAACAGGAAACTTACACCTACAGTACTACGTACACAGGCAGCGGGCTAGTCCATCTCCTCATCACCTATCTCACTCACATCTGCACGAGAGCATCATCGATCATTGCGTCAATTACCCCTGTTGATTCCTGGAGGGCTTGCAGGGCCTCCTTGTTAGGCAGAATCACATGCAGTACCCTTTGGGAACACTACACACAATTAAGACTACAAGTGTAAGTACAATTTCACCTTTGGTACAAGCCTGTACTACACAGTAAGGTGGTAGCAGTAGCTGAGCAGCCAGACTTCTCTCAAGTGTAAAGTGAGCAGTACAAGAGGTTACACAAAGGACTAGCAATCACAGTGGTTCAAACAAACACCTACTCAAGGTTTCTGGTAAAAGAATATACAATTATTTACACTGTCAGTTGGAAAACACTCCACTAGTAAGAGCAGCTCAATATCACCATCTAATACACTACAATACACAACCAATAAGTTTCTGAACAGGTTCAGCTCCCCTGAAGTGTGAGCAAAATGGCACTTCAATTACTTTTAAAAGGGGTAAAAAGCCGAGTTTAAAAGAATTAAAGCACAAATATTTTCAGAGGTAACGGCAAATAGTTTCAGTTCACTAAAACCAGAAATTCAATTCAATAGGCCTGTGCCAAAGTCAATGGTTCAGAGTCTTGGATAGGATAGCACATTTCTGGTAGTAAACAGTAAAGTCTTTGCCACTGTTTTTAGAAGTAGTTGGTCAGACAAAAAGATATATGTCGGTTTAGGGAGGACAAGCCTTCAAAGTTGGGAAAGTTTCACAAACATTCACTGCGGCAGAAAGGATTTCTTGACTGCACTTTCACTGTACCTTTTAAATGAAGAAAAGCTGTAGCTGAGGCAGTTATTCTTGGCAGTTCCTGCAGATCTTGCTGTTCCTGAGCTCCAGTCGTGGAGACAAGAAGGAGGACGTCCGGAGGTTCGTGCACTGCCCAGGGAAGAGGCCACAAGCTTGGCAAAATGTCGGTTTAAGGTGTGAGTGCCTTAAAGACCACAAACTGGTATCCTTTCCAGTGGCTATCCAGTTTTCAACAGCACTCTGAAGAAAATTCGACCAGTATAGGGACAGTGTCCAGGTTGCTTGCGAGTTGGTTGTTCCCACCAAACTCAAGGGAAGAAGTTATCCTTGAAGGGCTTCTCTGTTGATGGAGTTTCAGACAATTCAGACCTGCATCAGGGCTTCACCGGTGGACCAGGAGTTGCAGCAGTCGTCATCATTCAGCTCGTCTTTAGTTCTTTCATTCCAGTGGTCGACTCTGCTTTCCAAGTCCCAGAGACCTGCGTTTAAACAGTTTTCCCTCATTCATTCCAGCCTAGCTGTCACTCACCCAGCAGGGTGACATCCAGCCAGCCAGCCAATCACGCCAGAGTGCATGCAGGTCTCCTAGGAGTCTAAGCACAGGGAGTTTCGGAAACCTCCCTCACATCTTGTCCACGACAGACACTCAGGTGCCAGAGGAGGGCTTCAGCACTGAAGCCCGCCAAAGGCCAATGAGCAAAGGGACCGAACCTGGTTTGGTGTGCAGAGAAAAACACTAGAAGGACCTTTCCTAAAAGAAACGGTGAAAAAAGATGACCAGAGTCTGTTTTACAGAGGGGGTTCATGGGCGCCATTTTGAAAAACATGGCTGACCCGGTTTTTAGCTACCAGTGTTCACGGTCGGGAAAAATCATGGTAGTTTGTTCTAAACCACTCCCACCAGCCATTTCAAGAGGGAAAAGGTTACATTTGACTGTTACATGATTGTTTAGACCCAGGGGATGCTAGGCAAACCCTCCAACACTCGATAGGAAGAAAGTGTGTGCTGGGTCTGTAAGTTTAAAAAGACTAGCAAAGTCATTTTAACTTTACATGCTCTGGGAGACAGTAGTCAGTCCCAGAGAAGGTATTTAAACCTTGGGGAGTCTGAAAGACAACCCTGTGCCACTGCACTAAAGGTGCTATGTGACACACAAGAAAAAGATGATGCCTATGGAGTTTTTTAAAACCCCATATCCAAAGAACACAAAAGTAAAACACACATCAAAATACATGAAAGAGTGGGAAAAAAGGCTCACACTCTTTCTAGGTAAAAATGAAAATTTTAGAAATCCAGCAAAAATGCTCCAGTTGTCAAAAGGCAAGGGAAATTAGCACATTCTTGAGAATTCTCCCTAACACTCCAGCATGTTCCTCTCCAAGCCCTCCGCCTCCCTGCAAGTTGCCTCGAGGATGGCAGCCCGCCTCCTTGCCCGACGCAGTGCAACCTCTGCCTGGCCATTGTCACTCTCGCCTCCCGAGCCCATTGCCTCTATGCTCCGATACACTGCCTGTAGTGCACAAACACAGAAGACATTCTGCTTCACAGTTCCACATTTGCGTCCTACCTGAAGCAGTGTACCTGCCCCCTTGCGATGGTATGCCCTGAGAAAAAGAGACTCCTCCCTAGAGCCTGCTGCTGCCATAGCGCCTGTTGCCTGCTTCATGTGTACACCCTGCGGGGCTGATGACGTTACCCGGGGATGTATGGCCCATGCCCTGCTTGTGGGTGCCTGCTCTCCCTCCATTGTCAGTGCTCCTGTTGTTGCCTGGATCGGCACAGTGACCATATCAGCTGATTCACTGTCGACTCCCAACTCAGGCAGGAATGTTGTCTCCATCAGATGGGCCAATATGGGTGGGACTGGTGCACAGGGGGCCCTTGTGTTATCTGTGCCAGAAGGTCCCCCGGAGGATGACTAGCACACAGAGGAGGAAGACAAGGAGGGGGCTGTATTACTGGACAGCCCACACAGCACAATTTGGACCAGGAATGTTGTTACCCAGTTGAGGAGACGCCATATATCATCGTGATGATGTGCACGCACTCGACAGCAAGCCAGCACTTCATCACGTATCACGCCAGTATGCCTCCCAACACTGACCAGCAGGGATACCACTCTATCCGGAATAGCAACGGCATTGGGGTGTCGGTCTGGGTGGAAGCACCCGAGACCTGGGGCTGGGTCCGGGTTGAGGCATGCCGGCAGGTGCAATCAAGTGTAGCCACTGGCCCAGGGACAGGTATTTGCACAGAATCAGGACAAAGAAGTCAGTTGAAGCAAATCCGACCGTACCTGTGATTGGGAGTGGATGGACGAGTGCATTACTATGAATTTTGGGGTGCCACGCAATTCGTTCACTACAGGGACAGTACACAATTCTTATTTTGGTGGGGGATTTGTCTCTGCGCATACACATGTCTACTCTTTTTTTTCAGAGGCTAACTGTGAGTCACGTACTCATTATTCATACTCAGGGGCAGCTGCTGTTGTCCCCCCCAGGTCAGGGAGCTGAAGGGGCAGATGCTGTCGCCCCAACACCCGGGTCAAGGACCTGCAGCAGTGGCTGCTGCCCCCTCCAGGTACTCAGACATGCAGGGGCAGCTGCTGTCCATCTCTCAAAGGTTAAGGGACGTGCAGGGAAAGCTGTGCCCCCCCACCCCGGGTCAGGGACCTGCAGGGGCAGCTGCTGTTGCCCTCCGGGTCAGGAACCTGCAGCAGTGGCTGCTGTCGCCCCCCCCCAGGTACATCGACACACAGGGGCAGCTGCTGTCTGTCTCTCAAAGAGTAATGGACGTGCAGGGAATGTTGTCCCCCCCCGGATCAGGGAGCTGCAGGGGCAGCTGCTGTCACCCCCACCAGGATCAGGGACCTGCAGGGCAGTTCATGTTACCGCCCTCCCCCGGGTCAGGGAGCTGCAGGGGCAACTGCTGTCGTCCCCTCAGGACAGGGACCTGCAGCAGTGGCTGCTGCCTCCCCCCCAGGTACACGGACATGGAGGGGCAGCTGCTGTCCACCTCTTAAAGGGTAAGGGACGTGCAGGGAAAGCTGTGACCCCCTCCCCCCGGGTCATGGAGATGCAGGGGAAGCTGCTGTCCCAGTGGTCCAGAATCTAGTGCCCTGAGTGGTCCCAGCCACCCAGGGTCTGTCTGCACCACGTGCCAAGAAGGCAAAGCATGCACAGCAGGAAGAGGCTCAACCCCATGGCACGGCACTGGACACTGCCACGTCGAGGAAGAGGAGCTTCAATGATGAGGAACTCCAGATCCTCGTGGACTTCGTGGGCGCACACCACTGTGACATGTGCACACAGCCAGGGTGCACACAGACACCTGCTCAGCGTATGGTGCATTGTCATAGTGTCACGGATGACAGAAAGGCCTTAGGGTATGAGAGGCACACTACTTCTCAGGTCATGAAGTGGTGGAATTACCTCAACCGTCCAAGATGGGTGCCAACCTCGCTCTGGCAACTGGATGGGGGCCACCAGAGGAGCAGGAGCTCACACAACATGAACAGGTTATGAGCCAGTTCATTAATGTGGATCAGGTGCAAGGCGTGGGAGGGCTGGAAGATTATGAGGTCATGTCCGTTGAGTAACCAGCTTGTGCATCCTGAGTATGTGGAGGGTAAAACGATACAAGAAGTATGATCGTGTTGCACTTGTGCCTGCATTTGAATGACTGCCCAGGGTGAACAATGTCATGTGTACTAACTCGTGCACAGGCTACTCTAGAGTGGATACAACCCAAGTGTCGTACATCCGTTGCACATGTCATTGTGACAGTAGTCATCACCCACCGCATTCACAAACAACATTTTCAACATGCTAACACAACGTGGCATCTAGTTAGTAGCATCAGTAATGTCAGTGACTCTGCTCTGCTAGTCAAGTGCGTCTGTCTGAAGCATGTGTTACACATCATGCAGTGCATGGTGTAGATAGTCCATCCACACATGTGCGTAGGTGGTTATTTGCTACAGATAACTTGCATGAAGACTGCCAGCTGGCCTCACAGTCTTCCATGAGTGGCATTGCATTCCTCAACACTGTGCACATCCCTGGAGCGGCTATGGCACTGACCCCGCAGTTAAATATTAGTCAGGATTCATCCATGTTAAATTACTACACTCAGCACACACTCCATCGGTACATGCCCCTGTTCCTCGTATGTGTCACTGTCCCTTCTTCCTATTTCCAAGTGCATGTAATTACTCTCTCCACATCACACACCTGGGATTCCACACTCAGACCATGTCCACATTGTGTGCACTCCCTGTGCCAGTTCTACACTGGTGTGGCATGTAATTGATGTGCACTTGGCTGTGAATATGTGCGTACGCAAACACATGTAATGTAATAGCATGTTACATAGCCACATGATGATGCCAATTTAGTATGTATTTGCCAATAGTTTGCTGTGCCATGGGCCAGAATTAGCTTTCCGAGAACCATATCTGATGTCAATATGTCAACTGGCTACATGGTCAGGAACATGGGATGGTGTTGCAAGTCTGCATATGCCATGATCTGAAAGCTTCTTGTACATAGTGTGTGTATGGGATATCTGGCATGGTAATATGCACAGCAATGTGCTGCAGGACAACATTGTGATACCGATGTATATTGTCGACGCAATTAACATAATTCTTCATGTCTTTGTGCAGGTGATGAGGCACTAGATGCAGGGGAGGAGGTGGAGGAGGAACTGGAGTCTGAGCCGGAACAGACGACCAGTGGAGGACGTGGTGTAGCAACCCATGAGAATACACTGGTGCTACAGTAAATCCGGGGAATGTTTCGGTTTGACACTGACTCCTATGAACCCAGTAGCTCTGGTGCAGAACCGGATGTCCAATCCTAAAATGCTGTCGGAGGTGAGTGCACCAAGTGTTAGAGCTGTTGTTGCCACTCACACAGTTTGCACATGGAGGCCAACAGCAGGAGCCGACGTGCCGATCTGAGGTCTCTACAAGCATCCCTGCTTGCAGAGGGTTGTGCCCACAGGGAAGCCCTGAGGCGAGAGTTATTGGCCCTCAGAGCTTAAATTGAAGTGCAAGAGGCTGCCCGCAGGACACAGTACCAAGAGGAGATGCAACTATTGAGGCAGACCATCTTGCAGGAAATCCGTGCATCCCGTGAGGTGTTGCATGAGGACTGCAGAGGCTTCATGTTGCAGATGCATTCATCAGTGTCCCGCCTGGCCGTTGCCACTGAGGACCAGGCCACAGCACTACGTGGTCAACCTCCCTTACCACTACCATCTTCTGATTCTACCCAGGGAGCTGGTCAAAGCAGAGACATGCCTCCAAGTCCAAGATAGCCGAATGGTCCATGAGCCCATGGAGGGAATGTTTTTTTCCCATGTGGGAGTTGATGTGCACCCTGCCCCTCCCCCTCCTGGGTGGGGCCCCATGATTGACATTTGTATTATTATTTTTCTTTTCTTTTTTAAACCAACCCTCGCCCGTGGCCAGATGTTGGCATAGCATACTTTGTTTTGCAATTTCCTGGTTGTGTTTTAAAAAAATGTGTATCTAGATTTCCCTTGAGGTGTACCATTAACAACTCAAGGGCAATGTGTGCTGTGGTGCACATGCAGGCATGCCTAGTTAAGTCAACTAGCATGTTCACGTGGTGGTGCACAGGATGGCATGTGCAGGCAATTTGTAGGTTTGGTGTTCCATTGCACGTGTGTGCTGTGTCAGTGGTCCTTCGCAATGGCTGTTTTAATGTGTTTTCCCATGCTGTTTCAGTAATCCATGATGTGGCAGTGGTTGCTGTCCCGGGGGAGACACCCTGCACCATTTCAAGTCCACGCTCCTCAAGCCCTCCACCAGACACTGCCCTTCCTGTACCAGCTAGATTAGTAAACATAGTTCCTGGTGAAGGTGATGTGGGATTGACACCATGCAGGCACAGTCAGCAGGTAAGGTTTTGCACTGTCTTGCATGTTGACCATGTGTCACTGGTGTGCATGTTTGCTGCATGTGTTGATTGTCTTATATGTCCTTTGCATGCTGACATGCCAGTATGTAAATGTGAGTGGTGCTCAGGTCACTGTGTTATCTACCTATGTGGAAACCACTATGGGTGCACCTACTGTGCTGTACAGCATGTCATTGCACATCTGAAGACCAAGCCATGTACTCGATATGTCATTTCCTTGGGATTCCCTCTCTGTGTCACTCTCTCTCACTCTCTCTGTTGTGGTACATTGTACTCCTGACGAATCACTAAAAATTTCCATTCACCATGTGGCACCCTGTGTTGCTCCTGCACTGTGTGTTGTATGCCTATTTTCTTTCAGTGATTAAGTCAGATCATGTATGTGCATGTTGTTTGTGCTGTTTCTCTGCATAGTATTCAATTTTGGTGAAGCGTCTCCCGATGGTGTGCATCGTACGCAGGGCAGGCGAGTTCCATAAATTGCTGGGGCCACTGTACACTGATTATGATAACTGTGCTTTCTAACTGTCGTTTGGGCTTATAGTGTTGTTGTGTCAGGTGCAGATGTTTGGGCTGAGGTGTGCCTCATGGAACTTGTATCATGTCTAATGAGTGACACATCAGATCCCTAGCAGGGTTTGTGGGATTAGGGCTGTTTGGTGCATTTGGCATGTCCAAATTATGGATCAACTGTTGGGGTGTGCTACAGCATTGTGAAGCCACAAACATGTTGCTATGTCTGATGTTATGTGGGATATTTGGTATAACAGCACATCAGGTTTCGTGTTGTTAGTGGGTTTTCTTTAATTTCTCATGTATGCGGCACCATGGTGTATGCATCTTCTAGTGCAACGTGTCTGCGTGCATGGTGGTGCTAAATTAGAAATGATGCCGTATTAGACCATTGCTATGCCATGACAATGAAGTCTGCATCGACCATGGTATGGTGGTTAACAGTGTACTATTAGCATGAATTATTTGTTGATCAATTTATTATGTTGTCTGCTTAAGTCTTCCATTGCGGCTCCATCGGTGTGCAGCAGTACTTTGTGCCATCAAGCATGGTCCTGGCGGAAGTGCAAGAGGTGAGTGGCTCAATGATTGCCAAGACATTCACTGTATATTCTGCAAGAACTCCTTCAGAGTACCTTTGGTATGCGCTTGCAGCACATATGTCTTGCAAGTACATATTACTGACTGAACTGACTAGTGACAGGCTCTTCAAACACAACCCTTCGCACCTCTGCACCCCCTGACACTCACCATCATCATTCTTCATTCTCCTCATTCACTCATGTCTCCCCTGAAGTAGTCAATAGTCCACAAAAGTGTCATCCCTATTGGTGATCTATGCAAACACTCTTTTCCTGGTGTTTAGTTTCCATCCTCCATGAAACACTCACTCGTGCACACCATCCTTACAATGACATATGCACATCATTCTTGACCACCAACATACTGGGGAATAGCTATAAACACCTTCCGGGATAAACTGCTTGCCAAGTTGGCTTGCACACAAATGGACACCCATGAGGTAATTCTTGGGGATGTACATGGACATGGACATGGACACCAGTGTGGATTGAAACTGTCCGGAGCAACAGACACTGCTTTACAGGACTCACATGAATGAATAATAGCATCCCTCAATTCATAATGCCCTGCTGTCCATGATGTCTCATATGCTCTTCCCACAGAGATGCATTGCATCATAATTTTGATGCTCCATGAATGGACAGTGGACTTGCTTAGGTCATTCCGAAAATTATATTCCATCAATACACCATACTGTGTTGTTTCTTCTTCCCTACTTCAGCTGCCACCTGTGACATTGGTCAGGTGTTCATTCTTTTTCCATGCATCTTTGACATATACATTTTCCTGCTGTAACACATATTTCAACTATTGTAAAACTGATTCATGTGCCATGAGGACCGACTACTCGTCAGCACTGTTCCTAGTGACACACTTGCACCCTCATTCACCATGTCTGCCTCACAGCCATCGTGGACTGGTACACTTCAAATGACCTTGGCTTGTGCACCATTTACAAAATTGCGTGTCACAATTGGCACCACTGCAGCCTACTTCTGGCATCGACTATGTCCTTCCTACATGGGCTCATTCCCTGCCCACTCAACCCAAGAAAGGATTCTTGGATTCATCTTCGACTAACCCCTTCCCTTACTGCCACATATTTGTGAGATGATCAAGGAGTCTGACTTGCAGCTCTTGATGCACACGGTTAAAGTACACTTCCACAACAACACGCATAGTTGCAATGTTACACTTGTTGTAGTACTCTCTATGCTACACTACTTCAATATCTGTCTCACTCCTGCACTGCCTTCCTGGCCACCCCCGCACTTGAGGACTGTTTCTGTATCCCTACAGTCCCACTACCAGCACTTGACACCTGTTGTCTGCCTTTACCCTTGCACTTTCCACCTGCTGGCCTTACCTTTAATGTTATTTATTTATTTATATCCCATGCAATGCATTATCCTCTCCCCCTTGTCCCCGCATTTCTCTTCCTTCCCCTTCCCATGCACTTGCGCAATCTGAATGACATTTGGCCTAGTAGGATCGTTCTTTGTCTTCCCTCTGTTCCCCCTTGCCTCGTCACGCCTTGAAACACTTGTGTATAGGTGCGTTATAAATGCCATATCCTATCATATCATATCCAACTCCTGAGTGTTCCTTGTTCTACCCTGCGCCCCTACAACTTACCCAGATTATGTATGCGTGACTCGTCATTTGACTCAGGGCCAGGGACAATTTCTCTCCTGCAATATGAATGCTTCAGAGGCTCACAGACTCTGCACGTATTACATTGTAATAACGGTATATCATCCACAGGGATGTCTGGGTCCCAGTACTGTCTTCAAGCTTCCTGATGATATACTACCCTTCTGTATTGCTGCATTCCTCAGACAACTATTCCCTGCGTGGGAAGCACTTAGGTATTGGAAGGGATGGTGGTGGGTCCATTTGCTATGTGTGACGCCTTCTGTGTAATAGACTCACTCTCCTCCTTCACATTGAGCAAGCTCTCCTTTAAGGTCACATTGATCATGTAGTTATTTCTCTTTTCCACTTCCTTCTACCACTCTATACTGTGCTATTGATGCAGTAGCGTGCATCATGTCCATGTTCCTTATGTGTCCTTGGTGCCCTAACCCTCCACATGTATCATGTCAAGTACTGTGCATATAGTGTACTTGCTCACGATCAGCATCAACACGTGACTAATCACTACCATTAGTGTATTAGTCTCTTGCCTTTTCTGCACAAGATGTTCTCCTTGCACTAATCCCAATGTTTTGCCTTAACAACATCACCTGTAAACTTGCACATTGTAAATACTCACAAGGCATTGCGCCCTTGTCTCCCCTTCCAGTGATTGTCATGATTCCTTGGAAGTATTGATTGTCTGATTGATCTGTGTTAGTAAATCATTGTCTACATTCACCTGTCCCCAACTTGTTGTCCTGTGTGCCCTTGCAAACTTTTTGGGATATTGGAAGTATGCCTGAGCAATGTGCAACAGGTGTTAATTGGTAATGTGCTACCGTGTGTGTGCAGTGCAATGTCCCTATAATACGCAGATGATGGACTGCCTTATCCAAACATTGGTAGTGCTTTGAGGGTGTCCCATGCTTTGCTTTGGTTACATTTTTGGTATATGTGATGTCCTCACATTTTCATTTGGCATGTGGAGTGAAGTGTGCATTGTGTATGTGACAAATTGTAATGATCGTGGATGTGTTGCATGCACATTTGCTCCATGTCATTGATGGGGCCTTGCAGTGCGTGAGAAATTGTCGGGTGTGAGTGTGTGTGTATTGTGTGTTTGAATTGCATGCAGTGTACAGGTGTTTCTGCATGTGTGCAGGGACACATGTTCCTGGCTGAATTGGGATGTGTGGTTTGCATGTGTTTCATTTCACTAACTGGTGCCCGTGTGTATTTAAGTATGTTTTTGCATTTATGTGGTACATTATAATGTTTCATGTTTTTCTTTGTCTGCAGATCCTTACGTCTGGTAATGATGGGTATTTCATGTTATGAAATTGAAGTGTCAACTGCATGGCAACGGTACAAGTAAGACGTTCTTTTACATTTATCCTTATGGAAGGTTACAGTTTTAACCTGCACATTAGTTGTTGACATCAACCAATGCAACTTGTGTACAGTACAATGTGTATGGTGCACAGGGTTGATGGATCAACCTATGGTGTGGTTAAATTCATTACTTTCTGCCCACCCATCCCATGGTGACCACAAAAGCTTTCCTTCTTCTATGGCTCTTTCAATCTGTGGCGCTAAATAGGGATGTGAGCTATCCCCCTGGTGATTCTACGTGTACATGGCTGACTTTGCACGTGTGATTGGCACTTTCACCTCTGGATTCAAGTGTTATGTGAATGACACAGTACTTTATTTCAGGCTACCCTCAGCTACCTCATATTCATCACTCATATCTGTCTGTCCTCAATTCAGTCATGGTGTGCTACAAATAACCTCTGCCTTGCCACAGGCAGGACTGGGTTCATTTGCATTGTGGCCCCAGGACCAGCTTCCCACTTTCTCTGTGGTCAGACTCCCTTGGCCCTACAGACACAACCACCTGCACAGATATTAATTATTGTGGTTATGTTCGCCTCAACTCTCTCCTTCTCATGTCCCATTTCAGTCATCACTTGAAAGTACAACTATCTGCTACACCTCCTCTGAGGTACTGCACTTTTTCTCACTTTCCCCCAGCAGATCACTGTCTTCACAGCCCTGATGTTAGCCAGGCTGCATTACTGCAACTGCCTCTTGGTTGAACATTGTGCTTCTAATCCACACCCTCTGTGACTCATTCAGAACAAGACCGTAAGGATTATGCTTGTCCACAAGACCAGGGACCATATCTGTCTGCCACTGATTTTCCTCCACTGGCTAGCCTTGGCTGAAAGGGTCGATTCATAGTAAATATGCATTGTACACAGCACATTGTGGGGCCTGTGTACTACCTATATGCAAATATTCATTTCTCAAACCTTCTTCAAGTGAGCCAGTTCTGGATGCAGATTCTTTTAGGGACATCTTTATCATCAGTAGGGGCCACACTCTGGAATCCCCTTTCTGCCACCCTCTGTTTGGGACCTCATATCCTTAAGTTCATGAAACTCCTCAGGAGTTCACTCTTCTACTCTTCCTTCTCTCTCACTCTTCCCCGCTAAGCGATCCCTCTGTTCTCTCACTCTCTCCATACTTTTTATCTTGCAGCTGAATGACTTGATGCTTGATGTATCTCAGGGTCTCACAGGCCTCTGTCACCCTCAGCAATGTTTTGTGCACTTGTCTCTGGGACATGAATTAGTGTCATCACTAGTCTCTGTACTTGGTGAATGACCTTAGAGAGTTGCATCTCTCTGCACTTACCCCCTCCTCCACTGACTGGACACACTAGGACCACCCCTGAACTTGTTCCCACCCTCCAAATACCATGTCTCTATTAATGTCTGTGCACTTGCCCCTTCTGATTGCACCATGCCTGTACAGCAATTGCCTGTTCCACCCTGTCCTCGCTCCCTGCATGGTGGCATATTCAGGCACTTGATGAATCTGTAGCGTCATCGTCAAACATAATCACTGTTGCCACCACTGTTGAATGTATGACATGCTTAGAGCCGGCCTGCAGTGACTATCATGGTTTCAGTGATTCTAGGGCTCTGTACGAGTGTTCTTTTCCCCCCTTGTTCCATCCGTGTTTGAGAGCTTCTGGACATTTGCCTTGTGTATCAGGCATTTCGGAATATACTTTTGCATGACGTGCCATACCATGACACAATATAATGATCATTTTACATGACATATGGATGGGTTGAGCGCCACAGAGGTGACTTAATCAAATGTTTGGTATGTTGATAGTGGTGTCATTGTATTACTTGTGGTGGCAAACGAGGAATGACTTTTAAGTTGTAAGGAATGCACACAATTGTACAAACCCAGGTGCACATGCTCATGGTGGTTTGGTGGGCACAATTGATTGGCCCATTGTCATTATTGAATAGCAGCTGGAATGTGGCATGGTCGTGATCACTCCACAGGGGATGAAAAAAGTAGCCAAAAGCAGGGTATGAGCAGCCTCTCCACGTGCCCTTTGCCCAGACATACGCAAGCGGCGTGCCTGTGGGTCTGGATGTAGGGGTACCACCATGTCCACTGGTAGGCCACACCGTGTTGCAACATTGTGCAGGACACATGCTGCCACAATGATCCTGCACACTACCAGTGTTGTATCTTACCTGGGCAGGTGTGGTGAGGTTCCGTATTAGCGTCATCATGTAGGTGCTCAGAGGATAGACATTGTCCCCTGGAGAGGTGAGAATGTTTGTCATTAGTGTCTATTTGTCGTTGTCTAACATGCATGTAGTTGCAGGGCCATTTAGACTCACCAATGAGCCATGTGTTGCCATGCCTCCCAGCCTCCATGGTCCGGTGTAGGGGTGACATTCTGAATTTATAACTATCATGGGCGGAGCCAGGATAGTTTGCATAGACAGAAGTAATGATGCCCTTAGCATCACTTAAAACCTGAACATTGATGGAGTGCCAGTGTTTCCGGTTGTGATATATATATATATGCTCTATTGACCTAGGTAGACGTAGAGCAACATTGGTGCAATCAATGGCACCAAGCACGTTAGGGAAGTGTGCCACTGCATAAAAATCCTGGACCACGGACTGCCTTTCAGCAGGTGTTCTGGGCATATAGATGTGCCGGTGGACTGAGCGGTGTGCAGTCATTATTGCCCTGGTGTAGGCGGCGTGACTGCGTGGCCTGTAACATGCCCCCAACTTTGGCAGTGGTCCGCTGGAATGATCCAGTGGCCAAAAACATGCAGTACACTGAGCACCTTTTGAAGGGGGCTCAGTGCTTGGGAGCACAGGGTGGGTGATGCAAGGTCATCTTTCCACTCCGTGACCAGGTCTAAGATGATATGAGAGGGAAACCTATACCTGGCATAGACCTGGTCATCAGGCATCCCAAAAAGGCTGGTCCTTGGGTGGAAAATCCAGGCCCTGGCCATCTTCCTCCTCCTCCGGTGTCCCACGATCACTGCTGCAACAAACAGTACATTTATCATGGCAGTATAGGTGCGTTTGTTGATCACGCATGCTTTTTATGCATTTCTTTGTGTGTGTGTTGATGTTTACGCCTGCTATTGTGTGGCATAGCTGTTTTGGGAATTGCATGTAGAATTTCGAACACTGTCGATCCATATTTGAATCCATGAATATGGTTTCTTTGCGCGTTTATGGGTGTTGTGATTGTTTCACTTTGTAACCTCCCGCGTAGCGCCCACATTTTCGCTTGTTGTTCCCCATTCCACGTGTTCTGTCCCCTTTTTAGGTGGCTGTGCAGAACCGGGTGGCCGTTCGCAGAGGGTCTCACACAAGGCGTTTGTGCTGTCGCATTTATGTGTCAGACCGGCGTAGATTCCTTGCAAGTCCGAGGAAGGCCGTGCGCATTGTGCTCAATGAATCGATGAACGGGCACAAGTCACAGATTTTCTATGCAATATATTCCATGAATCGGGCCTAATCTCACTGTTTATTTCCTAAAAACATTGGGAGTTCTCAAAGTAGGCAACATTTCATATATAACATTACCACTGTAAAACAGGTCAAAATGAGTTTGTGATTGATGAAAATCCTTGAAGTGTTTTAAAATATTGAGTGGCCGTGCCCACCAGCCATGGCTGGTGGCTGTGGCAATGGTTTGGTAGTGTTCAGCTGTTCCCACCGGGAAGTGGACTGGTAGCATTTTCAAATGGACAGTAGGCACGGCCAAAGGTTGTGCCCACTGACCATGGCTGAAGACCATGCTAGTTGTCTGGAAGCATTCTAAAAATGTATGGAATAACAAAACCCTTGAGGAAAAAATCTTAGTTGCAGGGACGTTAAGGTGAGCTATACATTGTAACAAAACCTATGAAATCCAAGGAAAATGTTTAGTTACAGGGACGTCAAGTGAGTACTTAACACAACAAAACCCCTGAAATTCAGCTAAAGCCGCCTTAACTTTGCACCGCCTGTTGCACAACCTATGACCACAATGATGATATCACAGAGCACATCACTGATTACCTCACTAATTACAAGTTGTATGAGAACACTGATGACATTCAAATCACATCACTGATGCCATCATTGGTGAAAACACTAATTGCATTGTATATAACTGATTACATCAATAATGGAATTAGACATAACATCTTTTATAAGTTAGCTCATGAAAAGTTCCATTGCCTTAATAAACACGTAGGCTGTGGACTTGGCCATGACAAAGGCTGGGGTCACTGGCTAGCACCAAAGGTTGTACCTAGTGGTCGGTTAGTGCATGGATCGCGAGTCAATGCTTTGTGTCCAAGTTGTTTCACTCCTGGTCCAATTCCGTCCACTGGTTTGGGCTAGGCACCTTGGCAAAAATTGACCTTGTTTGTCTATGGGAAAATTAATGGGAAATAGGCCGCACTTTTGGAGAAAAAAAAAATGTTGGGACGCTTAATGTCTTTTCTATTTTTTCACAAATCCTTACGAAACTTTGCAGTCTGGGACGCGGGGGGCAGGTTTTTTATGACTTTCGAAATTTCGTCCAGAACCATTACTCGAATCAAAAGTTCTTAACAATAGAATTTTGAGGGGTTCCTATGGCATACCGACTCACCTCAACCATAGGGTGGCTATCGTTGGCCTATAATGAATACAATAAATAAAATGGTGAATCAGAGAGTTGGTATTTTCAGACTGTATTTAAATGACATATTAGCATTATTGTTGCACAGATTGTTGTATCGCTCAGTCTCAGCCAGAGTGAACATAAAGCATGCTGTTGCTTCCATGCCCTTCATCATTTGTCACTATTTAAAATATGTGTGTGCCTACTTAATTCCCTACTTATCTGGCTGTCTCTACTCTGTATCTGAGCCAAAATACAATCTTCTCATCCTGAATGTGAAATTCTTTGATTGGCTTCCATCGTAATTTCCCTGTCTATACATGTTTGGAATTAGAAATATTAACACTGTTGTAGACGTAACCAATCCGAAAAAAACCTAAAAGAAATGTGCAAGATAAAAGGTGTACAACCTTTTTTTTTTTTATCTTCGTGTTTTATGTATGAACTATAAGAGTGCTGAAAGCCACATGGCAAAAGAGTGAAGCTTGTATGAAAACAAATATCTATTTTTTCAGTTGCCATGTGTAATTGAGCCTGTTAAATATGGCATTGGCATAACTGATAGCAATATGTTGCTCTGCTGAATATTTCAGTAGAGACACAACGCTCGCGATGAGGCCCTGTGGATTCACAGGCACAACTCGGTTTTTATTCACAGCCTCCAGAATCCTTTTTATTAATGGTTTGTCTACCTGGCCTCTCCGAAAACAAACTATAACATTATCTTTGTCTTATCTGTCTTTCCATGGTAAGGTATTGGGCTATAAAACATTAGTAATGGCTCACAGAGGCCATAAAGAGACCCTGCATCCTTTAAACAAATGCTTACAATCTAATTGTCTCATCTGCTCATTGGTATTACGGCCTTCCATCAGCGGCCTACTGTTGAACTTGGAGATGCTCAGCATCACAGATAAGCTTTAAAGTGGAAAGATAGCTTTTATGTGTTATGGGTGATAAAACTGGAGTCTCGGCTGCCTATGTGACAAGGAGGTGCCTGATGTTGCGGATTCAGTCAGGCAGAACACAAATCGAAATAACATCTGAAGGGCAAGGTAATGAAGAAATGGAAAGTATAACATCATACAATAAAGTTATATGGTGATGGGAGGAAATTAGAAAATGTGTCAGAAAGGCAGAAAGGCTCAAAATGGAATGAGGCCATGGCGTGGAGATGATGGCTACACGTGACTGTGTATGAGCACAGCTTGGGTAGATACTATTGAGTTATGGTTTAAGAAGTTGCGCAGTCGCGGCCTTGACGTCTACGTGAGGCGTGAATGGTGTACTGCAGATGGTACACTAATAGCTTTAGAGAGAAAGTTGTTGCAGAGATTATTGTTAGAAAAAAGAGCGGGACATAACCTGTGAGAAGGACGTTTAAATGAAAGGTAAGGATGAATACGTTAAACTTGGGGCAAACCGTTATTAACGGTGCTGAGGCGTCCATGATTCCCATTGAGTCCTATACGTCTCAAATGGAAATGGGGATTAACATTTACCGCTGCCTGACTTACCGGACCGGCGGGGCTGTAATGCCCTGGTGATTTCGGCCAGTCAAGCGGTGGTAATTCCTTACCGGTCCGGCGGCTACCTGCCGGTTTTATCGGTATGGTTTCAGCCTTACTCGTAATGAGGGCCATTGCCAATTGAAGAACAAGCCAAATCAGCTCTTGCACTGTTTGTCAGTAAATGCATTAACTCTCAAGTTTAAGGTACACAGTTTTGGCATTCATGGTTATTCTTTGCATTTTGCATTTATAGGCTCCAGTTTGCAAAAAGGAGAGTGAAAAATGTGAAAGGAGGATGTGACAAGTATTGCACGTTTGCAATAGAACAAGGTGGGTTATCTCTAATATAGGATGTTTTTTTAAATCCCCAAATGCGATACATCCTGTACAGGAACTTGATCACCACTCCTCCCCCATGAAGTCCCTTGTTGCTAGAGGTCCCTGCCCGGGGCTCCACCAACATGTCCCTCTTTCAATAGGAGGAGCAGCACGACTCCGTGCGCTACTGCTGACATCTGTATGTAAAGCTCTTCACTGTCCTGCGAGCACTTTACAGTGTTATTCTATAGATATAGACACGTGGTATGATTAGACAATGGCAGCGGTTTTTTATGGGAACAGGAACAAACCTGCAAATGTAGGTATTGTGTGATGTATATTTTTTTAATAGGTTACAAGAGTTTCAACTGTGAAAGACTAGTTTGTGAAGTATCAAGACATCCCAAAGCATTGTGGGATGACATTTAGGTAAGGTCAATTTGTTGTAAAGTGCTCACAAGACAGTGAATAGGTTAACCCTTAAGTTTTCTTTCCTTTTCTTTGTTAGAACTCTTTTGAAGGAATCAAGATTCTTTTGACTTATGTGATTATGAGTTGTTTGGACTCACAGCAGATTGGAAGGTTCAATGGTTATTAATTTTTTAACACAATGTTTTTCGTCAACAATTTAATGAGCAATAACAAACATAGGTGAAGGGAAGGTGCACGTACCATGGACAGTGGACCTTAGGATCCTTCAGAAATTACGCACAGTTTTGGTGGTGGGCACTGGGTTGTACTGTTGTACTGTTACCATTAACATCAATGGAGGACCACCTTATTAAGCATGAGCAGGTGTAAATGGCTTATTAGATTTGTAATTGTGCAAGCACTGAACGAGTATTTATATTCTTGACTAAATACCACAGATTGCTATGTGTACCTTGGCTGACATTTGTTTATGATTCTTTTCTCTCTTCCCTACCATGTGACGTATTTCTGGCTTCTTTTCGTGCCGGTATTTTTTGTGAACAAAACTTTTGTATTTTTATTTCATGTATGTTATTTGTAATTGTTGTGTAATACATCATCTCTGATGAAGACCAGTGTATAAACAGGTCGAAACACGTGTTTGCAATAGTTGAACAAGCACATTGTGTTAAACACTAACCATGAAACTAATGAAGAATTATTCTTAAAAGAAAATAAAACATTTTGGGTGTATGGTGCTTTGGGCAGATACTGTTCAGAAAGAAAGAGATGAGTCAAAGATGATCCCAAGGTTCTTTGCCTCACAAGTGAATGAAGGGAGAGGACTCAGGGAGTCTGGCCAGAGAGTGGAGAGAAACAAGGAGTTGGCTTCCCAATGAGAAGGATCCCTGTCTAACTGGCATTAAGGCAGAGATCAATAGCAGAGCACCATGCCTGAATACTAGTCAGGCAGTCAGGTATGATGAGAGACGAGGAGGTAGGGGAAGGCAGCTTGAATGAGAGCTAGAAGGAGAGCTGTGTATCATCTGTGTAAAACTGTAAGTGAAAGGAGAAAGTGGAGTTCAGGTGGGTCAGAGAGGCCAGGTAGATGTTGAGGAGCCAGGGTGATAGGATAAAACCTTCAGGGACAACACAGGTGGAGAATGAGGTGGACGAAAGAAAAGGACCTATTTGCACTTTGGAAGGTCTGTTTGAAAGGAAGCAGGTCAGCTACGCCAGTGCCCTGTCTGTGATGCCTAGGGTATCATGGAGATAGTATATGAGGATGGAGTGGTTGACTACGTCAAAAGCAGAAGAAAGATTAAATAGCATCAGGCCTGAGGGAAAGTTAGAGTCCAGGTTAGAGAGCTCTTATAAATATTTGCACTTTTCCAGTGCCAACCTGCTGTCTGTCCCTACTTCCAACACTGTGCACTGTCATGGGTGACCAGGCCATCAGGAGAACCTGTGAGCCAGATGTCGGAGGTGGGGGCTGAATTTCAAATAATGCTTTTGTCAAAAAAATCTACTGCATTGTCCTTCAAAAGCCAACCCTCCCTTATTTATGCAAAACCTGAATATGGTTTAAATTACACAGCCACGGTAGTGGTAGTTATGGTTCAGTTGCTGTTTCCATAGGAAGAACACTTTTTGGGTGGCTTATAACTCTGCTCCCCCTGGACGAATCCTCACTAAACTTTGCAAAAAAAGTATATGGGTCACTCTGAATTTTTCTGCAAGGTTTGGTCCAGGGGGAGAAAAGTTATAGGGGGGGGTCCCAAAACATCTTTTTTTCCCATAGACTGAATGGGGGAAAAAGTTTGCGCACGCCTACAGCCCAAACCGCTGGATGGATTTTCACCAAATTTGTGGCAGGAGCTTGGTTCCAAAGCATGCTTTTGTAAATTTGGTGGAAATCCGTCCAGTATTTTTTTTTAAAACAGCCAAAACGTAGGTCCCAAAAAATGTGTGATATCTATGTCCGCTCCGTGGTCACACTTCCCTGTTCGCTCCGCAGACAAGATACCGATTGGCTAATCGGCAGCGTCATGTCCACAGACATGTGACAGGTTCGCTGATTGGATGTTGAAGAGCCCGCCATCTTTCATTTGTGTTTTGGTGTATGCGGACATCGCCACTAAAATATATAAAACAACACAACATTGCACTTGTTAAACTTATCAAATACTGTCTCAGAAGGTGAGGGTTGATGAGGCTGGGATGGGATGTGGCAGCAGGCAAAGAATTACTGTGTCTGTGTTACAATGTATCTGAAATAATGTTGCAACCAGACTGGCGCCCTAGAGTTTGAAATCTGAGGCATCCACCTGCACTGTTTGATGGAAAGAGCAGGTCTGCAAGTGTTTGGGAGTACCAGTTCTCATGAATGCGTTGAGACATGTTGTTGCAAAGTGAGAATGTATTTAGATTCTGAGTGAAGGTCACTAGCTTTGCTTTTTTGGTTGCGAGCTCAGGAGGCCCATGCATCCGACTGAACCCATGAGGGTCAATTGTTTTTTGACCTTGAGCGAAAGGCAAAATTCAGTATGAATGCAGGGAGTGAAAGTTTGCAAAAAGGAACATTTGATAAGGTCATGCATTCTAAACGTTTGTAAGGCACATGTAATATCAGTTTATGAAGATTCTTTGGTGCAAGCACATTGCTCTCTGAGTTTTACGAAGAGAATAGAGACGGTCAATATCGTGTAAGTTTGCTTTTGACGACTCTACACCGGAACGAGATTTAATTTTTTATTACCTGAACATTAATTTTGCCAATGTAACTGAAGTACTATCTTTCTGTGTAGTTGTCATTTTTTGTACTTATGGAGAGTGCAGATTCTCAGCGTTTCTAGACTATCACTAGATTCACCCATGTTCAACGCTAATATTTCTTTAAAATGTCATGTATGACCACATTGATTTGTGTATCAGTTTCCACTTTCTTTTTGTCTTTTTTGAAATTGTTTGCTGTGTGTACTAATCATCAGTTTAAACTGTATGCCGAATTAAGAAATCAATAGATGTATTGTAATAAAGGTTGGGTATTGATACGTATTTTCTGTTATGTTTTGCAAATAGTTGCATGCTGCCTTACTGTGATTGCCATGGACTCCAGATGCCCAGTGATGGATTTTTTCAAGGCAGATGCACGTACTCATAAACGACTGGATCACCGTGACTATTTTTTGGGACAATCGTGCAGGACCCTCATGTACCTACGCTGCACGGGCGCTTAGGAGTAACATAACATCTTTTGTGGTGGTCTAGGCCCAACTTCATGTCGACGTGCTGGAATTCACTGTGCGACTGAAGAGGTTCCTTTATTAAAAACAAATATTTTGTTTATGGGAAAAGAACAACGTGTGCCTCTCGATTAACATTTTCCATCGCGAGCGCAGAAACAATTTTGCAATTTGCATGCATATGGGAATAGTCTGATGCTCCCAGACACTTTATTGTGAAATAAAGGTACTTTACAAATTGTAAAGTGTTACTGTTTTCTTTTAAAAACCGGTTTATTATTTCAAATTTTGTTGTGCTATGTTGTAAGTCTATGTGTGTTCATTTTCAGGTTCTGCGTCACAGCACGTGAGTGCTTATGGTCGCATTTGCTACGCTGGAGAGGAACGTTACCGAGAAAGGTGTTGATTATCACCAGGGTTGATTATGTGAGGGTCAGGGGCGGCCCATATGATTTAGTGACATCAGGGCAATTTATCTTAGCCAGATGAGCAATAGACAAGATTAGCACAAGATGGATGCGCTCTGCTGTCAGATTTCGTATGTTTCTAAAAGAGAAAAAATTAGGTAAGGTGCACTGAAAATGTTTGCGATAGATGAACGTTTGTAAAAAAATACATGGTCGAACCCTCGGGATAATATTTTTTTCTGATCCTTGCACTTGTGAAACTTATGAACTAATGTGTGGGGAGGTGAAGGTTAATGCTGATGGTTGGAATATTTCTGATGTGATTGCGAATGACTTTACAAAGTTTGTAGGGATTTTGTGCACACCTAACATGACAAATCATTTGTGCATACTTTTGACAGTTTTGGAAAAAAAAACCTGGGTGGATTTACAGTACATTTGCGTAAGGCTGATTGGGAACGACCGAAAAGCATGGTGTTGGAGGTGTGGCAGTGTTTTTGTATTTGACAAGTGTCATAATGTCGTTAAAAAACATAGCAGTACAGCTTCAGTCACTGAGGGGTAGTCTGTAGCCATGGGCAGTGGGCAGAATGTCGGAGTCATGGTATAAGGTCATGATCCAGACAATGTGGCTACTGTCTACTACCAGAAGGGACAAAACATAGGATTAAAGTGGCCATGTCCACCTGGGACTGGCTTTGTGGTAAAGTTGTTCCACATTAGGATACATTTGAAAGGGAAGAAAAATGTGCTCATGGTAATATGGCACAGGGTTACCTTTCTGCTTTTTGCAGGCTGCAATGGAAAGCAAAGAAGGGCCCTGTATGGAACACCCGCCTTCCCTTTCTATGGTGGCCATCTTGGAAAATGATTTTGTTTCCTAAATCGGGATGCCAGAAGCGTCCAGGTTTAGGACAAAAAAATCATCTTTTTTAGTAGCACGGGTTTCTTCTTTGGAAATCTAGATTGTTAATGGCATCCATCGCCCATTTTAGGGGCGGAAGGGGGGGTTAATGATCCAGAGACCTTGTTATGCACTCTCGCTTCGATTGGGCTGATAACTTGGCCTGCTGGCCCTTTATCCACCGTTCCAGTCCCTGAAACGGAGGATGAAATCTACAATATTCCCATTACCATAACACAAACTGCTAATGGAAATGTTGAAAAATCTTATTGCGTCTATGTACTTTACAACAAAATATAAAGTAGATGGAGTCTTTGCGTTTTTTTTACTTTCATTTTTTAACTGTGAAAGGTGGATCATAAAGGAATATTTATTTTGTTTATGGAAGCCTTGTTTTTGGGAGGACAGCTAAAAACGAAAGTTGTGGACGGAAGTGAGGAAAGAGGCACCCAACAGTAATATGGAGGGGTAGATGGAATGGGGAAAATGTTGTGCGTCGTGTGTTATTTGTAAGGTACGGGCTGTGTTTCTCATGCTCCGCTCCTTCATTACAGCAGTGGTGCTGTTTCTTGGGGAGGAGGGATGCCTTAGCTGATGTTGTTTTAAGATAAATAGTAGTTTTGCTAAAAGTATGTACTGTGTACTAGATTGTTAATGGCTGAGTACAAATAGGTGTTGGAGTTGTGCAAGGGAAATGTTGAAGTTGCAAGTTCCTACAGCAGTACAAAATGTACTTCCACACTGTCCACGAGGCACAGATCTTATTGTGAAGTGTGTACGGCTTTTCGAACACGTCACCATGCTGTGCGCCAGAATATGGTCATGTGGCATTCTTCGGAAGGTGTGAAATGAAGTCAGATGTTCGTTTACATTATGGTTACGTGCCACTACTAGAAACATATGAAATTCAGTAAAAAAAATGTGTTAAAGGAATACGGTTAAGTGGCACTACTAAAAACCTATGAAAAAAAAAATCTTTGTTAACGGGACGTTATGGTTCCAAGTAAAATGGAAAAACCCTTGAAATTTGCCAGGTATGGTAAGCTAAGCAACCATAACTCGCACCACCATTGTGCACTGCTAGGACTAACACCCAGGACATGAAAGATTACATCACAAATGTCATTGATGACATCACTGATGACATCACATGTGTATTTATTTTTATGAAAACTCTGTAGAAGGGATTCATATTATAATGTTTACCAAAAAGTGTCAAGGATAATTGGAATAAATATAATGTGCTACTCATTGCATTAAGCAATGCATTGATATAAATTGCATTCAATTATTAAGTTATATCCAGTATACTAAGCTACTCATGCAGAAACATAGGCAGTGTGTGCAGCATAGATGATGAAGGTGCAATATTCATAATATTGCCATGTTCAATAGTGAAATGACAATTGCTTTGTTATTAGAGTTTTGCGTACTGTGAAACATGTAACAAGTAGCTAATACAACCCACTTAATAGATAATTGCATTATTACAGACAAAACACAAGAGACAACAACACTTATAAATATGAGTATATACAGGGAAATTGAAGTAAGAAAAAAAGCAGCAGTAGCAGAAGAAAGTGTTCATAACCTAACTGATTACCTTTATGCAGAGATATAATTGCTCTGTTTCAAAGCTGCTACTTACCCTATGCATATGTATTACATGATTTGAAAGGACCCTAAGGAAAGTAGTGTGAGCACAAAATATACAAATATGAGCATATACAGGGAAAGTACAGTAATAAAAAAAAAACAGAACTATCAGAAAGTGCTGATAACCCTACTGATCATCTTCATGCACAGAAAGGATTGCTATCTTTCAAGCTTGTGTCTTCCCCTATGTATATGCTTCATATAATGTTACTGGACCCTAGGGGAATTACTGTAAGAACATACTTGAAGGTTAAGTCTACAAATCTCGTACGCTTTCAATTTTTAGTTCCTGACTGTTACTGAAGAAAACCATGTGGCGTAGATATGTCAGTAAAGGAAAAAAGGGGGAGCCAGGCATGTGATGTCATCAGTGATGTCATAAATTACATTTGTGATGTCATCTTTCATGTCCTGGGTGTTAGTCTTAGCAGTGCACAATGGTGGCGCGAGTTATGGTTGCTTAGCTTACCATAACTGGAGAATTTAAAGGGTTTTTCCTTTTTACTTGGAACCATAACGTTCCGTTAACAAAGTTCTTTTTAAAAAAATATTCCATAATGTCTACATCCCACCCTCTGCCACTTGGCAGCTGGCTATACCCCGTGGATACTTGTAAGATATTCTAATGCCTGCTTGGTGCAGAAGAGAGTACAGGGCCACAGCAAGACAGTTTGCACATTTGGTGAGGGAATAGATGTCTGAAAGACTAAAACCCAAAGGCCTGTCTGGGTTAACAAGGAATGAGGGGTGATATGGTGGTGATAGCATTGTGTTAATCTACATGGAATTAGTTGTCTCCTTCTCTGCAATTTCCTGTTATTATCCACATGTTTTCCCCTCATTGCCACCATGCGAAACTGGCAGTCATAACATCCCATATATTTTCCCTCCGACATCTTTAATGCTCATAGAGAAAGCAGAAGAGATACACAAGAATACTCAGTATATCAGGCTTACCATGGTGATATTTCAATTCTTTCCATGTATATGCAAAGAAGAATGAACATGTGACTCAATGTTTCATTGAACTGTAAAGAGATGTTAAATGGGGAAATTAGTCATACTGTCTAGATGTAGGTATCAAAAGATGTGTCAATGAACTAAACAACTATTTTCCTGATATCCCAAGAACTTACACCAGCCCAAACAAACCTGTAATTGGCAAATATACAAACGTTGCAGGTCCATGACCACCCTAGATGGCCCTGCAGTCCAAATCCAAGTGCCTAGAAACAACTCCCTGGACCTGCTGGCAGCCATCTTGGCCATTCAGATTGTCTCTCGGATGGTCATACCAAAGCATCCTTCCTTCCTTAATTTTCCAGGATGCTCACAGGTTATGTCTATGTTTAGGTTTATGGAAGAAAAAGGTGCTACCACCCAGGGGTATTTCAGCGCTTGTCCAAGTACAGGATAGTAAAAGGGAACAAAGACAAGTAGGTACTCGGAACATATGTTTTAAAAAGGGGAATTGGTGTGCTGAGTGAAGTGGCCAGCAAGGGTCAACAGTGGTGTGCAACACGAGGAGAGTATCTCTTCCATTACCTTTTACCTGGAGGCGGGGTCTCAGAGCAGGAGCTCCGCAGCAATACTATATCTGCCCCATATCAGCACGTAGTGGTATGCTGTGTG
Organism: Ambystoma mexicanum; assembly: GCF_040938575.1. Lineage (NCBI taxonomy): Eukaryota > Metazoa > Chordata > Amphibia > Caudata > Ambystomatidae > Ambystoma > Ambystoma mexicanum. The sequence continues at coordinate 478,573,200 of NC_090933.1, read as the reverse complement.
AAGTGGTCAGCAGTGGTGCGCAGGCGGCCGTGGGGGAGCCAGACTGCTGAACTTCGGTTACATTGTACATCTTAGGCATCCCTGCCACTTCAATGAAAGCCACTACATGGAATGTGTTACGCTTCCTGTCACTTACATTTGCACGCTTCCCATTGACAGACTTAGCGACTGTGCTTCCTGCATCTCGAACTGCAAAAACTGTGACTCTTTTTCAAGATCTTCTTTTGCTTCTGCAAGAACTAAATTGCAAGTAGTGCCCCATTGGATATGACGCACATGACCAATGTTTCTTACAAGCAGACAACTATTAAGCCCCTGTTAGCACGAACTTACACTCTCTGCAGCCGTGTGAAATGCCACACTACTCCTGTCTACACGCAGTAGGATTGGGCAATGGGGTAAATGGCGTCCCCACAGATGAACAACAACGCTTTCACGCACATGGCCGATCTAGTCGTCAGCTTGCCTGATGGAACGGATGCACACTCATAGCGTCCCTGCATGAAAGAGAAAACAGCTTCTTCCAAATTTATTTTTTTTCCCCTGATGGCTGGGTTTCGTGGAAAACCACCTAATACTGTCCAGGTCCCTGTCACGGCAAGTTCTCCGCTCTCACTCAACAATACAGACAATAAAAATGTGCTTCTAAACTTGTGCCTCAACTTTCAATGCAAATCCTTGTGAGATATCCCATCCAGTACTGAACTAGTCACGCAATTCACTATTTCCAATACTCACCTTACGGCTAGTCCTGATCTGGAAATTATCGCTGTTGCACTTTACACAGAACTGGATTCTTGCTGCACGAAAACTAGTGCTTCTTTCCTCACTAACAACACAACTGCAACACAACAACTGCAACCTAAGCTTCGCATTTTCTGTACTGCTGCGCCCGGCTACCTTCGGGTCTGGTGCGCATTATAAGTGAATAAAACAAACAAACAAACAAACAAACAAACAAACAATGCCAAATCATATACCCTTCAACCCGAGTCTGAATACAATGGTGGTTACTGTAGATGCCATATTTGGCACCTGTTCTACACTGGCTAATGAGCAAAATGACATCACGCACATATTGGCCAAGGTGGTCAATATTATTCTGGCGAACAGAGATAGATCAGGCTCTAAGGTGCCACCCCTGCAGCTGGACTAGGGCTTTGACGTCTCGGTAGGGGCCTCTGCAACTGAGAGCATTCGCCCCCATAGTTACTGATCTAGACACACACCCGCATCATAATACCCACATGCCGAACTCCAATTTTGTGTAAGCAAAACTGACCTACTAAAAAACCACAGCCCTCACACAAAAAAAATAAGAATAAGCCGAAGAAGGTACACATGGTGGTATCTACCACCACTTGGCCTTCAAATCCCCGGCTTACACGGGTGGCTTGGCGGAGACAACCAATCCTGCTAACTTAGAAGCTTTTTGGACTGTTAGATAGATGGCCAAAGGTATCAAAGAACACCAGATTCCTGAGCCAATGGGGCATAGGATGGGCAATTAGGATAAGTGGCTCCAGGTGCCTGATTTACAAGTTCCAATGACCTTATATGCCAAGGCACCTCCACCCAATACACACGGCCAGGGCGATCAGCATGGCTTGACAAAGTCCTTCTTTTTAAAACAAAACATTGGTAGCAACTGTGATTCCCTGCCAGAAGCTACTGTATGCAGGCTAGGCTTAACCAGCACTCAAGCCCACACAGCTCATTCTCAAGGCATATAGAGGACAAGGTGCATACCTGTCGTCAACATGTGGCAAGACACATGAGCGAGACCGGCGGAGGACATTTTGCCTCCATTTTACTGCCCTCCTTCAATAGCCACAGCCACTGGCAGGCAATTGTCCAAGCGACCTTTCTTTGTTTAGTTGTAGCATACGAGTTGCTGAAATAAAACCTGGTGAAAACAGCCCCGTTCTCAACTCAGCAAACTGTATGTTCCTATTTCATTGTGTAAGCAACTTGAAGTTTGTCACATCTAACAATATCATAAGTGTGGAGCTACCAGGTCGCTATAGTACCAGTAATTGGGCAATTATCACACGTGTGTCAGTGGTGACAGTTGATCGCATTGTGTTTTCTGCTGAAATCCTTTGGAATATGGGCTTTGAACTACAGAATCAGTTAATTGCCAATAGATCAGACTGCTTTCACACTCCCTTTCACACTTGTCTCGGGAGGATAGCTCAGCTGCAATATGCTCGCCTTGGAAGCAAGACAACATGGAGAAGCACATGTATGATCCCTGGGTACTCGCTTAGAAACCTCTGGTATTAAGCGCGTTATAAATAACCTATAATATCATATCATATCATATCCCTTATGCACGATGGAGGTTTTCACTTGAATAGACAAGTCCTGGAGAAATCCAGCTACTGTGCAGATATTGACTTTGGGACCTTATCGGGCTGGCAAACGGTGATGGATGTACCCTCTAACTGACATACCATACAGCATCAATTTTAGTGTAATACACTGTGGTTTAAGTCCTTCACTCCCCATCCTGAGGGGTTAAAGGCCTTACGCACTGTTGATATGTTTTTATTACAGGAGACATTGTTAACCTCTTTTTGCACTAGATGGTTAACATACTTTCACTCGTGTAGCTTTAAAATAAAGGGATGTTCTAATGGTGGCTTATGCATTGGGTTGCATTCTTGTTTCGAGGCATTTCATTACAACACAGGTACTGACTGCCCTTGTTGTACAGGTACTGTTGTCAATAACCTTCCCTTTGCCGATGTTCGTACACTCATTCTCAATCTTTATGATCCTTCTGATGGTCGAAATACCTCTATATTGTTTTCTAAAATATTGGAGACTTTACGTGTTTGGTAGGCAACAAAACCAGGAAGTAACATCCTCTTGGCTGGTGACTTCAATGCCCATTGTATTTGCTTTGAGGATGAAGCGTTACTCGGATTTGGGGAAGATGTGGTTATAGGTTTGGCGACAAAGGGACAAGATATGGCTTTGGTCTGTTGAAGAAGGGCTGTAAATGGTCGGAGATGTTATTGAGTTTCAGCCTTGAACGACTATTATCCAACGACCGTGATTCCTTATTACATGTTACTACTAGGCAGAATGGGACAGGCTTGCCTTGTCTTGAAAGAGTTTTTGTTTCTCGTGATCTTCGTGCCTGGTTCACTAGGTACCAAATCAATAGTACTACTTTGAGTGACCATGCTATTCTGAATGTGCTCTTTTCTTCTAAAAACCTGATCAGAAGAGTGAGGTCCCTTGCAATGGCTACTTGCAATTTGCAGGGTAACTGTATAGTGAGGTCTGAAAGCAACACAGACAAAATGCACACATTAGCCTGGGCTAGCCCCTATGTCCAACATGTCCACCTTTCTGGCATTTCTGTGGCCTAGTACATCTCACAGGAAAGTCTTGACTATGCTAAAAAAAGGTCCTCTACCTATTTTCTATATGGCTATTTATAAGTAGAAAGTGGAATTGCAACATGCTATAGCTGAAATTAAGAGAGGTGCTGACCTCACCATCACTGCCAAGAAATCAAATATTGGGGTGCTCAGACCCGATACAACAATTGGGTCACATTGCAAAAGCAGAATACCCACAGTTACAAATGAAAGATGGCGTATGCCTTAATTAACATTCATGATGCCATAAAATGAGGGCATTTATATCGTCACCATCTTTCTGCTCAATCTCTACACATGCTTTGTAGTATCTCAGAGCAGGACTGGATTATTCATTTAAAAGCACTATATATTGGAACACGCATGTGTGGGTGAGGAGCCGGAAATGCAGAAACCTGTGGCATGCTCAGGGGACGTCCAGGTTGACTCCATAGATATATAAACAGCATTACCAAACTCAATGCTTCCAGAGCTCCTGGCCCTGATGGGCTGGCCAACATCGTGTTGTCGTGCAACCCCAACTATTGGGCCAACTTATTAGTGCTAGTGTTCAACGAGAGAATACAGAGGAAGAACTCCTATCAGCTGGCATTGGTCAACACTCAATCTGGCACACAAAAAGGCTGCCTAGCAATTTTCTGCCTTTTCGCAAGGCTCGATACAAGCATCAAGATATTTGCAACTATACTTCTGCGAATGCTTAGTAAATGATTCAAGACAGAGAAAAGTCTCAACAACTCAGCTTCAGAAGGGGATGCAGCTCTATGCATGCTATGTTGGCGCTACAGATTTGTCAGCTGCTGTATTGCATAGAATCGATGGAGGATTTTATCTGTGCTTTGTTGACTACTCTGCAGCGTTCAACTGCGTATCGCACCCTCGACTGTGGTACAAACTCAAACATTGCGGCATTAACCCTCATTTGCTTTGCTATATAATATGTACAAATGATTGAAATTTTGGGAAGGTGACTCGCGCTCAGTATACAATTGACTCAAAAACCGTGAATTGATGTCAATTCAAAAGTACAAGACACGTAATGCTATGATAGCCAGAATTTGTAGTGTACAGCTACATAGAATGAATTACCGCTATCATAGCATTACTTGTCTTGTACTTTTGAATTGACATCAATTCACAGTTTTAGAATCAATCCTATCCTGAGCGCGAGTCACCTTCCCAAAATTTCAGTCATTTGTACATATTACTTACAAACCCCAGTGGGTGGGCTTGTGGGAATTGTGTGTTTGGTGCCGGTCCAGAACTTTGAGTGTTCTTTAATCTAGAGTGGTCACTAGCGCACAGTAATCATATCAAACCCACTGATTTCAATTATCTGGCTTTACTATATAAAGCTGCTCTAGACTAATTCACTAGTAATGGTCCGACTCTCCCAGCAAGTATCCATCTCTGCACCAGTGGCCACAAATAAAGGACTCAAGCAGGGGTGCGTACTTGTGCCCCTCTTGTTTAACCTTTATGTGGCCGATATGGATGATACCTTGTCTAAATGCAGCAACTTTACACCTAGGGACCATATGTGTTGGCTCTCCTTTGTGGATGGCACGGTACTCTTGGACCAGACTCTGCTGGGCTACAGTGCTCTATAGATGCTCTATTTCAAAATGCTGAAGAGAATCCATCGAGCATTAACCAAAATAAGAAAAAGGTCCTGCAGATGCAAGGGAAAAGGAAATGGCCTATTAAACACAGTAGGTATAAGGGAGGTGCCAAGATTAACATTGTAGACCAGTACCTGTACTTGGGCCTTCCTTTCTACAGCATGCCCACAGCCTTACAATACACGACTCATATTTCTCTTAAAGCCACTCGTGAATGGCTTGTGATTAAAGTTGTATTACTAACGTAAGCAGGGGATATATTGATAGATATTTGGTGGTGCACAAGAAGGCTATTGTGATGTGTATTATGTATGGGGTGGAGACACACAAAAGCAAGCATATAAATATTCAGTCCACATCACTCCATGTCACTATTGGCTTTAAGCATCAGCAAGCTCTCTCAGGATCTCTTGTGCCTTCTGTGTTACTGCCTTTGGCTAATGACGAAATAATAAAAGCAATGAAAGTGTGTATATGTATCTGTCCTCTATAGAACTGTGCACTCATGTTCTTCATGTATTCGGGTGTGTATTTATGTGGTGCAGTGGTGACTGCACGTGTGCTTCATGTCTAATGCTGCTATATTGTAGTGTCACTAGTGACATCAGTAGCATGACCTCTTGGTGCTTAGTCCAGGCTATCTATAGAGGTGTCTCTGACCATGGTCTTCCACTTTTCTCCCACGTATTAATAGATCTGTACCGCATATGGTCTGTCTGGCTGACTGAGAGGGTACCGCTCAGTATATTTTTCGTTCATTGGTGCATTTGGGATTTGTCCGAAATAGAATGGGAAGACGCAGGTTTTTCGGGCCTCTGCCTTCACATGAACTTGGTGGGGTGGGCGGTGTCCCAGAATCCTGACTCCCTCTTCAGTCAAGACAGTAGAGAGATAAGCTTCTTTGCTTCCATGTGAGACTATTTTTCAGAAATTCTTCTGGTCATGGTCATGAGTTGCTTTAAGTAATTTAACCCATCTGAATTCAATTTCCATATTTATTTTAGTATCAATCACAGACTTACAGTAATTTCTCCTCAGCATAACCAGCTCTGATTTACCATTACCTTCCGATTTAAGGGGCAGTAAGAATTATCTTTTTGCTAAATTAAACTCCTTATCAAACCAGTCGCTTTGTTTTGGCACATTGTTTGACCTAGGTTCCTTAATTTGCTGAATAAAAAAAGGTTGTTAAGCCCTCACTAAATTTTCACAAAAAGGTAGCTCAAAAGAACCATGAGGAAGATCTTCTTGCATAAAATATACTAATAGAGGATTAACTGCATTGTGTATTTCTACTTGCAAATCTGCACTATAGATCATACTCCATTTCAGCCTATGTCCATTGATGGATCTAGTTACACCGTTGGTATGTAATACCTAATGATCAAGGTTCTTTTGAGCGTTACTTAGTGGGCACTCTTCACAAGCTCTATGTTGTCAACATCTCAATAAGGTGCGTTGAAGTGCCCTGCAGCGACCAGTCGAGAGCTAGTTTTCCAATGAATCAGGGACATAATTTAATATGCTCTTAATATAGGCCCTGTAGGAATAAATATTATCACTTGCCAAGTGTAACGCCCACCTGGTTTACATTGTGGTTCTGGGGTATGCGATCGAAGCCACTCATGAACCAGCCATGAAGTTAGCACTGTCGCCATTTGTTATTTTACAAGTTAGATGAAGCAATATGGCGTTCAAATCCACATGCATTTCGGTCAACCCCGATACAAAGAATTCTATGGGGGCTAGCAGCGATAGCACAGCCAGGAGTGACACTTCCATGAAAATACTGTTGTTGATGCTTCTTTGGGTCAGTGGTACTATGAAGAGATCAAACTCTGATTTCACACAGTCCCCAGAGAAACCATACACACATACCATTGATCTTTAGAAGAAATCACCACCCTTGTGTGTTTTAGGGCTAACTCGCTTCTACTCAGATTGATGTCTGCATCAGGCCTTGAGCTTCTTTTCCTAATGGGTTTCTAAGGGAAGCATATATGTGATGTGGACCTCTTCCTTGTAACACTCCTACAATGTCTATAAATGAAGCATGATCCATAATGACCCTCATTTCTGCGTTTTTGCAAGGCTATTCACAACTGCTGTTTTCACACTTGCCATGATGCCTTTTGCAATACTGGTGGCAGCCGTTTTCATGTGCGGTTTAGCTAATTCAAAGTTGGGGTGTAGAAAGGGCATTGCGTGTCTAAAGAAACTTTAAAGATATCGCTGATCCCCGCGCCATACATTAAGGGGCTCCCAGTAAAGTGTGGCTAGTGCGTTATGATTACTCTCTGGCTGTTCCAGAACTGATATAGCTTTAACTAACTTCTGGTGCCCAATGTTAAGCAAACATTGATCAATTAAGCTTACAACATTCAGAGCTCCAAACGCTGTACTAGCCATAATATCTCCAGCTTTTCGACCGCTAATGGTTTTGAAGACTCTTTATGCAAAGAGGGTTTCCATTTCTAAAGCATGCCCGTAACATGTTCTTACTACAGATACCATGACAATAGGCACTCCCCCTGCATCATCCTCATCCATTAATATATCCACTAAACAATTTTTGGGTTCCAGTTGGGTCTTATAATCATAGGCAATCAATATTAGGTCCTGCCCACTATTAAATTATGAACAGCTTACTAAATTTAGCCATTTGGTTAAATACTTAATAGCAGTCACTGCCAACGGGCAACCATAAAACTGAATATAGACGTTGAAGAGATGAAAGTGTAAACCATTAACATATTGTAGATCTGGACCACGAGTATCAAAGTTTATAACTTAAGCATCAAGCTCAATTTTCATCCACAGAACACTTTTCGGCCTAGCTCTGTCTCCTTTTATGGCTGGGACAGTATAACTAGCATATCCTGGCCTCACAGGAGATCCGCACACTCAGGTCTCCTGTAAAAGAATGACACAAAATACATCTAGGTATGTATGTCAGTCTGAATCCCCCAATACTGGAAGCAAGGCCAGCAACATTCCATGATAATAATGTCAGACGATTAGAGGTCTCATGATGGATGTCAAATGTTATATGGGGGGACTGGATAGACCCAAGGTTGGAAACATGTCAAGCAACAACAGTGGGGCCTAGAGTCTCACCCTCATTGTTATTATCAGAATCTCTGGCCATGCACTGCCCTGAAGACTCTGGTATTTGTTTAGCATTCAATATCAGGCTGTGCAGCCAGAGCCCATGTTGAAGTAACATAGGTGGACGTATAGCTTCACGTATGTTTCTTTGTATAATCATGGAAGAGCCTACTAGGGGAGAACTTCTAAAATACAAAATTGATGATTGATCTTCAATATTAATTGGGAGGAGCTATTCAATTATATCTAATTGGTGAACCCCCCGGTCAGATATTCTAGTAGCTTTCGTAATATTACTACTGATAATAGAAGACAGCCTCTGATATGTCTGAACCAATGTAAACATGTATTTACAAGTAACCCTTTATTTAAAATATACCCATCTGTATCTGGACACCTGTTAAGTAGACCCCACCGGTAACTGTAGTTTTCCTTGTTGCCACTCATATTTGTTATTTGAAATAAAATCTCAGTGTTCATGTCATAGGCCAAGTGCAGACTGCCCAATTTGGTAAAAAGGGCTTACAGCAGGATGTATGATCCTCTTCCTTTCTGAGGATGTTTTCCTATTGCACCCAAAATAGGGGCCAAACTGTTCTCTACAGCATGCTGGGCTAGGATCTCTGGACGAATAACAGAAGTTGAAACTAGCTTAGCTGCAGGTGGCAAATAAGAACCTCTCTGATTAACTGGCCTCTCAACACAAGCTCTCTTACCATCTCTAACTATACTTGGCATTTCTGGCTTTCTTTGATTCTCAGATATACCATTAGTGATCATGTTTCCCCTGCAATATTTAGTTTGATGCAGAAGCCCAACCTCCTGTCTCATGTCAATCATCATTTGCCTCATGGATACAATTTCTAACTTCAAATCAGAAAGTTCTTTTCTCAAATAGAGGCAATTCGGACATCCATTGGGGCAAGTTTCTGTCTGTGTAGGATTCATTACTAATTGACTTATGTTTGTCATTTTTGTTAATTGTTTTAAATTTGTCATTTCTGGAATATCTGTAGCCAGATTCCCTATCCCCATCACATCGCTATCCTGAGTGCCTACAAGGGATCCATATTTTGGAGCACAGGATAGTTGGGATATGCATCAAAAGATCACTAGTCGAAGGCTGATTGTCAACCTCAGGACCAGTTACCTAGCCAACCTCCATCTGGTCTAGTTGGGATTATAAGAGTCGGATTGAGTCATTCCCAGAGGGGATCTGAAGGTCGGGCATAACAGAATAACATGTACCACCCTCCTGGTCCAACGGCAGAGCAATCTCACATATATCAATTGCTGGTAGTGATGTAAGATTAGGATTAGGAGTGTTAAGGGGTTTGACAGGTAAACTAGTTTGCAAGCTTGAAGTAGTAGCTTCACAGTTCTTGTGCTGTAACATTCTTTTTTTAATTTCAGGCTTTTCTTACCACCCTATTTTATTAGTTAGCAGGGAATGACTATTGACCATTTCATCAGAGTCCAGGTCCTCCAAAAGGACTTCACTTTCATAAATTAGTAAATTGGCATCATGTATAGGAGACATTCATGTAGCTGTTTCTTTGCCTTCCCAACAGGGGAAATCGCAGTAGTGGCTTTTCTTTTTGTAATTTCTGCAGGTGACCTCAGTGGTGAAGTGTAAATTAAAAGTTCAAATGCAAATCATAACACAAGTTAGCCTAAATACTAACTAGTCTGTACAAAAGCAATAAGGTGCAAATGCAAGTAAGAAACAACAATTTTAAATTAGCCTGGATTAAATAAACTGATGCAAGGAAACTGTCAAACAGATAAAGACAATATTAAAATCTCAAAAAATCAATTAAGGAAATGTATGCAATAACCACTCAAAATGCAACAGCAGAAAAAATGTGTAGAAGTAAATATGATTATAAAAGATACATGGTCAATAAAATAGTCTTCAGAGGTATGCCCAATTAGGTTAAGGGACTGCAAGAGTCTGTGCTCCCACCACCCCATCACGATCTGTCTCTGTATAGTCAAGTAATCTGGACGTCATCAGAGTGAAGAGCAGTGGTTTTTCAGTCTTCTGTGAATGTGTGGCAAATAATATACAATTTACTCAAAGAATAAAATCTCAACTCCTTCTGTTCACCATCAGCAAATAATGAATCATGGGGTAGAAACGAGAATCAAAAAGGCAGGTCCATTCTTTGAATAAGTAAATATTCAGCTAGCAACTTAACCGAAAGTGCTGCGTGCTCCACCTGCAGCGACAAATATTGCACTTGTTTCAACAACACAGTCCAAGGTAACCCAGCTGAGGCAAAGTTACCTCTTCTTCTTCCAGAGCCAAAGTGCACCAACCCGGAACGTGTTAGCCTTTGTTGTACTGTAGATGTCAATCAATACACAGGTGCATAGGGGAACGATCCAAAGGAAAAAAGGAAAGGAAGAAAAGTCATTCCCTCAGTTGCTGATTTTGCCAGTTACACATTGTGCAGGGCATGTGGTTTCAGCAGGCGGACATGCACTCTGCTAGATTTACTTGAATTGTTATCCGTTAGTCAGAGCAATAGGGCTGCAAGATGTCATAAGTTTTCAATTAAACAACAAAGAGCAGTTCACTCCACCAGTCTATTCAGTTTCCAGCATGTAGCAATAGGAAGCCGTCAGGGACAATTAGAAGCAGACAGGACAGATAAAGCGTAACAACACAGTCAGCTCTTAGGCGACAGCGACAACAGCGAACAGTGGGAATAGCCTGCTCACAACTCCTCTCTGCTCCACTGAGTGAGCAGTGGGTAGTTTATATGAACAGCAGGTGTTGTGTCCAAGCCTCTCCTTGTGTGTCCATCCTTTAGCAAAGTGATTGCAACTGGAAAGACCACTCACGGTTCCTTTCCGCTCCGGTATTAGTGATATCTGGGTCCAGTCTTGAGACTCACTTTTTTATTTTGTGTGAGCAGACGACTCCGGACCAATCAGGGAGCCATTTAACATTCGCTGAAATCACGTGAGGGCGTTAATTGGTCAACTAGGAAATGTGAGGTGAGTCTAATATTTTTAAATAGGCTCCATATTAGGTTCACAATATCAGGCTGATGACGGCTGCAGCTGTAGGAAAATGTTTGAAAATGCACACTTTCACTTGTGCTATTTATTAAAGCATCTTAATGGAGTTACAGGTGGGGAAGTAAAGAATATATTTTGTAAAGAGCTGAAAAATGAATTATTTGATCTACCTTGTTCATGGTCTCGGTTTTCTGAACACAGACAGGGAAAGATACGTGTGGTGCCAAGTTATGTTGTGTGAAAATGTGGTCTCTGGCCAGATTGCTCGTGACATTGCCAGAGGCCATGCACCGCACTTTCGGGCAACTGTACATGGCCACTAGAAACCAGCTATAAGGTTACATTTGTCATTGGGCATGGACTGTTGCAAGGGCCAATGGCTACACTAAGAGGTTTGCCCACAGCAAGGATGAACGCCATGATCCAGGGATTGTGGACACTGGCCGTGGCTGCCAGCTATGGACAGTAGTGAATAGTCTAAATATGGGGTATTGTTGACAGTGTAGCAGGATACACGGTAGTTCAAATAGATATTTAAATTGCCCACTATTCATGTGCAACAGTTGGCCCTGGGCCCTGGGCCTCGTCTGTCACAAGTGGCACTGTCTACTAAGAGATGCTTAGAGGGGCAAGTGAAATAGCTGATGGCCATGCCACAACAGTTGTGGACACTGGCCATGGCCTCAAGCAGTAGTGGCTTGATGTCATGGACAGTGGTGACTGGGCACTGGTGAATGGATCAATAATATGGTATAATGGGCAGTGGATGCACCACAGTCTAGGTCTAATGGATATTTCGGGTGGTTTGTAGGTGCTGGGTCAAGGTCGAGTTATATGAACCACAAAATGTACTTATTTATACAGAATCTTGCTACTGAAGTTATGTTTATAATATAATGTGGTCCGGCAAATATTGAGTAGTTGCATGACAGGTTCTGGGTCCTTTAGCGCAAGTGTGAAGTTGGTGTTTGAAAGGTTATGATACTTATGATGTTGCAATTGCTGTTGTACTCTCAGGGCCTCATTACAACTCTGGCATTAGCCGTGCTGTTAAAAACGGCACGGCTGCCGCCGGAGTTGTATTTTTTCCGGCACCCATGAATGGGCAAGAACCGGGTTATGCCGAGTTAGGTGGACCCGGTAATTGCCCATTTAAGGGTGCCGGAATCAAGGGCCTCCCCATCCCCATTCTGCCCCATAGGGCTGAATGGGGATGGGGACGTCAGATGCACCGGCACATTCAGAGTTGTGCCGGTGCATCCAACTTGCTCTGCTTGCAGGTGCCGTTACAACCGCAAGGAAAAACCTGGCGGGTGACACGGTTCCCGTGAGCAGAGTCCGTAGTATGCGGTCAGGGAAGTATGGCATGCTTACTGGTACCGTACTTCCCAGACTGCCATGCTCATAATGAGGGCCTCAGTGTTGTCTTGGACTGATAATTATGGAAAGGAAATATAATTTTTGTACGTCCGTAATGAAAAGAAAACATAGTTATTTGTAGAACATGATGTGGAATATATATCAAATATTAACTTTTCTTTTTTACCCTCAACACTATATATCAGAATTTGCACAAGATTTATGTGTAGTACACAGCTGTTGTATTAACATATTTCGAGTCATTGATTCAATTCTTATTTTACTTTGACATTTTGATATTTGCAGCTAAATGTTTTGTGGTAAAGTTAAAACTTGTATACCCTGATGGTATATTCCTAGAATGTGGTTCTGAAATACATTCTGTTAGTATGAATTGATATATTTATTTAATTAGCACCCTGGGAGAGGCCATCCACCAATAAGAATGCTCGGAATGTGGGCTGTATTCACTAAGGAAAGCCCGCGTTCTGAGCATTCTCATTGTTAACGGGCACTTCCCTTCCTCACTTTCCCTTCACCATTTAGCACTCGTGTAGTTTCCCTACACGGGTGCTAATGGTGTCCTTTATTTCTAAAAGGAAGAGAACAATTAAACGTTCCTATGTGGTGCGTCTCAGCTCCAGCAGTGCTGTTCTTCGGGAAGTCCGTTGTCCATGTTGATGATGTCACAGTCATCAACATGGAAAATTGACTTCCCTCACATTACTGCTGGAGCCGATCTGCAACATAAAAATAAATAAAACACCATTAGCACCCAAGTAGGGAAACTACATGGGTGCTAATTGCGATATTAACTGAGGTGGAAGGCCGGCCCTGTCGATAACAGCACCGTCGTCCTTGTTAAGGGACCCTTGCTTCGCTCAGGCCCTTGACTTGGGCGGCAGGCCATTACCGACAGGGTTGGCCCGCTGCCTCGGTTAATCTTGCCTCAATATATACATTTATATATAAATTAATATTTGTATTTAATGTACAATGTTGTTACTTTGTTTTGGGGAATCATTTAAATGTTTAAGTATTTAGATACACACTTGTGTATTCTAACTGTACATTTACAGAAAATATTTATTTGATGTACAATTTAATAATTTAATTTTGGTTGAAAGAATATTGATTAGGCATTCGGTAAATTTGCAGGTAATATTTATTTTTTGTATGAGAACTGTCATTAGATTGATTGGCAACTGTGTGGTATATGATGCCTACTGTGCTGAATGTTTCTCCACCAAGCGTGGTTTGTCTATACGTGAAATCGATGAGTTTACAGTTATTTTTAGTTCCATCTGCTCTGCATATTAGAAGCATTAGTATAACATATTAGTATCTATTGTTATCTATTCTTATATTTGAAAGAGTGTCTGAATTGCAAAATGAGCGCAACGTGCAACAATTTGCATTATTTAGAAGTTGTTTTGATAGTACTGTATCACAATTTGGTATTTATGCATACACATCATTCATTGGGAACATGGTCTTGTGAAACATGGAAACAGAGACTGCATGTTTGTTTCCAAGTGCACAAAAACTGTTGTCACACCACCGCCACTTACCTGAGTGAGGAGGCGGGGTCAACGGGGCCAACGGGTCCCGTCATAGAGAGTTTACCCCCAATGGTGCGTGTGGCGATCGCGTTTGCTAGCGGCCACCGGCTCACTCGGGGCATCCATGTTTGTGGGTCTGCGCATGCACGGCCGGTTACTGCCTTCCATTCATGCGCAGTCCGCTTAGCCCTAGAACAACATGGGCTTGCATTGTAAGCCTCAATTGGGTCCCAGATCCTTATTAGGGCCCCACCCACCTCAGCAAACAGCATCTCAATGTTGTTTGTTTACTGATCGATGGTACACTTTTGCACTCAGTTCCTTGGCCCTTGTGTTCCTGGTCCTGGTCTTTGCATGTTGGTTGGCCCACCTTGCTCCCTGCCTGTTTCTCTGTTCTTCCTGGGGTTGGGTGGTCCTTGTTCTGTGCCCCTGTCCTGGGTTCCCTTGGGGAGGGGGACTTCCCTCTGTCAGGCTTCTCTTAGCCTCTCTTCCTAGTTCCTTGACCTTTTCTCCACCCCAATCAAGCTCACCTTGGCATCCCATCCTAGTTCTCTTCTTGGTCTTATTTCATTGCTTAATCTCGAGTCTCCATTTGGGTACCTTGCTTCCAAAGACCGACATCTGCCTACAGAGACCAGAGCTTGCTTACAAAGACCTGCACCCTGCCTTCAGAGTTCTGCACACTCACAGCTATCTAAAGGCCCATCAATTGGCCTTCCATGCCTGTGCTTGCACTGTCCTGATGTCACACTAATCAGGGAAGTGCTGTCTCGTGACATTGGGAACTAGTCCACCCTGACCTATTATACCACCGGGTGGGTGTTTGGCTGGTTCCTCGGTTACTGTTACCATTTCCTCACTTCAGCATTTATTGACATACTGGCTACCCCTCCACTTCCACCACCAAGAAGTTCAGGTACGCAGCAACCACACGACACTTTCTTTAACAACTGTAGGATTTCATTTACAGGGACACTTTCTCTCTAGACCATCTTGTAAGTACACGAGGTATTCGTGGGATCCTATTCTCTATTTATGGTAATACTGAGGCTTACCTTTCTGATACCTGATAAAGTGTAGATAGTGTCTGTTTTGTTTATGGTATTCTATGCCACAGAAGGAGTTGTAAACATATCTGTTCTGAGCCAGGCCAGTAAATACAATACAAAAGTGCTCACTAATGGAACAGAAGATTTATAATAATAATTCTATCAATAATAATAATAATAATAATAATAATAATAATAATAATAATAATAATAATAATAATAATGATAATAATAATAATAATAACAATGATGATGATGATAATATGTATTATTGTCATTATTAGTATTATTAATATGCTTGGGAGTATTAATACATATTATTATTATTATTATTATTATTATTATTATTATTATTATTATTAAGCACTAGCTTTGTGAAGCAACTGAGTGCTTTGCAATCGTAAGGGGAAGAATGCCAAAAGGGAAGCAAAGAAACAAGGGAGCTGGTACCTAACAACAGAGGAGAAGTTGGGCGTACGATTTTGCAAAGATCTTTATGCAAACAGGGGAGGAAAATGTTGTGAGCAGATCACCCAGAATCAGGTAGGGTGGCGAGTGGAGGGAGTGTTGGACCTAGGTGTTAGAAAGGAGCCATTCCTTAAAGAGGAGGGTCTTGAGCTAGTTTCTTAACTGTAGAAGTGAGCGGATGAGTCTGATGTTCACAGAGATGTCTTGGGGTGTAGACAGAGGAGGCCTACCTTCTGCTTCTTTCCTTCCTGCACTAGCAGAGTTCACATCTGCACATATCCTTACGTTTGATGAATCATAGGCATCTTAAGGTGCTGAGTTTCTCAGTGAGGGAGGTTATGCCTTCAGGGTGACAGCCTTGTGCTTGATGCAGCAGAATTTGAAAATGATACATGCTTGCATAGGGAGCAAGTGCAGTTCGATGAGGGTTGGTATTATGTGGTCGAATATGCAGAATCCTTTGATGAGTAGTGTCTCAGTTAATTGCTACTTTTGCATAGCTGTTGACTCCAGTTACGTTCTGTAGTTGTGAGGGGCTAGAGGATCTGGAATATGACAGACTTGAGATCTGTGTGATTGTTTTTCTTTTTTATGGGTATTTCAGTGAGGTGTAAATGAGTTAAACTTTGCAATAGTTTATTTTTTAAAGGTTTTCTTTTTTCAGGTACACACTAAATATCCACATGTGGAGTGTACAATGCAAATAGTCTGTCATATTGTTGCATCCAGTGCACACTTTGTGTACCTCAGCGAACAGACAACTGTCGTACCAGTCATCCAGTATCCAGAGCCGCGAGGAGGCTGCTGCCGGTGCCCGTGCTTCCTGGAGGAGGCGGGGCCCGCACGAGCCACGTGACACAGCACGTGACTTTGACCCAGCATAAAGCTCCGGCCCACCCGCCCGAGGGGCGAATTGTTGCATCCAGTGCACACTTTGTGTACCTCAGCGAACAGACAACTGTCGTACCAGTCATCCAGTATCCAGAGCCGCGAGGAGGCTGCTGCCGGTGCCCGTGCTTCCTGGAGGAGGCGGGGCCCGCACGAGCCACGTGACACAGCACGTGACTTTGACCCAGCATAAAGCTCCGGCCCATCCACCCTCGCGGCGTTAAGCCCGGTAGGAGACAAGCCCGTCTGCTGTTAGGCAGCTGTTTGGTAGAGCTGTGCGTCCGAGGGGCGAGCCAGCCTACTACAGCCCGCTGCAGACGAGGAGTCGCAGCCGAATGGAACCCGAGGTACGCCCCCAAGAAACCATTCGAGATCTGAAGGCCCTGAGAAGGGACATATCAATCCGAAAAGACAGGCTTCCGTGGAAAACGCCCAAACACGGACGTGGAGAGGAGAGTAGTCCAGGTAGGATAAGGAGCAAGTCATACTCGGTAGGATCAACTCAGAGTATGCCAGACACACCATCGATTCTGGAGCTCCTAGCGCCCAATGGCCAGGGGAAAGCCATTGCTATATGCGAAAGTGGCTCTGTGGTGACTTGGGGTCAAGACAAGCCAGCCACACCTCCAGCAATACAGGATCATATCGAAGCACCATCGGTGTTCCAGCCGGTCCCCGTTCCTAGAAGTATTCTAGAAGCAGAGAGGCGAGGGGAATTCCAACAAGAGGAACAACAACCGAGAGAAAGGGAACACCCAGTGGAGCTAGACAAATCGCCCCCCCACATCCATCTCTCCCGCCCCCCCCAGGGGACAGGAGAAAACAATATGGTCAGGTCGCCCCAAATAGAGAACGAGAAGCAGCATATCTTAAGGGGAGCAGGTCCTGAAGGGGGAACTTGGAGAGAGAGGGAAGAACTACCCTAAAGGAAAACAGAGACAACAAACGCCCCACGGCACAGGCCCTCCCACAGGGTCTAGTCCCCATTTTTGAAACATGGAAAAGCGCCGCGCCCAATTGTACTATACCAAACGGAGGCACACGTGGAGGGAAAGTAAACATGGAATCAGTTAAAATAAATGAAATAATGGCCATCAGCGAGCAAAGCGAAATTTCCCCACAACGCTCGACATCTGAAGCCAGCAGGAGCCGTAAGGGAGAAGAGGACAAGTCGGGATCCAGGAGTACATCAAATATGGACCATCAGGACCAGTTACCTAATCTATCCAAAATTAAGGTAATGCTACACGAGATACACGATGATGGGAAGACCTTTCCCCAAGACGAGAGCATCATTCGACCCAAATCCGCAAGTAGGGTTAGGGTCATTGAAGAAAGAGACGCAGGCATAGATTTCGGGAGCGAGTCGGAAGTCGAAGGAGAGGTTACCGATCCGGAAAATCAAACGGAGGGAGATCTCGACGACTCCAACAAAGAAACCGACGGAGAACAATTGAAAACAGGAGTAGGAGGCACAAAGAAAAAGAGAACTAAAACTACGTCTCTGGTCACAACGAGACCACAAGAATCAAAGAAGAGAGTAACCATGAGACCTAGAAATTCAACGGGACTGGGGGAACAAAAACCTACTAACGGCAACAAAGGAGGCCGTACTCTAAAAAGGCGGCCCATCCCACTGACATCTTGCCCGCTAAGAGCCTTCTTCACTCGTCAAAACAAAAGAAAACAAAGTGTCGATACAGAAATATCAGATGCAGAGATGCTGGAATTAGTAACCGACCCACAATCGATTCAAAAACATAGGAGAACGGAGCCGGGGCTAGAACCCAAAGAGACCTCAATCGCCACGGACGGGAACTCCCTAGAAATACACAATGAGCCTACAAGTAATCCAGGAGATAAACACGAACAAGCAAAAGAAGACGCAAGCCTGAAAGGCAGACAAATTGACCTAAGGGACCCTCCTTTGGAGAATCTGGAAAACGCCCAAACTGAAAGCCCATCCAAACAAGGACAACCATCTAGTGAGGAGATAGTGATAATGGTAGATGACAAAGAAGATGAAAAACAACAGAGAGCAGGGCCAAAGAGCCCAGCGAGTCAAACCCATCAATCAATAAAAAGCAATGAGGACCGCCGGGCCTGGACCAAACCTCATCTTAACAATGGACAACAACAACCTATATCGAAACCGAAAGTGGTGCATCCCATTCTAAACACAGTCAACGAGGGGAGGGATAGTGATTCGCCCAGAATGGGTAGGAACACCAATAGAGCCCAAGGAGAGACAGAAAAAAGTGTCAACTTTGAGGCAGTAGCCCAACTGAGAAGATCAGAGAGAATTCCAACCTCACCAAAAAAGAGAAGACTCAGCGAGATTGCAGTTGCACTACAGAACGAATCCCCCAACAAAAAACCAGACATGATTGCTACCATGTCAGCAATGACTATTGTGTTAGCACCGTTTTGCAAATTATATGAGTCAATCAAGGGGAATGTACAGGACAATTCGGCGATTCTAGCAAACACCATGGATAAGCTGACCAAGCTAGAAGCAATCCTCCTAGCGACTGAGGAAAAAAAACACAATCTACATAACCAGTGGATAACGAAAATAGATACAATTGGAAAAAAGGTGGAATCCATCTCTAGCCAATTGGGAAAACCACCTCAGAGGCCTGCCGGACTGGGAATTCTGCAGGACCAATCAACCCAGAAGTCAATCTGGGAAAAAAAATAGAGAGTCTGGAAGCAAAGATCGAGCAGATGGAGAATTGGAACAAAGAGGTGCAAAAAACAGTCAGAAGGGAAGAGGTGGCTCCAAAACCACAGAGAAAAGAAAACATTGTGCTGGTTTTGAACCAAGGGAATAAGGAGGACCCACAACGGTCTAAGACGTATATGCCTATGAACTCATTGAGGAAACATCCTGAAAGTAATGCCGACACAAAGAAATCTGCAAATAGGGCATCGGTTCTACCTGCGAGAACGGAGGAAGGGGAGGATCCCGAGCATAAAAATGAACCCCACAACGTCACTCAGGTGAATTCCCCAAAAACAGTAGAGGAGTTCCTAGAATGTATGGATCTAATGAATACCTCTACATACTCGGAAAAGGAGGTGGCAGAGTCCCCGGAAAAAAGTTTGGGAGACCAAGCCAAAAGGGTCGAACTAGGAAGCGAGGAACTTGTGGTCGCAAAACCCAACAGAAAAAAAGAAGGGCATATCAAACCCGAGGACAACAAAAAAATGTCAAATGCGGGGTCTTCACAAGGAGTTGACAAGGCTCCCAACCAGAGAGATACAGTTAGAGGGACGCGGCCTACCTCCCCAGTGGCTAGAGATAAGAAGGACAGGCAAAAAAGCCCACCTAAAGATGGTCGAAACGAAGACGAGCGAAAACATGGAAGAGAAGGCAGAAAAGACACAAGAGTATATAAATTGGAACAATTAGTGTCTGGCAAAAATTCAGTAATTCTGAACAGACCAACAGTCCTGCAACTCACAAAAAAGGTGAAAACCCTGAAGCATATTACAACAAGAGACTTGGTGCTTGTGGAACCGTACCACAGGGAGGATAAGGCAAAAGCGTACCTCCACCTGAAAGAATCGGCAATCAAACATATGGATGATAAGGTATACGAAGAACTGGCGCAGATGGGCCTTCGTTTAATGGAAATAAAGACGAGGAGACCCAACCAAGAGAGGGTAGATGTGAAAGCTGAGACCGATAAACCTCGCCATCATTACATATCAAGAACTGAAGAACTTTACCGAGACCAGCGTTATCCTAAGTTCCATCAAAAGCAAGATCGTCGCATAGGGCCCTATCAAGATAGGGAACCAAAGTTCTCCTCTAATATAGTGGAGAGCGACAGTAGAAGGACACCCCGTCACCCCAGCACCAAAGAAAAACAGGAGCAGACTGGGCAGAGGGAAAGACGACATGGAGACAGAAAGAATATAAGAGAAGAATTCGGCAACCATGAGCGAGAACAAAGAGAGGACAGGAGAAAGAACCCGACAACCCCACGGGAAAAAACGGACCAATACAAACAACAAGCAATGGGTCCATGGAAATGGATAACATCAACGTGGAATAAAAACAAATCGAAATAGCAACGAGGGGGGGTAGTTTGCAGCAACGACATCGGCATGGAGGGACAAAGCGAACACCCCAGCAAGGAAACGATCTCCCTCGGATCCTGGAATACAAGAGGCCACATGCATCTCACCATTCAAGGCGACGTCGACTTAAGCCAATTTGACATCATCTGTCTCCAGGAAACCTGGCTGAGGAAAGAACCATCTTTAGATGGATTCTCAGTAATGATTGCTCCAGCTGCAAAAGGCCTGTGGGGTAGACCGTCATCGGGGCTCCTTACGGCCATTAAATCTGGCACCGGCTTAACAGATCCTACATTATGGAAACAATCCTATGAGACGTTGATAATCCTGATCTCTAAAAGCGATAAGAAGGGAAAATCTTGTAAACCCGCTGAAAAGAGGGTGGCAATTCTGAATTGCTACTGGAACCCCCAGCGGTCATCAATCAAAGCCTTCTGCGATAAGATGAGTGGGCTAATTGATCAACTCTATGCAGAATTCGAAAATATCAAACTTATTATCTGCGGGGATTTCAATGCCAAGGTTTCTGAACTACAAAAGGACCCCGAAGATTCTACTGTCCTTGAGGGAATTGAGGACCCCGCAACCAAAAGAGGGAAGGCATGGAAGAAAATCTTATCCTCACGAAACATCCAAAACGCCGCAGCCCTATTTCCGAACCAAATTAATATACCAACGTGGGAGCGAAAGAATTCAAAAGCAACCCTGGATTATATCTTTTTATCAAACGGGCTTATAGACGAATTGGTAAGCTACAATGTTCTACAAACTATCAATAGTGACCACAATCTCTTGAAATGTGAGTGGCAGACGTCCAGGGTAACATCTATCGGGTACGAGTGGCAGATGGAAGCCAACCCCCAACAGACCCGACTCCGCCTGAAGGACCAAGACATTGAGAAAATCAAATTAGGCTGGGAACTGAAAGGCCGGGATGAATCGTCGAGGAGCCCAAACTCACGCCCCAACTATTTGCCCCTGCTACTGGCCTTCCAAGTAAAGGGAATGAACAACAAAAAGAAAAAAATCTATACGTCTCATACATACGATAAGGAACTGGTGAACAAAAGAAAACTGGTTCGCCGAGCACGAAGATTAGCGAAAAAAACCAGTACAAAGGAAGACTGGGAGAACTGGAGCAGTGAGCAAAAAAAATATAAAAATTGGCTCAGACAACATAAAGCGCTCCAATATCAAAGAGATGCAGAGGAGATGTTGGCAAAACTATCCGCGAAAAAACAAAGCGAATTTTGGGCACTTATAAAAGACGACAAGCGCATGCACACAGCCACTATGCTAAATGCGGTAGCCGAAGAAAGATGGGTCGATTACTTCACGACTGAATTTGACGAAGTGCCAGGAAATAAGGAAGAAACGACTTCCACCCAGGAAACCCCGTGGGTTGATCTATCCGAGATCCAAGACATTGAAACCGCAATACGAAAGTTGAAAATCTCCAGAGCCCCAGGCCCGGACGGGCTGACCAATGCAGACTTAAAATCAGCTCCAGCGGAATGGGCTGAGTGGATCGGAAAGATATTCGCACTATGCGCCAGAACAAAGATGGTACCAGATTCCTGGCTAAAGGCAGTCATAGTTCCTATCTATAAGAAGGGCCCCAGACAAGAACCAGCAAGCTATAGGCCCATAGCCTTGCTAGACATCTTGGGCAAATTATTTGCCACTCGCCTCTTGGAACATTTTCGAGTCTGGGAGAAAATCAGTCCGGCACGAGATCAACTCCAAACCGGATTCCAAAAAAAGGGTTCGACAACAATCAACCTCATGGTGCTGAATATTCTGAAAGCAAGAGTCAAAGAAGGAGCACCGAAGATCTTTTTGGCTTTCGTCAACCTCTCCAAAGCCTTCGACATGATCGACCGCAACATCCTGTGGACAAAGTTACAAGGGTGGCAATGTCCGGGATCAATTTTGGAACCAATAATGGCCCTCAACAAGGACACCACTATGAGAGTAAAACTAAACCACCAAGGTGCACTGTCAGGAGAAATTCAGGTTAAAAGAGGAGTTAAACAAGGATGTCCGCTGGCTCCAGCCTTGTTTATAGCCTTTCTAGGCGATTACAAAGACACTGAAGCAAAAACGCGCGCCTTTCCCCCCAAGATCGGGAAAATGGAAATTCCACGTCTATTATATGCAGACGACGTCATCCTGGTCGACCAGACCAAAGTGGGCCTTCAAAGGAAACTACGTAACCTCGAAATCTACATCGAGAAAAACCACCTGGCGATCAACAAGACCAAGACAAAAATCATGGTAATGGAGAAAGCAACTAGCAAACGAACTGCTAACCTAAACTTTTACCTGGACAACACAAAAATTGAAATTGTCAAGTCTTTCAAATACTTGGGGATAGTGTTGGACAATTCCAAAATGGAAAACAGCCTTTTAAATCAGATATGGGAGAAAGCAAAATGTCTTACAGCCCAAACCAGAGCCATTGACCGTAAATTCGGTAAATTCTCTTTGCTTCCAGCGATTACATTCTACAAAGCCAAAGTGGTGCCGGCACTAATATATGGAACCGAGACCTCCCTTTACCTCCCTCGCAATACCTGGACCAGGCTGGAAGGGCACATATGGAAGGCAGTTTTGGGTCTTCCCAAATCTACCTCCATGCCAGCCATTAGGAGAGAACTAGGGCTATACTCCCTCGCCTCAATGGTAGACAAAAGCGCATTGCGCTTATATAGAAATATCATCCTGGATGAGGCTTTGCCGATCATGGCAGCGATGGCTGAGGAAATTGAATCGGGGAAGTGCATGGCCTTGAATCACTGGGTAAAAAGGAGAAAGGAAGATCTGACAAAGATCGCATGCTCGGAGATAGAGCTAAAAGAAAACCCAGACAGAATTAAAAAGAAGGTGGAGGATCTGGACTGGATAACAACTATTGAAAAAGCAACCGGTAACAAATTACTAGCCCACCTCCCCCCGACCTTCAATAAGGCAAAAGTCCCACTCCAGTACTGCATGAAGTTCCCGGAAAAACGGCTCAGGACGACGATCATGAGGGCAAGGCTTAACCTCCTACCCACCAGGGAGATCATAACCATCAGAGGAGGCGGAAATGAGAAAAAGTGCAGATTATGCAAAAAAAACGAGGCGACCGAATCCTTGAAACATCTGGTGATGGAATGCACTAGCATGGAAACACAGAGAAACCAGTACCTCCCCTCGTTAGAGGACAACCTCTGGATCTTCGATACGAATGAGCTATGGAATAGATTGATCTCCGGGGAAAACAACAAGTGGTCACAAGCCCTAGCAAAACTAATTGAAATGGCGTTTGACCAGATCAGACAATCTGACAGTAATAAGGAGCAAATCAATTAACCCATTTCTAGCCACTGGAGACCTGGGGGAGGTTCTGTAGAAACCCATAGAAACCTGAGACACCAATTTTACACGGTGAAGGATGAAAGCGTGCACCTTCGTCCATGACCCTCAGTTATTTTTGACAAAACTCAGTTTTCACCGAGTAATAGTTCAAAAAAAAAAAAAATAGTCTGTCATAACCAAGGATTCAAATGTTTACTGCTTTGATTTATTTTGTTTGCATAAACATTTAGTAAAAATAGACCTGTGAGTGTACTAACAAAGGATCATGCTACATAACTCATACCTTCATTGAAGAGTTTATTGGCAATGTCTACAAGCGCATGGTCGAGGGTTAGACCATGTGACTTCTGAACTGTCACAGTATATGAACAAGACAGAGAGAATTCTTCTATGCATACATACATGTATTCAAAAGAAGGAAACATACTGCAGTGTAGCCATTTATATTTAGTTTCTTCTAGTTTGACAAACTTGACTAGGACAAAATTCATGTCATTTTCAATTGGATATGGTTGTACACCAACAACCTTTCTGATTGTTCTGCCAACTAATCCTTGATCTGTGTCAATGTTGCATCTTAGAATTACTCTGAATTTGAGGGAGGGACATAATACTTTTTGTACTATAGCTGTCGTGGATATCACATTTTCTTGGAGATGTAGGTGTATAGTTGCTTATTTATACCTCAAACAACAACAAACCTGTGGGGTAAAATAAATCTCTCTTGTACCCCTAAACATATGTTTAGCACCAATGAGTGAGGCACATTTGTAATCAAGTAACAGTGTTTTAAACAAGGGAGTGTCTTATTAAATTTGGTACAGTCTTCAACGGTTGACATTAAACACACAGATTATTGCATTTGTTATTTAATTGGGCAATCACTTTGAGTGCTTGATTTGTTTTGTCCATATAATGTATGTAAATATCTACTTCTTAAGGATGCTTTCTTCTATTTAGTAAGTACACCAATTCATATGTTCTTCAGAATTTAATCATATGTTGGGTCTGCTGACTAACACCCATTTTGTAAAAATGATACCATGTATTACCATTCTCTATGCTGCCAAGTGTGGTAACACATTCTTTGTGACCTAATGTTTTGAATATGGGTTAGCCTTTGACTGGTGTTTGCTGTAGGAGGTCATCAAACTCAAAGATAGTTTTTCCTCAAAGCATTTCTTCATATCCAGTATTAAGGACATCTTGCATTCTAATGTGAATTAAGGCAAACATTAACTTCAGCAGACAATTTGTGAGACTCAAATTTGTTCAGATGCTCAACTGGGAGGAATAGTAGTCAGCATAAAGTTAGTGCTCCTGTATTATAAGCATCAAGAATTGGTGCATTGTATTATCACTTGAACAGTTTTTGTCTGTTTGTTCTGGTAGAAATGTACACATTATTCCAATTAGAAATATTTGGACAGGACCAGCTTCACCACTAATATTTAAGAGCAGAGATTGTAATTAATCCACTTACATGTTTGGTGGTTATGGTTTAATCCATGTACAACTTCTTCAGTGACTTCCAGGCAAATACTGAGTTGTTCATTATGTAACTGTGATATGAGCAATGATAAATACATCTTTTTCAGATTGCTTGCACCAAACCATGGTGTTTTCTACTTGCACTGCTATTTCGGTGATTTTAAAAATAAGTAGTTCTCCGAATGTTTTTTTAGCTACCTACATGAGACCATGGACTCTGTTTGGTAATTTAATTAGCAATTTCCATTTCTGGCTGTATTCTTCTTGTTGACATTCATCTGATAACATTCCTTTGTATTGTTTAAAGTTGTACTTTGTTAGGTTATATTCAGTTGTTTCAAACGCTGTTGGAAATGTAACCTGGACACCTAAAAGCACCTAAAAATGTTTCCTTTCTTTTCAAAGGGTTGCATAGCCTTAATAAAGCCATGTAATAACATTATTTGTGTTATGCTGATTCGAGGGACAGGCATAAATGGTTGATTAGAGCAGGATTTAAAAGTCTTTCTAGGCTGCCTTTACAATTTAAAAGTGGCTATCTGTCAGCTGCTTCATTTAATATGACATTACATTTTGTATGACATTTTATTTTTGTATGTGCATTATTGTGCAATTTCATATATACGATGATTATATAAAGACATACTTCTGTTTGGATATAATGTGTTAATGGGATTACTTTTTAGGATGTCTTGGATGGTGGGATTTTCTTCGGCTGAGTATTCCATTTATCTGTGTGGTTTTTAGAGCTCTATTTTAAGAAGAATTTGTACCATTGTTTAGTAAGAGATTGTTTTCATATTTTCTGTCGAGGTCTGTGCCAGTTAAATAATTTGCAGCTCCGTACAATCCAAATTCTTTATGTGAGAGCATTTTGATACTGAATCTGTACAGTTTTTGAGAAAGGGCTTTTTCAAAAGGAATGTCATCTCAGAGATATTTTAGCTCAGTTGTCTCAGCTTTGGTGAGGTATGCTGTGACATATCTTGCAAATGCAGATGAAATGTCTGCAATGCATTTAACTTCTATATTAACATTCTACATTGATCAATGATGAGAATATAATCATGCTTACATTTGGATGCTCCATCTCTTTTAATGTTATATGTGTTTTAGGGTACTTACCTTTGATGCTATGTCTAACTGCAGACATGAAACTATTAGCTTGACCTTTGGTGCAAACTGGTCTAGGGAATCCAAAATGACAGGTGTGGTATTCCACTTTGTTACAACATCGACATCAGCAATATTTTCTGCGCTGAGGTAATTAATTTTTCAATAAGTTATAAGACAGTCTCATCACTGTCAAATCAGAATTTGGGAGCATGTTATATCCACAAAAGTATTTGAATAGATGGTGTTCACCTAGATTGGCATTCTTTTCTCCAAAACCAGTGTTTTACTTCTCCACGTGGAAGACAGTTTTTTTGCAGATGAACTGTAAGTTGGCATTAAAACAGTGGTGGAAGGAGTGGGAAACATTTACTGGATCTAGAGAATATAGTTCTCATGTGCTTCTGACTTCTTTTCCTTATTTATGTTGATTGGCACAGTGTAGGAAACCACTTAAATAATCAAATGCGTGTGCTGCAAAACTGAGTGCAACAAACAATGTGGGAATGAGGGGTGGTTTTCCCTTAGTATGCAGAGAAGATTAATGTGATGCTGGAATAGTATTCTTTGGTGCCAGACATGTTTTCCAGGATATTTGTATTTCTTGCCTAAAACACTTAATCGTTGTCTTTTTTCTTTAAAGTGGTTTACTTGCTGACATATGGATGAAGTGAGTTCCAGTTTTTCGTGTATTAGCAACACTTTAGCAAAGAGGTATATGTTCACTTTCAAATACAAGACAGAAATGTGTTTACTTTCTTGCCTGTTTCTTGGATCTTCAGAGTACATTCATGGAGAATGATATTTGGATGCTCTGATTTTCAAAGTTCAAACATCATGTTTTCCTATTCATCTTATAGGGCAGTGTAGTAGAAAACAGAATGTTTCTAAACACTGTCCCCATATACTCATTGGATACCCTTTGGATTGATGCATTTGGCATGTTTCTAAAACAACTCCCATGGTGTGTCTTGAATGTAGTGAGTGGATTGTGCAGTGGTCAAGTATGTTATCCATATTGTTATGATCGACACATTCAAAGTGATCAGTTTGTGATGTGTCTTCATATATTTTGGATATTTATTTTCTAATTTACTCTGTGTTTATGTCCTTGAGGTATTCATTATGCTCTTTAAGATGTACACAATTTTCTAATATTTTGTTTAGGTCTATTAGTTACTGCCAAAATTGTTTGTCTTGTGTGGGCATGCAATTGCCCAATAAAATTAAAGATTGATGAACTGGTCATCCTGTTCTTAGAGTTCCAATGTTTTCATTGAGGTCTCATAATAAATGTACTGTCTTGCCATGAATGTCCTTTAAGGAATTCTGATCGAGGCAATTTGGAAGTCTTGGACTGTAATCAAATTATAGCTTGGAATGAATGTACTGTCTGAATAACACTATATTTATATTGTTAGAGTAGGAGGGCATTTGGAAGTGGATATTTTTCCAAATTATTATTAATAGCTGGAGATGGCATGTGGTTGTTCATCAAGATTATTATTTTGATATTTGCATAATAATAAGGGATCCATTATGTTGTATTCATATTCTGCTGCTTGATAAAAGGACAATTAAAACCATTGTGATTGCTCTTTGTCTTCAAAATTATGGCGCATGTCTAATGTTTTTGTAATTTACTTTTTCGTAAAAGCTTGACAGCAGCAGACACATATTTTCTCTAGAATTTCTGTAGATGAAGTTTTACACGTTGTTTTTGTATATATGTGTTACAAAGCAAGGTACTGGTTAGAAAATGTTCACTAGTTGTGGTTTCTTGTTTTTCTTTAGACCCAAAATATGGATTATGTATGTTGTTTATTTGGTGTAGGACTGGTAGTGCTGTGCAAGTTAGGAGAGTTTAATTTAACTTTCTATAGTTCTAGAGCTGGATCTTTAGCACTGTACATTTTATGCACAAGAGTGTATGGTGGGTTGCTAACATGTATATATGATCAAAGTTGCTTTCACAGGATACACCTGACATGCAGCCTAAACAATGTCCTCGTAATCTGCTGTTGATTCACCCTTGGTAGGCGTTCATGATTTGTACTGTATGAATCTGCTTGTGCTTTTACTTATATATATTATTTTAGAAATGTTTGTAAACCCTGTGGGGGGGTCATTGTTTGGTCAGTGCAGTTTTCTGGTGTTCTACAACGCTAGAATTTACCTTGTTGGTGTATGTTGTGCACAACTCCTGTGCTTCTGAGTTTGGAGCATTGCTCCTTTAAGGGTCTGCACACATAAAACGGTCCCCAGAAGCGAAGTGAGCGAAGTGTTTGTGGGCGAGTTGGGTGAGTCAGTCTTGGCTTTCAGAGGAGTTGCTTCAAAGGACCCTGAGAGGGTTGGATCATTCCCAACCCCCACCCCCGTCACATGTTGTGTGACTATTGCACTTGCAGTGGCACTGCTGCAGTTCCTTTTCTGCAACTTGTGTGGACAGCGGGGACCACATGGAAAAGAGCTCAAGGTAGGACCCATCGGATTCTCCTTAAGGGTTGCCTGTTCTAGGTTGCTAAAATCTCATTTGTGAGCCTGTACACACAACATACCTGTCGCTTTCTTCACAGCTGTTTTTTTTTTCTTTTCAGTAGTCACTGCATGCTCGCCCTTTGAGCTCCCATGTTTTGTAAAAAATATACTTAATACAGCACTGCTTTTACAACTATGAATTACATGTTTGAAACATTTCTTTTACTTTTTTTTTTTTTTACATCATCGTGGAACTGCTATATGAAGAGCAATTGAAAAACAATATTTAACCTTTAGATATTTGGATTCTTCCCATATTTATTGGAGGGATCAACAAGCTCCTTTTTAAGTATTTATATTGACTGTTTTACATTTGGATTACTGCTGGTAAATTGGATATTTCCCACACCGTGACTATACAAAAGAGTGAAAGATGTCCGGGTCTGAGAAGTGAATTCTCTAGGACCGGCAAGAGAATGCATGGCCCATCAAAATCACAGGACATTCTGAAACATGCTCCTATAGTTAAAAAAGGAAAACAGGATATTAAAGGAATCTAGAACAGCACAGTTAACTTGACTTCCCCGATTACATTTTTGTATTAACCCTAAGCTTTTGTGGTCTACAACTATGTCTGATTAGTACAAATTTACTTAAAAGTCAATACTCCCAGTAAAATAAACATGAGTGACATATTATACTAATTTACAATTGACAACAATGGTTCAATTTTAAGCCTTTGTCACAATTTAAAGAGGAATTTGCTGGGACCACCCTGTATGGATGTGGATGTGGATTTTATTAAATCAACTAATTTGTCAGCAAGTCCTAATCTCACCGGTTTAATATCCAAACTTGAAGAATCTGACTATGAAACCATAGAAGATAATCCAATTAATGAATCTCAAATGCCAATTATGTATGAATTAGGATAAAGTGCTGGAGTTACACTCAATTGTAACATTGATGGCTGCAAAAATTGAGGCACTGTTTCAGTTATGCACATGAATGGCGGAGGATCAGCTGGATTTAAAATCCTATGCAACCAGAATGATTTATAGTATGGGTCCCATTGGTGTGTATGTACCTCTAACGACAAATGCTGAAAATCCTGCTGATGCTCCAGATAATGTCCCACTTGTAATTAACCATTGCCAAAATGCTCAGAATTTGCATGCCAAGTTATCTCTTGACAATACTAACTCAATATCCCCTACCGGTATGACTGTGTTGATTGATGACCAGGTCATTATTTACTCAGCTAATGAACGTGACGCCATGGACATTGTATGTCATGAAATGTCAATGATGGAAAAAATGAAATCAGACAAATTTAGTATTCCTAATGGCAAAACAAAAAATCGAACCCATCTTTGCCCTAGAAATGTATTGCCACTTTGCAACGAATACAATTTACCAGGAATAGTTCTGGGGGTTATAAAGCTAACGATACAATGGCTCTTCAAATTCCATTGAAATCTACTGACACAATCATCACATGATCGAATGGAGATGGAGAAGTAAGGCAGGTTAATCTCAGAGGCCCCTTTCATAAATGGGTCACAAACTATTCTGTGTATGGTAGATCTGCACAATCTTTTCAAGGGACCATGGTTAATACATTATCACAGTAACAACTGAAATTTGATTTTAAATCTGCCTCCAACACCATTGGAATTTCGGCTGCTAAAACCATTCACATATGTTATGTTATGTTATGTTATTTTGCAATTGTATAGCGCCTTATGTATCATTGGCATGATCTCAAGGCGGCGCTGGTAGGTTGAACACCCTCAGGAACCGTAGTTCGAGTCAGTTGAGAGAGAGAGAGCGAGAGAGAGAGTCGTAAAGTTTGTGGGCGCTCCAGGTATGTGTGCAGCTGGTGTGGTTGTTAAATGATAGCTGCTTCTTAGCGGTAGGTGTGGTGCTGAGGCGATCAGTTGAATGTGTTTAGTCTGGAGGGAAACATCCAGACTGAGGTTTGGCTGAGTTAGGCCTGAGGAGACGCCTAAGCTATCCGGTGTGTGCTAGCTAGCTGTGTTTTATTAGGATGATGGGTAGTTTGATGAGTTCTGTTAGTATGAGAACAGCTTTACCGAATATGTCATAGTACCGCTGTGTTCTAGTTGAATGGTGGTGTATAGGAGAGAGTAAGCGTAGGAGTGTGTTATTGTGGTAATCAGTAAAGTGTATGTGACCAGGCACACTCAATGTTGTTAGGAATACCTCCTAACTTGAACTCTTATACAGTGACGCTATTAGGGCATATTCAATGATGTTGTGAATACCATCTTAATTCAAATCTAATACAGTGTCGCTATTAGGGCATACTTCTAAGTTCAACTTTAACAGTGACACTATTGGGGCACACTCAATGATGTTGGGAATACCGTCTAGATCCAACATTAACACAGTGATGGTATTCGGGTACGTTTTCTAAGTTCAGCTTTAACTTTAACACAGTGACGCTATTAGGGCGTACTTTCTATATTCAACATTAACACAGTGATGCTATTAGGCACACTCAATGATGTTGGGAATACCGTCTAGATTCAGTATTAGCACAGTGACGCTATTAGGGCACGCTTTCTTATTGGGCACACACAATGATGTTGGGCATACCGTCTAGATTCAGTATTAGCACAGTGACGCTATTAGGGCATGCTTTCTAAATTCAGATTTAACACAGTTACGCTGTTAGGGCGCACTCCATAATGTTGGGAATACCCTCTAAATTCCACATTAACACAGTGACGCTATTAGGGCACGCTTTCGAAGTTCAGATTTAGGACAGTGATGCTGTTAAGGCGCACTACGTGATGTTGGGCATACCCTCTAAATTCAACATTAACACAGCGACGCTATTAGGGCATGCTTTCTAGATTCAACTTTAACACAGCAACGCTGTTAGGCAGGCTTTCTAAGTTCAGCTTTAACAGGGTGACGCTACCGGGCACACTCAATGATGTTGGGAATACCTTCAAGATTCAATATTAGCATAGCAATGCTATTAGGGCACACTTTCTAAGTTCAACTTTAACACAGTGACGCTATTAGAGCACGCTTTCTAGATTCAATATTAGCACAGTGACACTATTAGGGCACACTTTCTAAGCTCAACGTAACACAGCAACGCTATTAGGGCACACTTTCTAAGTTCAATTTTAACACAGTGACGCTATCAGGGCACGCTTTCTAGATTCAATATTAGCACAGTGACGCTATTAGGGCACATGCTATATATCACAATTGAGTCTAAATGTGGTACATGCTATCTTTCGGAATTCCGTCTAAATGTGGTGCGTGCTGTTTTCCACAGTGATCAGGTAAATCCACCTTTAAGTCAGTCTATTGGGAGTAAAACCATGTGGAACAGCTTAAGATATTTTGCTAAACGCAAGGAAATTAATCCTTCTCAGGATAGTCCTTTCCGTAACATAACCCAGTTGCTAGCTCTGTAGAGTTCCATTGCCAGTCTCTCTTTGCTTGGTATTGCTGATACCTTGAGAGCTCCCTAAATGGGATAGTGCTACCAAGTGTGTCAGAGTGTCCGGTGTGCCGTGAATACTGTGAGGATTTCTTGGGACTGCTGCTAGAAATCACTGCTGGATAACGTATTTTTTTTTTTTTTTGCTGCCTTGGAACTTTACATTGGAGTCTGCTTTCCCTTCGCAGATACAGGAGTCTGCTTTCACTTGCTGTTGCCCTGCCTGCACTGACGCTCCACCTACCTACGCCTGCTTGCTTCATAAACCGGAAGTCAAGCGAAGCGTAGCGGAGTGTGTCAGAGTGTCCAGTGTCAGGTGGTAGGTGGAGTGTGGAGTGCTAGATCCCAGCGCCGTAAAAGATCTTCTAAACTTCAAAACACAAAGGAAGGTAAGCCTTCCTTTTTTTTTTTTTTTTACAAGGGTCATCAGGATTAAGTGAAGAAGTGAAGAAGAGCACGGATATAAAATGCTCTTAAGGAGAGACAATGAACAAACTGGAGGGGCTGAGGGCACAGCTGGGGACACAGATATCACCTGTTCCACCCCCTCCTGGGCTGCGGAGGCAGAACTACAGTTGGAGGTCCCTGATCCCCTATTAAACGAAAACCCTTGCCCCTTTAACATTCAAGTGAAAATTGGAGCAAGCACAGCTCTATACATAGATAACGGGCTGGGGGCACCTAATACTGGGGAAACACCCAAAGTCACGGGAGCTGCCATGGATGACATCGAAATTGTAGCAGGAAGCCTACAGACGGCCGCTGAGCATTCGGCAAATCGGGTCACACAAAAAAACATAGATAAACCAGTAGAAACCCAAACGCAAAATCTGGTCAGTTCGCCAAATCCAACAACATGGAACGTTTCTACTATTGAGCATTGGGCAAGCCCAAATGAGGCAGGCATAGGTGACAACGCCAGTCTAGGGCCTGCATCCAGTGGGATAGAAAAATCGAACTTACCAACATCGGGGGAGCATCACATACAGAAGATCCTGAAAAGAAAAAACTCAAACTCCGAGGCAGAAGAAGAAAGGCCGTGGATGGAGTCAGCAAAGTCGGAAGGCTGTGAGGGAGCAAACCCAAGGAACCAGCTTAGCCCCCGAGCCAGATATACAGATATAACAACCAAAAGGAAGGTGCCCCCAGAAGCATTATATAGAAACCATTTACTGCAGGACCATTGCCAATAAACCTAACAAAAGGGGGGACCAAAACTCCAACCATCACAAATGGAGGAACCATAGTAACCCCAGTAAATGTAGGACAGACCCTTAGCCTCAGTTTTGGCAGCAGGAGCTCCGCCTATACGAATCAATTAAAGAAAACGACAGTAGTGGAAATATCAGACGCAGTTTTGTTGGAAACGTCAATGGACATGGAGAACGCATTAAGAGATAAGTTTACAGGAATCAAAAATGTTGACAAAGCAAAAGGAACGAGTGCCAAAAATAGCTACTGAAGAAAAATGGACGCAAACGTTGCCACCAAACCAAGTGGGAAGCGTAGACCAGGTCATATCAGGCCGAACAATGGAAGACAATTTCCTAATGGTCGCAACTTTGTCAGGTGTCCTAGCACCCTTCATGAAATTGTACGAGGATATCACGGACACACTAAGAGATCATTCTACAATACTTGCTATGGTTCACACTAAAACAATATTTGTGGAGGGCTTTATCTCAGCAATCCAAAACAACTTGGACAACAGTACCGCCAACGTCACCCAACTGCTACATGACATAATCAAACCTATACTAAAAGAGAGAAAACTAGGGAAGTCAAATCCAAAAAGCAAGGAACCAATAAGAAAAGACTCTGGAATAATGACCACACAAGAGG
This sequence comes from Ambystoma mexicanum, assembly GCF_040938575.1. Classification (NCBI taxonomy): domain Eukaryota; kingdom Metazoa; phylum Chordata; class Amphibia; order Caudata; family Ambystomatidae; genus Ambystoma; species Ambystoma mexicanum. The sequence goes on along the minus strand of NC_090933.1, from coordinate 478,538,856 downwards.
TCAGCCCAGTCATAGAAAAAGAAAACAAAGCTGGATCCAACGAGCAAGAAAACAAAGGAGAAAGGTCCACGGCAACACTGGTAAACGTAGAAGAGGTCGCAGAAACCGAAAGTGCGTCCGTTACGGGACCGCGAGCAGCCCAAAGTGAAGAGAAGGGGGAGGCAAAACAAAACGAAGACAGACCCACCCTGGCCGAGGACTGCACCAGCAATAATCTTTTGAGAGGAAAATCAAAGAGCACATCATCTGATCCAGATATAAGAAACGAGCCAACAAAATCACTAGAGACTGAAGTGGAAAAAAAAACCCTAAACAGAAGTGCCAGGGAAGGGCTAAACAATTCTACAGAAATAGTGGAGGCTATCTCTAGTAAAAAATCGAAAACAAGGCCTGAAGACCCCACCACTACGGATAAGTGTCGGGAGAAAGGAAAGAAAAAGGGGAACGTGTGTGAGATCTTCAAAACAAGAGACACAAACACAGGAGGGAAAAAATCAGATAACCAAATAAAAACGAAGAACAACGGGCCCGCAGACAACAAATCAGGGGTTCATCACAAGATCACAGGACCCACTTAAAAACAGAAAAATCAACAACCAGTAAAAGCCACAAGCAGTAGCAAAAGCCGGGCATTTATGAAAAATTTGACAATACCAAAAGAACAACCGAGTATAATTGACCAGCTAAGAAACAACAAGAAAAAGGTCAGAACAGAACAAAAGACTGAAGGACAAAAGATCTTAGAAATCGAAGAAGACGATTGTCCTGAAAATGACCTGCTGGATCTCTCTACATACCCGGTCTCAGATGATGAAGACAAACAGGGAATAAGAGGCTTCGAAGAGGTAAATACAGAGGCAGAAGACTCCTTGAGTGAGGAGCATACAGACTATAGTGAGAGTGATACCTCATCTATAATGTCAATACAGACCGAAAACGAGACACAGAGAGACAACAAAAAAAGTTCCAGATACTCATACAGAAAAGGATGTATTGAGAAAAAACCGGGATCTAAGTGAAAAAACTCAGAAGAGTGAATGTAGAGGTCGAGAAAGGAACGTGGGGTGGTCTGAGACCCGGAACCACGGAACCAGTCGGGAAAGTGAAACAAGATACAGCAAAAAGCAGACCGAGATGGAGGAAAGAAGAGATCGGCATCAACTAAAAGAGGGGGAAAGAGACCTACAGCATCGACCGCGCAAAACAAGCGCTGGTGACAGTTATAAACAACCGGGGCTTGTCCTAGAACGTATCCTTCATTATGAAGACCGACTAATTCTCAACAGAACCAATGTAATAAGATTACTCCACCATATACCGGCATTAAGACTAATTACAACAGACGACCTGGCGATCGTGGAATTCGTCGAGGAAGATCGCACTGATAAAGTAATTCTGCACACAAGATCAAATCTGGTGAGACAACTACTACTGGAAGAAGCCCCGCAATTAAGACCAATGGGTTTTGATTTACAAGAAAGTGACGAAGTCCTAAAAACCCAGGAGAGAGTAAAGAAACACTCGGTGAAACAGATCAACAGAAAAGACAGAGAGACCAGTAGTGTTAAAACAAATAGAACATCAGCAGTGAGAAGGGGCAACCAGAACACACAAAGCTCAAACAATAGAAGTCAACATCAAGGAGAAGAAAATGAAGCGGCAAGGTGGAAATGGTTGAAAAATATGATTGATGACAAAACAAACACCCAATAACATAAAACAGTAAAAAGTGTGGGTTCATGGAGCCTGGGAAGTTGGAACACTAGAGGCTCTACCCACCTTTTTACTAAGGGAGCGCTTCAAAAAGAGAACTTTAGTGTGTTGTGCCTACAAGAAACATGGCTGTTGCAACCACTGACACTGGAAGGTTACGTGGTTCTGCTAAATCCAGTGGTCAAAGGTCAAAAAGGCAGACCCATGTCAGGCCTACTTATAGCCATCAAAAACGATCTGGATTGGCAAGTCCTGGAGGAGTCAAACCCAAATTTATTCATCCAGATGGTAGTGTTACAGCTGGACAAAAAAGCCAGTAAAATACTAATATTGATCAACATATACTGGAATCCAGCAAATTTATCAAACGAAAACCTACCAGATAAAATAGCAGAACTAATTGATGAACAAAGAGAAAAATGGACTGATCCAATATTCATATTGGCAGGAGATCTAAATTGTTCATGCCTGAACAAGGACAACCAACCCGAATACGATACAACAACTGCCTCAGCAAAGGAAAAAAGAGGAACAATGTGGAATCGTATGGTACAATCAAGGGACTGTGTCGTTCTGAATGGAAAGGTGAAGGGGGACCAACCAGCAAAACCTACTTGGAAGGGAACACAATCAGTAGAGATCCTGGATTACATTTGCATTTCAAGCAACTTGTCAGATAACATCCAGACCTTGAAAGTAATCCCAACAGTAGAAAGTGACCACAATCTGTTAAAACTGACGTTCAAAAACATAAGCAATAACAAGATTGGAACCTACAACCAGAAGGTGGTCAAAGACGAAGGGGTATTAAATTAAGGATCAGACCAGAGAAAACAAGAGAACTAAACCATAACCTAAAACAAATGATCTCGACGCTTGAAAACGAACAAAGCCAAAAAAGGATTGACTACACCCCGCTTTTCAGAGCATTTGTTACAGAAAGGAAGCTTGGAAGTAACCATCAAACAACGACTCACCAACATCAGTATGACAGTCGCATACGAGAAAGGAAAAAAGCATTAAGGAGAGATATTAGACGACTTAAAAAGACCAAACACGACAACTGGAGTAAAGAGATACATAAGTTAAAACAAAAGTACAGAAACTGGTTACACTTACACAAGAAGACATTGCTAAACCAGGACGCAGAAAGAATGTTGGGGAAAATAAGATCTAAAAACACAGTTGAAATTTGGGCAATTATCAACGAAGCGGAGAAGCCTCAAGCAATAAGTCAAATGAACCCAATAAGTGCTTCATCATGGGTTAAGTATTATACACAGCTGCAAGTGGAAATTTACATCGACCCAAAGCGGAAATCAATGACAAACAACAATGAGGCAGTAATAGATATCAGTATTGAGGAAATAGAAAACATCCTGAAAAAATTGAAAGACTCGAGAGCCCCAGGGCCCGACGGGCTCACAAATGTAATACTGAAAAGCAACATAGGTGAATGGGCCAAATTCCTTCAACTTCTATTCAACTACATATTAACAACAGAAAAAATCCCGGATTCCTGGCGAAAGGCAGTAGTGGTACCCATTTTCAAAAAGGGTCTCAGAACATCAGCAGACAACTACAGACCGATTGCATTACTGGACGTGGTGGGGAAGGTCTTTGCGTCCACACTATTAAAAGCATTAAACCACTGGGTACAGCAAAGTGGACGTCGTGATCCTTGGCAATCGGGTTTTGTGAAGGGGAGAGGCACAGCACTCAACATTTTCCTGATTAACTTATTGAAAGCCAGAACACAAAGGAACAAAAACCAAGGAATCTACATCGCGTTTGTAGACTTGTCGAAAGCCTTCGACACCATAAAAAGAGCCAAACTATGGAAGAAAATGGAAAACTGGGAATGTCCTCAGTCACTGGTGGAGAACATCAAGGACTTGTACATGGACACAAGCATCAGAGTCAGACTGGATATAGCGGGTACACTAACAGACGAAATTCAGATAAAAATGGGCTTAAAGCAAGGATGCCCGCTGGCACCGGAACTGTACAACCTGTTCACGTCAGATCTGGAAGATTCATTTGAGCCCACCCGCTGCTTTCCACCAAAAATAGCAGGAACGCCGATTGGGAGACTGCTTTACGCAGACGATATCGTCCTGATGGACCAAACCCAAATCGGCTTGCAAAGACAGCTTACATCATTACAGTCGTATGTGGACTCAAATGACCTGGTTATAAACCCAGAAAAATCAAGAATTCTGAAGTTAGGCCCAGGAGGTAATAAAGCCAGAGGGAAAAAACTTGGATGGTCTCTGAGAAACAAAAAATTCCTGGAAGTTGAAGCATTCACGTACTTAGGAGTCTGTATAGACAACACGACGAACAATACGCCAAGAATAGCAGGGCTAAAAAGAAAAGCAACCAATCTAGCTGCCCAAGGGAGAATTCTGCGTAAAAGATACTGCAGATTTACCTTATCACCTCTAATAGCCTTTTATAGGATGAAAGTGGTGCCAATACTAACATATGGGGTAGAATCACCAATCCCCTTACAAGCTCAAACGTGGTCAATCCTGGAGGGTCTGTTTTGGAGGAAAGCTTTACAGCTGCCTAAATCAGCCCCAATACAGCAGATAAGAAGAGAGCTGGCTCTGACATCACTCAAAACAATAGTGGTATGGAAAACACTAAGTTTCTATCAAAAATGTCTTGAGGAAAACACTACGGGTGGATTTGGGGTGTTGAAAAAAGCCCTAAAAGATCAATCCGATGTAATCCTAACAGACTGGCAAAAGTCATGTCGAGGGAACCTAGTGAACCTCAGCGAGTCAGAGGATGACTTATGTATTAACCCAGACAAAACTAAAAAGAAACTATACATGGCAGATTGGATCGAAACCCAAGAAGATAACTGTAGATATAAAGGTTACGAAGACTTCTGGGCCCAGCCACGAAAACTGAATCAGATCCCGAGCTATCTGACTTTATTCCCCAATTGGTACTTCCGAGACCTTTTCCTGAGATTCAGATTGAACATTTTACTAACAGGAGAAATATTACAAAGAAGAAAAAGGCTGGACATCAGGGAAAGCTGCAGAATGTGCAAAAAAAAAGGAGAGATAGAATCTCTGAAACACCTCATACTACAGTGTACCGGTTTAAGGAAAGAGCGAGAGCAGTGCTTGGGGGACATCCTTAGAAGCTACACAACAAGGAATGTCGATGAGTGGTGGAGGACTCTTGTAGAAGGAGAAAAAAATGAAAACGACATTAGCACTCATAAAATTACTGATTTTAATCCTTAAGAAACCAGAGGAGATCAACAACATAACCCAGGATTAATAAGATGCTACCAAGCACTGCTACTAAGATACTGTATACCAAACGAAGAATCATGATGAAAGAACGGACATGCTCAGGTTAAAGGTTTCAAATAATGAAACCACACAATCTGTTTAAATAAAAAAAAAAAAAAAAAAAAAATAGTTCTACCAATTAGGTGCTGATGGAATTGTCCTCACGTGCAGTCACAGCACTATTACATTAACCCTCTGATCTACTTCGGGGACGTGGTTTTCAACCTTACCATTAGTTACAATGAAACAAAAAACAAGTCATACCCTAATGGAATAAAAATGTCCAATAGCACCCAAAATGGTTGAGAGTACGGACAATATAAAGAGGAAGCCAAATGGAGTATTCCCACCTCCCATACCAATTGACCATGTAGTAGTACTAACTCAATGAAATGGTTGAGCTGGAATACAAGAGGGTATAATGAATTCCTTCATCATAGGGAAGATAAGAATCTCACATTTTTCTATTGCAGGAAACCTGGGCAATGCACAATTTTGTAGTTAATGGTTTTACGATTATACATCGACATGCTACCAAAGGTGTCATGGTCGACCAATGGGGGGACTTGCTATTTGAGAGCAGTAATTTTTATCTATTAGTCCTTACTGCTTGTAAGAACATTCACAATATGTTTTACCTGCTGTACTAAATTTTTCCTCACTCTTTATTGATATCTTGATTATTAATGTATATTCATCTCTCTGTGATGACAAAGTCAATAAAATGGTACACACTGTTGATACATGAATTAATATTTGCTTGTGGATCACCCAAAGATAACATTGTAATTGCTGGTGATTTAAATTCCCCCAGTTTAGGTAAATTTATTCATAGTGGAACTGTCTCACCTCAACGCAAGTTGAAAGATTATTGGATGAAATGGGTACAACTTTTTCATTCTTTGGACCGTTCATGTCTCAGTCATAAAGGTAACAGCCTCAACTCAACTAGAAATACCGGGATGAATGGTACTAGTACATCTACTCTAACCCGGACCAGGACCCGGATCTATGGAACATTACAGGTCCTATGACGATTTCTATTTAATACCCTATTTGACCATGCAGTTTTAACTTGGTCACTTGAGTTATCTCATGAGTATATAATTATTCATTATGTTGAACCTATTCATGTCACTCTTCGTGGGAACACAGTCACTTGGAACAATAAAAATATGTAAAGATTGAATACGTTTATTCTGGAGGATAGCACATTGGTTTATCTTTAGTTTAAGGATAATCAATGGGATTTGAGTGAGATGAAGAGATTATTGAAAACACATCTTCAATTGAACACATTACTGGGCAGGGTGACAAGTGTTCATGATGGCAGCTTTGATAGAGAAATTAAAATAAATAAAGAAACAGTTCTATCAACGCCAATGTATAACTATTGATAAGGCCCCTTACCTCACCTGGGATGTAAAACAACGGTGTAACCCCTTATTAACAACCAGATATAAAAACTGCTTGAAGCTCCATAAATCCTCTGTCCTGAATGCTAATTGGATTTATGTCTTCTAATTATTAAATTTGAGAGATGAGAAAGTAGTCATACCAGTTTGTAAATGGAAACTAATTCAATAAGCATTCAGGATTGGACCCATGCTGTGAGTGAATTATATTAATTAGTACCCGGCGAGAGTCAAGCAGAATGCAACACGCATTCTGATTGGCTCTCGCTGGGTCCTTACCCGGCCGAGAATCTTTCGATTCTCGGCCAGGACTCCAGCTGCTTTGTCCTCGGCGGGGGGGGCGTGGCAGCCCCTCAGCCAATGAGGAGGCTCGAAGCGGGGACATCCCCCGCTCCGAGCCTCCACACGGCTGAGAGGCTGCTTCCGTCCCCCGCTGGGGACTCGGGTAAGCTTTTTTTTTTTCCGTTCCCTCCCTCCTCCCTACCCCACCCCACTTACCTTCTTGCCCCTGCATCCCTGGTGGGGGACGATGGCAGCCTCCAGCTGTGTGGAGACTCTGCGCCTAAACACAGCTGGAGGCTTCCATCGCCCCCTGGCAGGGACGAAGGTACGTTTTTTTTTGTTTTGTTTTTTCTCCCCCCCTTTCCCTCCCTCCCGCCCTCCCAACCCCACTTACCTTCCGCTTCTTTTTTTTTCGGGAGCAGCCGCGCTGGGAACACTTGTGTTCCCAGCGCGTCCGCTCCCGAAGGCCGCCATGGAAAGAGAAAACAGGCTCCCATTTTCCCTTTCCCGGTGGCCATTTTCTTGGTCGTTTTTTTTTTGTCTTGAAACCCTGCGGCTTTTCGGGGCACAAGAAAATGCTTTTAGTGCCCCGGTCAAGCATATAATGTGGCCCGGGGTACTAATAGCAATATGACCCTCGCGGTGGGGGCATTACCGACTCTGGTAATGCCCCGGGGCCTTCGCTTGGGCCTATCACTATGGGCCCCGGGGCTTTACCTGAGTCGGTAATGCCCCCGCCGCTCGGGTCATATTGCTTAAATGAATCACTCTATTCCGAATAATAGCTACTCTTATTTGCCATTCATTGCTTTTTTCAGTTGGATTTGAGCCGGAGGATATAATCACCACATTGACGGCACTCAACAGTTCACGGGGTCGTGGGCCTGATATGATACCTAATAAAATACTCAAGGATAACATACCCTTTTGGGCTTCCAGTCTAGTAAAGATATTTAAGCAAATCCTACAAGATGGTATTATCCCATTTAGTTTGCAAAAATCCATTATGGTCCATGTCTTTAAAGAGGTAGACCACACAAACACTGCCAATTATGGACTTCTGGCTATGGTAGATGCAAGTCAGAAAGTTTTTGCTACTTTGTTTTTGAAAAAGTTAAATGCCTGGATTCGAAAAATAAGGATCCTTTCACCTTTTCAAACTGTTTTTCAAAGTGGTATGAATACCTTGACCAATATTAGTCTATTGAGTTATTTTATTAGAGCTTCTCAGCAGAAGAAAAATGATCGACTATATGTGTGTTTTATAGATTTAGTAAAGCCTTTTATTACAGTTTCTAGACCTCATCTATGGGCAACATTTAAGAATTGGGGTATTGGCCCTGTGTTATTGCATTTTAATACCACTCTTTACACTGATACCACTGTTAGAATTAAAATTAATAATAATGTTGCTCCCACCCCAAACATCATTACAGACAATGGTATCAAACAGGCCTGTGTCCTAGCTCCAACCTTATATAACCTATATATGCAGACATGGACCACTGCATAAGGTCTATAAGGTCTGTAATTTCCCTCCAATTATTGGGACCACTGCAGTTCCATGGATCAGCTATGCTGATGATATCATAATCATGAATCGCGCCCCAATAGGATTACAAAAATCCCTCAATGCTTTAGTGGAGTATTCTCAAATAAGTAATATACAAATCAATTAATCAAAAACCTAAATATTGACCTTTAGAAACAAAACCAAAATTGGCATATTGACTTGGTACATAAAGTGTACTAAATTAGAGGTGGTGGACACATATAAATACCTTGTTGTACCTATTAAGAACTCACCCTGTTATAATTTTTATTGCACCACCCGTTTGAATTTTTTAAAAAGTGGTTCTTACTCAGGAGAATTATGAATAAGAAAGGTGGCAATAATATTGAGGGATTGTTAAATGTGTATTTGGGTAGTATCACTCCAAGTATTGTATATAGTCTTTCAACAGTCCCAGAAAATCAACTAGAGCAAAGAGATAAATTGGAGGCAAAAATGTTACATACCATTTTGAATCTTCAACAGACAGTACCTGTGGCAGTGTTCCATATGGAACTTGGATCTACATCTATTAGAATTACATGTTTGATACAAAAATGTGCTCTTTACTTTACCATTGAATTAATACCTATGGAAGAAATATCTATATATGGTCTCTTGGCTGAACAATGTAACAAAAATGGTAGTGATTTCTTTCTAACCAATTTGAAAGACACCATCAAGACATTTTTGGACAAATTTAATATGGATTTGGAAGAGACATTACCTAATCCTAATAGAATGATTAACCTCAAAAGGATAGCTAAACAATACGACCACTGTATGAATATAGATTATATATCTAATTGTCCTATGCATAAGGAGTACAGTACACAAGCCTTTAGATCGACGGTTCCTTGTTCCTATTCGACCAAAATTTGCACTAAAGAAATCAGAAGATTTATTATTTAGCTGTATTTGAATATCTTACCTACTTTTGAGGATACAGGATGTTATAAACATAGGGCCTCATTACATGGTAGGTGCTAAGGGATTACCGGCACCGGTAGGGTCACCGGTGCAAGTAATCCCTTAGCGCCCTACTACGAGGTCCCTCAGCGGGTCCTGTCCTTAACGCCTGGTCTGACCAGGCGTTAAGGACAGGACCCGCTGAGGGACTTCAGAGCGGTACCGTTATTAGCTCCTTCCCCATACCCATTGAACCCCATGGGGGCTCAAATGGGAATGGGGAATGGTATTTGGAATGGGGATTTACCGGGTCCTCCAGGGTCGGAATGACCCGGTAAGTCCCCATACCGCCTACCCGGACCCGGTATGCGGTAAGGGAGTGCCATGCCGCTAACTTGGGCATGGTTATCTCCTACCGTGTAATCGGTCGATTATGCGGTAATAGTATTAAAACCTCAAGACACATCCTTACCCAATTTAACCTATTATTTAAGGAATATTCACTACGTTATATTAATTTAGTTACTAATATTATACATTTACAGGAAAATCAATGTTGGGTTGCAATTATTTCAGCAGAATCGATTGTTGTATCTGGTGCTGCCTACTATGGGCCTCATCATGAGTTGGGTGGTATCCCGGCAGTATTCCTGCCAGGATACCGCCTGCGCTAATAGCGCTACCGCCAAACCTCCCGGCCCTATTAGGGGTTATTATGGGGTTTGGCGGAACGGAAATTCACCATTCCCCATTTGGCACATTTGGGAATTCCCCATTCCCCATTGGGCCCAATGGGGAATTTTCAGTGTGACTAATGTCGGCGGTATTACTGCGCGGCAATTGCCCTGTAAATTGGCAAATTCTTGGCGGCTTTCCCCCAGCTCAGAGCCAGGGGTAAATCCTGCCAAACTCATGATTTGGTGGACCCTTAAATGCGGCAGAAATAGCATAACCGCCTCATTTAAGGGTTACCCCCAAACTCATGATGACCCGGTATGTCTGGAAGCAAGCCACCTCCCGAATAATTTCCCATTACTGAAATATCCTTGATTTTAATATTTTATAAACCTGTTTATTCTGATTTTATTATTTTAAGATTGTGCTCTCTGATGAAATGAAGCATTAATCAGTGTTTATATTTATCACTCTATTGTGATTTAATTTCTAAGATGTCATTTTTTAGTCACTTCAATGTAATTTGTATCTGGTGTTTTAATATGTGAAAGGTTTGTATTAACCATTGACACAAATAACTAAATAAAACATGTGCTGGTCAGTTAATGGCCTGGGGCCTGTAAATCAGGCCATTAACTGCCCCGATAATTACCCCCTATGTTGGGGTATGTTGCTTAAATGAAGTACATTTTCTATCCAGCACCGAAATGCTGTAATAACAATTGATACTGCCATTATGTGCTAGTGGTTTTATAGCACTCAGGAGGGTTCATTATTGCATGAGATAATGATCAATCTGCAATTCATAGCCATTGTCTTTGCCTCATGTCATACTTGGTGGCAGGTGATTATGCTGTGATATTGGCCCATCCTTCAGTGTATAAGTAGATAGTGTCACACTGTTTGGTGTTTCAATGTTTTTGTTTGTTTCTCATAATTTTAATCACTATCTGTCGTATTCTCTTTATTATTTCTTACTGAAATTGATATATGGCATAAAGTACCTCTTACTTTATGTTATATGGATATTGAAAGTCACAGAGAGGTTTTGTGACCAAATGCAGGAACAAGGTAATGGAACTCTGAGGTGCCCTGCAATATCCTTATGCAGTTTAGTTTAGTTTAGTTTAGTTTAGTTTAGTTTATTATTTGTAGAGCGCGCCAGACCCTGGGGCATCAGGGCGCAAACAGACAGGAAAATGTTCAACTTAGTTACAGGTACATGGTAAGTAGGAACGTAAAGGGACATCAGACATATTACAGTAGGCAGGTATGTACAAGGCAGGATCTAGGTTTAAGTATGGTGGGGGTATTTTCTTCTATACTGTTATAAGCTTTAATACCTAGGCTTTTGCTTAATGTAAAATGTGGACATCTTGTATTTGATGAACATATAATGAATGTGGAGTGCCTTTGGGCTTAAGCATGACAATATGCAGCGTTTTAATATATTACCGGAAAACAGTTTTAAGTAGTTTATAAAAAATTCATTTGTGTTTTCAAATAATTTATGACATACAGATTGTTGCTCACATGTGTTAAACTCAAGCAGCGCACACATAACAAAAACTGTTCTAAATAGTTACTTGTTAATTAGTGTCTGTAATATTTTACAAGCAGGGAATTTCAAAAGCTTGTTATTGCTTTAATGAAGAGTTGCAATTATGGGTGGAATTGTGCTTTGTGTTTGCTGAAGGAGCAGGTTTTGTAATGTTAAAATGTATGTGAACTAAATGATAACAGAGCAGCTGTGATATATTCTGGTTGTTGCATGACAGCTGTACCATTGCATTGTTTGCTTCTTCAGCGAGCATAGAGCACACTTGTGCCTGCAATTGCAACATCCTAAACATGCTGTTTTAATGCAAAAAATGTTATTTCCATGTATATAGTTAGAAGATTCATAAAAGAGAATATGTTTTAAAATGTGTAATTTGTGTTAGTTTTCTTGCAGTAAAACATAATTTCTATAAAAAAAATAATTACTGTTTCCCCTGTGTATTATTGATTTCTAAGCCTACTCAACATTTTTGTAAACTGATTCGCCAGATTATCAAACCATTTTACAGTGATTCAATATGTCTTGCAGGTCAAATCAAGGGTTTTTGTATGGTTTTGAACTACGTTTCAAATCCTGAGCCGACTCGAACCGCTTTCAGTCAAAAGCATCATCAATTGGTTCAGAGTTAGTTCGAGCTGAGTAGAATCAGCTAAAACCTTCACATTATGGGTACTCTGATTCGACTTGAAATCATCCCCATAAATTTGAACCAGGTTGATCTATTTTGAACCATAGCAGTGTATTATTTCGAACCTTGTCATGCCAGTTCGACCTAAGGAGAAAGTGAAACTAAATTACAAACGTCCAGTTTCGACATACATGTGCAGGCAGAGCACCTGAATTTTGTTTTAGACTGGGGACCAAATAGTCACCCCGTTGAAGCAAAAGTGAATATGCACGTGCATTTCTTTTCTGTGAGACCACACAAGATGGACTGCATCGGAATACTTCAGTTTCATTTCAAACAGGGAACCAAACTCCAGTATCACAAAGGAAAGGTCAGAAAACATCTACGTATACATTATTTTTGAGGCACAAATGAAATGTGCAGGCCAGACATAAGGCAACCACATATTCAACGAATGGATGCAGTCAGAAACATTCACAGGTATTATTGTTTATCAGAGACCACATACATGTGCAAGCAGAACACCTGAATTTAGTTTCAGGCCGGAAACCATACATTAATCCCAGTGATTAATTATTTTCTGAGTTCACATGGATATGCAGGCAGAACACCTACATAAAGTGGGTAATTCATAGAATTTAGCGCACAAGTGGCACACGCGGCTGGCGCACAGCGTGCGGGTGCGAATCTCTGCACCAGCCGCGTGCGCTAAAATCCATTTCCGCGCACAGCGTATTCATGGATTTCAGCTACCAAAACCAGCCGTGGCGCACAGTGGCACAGCGACCCTGCAGCAGCGCCAGTTACGTCCCCAAGAACGCCACTCGCGCAGGGAAAAGCCATCAAAATCCCCAATCCAGCGCAAAGGGCTGCGCTAACCCTGGACCAGCACGGCAAGCGGGGTACGTGTATTACGGGGGTTCGCGGGAAGTTTCACACGCGATTGGCCCTGTGTGAGCGGGGTACGTGTATTTCAGGGGTGCGCGGGAAGTTTCACACGCGATTTCAGCAGGGTACGTGTATTACAGGGGTGCGCGGGAAGTTTCACATGCGATTTCAGCAGGGTACGTGTATTTCAGGGGTGCGCGGGAAGTTTCACACGTGATTTCAGCAGGGTACGTGTATTACAGGGGTGCGCGGGAAGTTTCACACGCGATTTCAGCAGGGTACATGTATTTCAGGGGTGCGCGGGAAGTTTCACACACGATTTCAGCCAGCAGGCCCCCACTCATGTCCCCTTGCACCCCCACCCCCCAGCAGTACTGGGCACCTGCCAGCAGGCCCCCACTAATGTCCCACTCATGTCCTCCTGCACCCCCACCCCCAGCAGTGCGGGGCACCTGCCAGCAGGCCCCCACTTATGTCCCACTCATGTCCCCCTGCATCCCCACCCCCCAGCAGGGTGGGGCACCTGCCAGCAGGCCCCAACACATTTCCCCTAGCCAACACGTCATCACAATCTAGATCCCTGGCCGTTATGGGCAGCCTCCACATGCCAAACACCCACCCAAGTATTGCATCCACCCACTTAGAAATGCCAATTACATGATACAACCCCAATGGCAAGTATCTAAATGAACACTTGTCCGTCTCATACACACAATGGGTGCAAGTGAATGTCAAAACCCACATCATGACATGCAGGAAACCAATGAGATAATACCACACATCGAAGTTTCATGAAAAAAATGTATTAAAAGCAACATGAATGGAATTAAAATCAAACAAACGACAATGGAAATTTAAAAAGAAAAGCTGCATGTCTGTAAAATAATGAAAAACAACAAATCATAATCCAAAGGAAAGGTGTCCAAAGTCAAAGTTCCAAAAATGAAATCCAAGGGCAAAACAAAAGTGAAAACCATTGCTCCATGGGGAAATCCAAAGAAAAAAGTAGAATCCAACAGTGAACTATATACAGATGAACAATCCAGGGTCCATGATCCCAACTGAAGAAATGAAACCTATCAAAAACTCCTACCTAATAAAAACAACTATATACAAAAATGTGGTCCATTGTCCTAAAGGTCCAAAATAAAGAAAAAACCAAAGGAAACCTAACACTATCTAACTATTTACAAGGGCAGCGGGCTAGTCTGACGGCTCACTTTTGGATGTCCCGGGCCAGGGCATCATCGAACTCCTGCTCAATGTCCCGGAGGCGGTCCTCTTCCATGGCCCCGAGGGTTCGCAGGGACGATGACATCTGGAACTCCAGGTCCCTGCGAATGGCCTCGAGGCACTCGGCCCGCCTCAAGGCCCTACGCATGGAGTTCTCCGCCCTGACCATCGTGAGCCGTGCCTCTTCCGCCCTCTGCCGCTCCTCATCTATCGCATGGCCCAACCGCTGCCACATGGAAGACACTTCCCGTCCAGGGTCCTCCTGCCCTCTGGACGATGCCTGCCCCTCCGATGATGAAGGCCCCGAGCCATCATGGCTCCCACCTTGTTACTGCTGCTGCTGTGCTGCTGCTTGTACCCTGGCTCCTGCTGCCTGCACATCCTCCTCCAGCTGGGGTGCAGTTGTGGAGGTGGCCACCCCTGATGGACGTCCGACTCCTGACTGTGGCAGGGATCTGTTGTCCACCAGCCTGGCCGCAGGGTCAGAGGCAGCTCCACAGGGCACCCAGGTGATACATGGGTGGGAAGATGGCATGGAGGACGACTGGGGCATAGGGGGTTCAGTTGAGGAGGAGGGTCGGGACAAGGTCCAGGAAACGGAGGAATCCGGCCCTGGTGAGCTGTCCCAGTGGGTCACCGCGGTCAACGAGCCATGAGAGAATACGTGCAGTCTCCTCATGAAAAGACTGCAGGTCACCTCGCATGGCAGGTTGACGCAACGCCACCCCACCCAGGACAGGCTCAACCTGGTGCCGGATAGCCACATCCGCAGGGAGAGGAAGGCCAGTTGGTGTAAGTCAATCCCCTCCCTGAGAACGGGTCTGGACGTAGGCATCCCTGCTGGTGCAAGATGATGCAGTGACAGGATCAGGGACAGGATTGCACACAGGCACCTCCGCAGCAGCCTGTGCTGCCTCCTGTCCCTGGTCCTGCACTGCACCACTAGCACCAGTGGAATCCCCACCTCCAGACCCCGTCTCTGTCCCGTGCTCGGCCTCCTCCTCCACCAAACCCCCCCCGAACCTGGATGACTCCATGCCATCTTCCTCCGTTGGGCCCTGTGGGGTCTCAGCTGCCCCTTCTGCTTACGAGGAGTCCAACTCTGACCTCTGCCTCTTGGACCTCCCCTCGGCAGCTGCGGCCTGGGATGCGGCACCGGACTCCTCACTCCCCGACGAGATGACAACCTGGGAGGGGAGCCGGGCCTTGCGTCTCCGGCTGGTGGTGCGATCCCTGCCGCTGTGCTCCACAGCACCTTCTCCGCCCTCTTCATCAGTTGACGCTGCAGACAGGGAGAAATAAAACACAGGCATCAGGGCACTGTACAATGGACTCATACACACATGCTATTTCCACATGAGTGGCATTGTCAAACTTCAGACATGGCATCACAATCCCCAACACACATGTCATTTTGACTCACACACATGAGCTATTCCACAGCCATATTGCAACAGCCAGCACCATCCATACACATACAACAGCATGAGCAGCCAAAGGTAAGCCAGACATCACATGAAACACAGGGAGTGCACTACACATGCACACACGCCACCACACTTACATGCATGTGTACACCTCCGCCAGCTGTCGCAGTATTGAGATCGGCATCCATGTCACATCTGCAAATCAGTTTTCCACATATAAGTGTCACATACATCCATGTTGCATCACTGCTGCACCCTTGTCAAATAGACACACATGCACATGTACACGGTGCACATACATGCAGCTGGAACCAACATCCATGTGTGACACCACAACCATGCCAACTGACATACACAGTAATCCAAACATGTGTGCTCATACATCTGCATTTGGCTTGCATGCTTACCCACACATACACCAGCCATGTGCCTCACACATGAAAGGACTTACATGTGTCTGCCTCACAGCCCTTTACATACACATCCATACATGGCCCTAGAAAAACACATGTACAACCTGCAAACTACTGGCACACCACCACACGCACAGCTTCCAATCAGTATGCATGTACACTTACCGCTCAACTCCAGACGGGTCTGCCTCTCAAGGACCTGGACGTGGAGCGCTGGGCATATGCATTCCAGGCCCCTCATCTGATGTTCCGACAGGTGGCCCCGGCGCCCCTTAGCATCCGCTGCCTTCAAGAGGCGCTGGGTCTTGTTGAGGGTCCTGGACCTGAAGTCCTCCCAGCGCTTCTTGACATGTTGGAAGTCGCGGACTGCCACCCCCTCCGCGTTGATGGCAGTCACGATGTCCGTCCAGATCCGAGTCCGTCCTTCCTTGTCAGCGCGGGAACTTCCGAAGAGGGCATCATACTGCCCCAGAACTTGCTCCACCAGGACACCAACTTCCCTGGCACTGAAGCTGGTGGCCCTCTGCCTCTCTGGCTGGGGGTTGCCAGTGGTACCAGATGGTGTAGTGCCCGACATGGCAACCCCTGAGGCAGGAGTGGGTGGGCAACTGGGTCCTGGGGCTGGGCTGTGGAGCGATGGTATCCCAGTCGGGAGTCTTCTGTTCCATCAGGGGTGGTCACAGCAACTGCACCCCCGGCTGATGTGCAGGCAGCAAATAGCAGGGCTCGTGGGCAGCAGGCAGGCAGGCAGCAGCAGATGGCAGGTGGGAGCGTGCTCGGGGCTCTGGGGGGCAGTGATTCGGCCTTTTGGGCAGGAGCGTGGTTTTCCGTGTGTGAACACGTGGCCAGCTTGATACGGATTGATTTGGCACATGAAAAATTTGCACGTCAGCGTGTGATTCGGGGAAAGGCCCCTAGCGCGTAAGCGCGTCAGCACTCGTACGCGCTTTCATTGGACCAAAGGGCCTTCAAGCGTTAGCACCTCTGTGACGTGACGCGCGGGCGTGCGCGGCCGTTTCCCTCGTGACGTTAGCATAGTGGTTCAGTGGCGCGTTACAAACTGCACGTCCACATGTGAATGCGTGTAATCCAAGGAAAGGCCCATGCGCGTAAGTGACGTGACGCACGCGGGCGTTTCCCTCAGCACGGGTTAAAGATGAGCGGGGGCAGCAGTTCGCTGTACGTGCCTTTCGTGGAGACTGACAAGTGTTGCTGCTTCCTGTTGTTTCGCGCGCCATCACAACTTCACAGCTATCAAGGACGTATCTCTTCTTTTGGCGGGGGTATTGGCTATGCATGTTTTTCTGCATCGTGCTAATCAGACGGTGAGTCGCACACGCTATTTTTCCCACTGCGGGTGCCCCTGTGTATCGCACCCATTTTCGAGGTCATAGTAGCCTGCGTGTCCCACGCGTACGCGTTATTCGTGTTACTGGGTGCCACCGCGTACTGCGGGAGGTTGACTCCACGCACGTAGGCTGCAGGGTTGCGTGCATGGTTTTACTGCAGTTTTGGGGTGCCTGAGCGTTGCGTGACCCGTCACTACATTACCCGGGTCACATACAGCCTTGCAGGTGCAGGGGGGCTGTTAACATCTTGCTTCCCACCCCCATCACCCCAATTGCCCAGGTCAATTGTGCTGTACACCTCCCATTAGCACTACTCCATCTGTGCCGGCACTACTCCATCTGTGCCATGGTTGGGAGGCCAGCAAAGGTGAGGGGCGCCTCAGCTGGGCGTACTCCTCGTGGCGGGCGTGGTCGGGGACGTGGCCGTGGTGACCAGAGAGTAGGGGGAATCCAGGGTGTCCAGAGCAGCCACAGAGGGGGAAGAGGCAGGGGTGCGCCACTTGAGCACAATGTTGTGCCATGTGTCGGTGAAGTCATGCCACCACGGAGATGCAGCTTCTGCATCTGGCACTGGCGCCCGTGTGACCCGGCAGTCCGTTCCATTGACTGCCACGGGCCCAAGGGTAGTGGTAGCTGCATGTGCAGCTATGGACACCGCCACCCAGGCTCAGGGTCTGCCAGCGCAGGCTGCGTTGGCACTTGAGGAGCCCTTGGAAGATTTACAACAGGCCAGGAGGGATACCGTAGGGGCATGCAGGGCTGCTCTGACCAAGACACGTGTCCCTGGGGCAGTTATGTCATCTGCTGCCCCGAACGGCCGGGTGTTGGCAAGTGCAGGGGCAGATGCACCCAACAACACCCCGGTTGTGAGTCTGCCAACCAGGACCATTGCGGTCAATGACCCTGCCACAGCGGATGTTGCTGCGCAGGGTCCATTAGAGAGCACCCAGCTGCCACTGACACAAGTCAGGCCTTTGGTCGTCCCTCCACCTGCCACTCCCTTGGCTCAATCCACCGAACCCACTGGCCATACTGGTCAGGGAGGCATTAGCCAGACAGGGTCTGCGCCACAGTCCAAGAGGAGGAAGGTTGCACCTGCAACACAGGCTGGGACCCCACACACAGCCACAACCTCCTGCACGTCGAGGAAGAAGCCTTTCTGCAAGCAGTAACTGGACTTCCTCATGGACTACATGCAGGGCCACAGCTGTGACATGATGGTGGGTGCCAATAGTCAGACTACGTGCCCACTGTGACACCCACTGCAAGCATGTTGCGGAACATGTCAGTTCATTCGGCCATGAGGTGCGCACGGCGCAAGAGTGCAAAAAGCGTTGGAATGACCTCAAACGCAGCGCTAAGGCTAAGCGTGCCTCAAATTACAACTTGACTCTGGTGACTGGCGGTGGGCCTGCACCAGAGGAGGAAGAGCTCACTCCGCATGAGTCACTCGTTGTGGAGTTCATACCACCTGAATCGGTCAAAGGAGTGGGAGAGATGCTGGACTTTTATGCCCAGTCCAGTGAGTGTTGATGCGTGTTTGTTGAGGACGTGTGCGTTTTACTTGTGGGATGTGTTGTGCATGATTGCCACTACATGTGACGTGTACATGGTTCTGATGTGTAAGTAATGCAATGCTTCCGTGATGCATGTCTGCTCTGCTGGATGGTGGACATGTGGAGCAGACGGGGACTGTCCGCATCACCACTATTGCACCCTACTCACATGCTGTTTACCAGTATACCCCTCCGGTCCATGTTCCAGCTCACTGGCCCTTCTGCATGTGGCGTGGGGTGACCTTCCTCTCAGCCCAGGCACAATGTTATAGCATGACTGACGTGCATGCGTCCTCTGCCTGCATGCGGGTACTCCATGTAGGCATGCTCCCTTGCCCCTCCTCCGCCACTCTGCACCCCAGTTCCACCTTTCCACTGGTCTGCTTCAATCTTCCCATTGTGTACTTTCCTGTTCATGCATCCTGTGTACATGCTAACGTCCAGCGTACAATCTGCCAGACATATGCTGTGTGGTACAGCCTTAGTACTTGATGCAGGGTATCTCACTTGTACTGTGCATAGGTCAGATGCCCCACAGGGACATGAGTGCCCATTCATGCTCCATGTGCATTGCACGCATGCCCCTATGTGTCCTTGACTGGATGATCACTGTAATACAAGTCCTGGGTGACATACACTGCATGGCATCTCATCAGCCTTCCCATGTCAACTGTGGCTCAGTACTGCGTTGCACACATGTTTAGGGTCTGACAATCTGTGTGGGTCACAGGCCTCAGCCTGTTTAATGGCCAATGACTCTGTCCGACTGTTGTAGTGTCTTCTTCACACGTGGGCGGCCTACAGAGTTTTCATCATGTGTCCTGCTTAGTGTCCCATCATCATTTGCAGTGTTGTCACTTGAATCACATTAAGCTGTTGATGCCAGTCAACACTGTCTGTCAATACACAGGTCTATGGTCAGCCTTTTGATACCATGCTAGGCATCCCTGCTTTTGTACTTGGGTGCAGGGGTGCTTTGCTTGTAGATATGCTACCTATTGATGCACAGTGCACGTGATGCCTAATTTTTGACCTTGCACTGCCTTCACATTTCCTGACACACACCATGGAGTCCTCGTACATGTAGGTAGTGAGTGACATACACATTTGCTGCACTGCATAGACCCACTACTATGCAAACTGCCACCTTTCAACAGGTCTGATCACAGAAGCAATTCAAAGTTGACCCAGCATGCATGCCAGGTTCTATTTTGTGTGTCACATGTCTGCCTGATGTGTTTGTTGTCGGTGTGTGTGCGTGTTGTGTGCTTCTGACATGTGTAGTGACCTTTTTTCTCTCTATTTTTCAGGTGATGACGCAATGGAGGCGGAGGATGGTGTTGTCATGCCAGACACAGGGTTGTTACCACTACATCAACCCGGCACAAGTGGGGGTCAAGGGGTGGTAGGCCACGAAAACCCCCAAGTGCTACAGTCCATCTTGTCTCTGGCTGCCTATGAGTCCAGCCCTGATGACGACTCTGACGTCCATGTCGAGTTGGATGAACATCAAGTCCATGTGTCAGGGGTGAGTGATTCTGATGTGGACACTCCTCTGTCCGCGACACCTGCACTGAGGGGTCAGACAGTCTTGGTTCCTCCGCCCGTGGTGGATCTGGACGCAGGGTCACCCTCCACACTAGTCACTGATGTGCCTGGGCCATCATGTCGACGGGGGCATGTAGTCGTGCAGCCGCGGGCGGTGTCAAC
This sequence comes from Ambystoma mexicanum, assembly GCF_040938575.1. Classification (NCBI taxonomy): domain Eukaryota; kingdom Metazoa; phylum Chordata; class Amphibia; order Caudata; family Ambystomatidae; genus Ambystoma; species Ambystoma mexicanum. Next base: position 478,518,228 of record NC_090933.1, on the reverse strand, counting down.
ACAGCGAGGACACCCGGTCCTTGGATCCCGCAGTGGTCAAGGCCAGCAACGCAGTCGCCGCGCGCAACCGCAGTATATTGAGTGGGAGCAAGACATGACTGCCAATTCAGAACGGCAGGGGGCAGCACTGGAGAACATCGCTGAGAGCATGGAGCGTGTGGCCCGATCTGTGCTCCCCCTGCTAGGCAGGTGCTTCTCCAGCAGCAGGCGGCACGGTCCATGGCCCGCTCGCTCAGGCAGGGCATGGCGGCCTCAGGGCCTGTCTCTGCGTCAAGCAATTGCTGCTCACGCAGATGCGTACATGGATGCCCTGAGGGAGGAGTATGCTTCCCTCAAATCCACTCTGGGTGTCCTTATGATGTCCCAGAGGCAGCGGGTAGAGGAGAGGTTTGCACAGCTTGAGCGTACCATCTCGGTTGTCCAGCGAGGCCTTGCAGGAGGAACTCTGTGTTACACGGGCTACCTTGCAAGAGGAAGCACGTGTATCACGTGAGGTTCTGCATGCAGACCTACGTCACATCGCCACACAGAACCAGGCTCACCCATCCAGCAGACTTGCTGCCGCCGAGGGGCAAGCTGCGGCTAGGCGTGGCCAGGCTACTGTGCCACATCCTCCTTTCCAGGATGAGCCAGACCCGGACGACCATCTATCTCCCACATAGGTCGGGCTGTGCAGGCGTTGAGCCCATGGAGGTTTTTTTTTTGGCTCAGCATCATCGCATGTGGGTGTTGAGCAGCACCCTGTACCTCCCCCCTCCTGGGTGCCTCCCCTCCCCCCCGGGTCGTATGTGGCCATTTTTGATTTTTCTTTTAGTTTAGTTAGTTAAGTTTCTGTTTGATAGTTAGTTTAATTAGGTAATGTAGGTTTTTCATAGTTAGTGTAATTAGTTAATATAGTTTAAAATTGCTTGTCTATTGTGCTTTCATGTGACGGTGCAGTGCTTTGTGGCTTTTGAAAGCATCCACTGTCTGTTCCACTGGGCCCTTCAGGCTTGTCTTGTGTATGTGTTTGCTGCTTGGGGTCCTTGACTCACATATGCCACTCCTGCCTCCCTTATCCATGGGCTCACAAGGATGGTTCGGTGTAACAGCCTATTACACAAGGGCTTTGGACTGTCATATCTGTGGCATGTCTGGTGCTGTGTAACTTGTGTTAACACCCCTAGTGGGGATGATTGCGGTGTTATTGAACACTGTTCTGCTTTTGGTAGATGTGGTGTTTCATGATTAATGTGTACATTCATTGCTATGCATTGTGTAGTATGTTTCTTATCTTTACTGTACACGTGCTTGTTGCAATTCATGCCGTAGATAGTGTGTTCCACACTTTGGATGTGAAAGACGGACTGATGGTGTGATTTCTGATGTACGTCTCTGACATGGTCCAGTAATGAGATGCCTGAAGAGACACACACAGATGACTCCAAAGAATTATTCATGTGTTTCATGCCCTTTATGCAGGGGGATGAGCCTCCAGACCACCTTTGCCAGCAGACATGGCCCATTGGACGTCTGGATTCTGGACACGTTTGTTGGTGCCCACATGCACATGTGTGCACAAGCAGAGGCACAGGGATTGCAGACATACATCCTAGAACTGCTGACGTGTTCCAAGGAACTCCAAGCAAGGTGAGCAGCACAGGGGGACCACAACACAGTAAAGCTTCCACCAGGCCAGTTGCACATGCAGGCTTAGTAGCAGCACTGAGGTTGTCTGGGGCACCTGCAGGGGCAGTGGCACATACCCTCCTGTCCACCATGGGCCATTGAGTCACTTGTATCACCCATGCTGCCTTCCAAGACATGGAAAGGAGCAGCTCACAGGGACATACAGCAAGGGACAGACTCGGGTGCAGTGCATTTCATTTCCATGTACATTTTGAAACATGCACTGCCTATTTTTTTATGGTCATGGTGGGACATGACTTTTTCTGAAGTCATACCTTGCTATATGCGTCTGTCTGCTTACCCAGGGAACTTGGCATGTTGTGTGAATCGTGACACATTGGTGTTCCATTTGCCACGCGCCCACCGGCGCCTGACTTACTGCATTGACTGTGTATGAACCATCACAGGGGGAATGTTAGGTATGGGTACGAAGCATCCACAACTGATTGTCTGTTTGTAGAGTAGTTTGTTGCTATGGGGCATATTTGGTGGTGTGTTTGTGTGTTATGGGCACGCACAGATTATTAACTGTGGCTCTCTTTGCAGCATTGAAGTGCTCCTGTAACTGGACCTGAGAGTGCGCAGGCAGGAGACCAGCACTCAAAACCAAAGCTGAGTGTCTTGTTGTTTTTCTTTCAAACTGCTCTACATAGGCTTGCTGGGGGGTGCACTGTTGCATGGATGAATGTGTAATTCAATTTGGTATGTTTTTTTTCCATAATCACCCCGAGTCCTATCCAATTCTAAACCCTGTTCCCTCTACCCGGTGTTTCTGCTTCCCGTACCTATCCAACCAACGTTCCCTAACCCTCTGTCCCCACTGGGGTTGCGGATGCCTGTGTAAGCCCCAAGCTTTCAGGCGCCAAAACCCTAGAGGGGGTGGTTGGTTCGTGCCACTCCTGCGCCTGGACTCCGGAAGGCCCTGACAATGATGATTGTGTATGTGTTAATGCAAGTACTCCATTTTAGTGCATTCCCTACTTTCACGTGTCATTCATACTCCCCTCTCCTGCCCCTCATTACAGTTATCCAGTATGCCAACGGCTGTCCCAACTGCATATCCCTGACCCTCCATCCCCACCAGGGTCTCAGAGGCATGTGTGAGTTTGACCTTGCAGCCACCCAGGCCACGGTGGGGTTGGTTGTTTCGTGCCACTCCTGCGCCTGTACACGGGAGCTGTGACAGTACACATACATTTGTGGTGCATCATTGTATGTTATGTACCACACATGGCTCACATCCTGTTGTGACATTGTTTCACTGTGCTACCTTGGTTGTTACATCATTGTGGTAGTACTTGGACTTTGTGAGGTACTGCTACTTCAAGTCATCTAGTGGAGGCTGCTCAGGTTCGTTTTTCTGCCTTGGATTTTGTGTCTTTGCAAATGAAGGTGGACTCTGAGGGTGCAGGCAACTTTTGACACACAAGGTGGGAGATGGTGACGAAGGGGAATGGTGATCCTGTGGCCAGGTGAAATTGAGGGTTGAAGGCTCCATGACCCAGGTGCAGTTGTTCAGTGGGTCATGGTCATTTGTGAGGGAGGGGGGGTGTTTTGTTGTTGATAGTTGCCTTGCCCTTCAGTGTGATGGGAACCCTGACATTGTAATTGTGGTATCCTATGCACATGTTGTGTTCCGCTGATCAATGCATGTTCATGTGTTGTATTTACCTTTCAGGTGTGAGGGGATAGTAGTGGTTTGACATGCTGGGGTGTACACATGGTGAATGTTCACATGTGATGTGTAGAGGACACTGATGGTCAATTGATTGCATATGTTGAGTGCATGTCCTTGCTGACCCGCACACTCGCACTATGATGCACTACATGTACAACCACCCTTCGATATACACATGTACACTCTGTTTGCCTTCTGCTGCCCACTGTGTCCCTGTAGCACATGTTCTGTGACCAATTATGGATCCTGTACATGCCTATTTTGCTTTTTGATGTGGTTTGTCGTTTAGATGTGATGCTCAGGGTGTGCACTGTGCTGTGCGCTGAGCAGTGTGTTGCAGGAGTTGGACACAGCACACATAAGCTGCAGTGTTGATTTTGCAATGCACAATGTGCATGTAGACAGGCATTCTTTGTTATGTTGCAGCTACTACTTTTGTGATGCATTTGGGAATTACTTATTTTGGGTGGGAGGTTGTTGGTCAGTCATTTAATCTGATTCCATGTCAGGCATCATTGTCTGATGCCAATTTACATTTTTCACACGGCAATGTGTACCTTATTGGTACTGTGTTGGTGTATGGCTATTGCTTGCCATGTCAGGTTGTGGTTTGGGAGGGTTTGAGTGACATGACAGTGATGGTCATGGCCTGTTTTGCAGGTGTGTGTGATTCACACCTTGGATGTCAGGGTCAGCCGCTTCTCGAAGCAACAAGCTGGGGGTAGATCTCTCTCCGCGGCAGGGGCCTCCCTCTGGAACGGCCTTCCTGCCTCCCTGTAACTTGAGGAGAACCATCTCCACTTCAGGAAGCACCTCAACACCTTCCTCTTTGCTTCTGCTTTCTCTCTCCCTCTCCCTTGCTAATTTCTTCACTGAAACTGCACTGAATCTGCAACTGGGCCACTCTCACCGACCTCGGTCCCTGGCCCAGCCACTCTCCACTTGCACTGCCTCCCTGGCAACCCCTGCACTGCGGGACTGTCTCTGTATCCCTACAGCCCCCCCCTTCACAGCACTTGTCTGCTCTTACCTTTGTACTTGCCACCAGCTGACCTATTTATTTTTTATTCTACTTACCCTGTACTGCACTCCCCCCCTCCCCTTCCCCTTGCACTTTTTCCTTCCACCTACCCCTGCACTTGCGCAATATAAATGACACCTGGCCTAGTAGGATCGTTGTCTGTCTTCCTTTGTTCCCCCCTCCCTGCCTCGTTGCGCCTTGCAACACTTGTGTATAGGCGTGTTACAAATGCCATATATGTCATGTCATATATCATATGTGTGCCTTTTGGTCACACAGGATAGCTTGCGTTTAAGTAGCTAGGGATGCACACAATGTGGTACTTCCATGGCACTTCCATGGCAACAATCTCAGGGTGGTAAGGTTGTGACAGTTGACTGTCTCTTTGTCATCATTGATTGTCACCTGGTATGTGCCAGGCCTGTGTGCACTCCGCAGGGGTCGGAGTTTAGGTGAAAAATGTGGCCACAAGCTGGGTACGGGCTTCCTCGCCACGTGCCCTATCCTCTCCCATGGGCAGTGCCTGTGCCTGTGGTTGGAGATGTGGGGGCACCACCATGTCCACCGGTACGCCCTGCCGTGTTGCAACATTGTGCAGGACACATGCTGCCACAATGATCCTGCACACTACTGGGGGTGCATAGAGTAGCTGCCCGCCAGAGCGGTCAAGGGAGCGGAAGCGTGACTTGAGCACTCCGAATGTGCGCTCCACTATGGCCCTGGTTGCAATATGTTGTATCTTACCTGGGGTGGTGTGGTGGGGTTCCGGATTGGCATCATCATGTGGTTGCTCAGAGGGTAGGCACTGTCCCCTGGGGAGGTGATAATAGTTGAGATTATTAGGGTTTGGGTATTTGTCTCTGTGTGACTTGCATGCATGTGCACAGGCATTTGTACTCACCTAGGAGCCATGTTTCACCATGCTGCCCAGCTTCCAGGGCCCGGCTCAGGGTGGACATTCTGTATATGAAACTGTCATGGGTGGAGCCAGGGTAGTTTGCATAGACAGAGGTGATGATTCCCTTTGCATCGCATACCACCTGTACATTGATGGAATGCCAGTGCTTGCGGTTTCAGTAGATGTGCTCAGTGGCCCTAGGTGGACGTAGGGCCACATGGGTGCAATCTATGGCACCAAGCACTTTGGGGAAGTGTGCCACCCTGTAAAAATCCAGGACAACGGCCTGCCTTTCTGCGGGTGTTCTGGGCATGTATATGTGCCTGTGGACTGAGGGGCGCGCTGTCATGTTTGCCAAGACCTGGTGTAGGCAGCGTGACTGCGTGGCCTGTGAGACCCCCCCCACTATGGCAGTAGTCTGCTGAAATGACCCAGTGGCCAAAAAATGCAGGACATTGAGCACCTTCTCCAAGGGGCTCAATGCTTGGGAGCAAAGGGTTGGGGATGTAAGGTCATCTTCCCACTCCCTGACCAGGTCTAGGATGATATGGGGTGGAAACCTATACCTGCCGTAGACCTGGTCATCAGGCATCCCAAAAAGGCTTGTCCGTGGTGCAAAAATGCGTGCCCTGGCTATTCTCCTCCTCCTGCGGTGTCCCACGATCAGTGCTGCGACAAATGGGGCATTCATCGTAGCTGTATATACGTGTTTGTTGTTTGCGCGCACTTTTATACTGTGCGCGGGGACGCTTCCGCCTGCCTTCGTGTGGCGGACGCGTTGACGCCTGTATGCGTCTTTTGCCGTGCGCGGATTTCCCGTATTCGAATCCATGAATACGGGTTGTTAGCGTGCGTGTGGGCGTTCCGTGTAGTTCCCTGCAGTACTTCCCCAGTTACGCCTTCTTTTTCACCGTTATTCCCCTTTCCGCGTGTTACGCCCACTGTTCTGCCCACTTTGGTTGTGTGCGCCGCGCTATGTGCGCTTTTGCTGTGCGCGTAGCGCACGCCGTTTGGTGGAGTGTGTGCCTGCGTGCGCCAGGCAAGGATTTGGCGCACGGACAGTGGGAAACACGCGCAGCGTCTTCCTTGAATCACACACATTCGCGTGCGTGTGCGCTGGGTTTCTCACGCTTGCGCCACCTTGCGCCTGCTTGCGCTGGGATTTTTTGCACGCACGTTTGTTCCATGAATCGACCCCTTAGTTTCAGGCAGAGAACCATACATCCATCACGATGAGGTAAATATGAAGATCCACATACATTTCTTCTGTGAGAACATATAGATGTGCAGTCAGGACATCTGAATTTCAATTCAGGCAGGGAAGGGAACAATACATTTTTCCCTGTAAAGCCAAAGTGGAGAAGCACCTACATTTAATTTCTGTGAGACCACAAAAGATGTGCTGCTGAGAATAATTCAGCTTCAGTTCAAACAAACAACCATAGATTAAGCCCACAAAGGAAAGGTCGAAAAACCATGAATGTTTTTTTTTCAGAGGCATCACTCAAGTGTGCAGTGTAACATTTTACAGAACCACATATTCTCTGAAGTGAACTAAATGCAGAAATATAAAAGGGCATTATTTCTGAGAGACTGCATAGATCTTCAGGTAGAACTCCCGAATTTTGTTTCAGGTCAGGAACCTTACATTAATACCGGTTTAGCCAACATTTCTTTTCAGGGAGACCACACAGATGTGCAGAAACAGAACATGAAATGTGAGGCAGGCAAGGAACCATAAAGCCAACCCAGTGAAGTTAAAATGAAGATTCACATACAATTCTTTCCAGCGATACCACATAGATGTGCAGGCAGAATACCTGAATTTTGATTCAGGCACAAAACCATGCATTTATCCCAGTAAAGACAAAGTGACTCTCCCCTGCCTCCTTCACTTCTGCAACTATCTCTCCTTTATTAAAGAAACCCTCTGCTGATCCAAACGTAGCAGAAAACTATCACACAGTTTCTCTCCTTCCCCAAGATTCAACAGTCCTTGAGTGAGCAGCCTTTGACCGCTCATTGAGTACATTGAGGAAAATGGCCTTGGTGATCCACTTCAATCTTGACTTTGTAGTGAACATTACATCAAGATTGCAAACATGCAGGTCTCCAACTTACTCCCTGATGCCTACCGCTCCAACCTTACTTGTATACTCATCCTTTTGGATCTTTCTGTTGTTTTTGACACTGTCAGCCTTCTTGTCGTTATCTATGGCCTAGGGCTGTGAAACGATGCTCTCGCTTGGATCACTTCCTACCTGGAAGGTTGATCATTTAAAATCTCTTGGAATGTGTCAACATCTGACCCCACACCTCTCCCTGTCTGTGTCCCCCAAGAAGATGTCCTTGAACCTGTGCTCTTCGCCCTGTACACCTCTGATCTAGCAAAAATGATCTCATTCTTTGGCATTCACTATCACCTTTTTGCTGATGAAACTCAAATATTTTTCTCCTGTCCCTACCAGCCATCTTTGAACAGAAAATGAACTATATCATTGCAATTTGTCACTGGAGGTCTTTAAGCTGCCTTATGCTGAACTCTTCAAAAAGTCATTTTTCTTCCAGCTTCCAATTCCATGCTAACCCTCCCCTCTCCGATCACCTTCCCATCTGAACTTCTTGCTCCCTAACACAAGGCTAGCAATCTTCGTGTCCACTTTGATAGAGACCAACGACTACAACAATTCATTACTACCACCTCCTGTGCTGCTCGGATTAACCAACTGAACTTTTGAAAAATGAGTCCTGTTCTTTCTACCACTCTGCAAAAACTCTAATTTGCAACTTTTTGCTCAGCAAACTGGACTAGTCATTAACTTTGCTACCCACACTCTCTACCACCTATCCAGACCCCCACTTCTTCCTAACTACAACATACAGGTTGGTTTCCCATGAAAAACAACTGTACATTAAGGTTCCTTCTCCTAGTCTGCAAAGCTATCAATGGTCTTGCCACTCAGTACCTGTCTGATTGTAGTTCAGTTCAATCATCAAGTTGTTCCCTGTTATCCTTCTCTGCACTCAACCTCACCATTATATGCCCTCCTTGTGCCTCATCTTGCTTTCGTTTTTTCTCCCTAATCGCCCTGCTCCACTGGAACCCACTGCCCGTAACAATCAAAGACAGGGCAACTGTGGGTCTTTTCAAAGCTCGGCTTAAACATCACTTACTTACTAAAGCGGGAGCTTCGCCCATCCTCGCTACATGACTCCACCACTGCCTCCAGTGATGCTCAATAATCTAGTTTTGTATATTTAATTATCACTTCTCTTTAGTTTGAAGCACTTGCCCCCTTAGGTTAATGCTGCATTTGAAAGTCACCTACTTTCTTTTATGCCTTTCATTTCTGATTGTTTAATTGTGTGCCCGGTAAATGTTCTAATTGTTTACATCATCTTCAATTGCCTCTCTATTTGTTCTTATCATTATGCTATGTACAGGCACCCTTCGTGGGACAGTTTACACCATCTATAAATGTGTTATTGTAAACCATTTCTGACATCCATGTTCCTCAAATACATTTTTTTAAAAGTCAGTGCAGGAGTCTATTGGTATAAGCTATTTGGTCTGTACGTCTTCACCACTGAAGGCGACACAACTTGGCAGTAGGTGTCCAATCTTTTCTATCTAATTACCTTGCGTCATTGGCACTTGGAATAGGGTGCAGGTTTTGTACTAGAGTAGAGGGAGAGAGCGATACTGCCATTGGTCCAACAAAATCTTCAATACACAAAATTCTGAGACGGGGGATGATCCTTGAGTCATTTGTGACAAATGTTTATAAACATTAATGTGGCACCGTAACTCTGCTCCATATAACAATGTGTCATTTGACAGTGCTCGTTATACCTCAGCTGTTAGGGCGATTCCATGGCCTCATTGTATTTTGAATAATTCATAGGTGCATCCTCCATGTTTGTAAAGGTCTTTCATGCACTGTTGTTTGCGCTTTACAAGATCCATAATCGAAGATCTTAAAATGTTTAATTTGTTGCCCTGCAAGAATAGAGTGATATGTGTCTATGATAATTGCAAGTGTTACATAACGATTTGTTAAGACTAATCAACAGCACCTTTCCCTCACAGACTTCACTAAGTCTGTCTAATTACTTGTTTGAACCGTAAAATGTGTTGGCAATGAGAACAGCATCATGTGAGAAGAACAATATCCCTAGGTGTGCTCAATTCACCTTGTGAGTGTCCACACTCAGGTCATCAATCTTAATGTCAAATCTGGAAATCATTGAGAAAAGGAAAAGAGCAAGGGGAATACATGCACTCTTGGTGAAATCCCCTTTTTACCGGGAATGTTCTTGGAGTCTCCCTTCCTAGAATTAACCAAACAACTGCTTTGTTCTTACAATACAACTGTATGATAACCATTGGAAAAGGTTTGGGGATATTGAAGGAATTCCAGTGTACATCACAATCAGCACTTTAAAATTCAGGCTTAAGTTCGGAAAATAAAAGCCAATTTGCATGAAGTGTGAAATGCTAGAATATTGGAATTATTACTTAGATGCTGTTGGGTCTCTAGCATGCAATGTTTAAATTTACAAAAGAGAATTGAAATGTGAATTGAAAAAAAGCAAGTGAAATCTTCTCTAATATTCAGTTATACACTTGTTTTGTGAAATATGTCAATACCATCTGCAAATTACACTTTGCAGACAGAATTTAGAATGAACTCGTATGGAATCTGCCGGATTTCAGCAGGTGCTAAATGGACGCAGATTCCATAGCAACCCATTTGGTTTGTGCCTGCATGGAAATCTCATGCACGCCCAACATGATACGTACTTTGAATATTGGAGAAAAATCTTGTGTCCGTTTCATGACATTTCTCCACCTTCAAAGTGATTAAAATGTCTTGGAGTGGTAAACTAAGGTGTATACATATTATGCCTTGCATTTATGACTGAGATGATCAGGCCACCGACCCAAAATAATCCCAATGGTGCTTCAGTTCTATATATTACACATACCTGTACTAGTAGGTGGAATCAAAAAGGTTATTCTATCATCCCTTCTTCCTAAAAGAATGCTGATTAGTACCAAATTGTTGGTTCACCTTTCCACAAAGTGCATAATTAAACCCATGTAATAAAACTGCACCAGTGTCCAGGATTGCAAACTCTCTTGCCACATCATGGGCAAATACTCATTACTTGGCCTCTCATCATTTCCGCTCTTCACTCCCATGACTGGCTTTCAACAATACCCTGCTTTATAAAGATAGATATATTGAAAATTACACATATAATAGTCTCACTCAAATATGTAAACCATTATAGAACTATGTTAGGCAACAAGTGTACACTTGTGGCATTAGTCCCTCCATCTTGACTGGCAGACTACAAATACCAGATTGCAATTCATTAAAAGGAAAAATAAATTCTCTGAGTGCAAAACTTTCAGGGACTGGCAGTAGCATGGTTTGAAAAGAAATAATGTGGATGGTGTGTGTTATGAGATATTTAAAACTATGAAAACACACTGCATTCAGCACTGTGGACTGTATCCCATACATGCAGTAACCGGGGTGACCCTACTTAGCTTCAAACTGAGGAATGATCCATTCCCCTCAAGCCATATGGCTCTAGGTGGTCTTGTAAGGTGAGCTCATTCAATAGTCAAGATGGCCTGAGGGTGCTGGCCCCTTCCTTGCTTTCAAGCTAAGCAGTGTCGGTCCCAGTTATTGCATGGATGGCTAACCCACTTAAGCTGTAATAATATCTATTTTTTATTATGTATAAAACATTGAAAGCATTGAGAACCCGCAATGTTTTTAGGCAATGCCCAATGAGATTACATTATTTGCAGAGAATCACACACTTTGGTTAAGCAATGTGCTACAAGCCCCATGTTTTGTCGCTGGTCTCTTGGTAACTGTGGTGATCCATTGCATGACCCCAACTAAATGCATTTAAGCAGCACAGAAAAGGGAAAAAAAGGACTGGCTGCAAGAATAACATATGCCCCGGTACTTTCGCCCCCATAGCGATAATCAAAATCTGGCCCCATGACTATACACAGAGTAAGTGAACAGATATTTTGAAGTGAAATATACAAAGTTAGTTATTTAGACCTTCTCCATAGAAGAAAGGGTGCAAGACAAAATAGATTGGACTTTAAAAAAAGTAATGAACACCAGAAAAATAACCTGAGAGAAGAAATGTTCCAATAAATATGCTGGCAAAGTATAAAAGGTGCTCACCTTTTAAACCCTGGAATCTGTTGTGAAATATTCCTTGGAAAACAAAATCCCAGTACAAACCCAGTGCTTCTGAGTAAGCGTCTGCACTGGGAACATGACAAACTGAGTAAACTCCTGCTAGCCAAACACTTGAGCAAATTGCGAACCTTAAAAAAAAAACAAGCGGTTGGTCTGGCCTCTGAAAATAAGTTATTCTGTCGACCCACATCGCTCCTTTACTTGTACACTGAAAAGCAGCCACAATAATGGGAAAATAACTGCACCAGTGTCCAAGATGTCACACACTCTGTTGCCACATCGTGGGCAAATACTCATGACTTACTTGCCCTGTCGCTATTTTTGCTCCTCAACCGCATGTCTGGTTTCAACAATACTCTGATTCACAAAGATAATTTGAAAAGTACAGATACCATAGCGTCACTCAAATATATAAATCCTTATAAAACTATGTTAGTCAAAAAGTATACAATTGTGGCACTATTCCCCCCCCCCCTCTTGACTGGGAGACTACAAATACCTGAATGCAATTCAGCAAAAGGCAAATAAAAATGTTCTCTGAGTGCAACACTTTCAAGGAATGACAGTAGCAGGATTTAAAATATAATAATGTGGATTGTCATTCGGTGGCCCATCTGCAGTAACCAAGACTGACTCTGCTTACCTACAAAGCGGGACTGTCCCTGCTTAGCTTCATAGCAAGGAAAGGCCCAGCCCCATCAAGCCATGTGGTCTTGTAACTTCTGCTCATTTATTAAGTAACATTGCATGAGGAGGCTGTCCCCTTCCTCACTTTGAAGCTAACAGGTTCTGTCCTGGTTACTGAATAGATGGGAGATCTGGATGGCTTTCGAGTCACTGGTCAATACTATAGCTGTAAAAATATCTTTCACATTTCCTTGGCTGTCATAGAGAAATGGCTGGAAAAAGAAAATGCTTTCCTGGCCTTCTGGGCCCTCACCAAGTGCCCCCTCAGCTGTGCCCACTCCTCCCACCCCCCAGATGGCCTCCTCACCTCACCTAACCTGCCCTCTCCCTTTCCCCCAACAACACACGCTGTTTCTGTGATGCAGATTTTTTTAAGATGTCAACTATTTGTGGCTATAGCCCTGGCTACAGAAAGCACTGTGTTGCAAACTCAGTCCGAGGACCCCCCAAACTGCCAAATTTCACTTGGTGCTCTCTAGCCACCCCCCACCTCTAGACTGATGGCATAAGCATGTTTTTACCTGCAAATAGCTTTTTTCCTGCGTTTCATTTACCCATATCCTCGGCTATCTCTCGCATCAAGGAAAAAACAAGATGGCATTTGTTTCATTTCTAAAAAAACCTACTCTTGAGTATATCCACAATATAAAGCTATCTATTTTTGCGAAGGGGCACCCCCTTCTCCGTCAAATATTTAAATAACTACTGCATGGAATCACCCCAAACCATGCATGGATAGCGAGTCAACGTTTCACACCCAACTTGTTTTGGACCTGGTCCAAATCCGTCCAGTGGTCTGGGATGTGCGCTTTGCCAAAAATGTATCTTGTTTGTCTATGGCAAAATGAATGGGAAGTAGGCTGCACTTTTGAAAAGAAAAAGAAAAAGAATGTTCACGCTTAATAACATTTGTATTTTTTAAGAAATCTTTACAAAACTTTGCAGTCGGGGGGGCACAGGTTTTTAATCACTTTCAAAATGTCATTACTTGAATCCAAAGTTATTAATGATAGAATTTTGAGGGCTTCCTATGGGAGTGCGCCCGTTAATTACATGGCCTGCGGTAGTGGGCCTGTAGTTATGGTTAAGTTGCTCAACTCATAGCAAGAGCACTTTTTGGGCGGCTTATAACTTTGCTCCACCTGGCCGAATCCTTACCAAACTTTGCAAAAAAAGTATATCGCCCCCTCTGAATATCTTAGACACGTTTTGTGAGGTTTCAGCAAGGGGGGCAAAATTGTAGGGGGGGCCCCAAAATCTTCCATAGACACAATGGAAAAAAAAATGTGCTCACGTCTACAGCCCAAACTGCTTGACAGATTTTCACCTAATTTGCAGCCAGAGCAGCAACTTGGCCCCGAAAGCGTGCTTTTGTAAATTTGGTGTGAATCCATCCAGTAGTTTTATTTTTTAAACAGCCCAAAAGTAGGTCAAAAGAAATGAGTGATACCTGGGTTCGGTCCGCAGACTCACTTCCCTGTTCGGTCGACGGACAGGCATCTGATTGGTTTAGACGGCGATGTGAGGCCTGCGCTAATTGGATGGTGAAAAGCATGAAATGCATCTGAATTTTGGAAACGCCAACCATGTTGGATTTGCAGACATCTGTTGTCTTCGAAAAAGATATGGATAAACAGCCTCTTTTATTTCCTGCAAGGTAGCTAGTGGGATTGTGTGTCTCACAGAAGTAGGTTGGGTGGTTACTGTATTGGTTGACAAAGATGAGGTGGAGGAAGGTAGCCTTTTTACTTGCCAAGAAAGGAACCATTCTGAGAGCATTGCGGTGGTTGGATTTGGTGTAGTGGCGCATGGAGGTGGTCCCGTAGGAGTATTGTCCAGGTAATCCATGACTGATTACAAAGTTGCACTCAGTGCATTTCACTTTAGTAGCTTTAGCCTTTGATACATTCACAACAGTGCTAAAGAACTGCCCACTCATGATTCTCTCTGGGTGCTAGATGCATGCACTTCCTCTACCTCATCTTCTTGGTCCTCTTCATTGTCTTTAGAATAACTGCACTTTTTTTGTTGTGTAGCTCCTCCAGCTGGTGGTGGTGGTGGCTCTTTAGGAAGAGGGATGTCAATAGATGATGCCACTTTTAAGATAAATAGCAGTTTTACTAACATTATTCCAAGTATGTGATTTGTACTAGATTGTTAATGGATAATGAGTAGGAATAGGTGTAGGAGCTGTGCAAGGGTAGATTTTGAGCTTGAATGTTCCTAGATCAGTAGAAAATACAGTTCTGAACTGTCCTCAAAGCACAGACATTGCACTGTCTGGAAGGTCCACAATGATGTAAGACGTTCAGGGACGTCGATGGACGCAAAAACAGTGGAAAAAGTTGCAAAAAGTGTACAGAAGTGTTAAAAATTATGCTAGAAGGTGGAAAATGGCAGAGTTTTAGGGCAACACTTTGTACGTTTGACAAACATGTTGCTATATTGGGGTAATATATTAGTAAGTTGTAAAAAAGGGATGTTATGGTTAAGTTGCACTAAAAAACCTATGACATTCACTCAAAAAACTTTGTTAAAGGGACGTCATGGTTAAGTGGTTAAGTTGCATTAATAAAAATCTATGAAATTCAATGAAATAACTTTGTTTAAGGGATGTTATGTCACAAGTAAAACCGAAAAACCCTCAGAAATTCGCCTGTTATGTTAAGCTAAGCAACCATAACTTGCACCACCGCTGTGCACTGGTAAGACTAACACCCAGGACATCAAAGATGACATCACAAATGTCAAAAAGTCTCAAACACATTTCTGGTTATTTGGTGGTCGAAAGACGGCCTAGAAAGAGTGGGGGAGTGAAATAAAGCTGATATGGAGCTGTTTTTATAGGTGAAAATGGGGTTTACAGGTGCCGCCGATTCCAAGGTCATATTTGGTGTCCACAGTCACCATTTGGATGGCAGCGGAGTCTGGGTGGGTCTTATTATTTGAAGGTGTATTGTACATACTTGTTATATGGTTTGATTATATTGTGGTGGTTGTAGCAAGTGGACAGATTATAGTTGGAATGACCGCAGGCCTCTAAAATCTGACCACTGGCAATACATAGTATAGTAATATGTGCATAGTAATTATAGGTGCTGTAGGGGTAGAATACAGTATTTGTAATATGGTGTAATTATGTGTATATGGTATTTATGATAGTAGGACAATTGAGGATAGTTCTCCTTGATGGCTCCTCTGTCTTTTACATGGTCAACCATTCTGTCCTCATTAAATGGTTACATGATACCTTTAGAATCATGGACCGGGCTCTGGACTGGCTGACCTATTTTCCTCAATAACTGCCATTCCCAGCTGCTACTGGACCATTTGTACTCCACCACCTCACTGTCTACCTGCAGAGTACCATATGGTTCTATCCTATGATTATATGCAACAATCTCTTCCTTAACCCCACCCTTTGTTGTTTACGCCCCCTTCAGCTAAACTAAAATAGGGCTGCAAGACTTATCCTTGGCCTCAAGCCTAGGAATCATATTGCTGCTGCCTTAAAATGTGTACATTGGCTCCTGGTGGTTGCAAGGATGAAATTCAAGATCTGTATCACTGACAGGGATTTGTGGGGTCTGGAACTACAATATATCCAACTTTGTCTCCCTAAATACTGCCCTGATAGAGCCCTCCACTCCTGTAACTCCAATACTCTGCTTGTCAAATGTTTTTTGAAACAGAGTGGGATGCATGTTTCTCTCTTTGGCCGGTGCCTCTCTTTAGAACAGCCTTCCTGTTCCTCTAATACTTGAACTGGACTTCCTTAAGGTTAGGAAATGTTTAAAAACTCAGCTTACCTTTTCCTGTTCGACGTCCCTTCCCTCATGAACCTCACAGGTTCCAGGGCCTACATCTAGATGACACAGTACACCCCCACCTCAACACTACCCTTGTGGGTCTACTGCGTTGTGGCTCTGTACCCTACCCTTGGGAATCCTCTGTCCCAGCAGTTAGCAAGTGGCCTCCCACCTTGGCATCTCTTGGCACTTTCCTTCTGGCGCCTATCATCACTACTCCCTTTTCAATTCATGCACTTCTCTTACTGCACAGTACATATGTGCATTTATAGCACAAGTGTGTAAAGTTGTTTAGGATATGCAAGGGATATGAAGATGCAAAATATTTCTAGAACATTCTTAAGTGGCAGTGGGTGTGTGGAAGTTTAATATGTTAATAGGGTTATATGTAGAGTTTTCCAAACTGATTGGTGTATAGATGTGTGACTATATGAAAGCATGCAATGAGGGAGTGTTATAAACATAACAGTAAAAAGGGTGGAAGGGTTGTGTTGTGCTATGGTGTGCACGTGCAATCCAGGTTTTTTAATGATGCATGAACTGGAGAAGGGACAGCAGAGACCTTGGATAGACATGAAGGTCCAGGGATGATGGTCCTTATTGTATGCCAGAGAAAATGATTTGGGACAGAAAATTGTTTTTGTGCTTTTTTTCTTTTTCTCTAGTATAATAACATTGTCCATTATTTCCATTAGCATTGTAGAAAATGCTAATGGGAATGTTGGAAAATCTTATTAAGTCTAACTACTTTATTGAAAATGTCTTTAAGCTTATTTTTTTTACTTCATTTATTTTAAACGTTCTCTTTTTTAATGACAGATACATTTCATAAACAGCGGTATGCTAATTTTACAACTAGTTGCATGTGGTAGCAAGGCAGACAGTAGTTTTAAGAATGCAAAGAGGATTGTGGACTAGCTCTGGGGGTCTCTGTCTATTCCGTTGTTTCAGCATTTGGGTAGTTGAGTTCAGGTATCGCCAGAGGGGGCCCAGATGTCTTTAGGTCAACTCGCCAGCGTTATACCCCTTTTGTAGCTTTCTTCACATTTGTGTACTTCGATCAGGTCCCCAAACCAAGTATGAATTGTGGGGGCTACCTTCGCCTTCCAGTGCCTAAAAATGCTACGTTTAGCCACTGTGATTGCAACTGAGAAAAGCCTTCGTATCTTGATGTGAACCTTTCCAATATTTCCCAGATGGTATTTTGGGAGTGTAGCCGTTATTTGGATTTTGAGAATGGTGCTCAGACTAGAGGACACTTCTTCTTAAACAAATTGCCTTTGTAGGTGGGCATTCCCATTACATATGGAAGCAGTTGGCCCCAGGGAGACCGTATTTGGGGCACAGGGATTGAGTAGAGCAGTCAATTTTGGCCATTTTCCCAGGGTTGGTATGAAGGTGATTTAGAATTTTGTATTGGACCAGCCTAAAGATGGCGTTAAGCGATATGGTTTTGGTATATTAGCAGTACCTGGTCCATTGTGTGTCATCAATTGATACTTCCAGGCCCCTTTCTCATTTGAACTCCATTATGTTCTGAGAGGGGGTATGGGACTGGACCGTGCTGTATATCTTGGAGATATTTTGTGTGAATCCGTCTTGATTCATAATACCTATTATGAATGGGTGTGGTTGTGGTTCCGTGGGGAACAACAGCCATTTATGTCTAAGTGCTGCCTTTAGGCGGTGGTACTGTAGGGTTACCCTGAGCCCATACCCAAATCTATGTTGAGCTTCTTCCAATGTTAGGAATACCCCTTCGGGGAACAGGCCCCCCGTTTCAGGTCTTTCCCAGGGTCCCAGTTCCTTTGCATCATGGTGTCTAATGTGGGGGTAATGTCCGGGTGGTGCCACTGTGGGGTTGGGGCCCAGTAAGGGTGCATGCAGCCCACTCTCGAGTACAGTGCCCATGCTCGAGTTGTGCAGGACACCAGGTCTAACCTGCCCCTATTACCGTTTTTCGTGGTGAAGATCATGGATCGTATGTCAGAGGGGTCAGCGGAATGATTCTCCACTTGTATGTGGGTGTATGCTTCGGTGTATTGGAACCAGTGTTTGCTATAGTGGGCTTGCGCTGCATGATAATATAGGGTGAAGTCTGGAGCAGCCAGTCCCCCTGTATCGAATTTTTCACTGAGTGTGGTCAAGTTCTGTCTGACCGTTCCCTCGTCCCATACGAAATTTGATGCCGTTCTTTGCAGTTTCTCAAAAAGCGCTTTGCCCGGCCAAATGGGAATATTGCTAAATAAGTAAAGTAACTTGGGGATGACTACCATTTTAAGTAGGGTGATCCAACCATATATTGAGATAGGGAGTTTGTTCCATAGTTCTAATTTGGTTTCTAGCTGTGAAATGTAGGGTGCATAGTTTGCATCATAGAGCATGTTTCTATCGGTAGCTATGACAATTCCAATTCTGTCATGGTGATAGTTCTTGTTGCGCTCAGTGTCAAGGGGATGATTTCGTATTTAGCTTGGTTGATTTTATATCCCGAGACTCTGGCAAATTCTGTAACGTTCTGCATGACCAGTATCAGATTAATTTCTGGGTTAAGTAGGTACAGTAACATGTCATCTGTATATGGCGAGATGAGCTGGGGGGGACACTGATCTGGATACCCCAATTTGAATGCTTGTGGCATAGATACGCTGCCAGCCTCTCCATTGTGAGGGCAAAAATAAGGGGATATAGGACCATCCCGGGTGTGTGCCTCTCTTTAGGGTGAAAGCAGGGGACAGTGTGTGATTGGTCCGTACTTTATCTTTGGGATCTTATTATAATATTCGTATAAAGCTTTGGAAGTGTGGGCCAAAGCCCATACGGTTCAAAATGGCATACATATATTCCCAGGACACCAAATCAAATGCTTTTTCAGCATCTAGCAATATCGCCACTGCTTCAGCGTCAGGGTCTTGTTGTGATATTATCGCGAAGAGCCTTCACAGGTTTAAGGATGTGGATCTAGTTGGTATAAAACCTAATTGGTCGGGATGTATTAATTTTTTCATATGCAGGAGGAGCCTATACGCTATGACCTTCGCGTATATTTTGGTATCCATGTTGATTAATGAGTGAGGCCAATACGATTTGGGATCTTGTGGGGGTTTGTGTTAAGTAGAACAGTTATGGTGGCCTCCCTCATGGATTCCAGGAGTGTGCCAGATGATATAGCCTCTTTCCAAAGTTCTAGTATTTTGGGGGATAGTTTGGTTGAATAAAATTTGTAGAAGTAGGCTGGGAGGCCATGCGGGCCTGGGGCTTTTCCAGCTGTGAGCTCGTTAATTGCTTGTCCAATTTCCTCTAGTGTAAAAGGGGTTTCAAGTATTGCCCTATCTGTCTGCTCTAACCTGGGGAGTGGAACTGATGCCATGTATTGGTCAAGTTCTTGTGCTGTTAATTGGTCCAGTTTTTGTTACATTTCTGAGTAGGTGTCTAAGAAAACTCCATTGGTCTTGTCTGCCTTTGTGTGGACTGACCCGTCTGCCCCCATGATGGACGTGAACAGCTTGATTCCCTGTTCAAGCTTTATTAGGGATGCAAGCATCGTCCTGGCTTTGTTGCCCTCCCCATATTGTCTGGCTCTTGTCGGTGTGTGATGTTTTTTATTTCATGCTCTGCCAGGTATCTTTCCAGATGCTCCTGCATTTAAGGTCTCGCTGCCCAGGGATTGTGCATGTGCATTTTCCAAGGCACAAAGGGTGCCTTCCGACTGGTTTAGTTCATTTTTAATTGCTTTTAGTGTGCTCAGTGCTTTGGACATGAGGTGTCCTCTAGTCCAGACATTGAAAGTTTCCCATATTGTGGCTGCAGAGGACACCGATCCCTCTTTGCATTCAAAGAATTCATTGATTTCTGCTTTCAGGGGTTCTATAATTGTTTCATCTCGCAGAAGTGCTGGTGGCATCAGCCACATGTTGTATTTAATCAGCATTACCCATGTTTACTTCCACTAGCACTGGTGAATGATCTGATAATGTGCGTGCGAGGATGGTGCATCTGCTCACCTGTGGGATGATTTCTGGTGAGAGTAACCAATAGTTTATCTGTGAACTGGAGGACTCTACTGTTGAATGGAACGTATATTCTTCCAATGTTGGATGGTGTTCTCTCCATGCGTCAGTCAATGGTGTCTCTGACATGTACTGCATTATTGCCTTGGCGGCTTTGGAGTGTGGCTTAAGGGTTCTGGATGATCTGTCTCTATGAAGATCTAGGATCGTATCGAAGTCTCCACGCCATAAAATCCTATATATATTTGCGACATGACGTGTAGGTAAAATTCAGGGGTGTCGATGTTTGGGCCGTATGTATTTATTAGGATAACATCCTGGTTTTTAGTGTCCCCCACATGATCATAAATCTTCCCTCAGAGTCTATTGTCGATCTTATTAATTGGAAGCCTGTGCGCCAGTGTATGATGGTTAGCACTCCTCTGGACTGCGAGGAATATTCTGTACCAATCTTCAGGGTGGCCCAGTCTCGGGAAAATGATTCAACGACACTGCATATTGCGTGTGTTTCTTGCAGGTAGAGGATGTCAGTATTTTCCTGGTCTTTATTGGGTTTGCCAGTTCTCTTATATTCCATGATAGGAGGTTCACTCCATTCGTTGGCCCTGCTGTTGTCATGCGTGATTAGAAGATATGACGGTGGTGTGGCTGTTGCCGGTCTTATGTGCAAAGTTCTTGAACCTGTCATCAGCTTTTTTCGTTGAAGCCCAAATCCCCTGCCCTCCTCCCTTCCCACCCTCACCATCCCTTCAACTGGACGGTGTATTTCCCTAGCCTGACTTAGTCGGTGGTTTTGTGCGGCCATTCCTTGAAACCTTACTACTTGCCACTCATGGGAGTCATAACCTCTAGTTTAAGTGGAGTGGGTGTGTAATCGCTCTGCTTTAAGGTGCGAGCCATAAATCAGTGTTTGAATGGTGGGCTCTATGCCTCGGTTGTCACACGTCATCCATTATTCAGAGTGTTAGGAATGTGTTGCTCAATGTAGGACATGGCCTCTTCAGGCGTCTTGAGAAAAGTGGGCTCTGCAGCGTGTTAAAGTCGCAGTTTTGCTGGAAATAGCATGGCATATGGTATTTTCCTGTCTCTTAACATTTTTTTGACCTGGTCGAATGTCCGTCTGGTCGCTTGGATTCTGTTGGAGAAATCTGGATAGATGTGTATCCTGTTTGAGTCATACTTCAGCGACCCTTTCTCTCGTGATAGGTGACGAATCATATCACGAATGTGGTAGTTGAGGAGGAGGGCTCTTATCATGCGTGGAGGAGCTTGTGGTATGAGAGGAGGAGCGAGTGATCTGTGCACCCTCTCCACCAGCAATCATTGCAAGAACTGGGCCTCTGAGAACAATGAGCAGAGGAGTTCTTCTAGGAACTGTTCCATTGGTATGCTCATGGTTCTCTCTGCCACACCAACTACTCTGATGTTGTTCCAGCGCAATCTGGATTTAAGATCCTCACACTTATCCCAAATTGATTTTAGATTTTTTTTGACCCCTTCAATTGCTTTGCCGTGCGTGGTCGATGTATCTTCCAGGGTGCTCACCCTGTCCTCTGAGGCCCTTGCATTCACTTTTTGTATATCGGACCTAATGGAGGCTATGCTCATTCCAATGTCATCCAGTTTACTCTTGACAGCCAAGAATCCAGCCTGAAGCACAGTCATGTATGGGTCCATGTTCGGGTCAGTTTATAGTTGGGTGACCCCTAGGGAAGGGTGGTTGGAGCTATGAGAGCCCTCCATGTTGGATGCTCTACTGTAGGGGTCCATAGCGCCTTTGTTGTTGCCCCTGGCACCCCTTATCATACCAGCGTTGTGTGAGCAGCATACTTTGTATGATTTGGGGGTATGACCTGCCCTCAATTGCTGTTTGTTGTGGCTGTTCAAAGGGTTTGAACTGTGGGGACCAAGTTGTGGGCTTGTGTCTACTGCCTGGTTCTTGGTGTGGTGTATGGCTTTTCAGGTTATTTCCCCAATTTATTTGCCCCAGGAAGCACGCCCGGTGTCACTTTTCGGTTTCCAACCACCTGGGCTTTCAACTCTCCCCCTCAGTGGCCTATCTACTGCTGCTGTTTCAGACTGTTCTCCTGTTTGCTGTGGATGGCAAATTTCTATGCTAGAACTGTTCTGTTGGGCTCTCTGGTGTCTGAAGGGTATGAGCCACGTATCAGTTTGTTGGGCTGAAGTGGCTTATTGTCTTTGATGGCCCGTGGGCCTTGGTTAAGTGCTTGCTCATGATGTTTGTCTAATTTGGTGTGTCGATAACACAGGCGCCCTTATCCTGTGCTGTATTGAGGGGCTACTCTGTCACACCGCTCCGCATTGCAGTTCCATGAGTCACAGGGGGTCCTGCTATCCCCAGGCAGTTCCTACGGGTCGTGATGGGCAAAGTAGCTGTGAGGATCAGTTTATAATAGCACCCTCCTGAGCCTGTGGCGGAGGGTATCTTTGGTGTTCTCAGGGTAACCGGAGAGTATGGGGTGGGCAGAGCCCTGTGTGCCCCAATGGTGGGACAGATTTGGCTTTGTCTCCACTGGAGATGCGGATCAATGGAATGGAACATTGCTGGCCGGTTATAAGGGGGCTCTGGAGTGGTGTGCAACAACCCATTATTATGCTTGCTGTGCAGGGGGACACGTACCTTCTACAGCGGGGCTGAGCCCGCCCCTCTGGTCCTCTGCATCCTTCCTCTTTGTGCCGCAGGACATATCCAGGGTTGTATCTCTGGGTCCGACACCAACATGCCGTGTTATCCGCTCTCCCCAGTGACTTGCACTGCAGCCGTCTGTGATCCGGGGGGAGCCCCAAAGTAGCAGGCTGATTTGGCGCGTGGAGCGCCTTCAGGAGTCTCAGCAGCCTGCTTCCACTCGGTGTCACAGCAGGCTCCAGGAGGCTGGTTTCTTTCACTCGTTATTCCCCCAGATCCCCTGTTGTGTGTTTCACCCCTTGTACCAGGTTGAGAGCGCCCGGGTGGGTAGGGGCCTTGCACGTTGGTCGGAGCTGTCCCGACTCTTCACTGCTGGGATTTCACTGTGTTTCGCATGTTGCACATCTCCACCACGGGTCTCTGTCAGGAGGGTCCTTCAGATTCGATTTCCCAAACCTCTCAGTAGCAGGTCTCCTCGGCTCTTCTTGCCGCCATCCGCTGGCGGTCCGGTATGCTGATTGAGGAGTGGGTGGTTTTGGCACACGGAGTGCCAACAGATTTAACAGCTGCGCGCTACCACTCGGTTCTGCCGT
Organism: Ambystoma mexicanum; assembly: GCF_040938575.1. NCBI lineage: Eukaryota > Metazoa > Chordata > Amphibia > Caudata > Ambystomatidae > Ambystoma > Ambystoma mexicanum. The sequence goes on along the minus strand of NC_090933.1, from coordinate 478,494,978 downwards.
AGGTACTAGGAGGCACGGTTTTCACTCAAAATTTCCCCGAAGCTTCCTGGTCGGTTGCTTCTCACTTCCTTGTGTTTGCCCATCCCGACATGGGCTGTACTCAGCAGGATATAACTGGCAGGATATTGTAGGTTACAGAGCTCTCAGCTCAGGAAGCCATCTTCGCTGGTGCACAACAGTTTCCCCCTACTTCTTATTTTTAACTGTGCAAGATGGTTCCTAAAGGAACATTTTTTGGGATGTTTTGGGATTTTGATGTTTTATTATTTTCCAGGAGATGTCAGGAAGTGAGGTGGTGAGGGAAATAAGGGAATGGGCACCAACTACAGATATAGAGAGGCAAGTGGACAGGAGAAGATGTTGGGTGTACGTTAAATCTAAATTAGGAGGCAGTGTTTCTCATGCTCCTTGATTACAGCCTCAAAAGCAGTTTGAAACTGCTCCCCCCTACAGAGTGGTGGCTTGCAGTATACACAGAGTACTGTGGAAAGATATGGATCAACAGCATCCTTTATGGATTGCATGGTAGCTGGTGTGATTTTGTGCCCCACAGGAGTAGCCTATGTGGTGGCAGTATTGGCTGAGGAAGATGAGGTAGAGGAAGACAGCCTACTACTTCCTGAGAAATGAACAGCCTTTCTCGAAGCATCCCATTACCAAATTTGCACTACGAGCAGTGGCTTGGTCCCAAAAGGGTGCTTTTGTAAATTTGGTGTAAATCTGTCAAGTCTTTTGTTTTTTAAATGGCCAAAAAGTAGGTCAAACAAATTGAGTGATATCCGTGTCCGGTCTGTGGTCTAATTTCGTGATTCGGGGACCACAGACGCATCTGGTCCAATCAGGGTCTGGCATGATGTCCGCAGACACCATACATGAGCGCTGATTGAATGTTGAAAAACCTGAGCTTCGTCATATTTTTGGGAACAGTCGCCATGTTGGATCTGTGGATAGCGTAGCAGAAAAAGGTGTGGAAAACACATTTGTGGTTATTTGGTGGCCAAAAGAGGGTCTGGAAAGCATGGGGGATTGGAATAAGTTGACATAGAGTTGTTTTTATAGGTGAAAAAAGGGCTTGCAGGTGGCGCCATGTCAGCAGGCATCGCTGCTGACCGCGAACAGCATATTGAGAAATTCTGAAAAACACGTTTGGGTTTATTTCTTGGCCGAAAGAGCATTTGGAAATGATGGGATAAAGTTGACATGGCTCTGTTTTTAGGTGAAAAAAACGTGTGCAGATGCTGCCTGGTCTGCGGTCAATTTTAGTGTCCGCAAACATCATTTGGATAGCAGGGTTTCAAGACGAGTCTTGTTATTTGAAGGTGTATTGTATGTACTTGTTATATGGTTTAATTCTATTGTGGTGGTTGTGGCCAGTGCATGCCCCCAAGAAACTGGCCGCAGCCAACACATAGTATAGTAATATGTGTATTACACAGCCACGGTAGTGTTTAGGTATGGTTAAGTTGCTGTTTCCATAGGAAGAGCACTTTTAGGGCGGCTTATATCTCCGCTCCCATTGGACGTATCCTCACCAAACTTTGCAAAAAAAGTATATGGCCCACTCTGAATTTTATTGTAAAGTTTGGTCCAGGGGGGGCAAAGTTATAGGGGGGGGGTCCCAAAACGTCTTTCTTTGGCATATACTGAAAGGGGGAAAACTTTGCGCATGGCTACAGGCCAAACGGCTGGACAGATTTGCACCAAATTTGCAGCAGGGGCAGGGGCTTGGTTGCAAAAGCGTGCTTTTGTAAATTCTCTGACAATCCGTCTAGTAGTTTCCTTAAAAACGATCAAGAAGTATGTCTCTAAAAATTACCATGTTGCGCTTTCACCGATTGGTTGTGCCACAGCGTGAAATGCGTCATAATATTTCGATATGTCCGCCATGTTTACTTGTTTTCTGTTGTACGCGGACATCGCCGCTAACATACATAAACGAAGAAGACACAAATGCAATTGTTACACTTATAGAACACTGTTTCGAAAGGTGAGCGTTAATGAGATGTGGCAGTAGAAAGTCAAACATTGGTGTATTCTTGTTACCACTGTCATACGGTACAGTGGGACTTGCTACTCATTGTACGAAATGAACTTACTGCGTCCATGTTACAATACATAAACAACATTACTGCGGTCAGACTGGCGTCCTACAGTTTGAAATCTAAGCCAGCCACAAGCACTATTTTGTACACACAGCACTTGTGCATGTATACAGGAGTAGCGGTTCTCATGAATAGCTGCTGATATGTTGTTGCAAAATGAGAATGTATTTGCATTAGGAGTGATGGTCACTTGCTTTTCTCTTTTCAATATAAGCTCAGTATGGCCACATATTTGTCGGCACCCATAAGGGTCACTTGTTTTTTAAGCTTGAGCTACAGGGAAAAAGCAGAAAGAATGCAGGGAATAACAGTTTGAAAAACATATCATTTGATAAGGTTATGCTTCAAAAACGTTTGTAACGACCATGAAATATCAGTTCTCGAAGAGGCACTCTTCCAAATACACTACTGTCTGACTGTACTGAACGCAATGGAAGCGGTCCACATCATGTAAGTTTTTTTATGCCTGTATACTGAACTGGCATTACATTTTTAATTTTGAAAAGAAAAAATGTATTTTTGCTAATGAATTACAAGGTTTCTGTGCCGTTGACATTTTTTTTCCCATTATGGACATTGCACATTGTCACCATTTGTAGGGTGTGAGAAGGGAGGGGTGGAGTCAACAGCTACCCTAGTCATTGACGCTTATGGTAGGAACCTATTTGCTGGGGAGCAGTGGAGCTAATTTAGCACATATTAATTAGCTCTTGACATGAACAACAAGGGATAAGATTCTTTTTCAACGTAAAAGGTTAGGTTTTTATTATATTTGAAAAGAATTTTGTTAAAAACAGGAAAAATGCCATCCTTGGCACAAAAGAACATTTTATACACAAAATGCAATGATTGTGCATATAAGTGGGTTAGTACAAACAATAGTGACTGTAATTACATGTACTGCTGGAGTTGCAGCAGTACGTATAAAATTGTCGACACACATAAAGTTCAGGTGTTTCTGGTACGGTGAGTGGATAAAGCAGCCAGCGGTGTGATGTGTGAAACCTGCTGGTGGATGCACCGCCCTGTCTTCAGGACTGGAGGAACTTTAGAGCACCAAAATGCTTGTTGAGTGTCATGCACTTGGATTTGGTGAGACAAGGGATGGGGTGTCATGAGGTTGTTTTAAAAAAGGGCGTGTTCAAAAGGAAACACTGCGAAAGAAGAGGGGACCTACCTAAGGTTGTTGGAGCGTCATGGCTTGCGTGGTTTAGTAAGGGCCAGGTGCTGAATTGCTGGCGGCTGGTTAAGTCCTTGGAGTGGACTGGCGGTCTCTGAAACAAGTGGAAAACCGCGTTTGATTCCGATGTACTTAAATTAATTACGAGCAATAATGCTGTGTAATAAGGTCTTTTTCCTTTTTACCTGGTCTGGTCAGAAAGAGTCTCGCTCTAGGGTACGGGATGGGCCACGGTCTGTTGTAGACAAAAAGTGGAGGGGGAAAGGACATTTGGCCTTTAGGCAACTAGTTATGCAAAAGATTTTGGGGCATACTGGTGCAGGTGTCGATTGTAGATAGTGCACATTATTATAACCGATATCAAGTATCTGTGATCGAAAAGGATGCCCAGATGATGGTAAGGCAGACTACGTTGCAAAAATAAAGAAACTTAGTGCTGGTGCCCTTTTGGTCTAGTTAAAAGTCAAGTGTCTCTGTTCGACGTGTTTTGAGTGGTTAAAGTCGATGTCTACAGTGATTGGCCAATGCCCGTGAAGTGATATTTTACGATTTTTACGGCCGAGGTTTGGCGTTATACTTCCATGATTGGCATGCACTAATAGCAAAATGATTGTAGGATGGCTAGGGGCGATCCCGTGCGTGCATAGAGGAAAAGGAGGGGGAACTCAGGAGCAAGGCTTACCTCTGTTAACGAGTTGTATCCGTAGCTGGTGGTAATGTTTGCATAGCGCGCGTGCGTGTAAGCATCGGGAAGCTCAAGGCGTGGTCACGGTGCGCCTGTTTGAAGCGTGAATGCGTGGTAGTATTTAAAAAGGCGCGCATGCGTACAGGGATCGGGATGCTTGAGGCGTGGTAACATTGCGCATGCATGAAGGGGGTAGTGTTACTCGGTTGTTGCATGCTCATTTTGTGGGAAAAGAGATGTAGTGCTCAAAGGTAGTCAAAATCGTCGGAGGTAAAAAATGACTCCGATAAAAGGACACACTGCTTAATTTAAGGTGCCCAACGGGGTTAAACAAACAGAAATCTGTTAGTTTTTTAAGTACCTCAACATTCTGATGTATGTAGGCAAGGTGTCAGAACCGGGGTCGAACGGGTCCTGTGTGTTTATGTGAACCCAGCATGAATGAACAGGCAGTCTGTTAATTCTATAAATACTCCACACGGGAGTTACATATGGTGTATGTAGACAAATTATTAAACAATAGTTCCAGGAGTCTTGTGTACTTTTGTTGGTTCACAATACATAGATTTGTTCTCTCAATGTAGAACACAATGGTATTTCAACAAAATACAGAAATATACAAATATATGTGAATCTGAAGGTAGTTAAACTAGTAATTCCCTGAATACATCAGACATCAGGAAATGTGCATGGTCCATATGGGTATTATGTTGAAAAGTGGTGCAAGGGGTACTGTCTAAGCATATGTCTGTTACTTCACAGTAAATGGGTTCAAGAAAGCATAGACAGCACAATGTGTGTAAATCTGAAAAAAGGCTGAACAGCTGGAGGTGACTTAAATAGGGACAGCAACTGGTGGTGTGGGAGTATGGCCCTGGGGTGAAAAAAGAATCACTTGTTAAAGAAGAGATTCCACTCGATTGATATATTTAAGCGGTTTTTGACTGAGTCAAGGCGGTATATCCACTTCTGTTCAAGTTTGCTGAGAGCCAAGTCCCGATCACCTCCACGAAAGGGGTTGTTTATGATCTGTAGGATGACCCAGAAGATGTCGTTGTGGCTGTGTTTTTTCAGCTTGAAATGAGCCACTAGGGATTTGTCCTCGACAACATTCTTGACACAAGAGCGGTGCTCGCAGATACATTGTTTGATTTCTCTTTTGCATTTACCAATGTAAATCAGGTCAAAGGGACATTTGATTGCATATATCGACCATTTTGTATTGCAGTTGTGAAATTCGGAAAAGTACATCTGGTTTCTTTCAAATCGATGTATTTTATATTTTTGGTTAGGCGACACACTGAGCAGTTGCCACATTTGAAATTACCTTTTACAGGCGGGAGATCCCACAGCGTAGTCTGTTTCGCTTTTTGTTTTGTTTTGTTTTCATATGTGTGCACTAGGCGGTCTTTTAGATTTCTGTTGCGTTTGAAAGCAAACCTGGGTTTTTCTGGTTTGAAGAAGTCTGTGGTCAATTTTTCGTAATTGTTGAGAATGCTCTTCTTGATGCGATTGCTAAGGGACGTGAAGGTGGTTACGCATGTCATCTTTGTTGTTTTTGTTTCTTTGGCTGTCGGGGTGAGACACTGTTAACAGAGGTATGCCTTGCTCCTGAGTTCCCCCTCCTTTTCCTCTATGCACACACGGGATCGCCCCTAGCCATCCTAAAATCATTTTGCTATTAGTGCATGCCAATCACGGAAGTATTACGGCGAACCTCGCCGTAAAAATCGTAAAATATCACTTCACAGGCATTGGCCAATCACTGTAGACATCGACTTTAACCACTCAAAACACGTCGAACAGAGACACTTGACTTTTAACTAGACCAAAAGGGCACCAGCACTAAGTTTCTTTATTTTTGCAACGTAGTCTGCCTTACCATCATCTGGGCATCCTTTTCGATCACAGATACTTGATATCGGTTATAATAATGTGCACTATCTACAATCGACACTTGCACCAGTATGCCCCAAAATCTTTTGCATAACTAGTTGCCTAAAGGCCAAATGTCCTTTCCCCCTCCACTTTTTGTCTACAACAGACCGTGGCCCATCCCGTACCCTAGAGCGAGACTCTTTCTGACCAGACCAGGTAAAAAGGAAAAAGACCTTATTACACAGCATTATTGCTCATAATTAATTTAAGTACATCGGAATCAAACGTGGTTTTCCACTTGTTTCAGAGACCGCCAGTCCACTCCAAGGACTTAACCAGCCGCCAGCAATTCAGCACCTGGCCCTTACTAAACCACGCAAGCCACAACGCTCCAACAACCTTAGGTAGGTCCCCTCTTCTTTCGCAGTGTTTCCTTTTGAACACGCCCTTTTTTAAAACAACCTCATGACACCCCATCCCTTGTCTCACCAAATCCAGGTGCATGACACTCAACAAGCATTTTGGTGCTCTAAAGTTCCTCCAGTCCTGAAGACAGTGCGGTGCATCCACCAGCAGGTTTCACACATCACACCGCTGGCTGCTTTATCCACTCACCGTACCAGAAACACCTGAACTTTATGTGTGTCGACAATTTTATACGTACTGCCGCAACTCCAGCAGTACATGTAATTACAGTCACTATTGTTTGTACTAACCCACTTATATGCACAATCATTGCATTTTGTGTATAAAATGTTCTTTTGTGCCAAGGATGGCATTTTTCCTGTTTTTAACAAAATTCTTTGCAAATATAATAAAAACCTAACCTTTTACGTTTGAAAAAGAATCTTATCCCTTGTTGTTCATGTTAAGAGCTAATTAATATGTGCTAAATTAGCTCCACTGCTCCCCAGCAAATAGGTTCCTACCATAAGCGTCAATGACTAGGGTAGCTGTTGACTCCACCCCTCCCTTCTCACAATTTACGCTTTATCCTTTGGAGTCAAGCCCCCTTATATAAAAAAGAGGGTACCTTGCCTTACCTTACACAACCATTTGAAGGGTGCCACTACATTTCCCCAAATTAAATTAATATTTAGTAAAAATGGTATGTGCTACAACTTTGTTTTGTGCAGAGGTTGCATATTGATACACGTTTTATTTCCCCTTTCACCGCTCAGGTACTTCCAAACAAAAATGTTATTATTAATAAAGACGTTCCAGCTTTCTGTGCCGTCTGTGCCGTTGCATTTTTTTTCCCATTATGGAGATTGCACATTGTCGCCGTCCATAGGGTCCCACTACATTTCCTCCTGAAATAATTTTTACTGAAAATGTTATGTATTACAACTTTGGTTTGTCCAAAGGTTGCGTATTGATACGTGTTTTATTTCCCCTTTCCCCCTCAGCTTCTTCCTTCCCTATTGTGATTGTCACAGATTGCAGCTGCCGAGTGACAGCTTTTTTAACCGTCAAATGCAACTATTCGTCACCGGTTGTCTGTGCGTCATAATTCAGTGGGATGACCGTGTCGGACCTCCATGTCCTTACGCTGCTGTCGCCATAAGGAGTAACATTCCATCCTTTCTGGTGGTGTAGATCACAGCGATTGACGTCGTCTTGCAAATCAATGTGCAAGGAAAACGACGACTGTGCCGGCAACACTTTCTGTGTGTGAAAACAACAACGTGGCCATTACCATTAACATTTTCATTTTCGACCAAAGAGACAAACTTACTACTTCTATGGAAATGTGAATAGGGTGATCATTTCGCACAGTTTATTGTGAAACAAACCTACTTTACTAATTGCATAGGGCGATGATTACGCTCAGTTTATTGTGAAATAAAACTACTTTACTAATTTATAAAGGTTAGTGTTTTTTTTACAAATATACTCCCCTATTTTAAAATGGGGCGTGCTACGTTGCAGGTCGTAATGTATTCTTTTGTAGGTGATGCATCACGGTACGTAAATCCTTATGGACGCATTTGTTTACGCTGCCAAGGAATGTTATGGAGAAAGGTATTGCATACCACTTGCTTTGGCTACGGGAGGCTCAGGCCCATCTCATATGCTTTAGTGCCGTCAGGCCAATTTCTGTCACCCAGATGCCCCATTAACCAACATTAGTTCAGAGTGATTAGTATCTTACTAAAAGAGGAAACATGAGGTAAGGCACACTGAAAGTGTTTGCTGTAAAGAAATGTTTGTAAAATAATACATGGTTACACCCTCCCCTGATGTCATCTTTGATGTTCTGGGTGTTAGTCTTAGCAATGCATGTAGGTGGTGTGAGTTATGGTTGTTTAGCATCCCATATGTAGGGATTGTCAATTGTTTTTCGATTTTACTGTTTACTGGTTGCTGAGTGGGAGGATGACCACACATCACCAATCCTGTGTTCCCAAGCACTGAACCCCTTGGACTGCATTTCTTGGCTACTGGGTCATTTCAGCGGACAAGTGCCATAGTTGGGGGCGTCTCTAAAGCCACGCAGTCACGCTGCCTACATCAGGTGTTGGTGATCATGATTGCACGCCCCTGAGTCCGCAGGCACATATACATGCCCAGAACACCTGCAAAAAGGCAGGCCGTGGTCCAGGACTTTTACGCGGTGGCACATTTCCCCAAAGTGCTAGGTGCCATTGATTGCACCCATGTGTACCTACGTCATCCTAGGGCCACTGAGCACATCTATCGCAACCGCAAGCATTGGCATTCCATGAACATGCAGGTTGTATGTGATGCCAAGCGAATCATCACTTCTGTATATGCCAACTATCCGGGGTCCAGTCATGATAGTTTTATATTCAGAATGTCACTCCTAAACCGGGACCTGGAAGCTGGGAGGCATGGCGACACATGGCTCATTGGTGAGTACAAATGCCTCTGCACATGCATGCATTTCAGACACAGAGAAATGGGAAAACCCAACTAATGATAACAATTATCACCTCCCCAATGGACAGTGCCTACCATCTGAGCACCTAAATGTTGATGCCAATACGGAAACCCACAAGTAGTGTGCATGATCATAGTGGCAGTATGTGTCCTGCAGAACATTGCAACCCGGCGGGGCGTGCCAGTGGACATGATGGTGCCCCCACATCCCCAACCACATGCACAGCCGCTGCGCATGGGAGGGGAAAGTGCACGTGGTGAGTCAGCCCATACCCAGCTTGTGCAACTTTTTTTCACCTAAAATCCCACCCCTGCGGAGTGCACACAGGCCTTGCATGAACCAGCTGACAATTGATGATGACAAAAGGGACAGTCAACTGTCACAACCATACCACCCTGAGATTGTTTCCCTGGAAGTGCTACATTGTGTGCATCCCTAGCTACTTAAAAAGGCCCAATGCTGTGTCAGTAAAATGCACACATTCATGCTGCATGAAGAACTACCCCCTTGCAAAACAGCACAGCCAAATACTGGTATGTCACCCAATCCCTCCCAAACCCCATCTCACCCACCCAAGACACCATGGAATGGCATGCAATGTGAAAGCAACCAAATGAATGCACAACACATGACACAAGTGTCACAAAGTGCACCGTCACAAATGGAAACAGGCCACAGACAATTCCCTCTCACCTATGAAAAAGAAACAGCACACATGAACATATACTTACCAGCATGGCAAAAAATGAATATAGGAGCCAACAGTGGCAACGTCTGACAGTAATCAATCACAATAGTGCAAGTGTCACAACCTGACAAAGAAAGCACATCGACCCCTTCCATCTCCAGTGTGTTGCTGGTAGGTAAATGTGGCAGGGTACTGCATACAACATGAACTGCATCTGCAATGGAGACAGGCAAGGTAAGACATGAAGAAGCTACATGCAAATATGCATAATGGGAAATATGGAATACTATATACAAATCAACCATTCAGTGGAGCAATCTTCAGCAATCCCCACTAGGCGTGCCTACACAGTTTGGACTACAGACTGGTCACACAACTGATGGAAGCCCAATGCCCCTGTGTAAGTTACTGTCACACGGTGCCACCCTTGCAAGCCCATGGAAAGGGGAAGCAGGAGTGCATATGTGTCTGGACCCCAAGCTTCAAACACAAACACAAGACAAGCATGCATGGGCCCAGCTGGAACACACAGTGGATGCCTATGGGTGCCACACAAAGCAACACACTGTAACATGAATGCACAATAGACAAAAAAAGGGGGATAAAATGGGTCGACCAGGGGATGGGGGGGACCACCCAGGAGGGATGAGGTGCAGGGTACACCCCAACACCCAATTGCATGGATGTTGAGAAAAAAAATACCCTCCATGGGCTCATGGCCTGCATGGCTACCCAATAGTGGGAGAACTGCTGTCGCTGTTGACACCCTCTGGTGCTACATTTGAAGGTGTGCGTAGTATGGGAGGCAGACCACGCAAAGCCCTGGCATGCTCCTCCATGGCAGAAAGCATGCAGGTTTGAAAGGTTTGGTTCTGCAGGATGATGGTCCGGAGATCCCCATGCAGCACCTCACGGGCAGCACAGACTTTTGCCTGCAAGGCCTCACGTGATGCCCAGATCTCCTCACGAGTTGCCTGGAGCTCAGCTGAGATTGTGTGTGTTAGCTGCTCCAGCTGCTGTTCTGGCCTTGTACTCTGGGACACCTCAAGTCCACCAAGAGTAGCTCTGAGGGAGCTGTTTTCTACCCTCAGGGCATCCCTGTGGGCCTGTGCCTCTGCAGATATGGATGTACACAGAGCCTCCAGTTTAGCCCGTCGGTCCCTGTTGGCGGCCAACATGTCCTCCCTATGTCGGTGGCACGTGGACTCCATTGCCTGCTGCGGGAGCTCCGCCTGAATTTCCGGGGGGGAAAATGGAAGTGGCCACCCTATCCACAGCCTGAGACATCATCTCACTTGATGCCCCCTGTTGTGCTGCAATTGCATAAATGAAGTTCTCCCACACAGTATTGCCCTGTGGTGCACTGCCACGGTATAGCCGGACACGACACCTGTTTGCCCCAAGATGATGTGCACCTTGCTGTGCTAGCACGGTCTGAGGCTGCAGGACTGCATTCCTCCTTTGATCTGCTGGCCCAGGAACAGGAGCAAATATTGGGAAGTTTGACCCTGCATCAGTAACCGCCACAGGTGGACATTCCAACACTGAATGAGCCATTGAGGGGTCTACCCCCAGTGCAGGGGCATTGGACATAACAGCATTTCTGCCAGAAACACTCACCTGCGACGGGACAGTTGTCTCAATGTCTGATTCAGCACCTGAGCTATAGAGGTCATTGGAGGTGTACCCAGAGACACCCATGGACAGGATGGTCTGTAGGACTAATGGATTTTCATGCACCACCACACGACGTCCTCCAGTGGTGCTTGGTTGGGGCTCTGAGTACTCCTGCTCCTGCACCATCTCCTCCTCCTCCACAGCATCTAGTGCCTCATCACCTGCACAAAATGAAAGGAAAAGTAATGAAGACATGCATGAACAGCATAGCCGACACTCATAGGCATCACAATGTACACATCCAATATATTAAACAGACATGTGATACATGACATAAACTCAGCCATGCATGCAGTGGCAATCAAGTGGAAGGGGACCCTGAAAGCAGACACTGATGACTCCAAAATGGAAAAGCAACACATGTGCTGCATGGTGCATAGCACCTGCATCACACATTAGCCTGTGAGTGGCATGGACTATCCACAAACATGACACATGCCAGCACACAGATGGCACGTAGCATAACCATGCCAGAACTGACAAGGACACCCAGATGGGAGTTAATCACTACTGTCCCCGTCCATGTCAAACACATATCATCAAACAGAACATGCAAAAGAGTGGGACAAAACACACATGTGTCACACGCTGCAACAACGCCAGTGTGTTCAAATACAGTGATGGGAGGCACATGGATACATCAATTGTAGGTCGCTCCCAACAAGTCAATTGTCATGTTGAACATTCAAACAGGGCTCAGAAGTGATCGGGTGCAGTGCATTTGTAGGTGCACAGCAGTCAATCAGCCTGATTGATGAAATCATTTGCGTAAAAAGTGAACATATATGGGGCTTTGTAGGGGGAAAATCCCTGTCTGAGTATGGTGATTTTGGGGCAGAATGGCACACAAATGTATGTTTATCATGCATCAATCAGGCAGAATAAAGAGAAAAACTGTATTAACAATGTCGTGGCATGATGCCAGTTTAAGGACAAGTGCAGTCATCATGTGCAAAGTGTTTGCAGCGGTCAGTAGGGATACAGTGAACCCCAAACCCAAGGGCAGTGGATGGGTTGGAGGCCCTATATGGGTCACATATAGCAGTTATGACTACACAGCATGACCTGGCACTCAATCAGAACACATCACCCAATAAACATACACATGGTCTGGACACACACGCATGGGCACTCAACGGACATTGTCTCAAGATCTGGTAGGTCTCCCACACCTTGGATCTGATCCTCTGTGATGAACCCTCCACCGATTGCCTCATGTTCTGCGAGTTCATCCTCCTCTGGTGGTGGCCCACTGCCTGTCACCAGAGTAGAGGCGTATTTGGAAGCCAGCTGGTTTTTTGCTCTGCGTTTGAGGTCATTCCAAAGCTTTGAGCAATTATCAACTGTGCGCTTCACAAATCCAAGGGAACTAATCTGGTCCGCGATGCACTGCCAGTGGGCCCTACGCTGAGTAGTCGTAGTCTTGCACCCTGCCGTCACCAGCACATTGCGGCCATGCGCCGACATGTAACCCACAAGTGCGTCTAATTCCACATCATTGAAACTCCACTTCCTTGACGTGCCGGTGGGGCGAGCCTTGTCTGGGGTCCCAGCCTGTTCCTCAAGAGCATGTTTCTTCCTCTTGAGAGGTGGTGCGGATCCTGAGTGGCTTACGCCACTCTGGTCTGTAAGGGCTGAAGCTCAGGTGGACTAGCCACTGGAAGCAGGCAATGGCACAATGACAAAAGGTCTCACTGCAGGCATTGGCTGCTGGGTGCTGTTGCCAGGACCAAGAGGCACAACTGCCTTGGTGTGAGGGCCGGGACCAACACTATCCCAGCTGGGTGACTCAGAGACAGGGTGGAGTGAGCTGCCTGGCAACATGGGGCAGCAGATGACATTGCTGCCCCAGATCCACGTGGCCTGGTCACAGCAACTTTCACCGCCACACGTGGCTTGGACTTTGTGACACAGAAGTCAGCCTGTCAGTCATCCTGTGCCAGTTCGGTGACCAATCTGGGCCGGTCCTGAGCTGGGATGGTGTCAGCTGCATCTCCCTGACCCACTGGGGGGGGGCATAGGTGTCCCTGAATGGTCCTGGGCACACTGCTCTCTTGGGCCACCCTGCCCAGGTTGGCCACCCCTGCCACCTTGGCCACCCTGCTCATCCTGGCCACGTCCCCTACCGCAGCCAACTCTTGGAGGTCGGCCACCTTTGCCTCCCTTACTACTTGGTTGCCTCCCAACCATGGCACTGATGTTCTTGTGCGAATGGGAGGTGTAGAAAACAATTGTCCTGGGCAATTGGGGTGACAGGGGCAGGGTACTAGATGGAATATGTACCCCTGTGCTCTTGCAAGGCTGTCTGTGATCCCTGGGGGAAAATGACAGGTCACGCACCGCTCGGGCACCCCAAAAACAAAAACAAAAACAAACATGAATGCAACACCTCGGTAGCCCACGTGTGTGGAATGAAGGACCTGCAGTACGCTGTGGCAGCCAGAAACACAAAAAATGTGTACGTGTGGTACACGCAGGCTACAATGACCTATGAAAAGGATAAGCGACACACGGGGGCAACCACAGTGGAAAATATGCGTGTGATTTCACCGTCTGCCTGGAAAAAGAACATGAAAAAGCCACGCATGTGCGCTTTGGCAACACCCCCGCCAAAATGTATTCTGGGGTACTCGAGTGAGCTGTACATGCAAATTGGCAGTGCGGCCCCTCCCAGGTGTGCCCTCCACCCTCCGAATGCCCCACAGGCAGCCCACACTACAAGGCCCCCCCTACACCCCTGGGCATGCCCCACAGGCAGCTCATCCACCCTGACCATGACCCGCAGGCAGTCGATCACCCCTGACCATGCCCCACAGGCAGCCCACACCACAAGGCCCCCCCTACACCCCTGGGCATGCCCCACAGGCAGCTCATCCACCCTGACTATGCCCTGCAGGCAGCCCACACCATCGGGGACCACCATACATCCCTGGGCATGCCCCGCAGGCAGCCCATCCACCCTGACCATGACCCGCAGGCAGTCGATTACCCCTGACCATGCCCTGCCGGCAGCCCACACCACAGGGACCACCATACACCCCTGGGCTTGCCCCGCAGGCAGCCCATCCACCCTGACCATGACCCGCAGGCAGCCCATTACTCCTGACCATGCCCTGCAGGCAGCCCATACCACAGGGGACCACCATACACGCCTGGGCATGCCTCTCAGGCAGCCCATCACCCCTGACCCTGACCTGTATGCAGCCCACACCAGAGGGGGTAATTTGCTTGGTGCAGGTGGAGTACGTGTATTCAAGGGGGTGCAGGAGTTGATTTTCACACATTTTGGCTGCTACAAGCGGGGTACGCGTATTGAAGGGGGTCTGGGGGAGATTTTCACGCCTTTTGGCTGTCGCGAGCAGGGTATGTGTATTCAAGAGAGTGCGCAAGTATATTTTCACGTGTTTTGTCTGCTGCGAGTGGAGAACGCGTATTTTTTCACGCAATTGCAGTGTAGGGGACCTGTAAACTAGTCCAGGGTTAGCGCCGCCCTTTGCGCCGTATTGGGGATTTCTATGGCTTTTCCTTGTGCAAGCGGCATTCTTGGGGGCGTAACTGGCACTGTGGGATGTTCGCTGCACCATGGCTGCAAATTGCTTGGGAGTCCATGAATATGCGGTGCACCAGAATGCTGTTTAATGCACACAGCTGGCGCAAACTGGCACATGCTCCCTCTCTGCGTTGCCCATGTGCGCTACTTCTGCACTGAATTCTATGAATTACCCCCTGTATTTGTGTTGAAGGAATATTAAGTAGGCATTTGTTAGATCTGCTGGTAACCTATCATTTGGAGCAACAGAGGTGTTGTTACATTCAAACCAATCACTTATTTTTTTGACATATGCAGTATAGTGGTCTGAAGTGGTTGTGGCACTAGTGTGGCAGATTATGCCCAGTGCTGTGAAGGTTTTCTTGCCAAGAGATACTTGGCTGTGTGTGAAGATAGCAAGTTTACACTTGTTTTTTGTATTGTCTACAGTGTACCTTAGAAGCTTTTGTATCACATATTGACCACGTGAGTTTATTTGTATGGTGGAATGATTGTTTGAATAAGAAAAATGGCATAATATTCCATGTTTTACATTTTTCCGAAGCTGGTGAATTGTATATGTATACATACACAAATCGTTCATTATGGATGTGGTCTTGTGAAGAGAAATCTTGGAGATTTTATTAAATGGAATGTCTTTTGTTTCCAGTACTTACAATAAGTACATTAGGAATTCTTGTGGATCTTCTCGTGTGTTTATGTTGAATTTAACCATTCCTGCACAGTAGTCTTATACCTGAGACACTGTAGGTGCTGTCAGGATTATTTGTGGCATTTCTATGAAGGACGAACAGTTGCAAACACAACAGGTCCAAGCTGTTCAAGTAAGTTTTGTGAACAATTGGTTTCAAATGGAAGAGAAGATTGATTGCTACATTTGCATAGCAATTACCTTCAGTTGTGTTGCTGAATTTAAATGGACCACAGAGTTGTGCCTAAATTTCCTTTGGTGGTTCTGCAGTTATTTAAAAAAATAAAATAATGTTTGTCTTTGTATTCTAATGGACGTGTAGTTGATTTTGGAGTAGACAGTTTTGTGGTTGTATTATTTGATGGAGCAGCAGTTGTTCTTTGCTTCTTTAGCAGTATTGTTGGGATTGATTTGATTTGATTTTAATTATTTATAACCCGCACAAGGACGAACCAAAAGTATAGAGGTGCAGATGGTCTAAAAGTAACAGAACAAGTGGAGAATACTTAGCATTGGTCCAAAAGTGTCAACTTAAAGGAAAGCCTACAGACAGTTTTAGAGACACAAAGTGCCTGACATGCCTATTATTTAAAGAAGAACGTTTTCAAGGCTTTACGGAACTGATGAAATGAGTCCAGCGACCTCATTTCTCAGTGGATGCTGTTCCAGCTCTTAGGACCATTGACAGCAAATCTCCTGTCAGCCCTGGCAATACAGTGGGATTGGGGGATATTCAGCAGCAGTTGGTCCCCTGAGCGTAACTGCCTATTCTGTTGGTAACAACAAAGCTTGTCCGCTAAGTAAGCTGAAGTGAGCCCCTTCAAGCTCATGTATATCAAACAAGTGATCTTAAATGTGATATTTTCATCCACTGCCAACCAGTGTAGAGTACTGCATGCAGTCGAGCCATGATCATGTCTGTTATAACAGCAGTTTAATTAAAACGCTGCATTCTGAGCCTTTTGCAGTCCGTGCCGTTGTTTTGCAGGAATTCCAGCAAGAAGGCTGTTGCAATAGTCTAAGTGTGAATTTACCAGTGACCACCCTTCAACAGCATGACCACTGATTGGTGCAAATCTAAAAACATCTTGCAACATGCGTAGGGAGTAAAACACGGCCTGGACCTTAGCACTAACCAGTCATTCACTGCCAGGATTATTTGCCAAATACATCCACATTTTTTTTTTATGTTGGTGGCGAATTTAAGATCAGTCTTAGCTATTTTTAAATGCAACTGATTTGCTGACATCCAATGACTGACTTCCTCTAGACATTGTTTGACCCTGAGAAACGTGTGTTTGGCATCTTCTATTTTGATGAAAACCTGGGTGTCATCGGCATAGAAGTGGAAATTAATCTGATGACTCGACAGGATATTCATCAATGGCTGCAAAAAGAGATTGAAAAGTAAGGGGTAAAGGGAAGAGCACTGTCGGACCCCACAACCAATGTGAGTGGGTTCTAAGAGGAAGCCACCCATTTTCACCTGCTGATGCTGATCTGACAAAAACAAGTCAAACCATTTCAGAGCACGGCCTGAGACTATGCCAATTTCTTTCAGGTGACTAAACAGTACGGAATGGTCAACAGTGTCAAAAGCAGCAGAGAGATCCAACATTATCAGCAGACTTCAACAGGTCAGTTGCACTGTCTCAGTCCCAAACCTTGGTCTGAATACCGACTGAAAGGGGTCCAATAAGGACTCCCTTTTAACAAAGCCCTGCAGTTGGTTGACGACAACCTTCTCCAGTAGTTTGCCTGGCCATGGAATACTAGCAATTGGGCGATAGTTCTGCAATGCAAAAGAATCTAGATTCGACTTTTTCAAAAGTGGCATGATAATGGTTTTTTTAAGGTCCAAAGGCACAGAACCTTGCTCTAGTGATTTGTTAATAACATGTGTCATGAAGGGGGCGAGTTCTAATTCTAAACTTTGTGCTGCACAAGCTGGCAGTAGGAATAAAGGATTGCTGGTCAGATTGAGCTGAGCGATCATTGCCGATACTCTGTCCTCCATTATTCATTTAAAGTGAAAAGGCACTGAACACTCTGGAGCCACCAGGAGCCCCGGGAATCCTGTCCTATCTGATCTGGGCCCTTATCAGAAGATTGGAGACTCAAGAGAATATTACTTTGAATCGTTTCTATCTTCTCTTTAAAAATGTGTTACATATATTTGCCTGCCTCAGTGATAGTTCCATAGAGGAAGAAGTGCACACAGGGTGACAAACATTTGAGATGACTGAGAAGAACTCTCTCGGATAGTTCTTTGCAGCATCAATTTTTGCATGAAAGTATGCAGATTTACCTTGAAAAATGTTCTGCTTATGTATCTTTAATGCGTTTGTGTATTAGCCTCTCTCCATTTCTGCTCTGTGGTTCTAAACTGTCTCCTTAAGAGTGATAGGTCCTGTGTAAACCATGATTTAGATTTTCTTAATTCTAAGGATTTAAATATTGTCCAAATATGGCACCACAAGCATATAAATCATCACATTGCAACTTTGCTCTGCGGATTAACACTGTGAGTTTATCAATGGATGGCAGTTGCTTCTCTACACCACGCTTCAGCATGAAAAACCGGGCATAATGATCTGACCAATGGACTGGCAGCGATCCATCAGCGTCACCATATTCCCACATAATAACAAGACATCTAGGGAGTGTCCTTTAATATAGGCTCTGATTACCAGTGATCTGCCAGAGTTCCTTGGCATCCGAAATTGATCTGATCGTTCAACCATATGTTAAAATCTCCCAGAAACAAAATTGGCCTCAATACGGGTCTGGCGGTAACCGTGCCGGTAAAATCGGCAGGTTGCTGCCGGATCCGTAATGAATTACCGGCACCTGACCTCCTGGTAACACTGGGGTATTCCTACTCCGGCGGTCGGGAAGTTAAGCGCCAGTCATTTTGTAAGTCCCCATTCCCGACTCCACTGGAATGGGGACAACGGAAGCGCCGGCACCATTAACAACATTGCCGGTGCACCCGTGAAACCCTGCAGACGAGTGCCGTTCCGCCCACAAGGTCTGACCCTGGCGGGCGGGACGGCCCCCACCCGCAGAGTCGTAGTGTGCCGGTCCAGAAACAACAGTGCCAATAGGCTTACCAGCACCATTGTTTCCGGACTGGCACACTCATAATGAGGCCCAATGTCTTCATATTTATTTCCAGGTATGGAAAGAAACATATCCAACTTTTCTAAAAAAAAATCTTTAGCTGGGCCAGGAGGTCAATAATGAAAGACAATTTTCAGGGAGGAAAAGGGGGTAGTACATATGACCAACTGCCCCACCTGTGACACCCCATCCCACTCCAGTAGGTCTAAATGAGAGATCCGCAGTGAGGATTTGTAAATCACTTCTATACCTCTTCCTCATGTACTCTCGCGATTTATAATCTACTATCATTTTCTACTAGACCCCCCTGACCCCCTCCCAGAATTAGGTTCCTGCTATTTTGCAATTGCTTAAGTTAACAGAATTTAGGTTAGAGATAATTGACGCTGGGCCACATGCTTATTGTTGTCTCCCTTTTAAAAGCATATTCAAATCGTAGAGCAGGGGCGTTGCTAGGGGGGGCTAAGGGGGCTATAGCCCCTGATCTTTTGTTTGTAGCCCCGGATAGAATTTCAGGAGCTACAGCCAAAAGACTAGCTAGCCCCAAGTCCCGACAGTTCCGACATCAGCTTAGCCCCGGGTCTTTTCCAGACCTAGCAACTCCCCTGTCGTAGAGTATGTCCCCAAAAATTGGCTGCGTGATAGCATTTTACCTATGCAGCATCTAAGCAAAATGCTTTGTGGAAATCATGACTAATACAGTTACAGACGAATAGGAATTGAAAGTAGGTATTGAAAAAATGTAGTCCTTACAGTTGCTCTATGTTGTGTCCCAAGTATATTTTTAACATGTGCATTTTCTTTTTGCTTTCTAAGAATGTGGCGTTGTTGGCTCCAGATGACAGGTTTCCAAATAAGAATTGTGAAAGGTTGCCGTTTCCCCAAGTGATATAATTACTGCTCTGCCCACTGACATGCCTACTCATCCAGGGCGGAAGAGTCTCTGGCGCAGTTCCGGGCAAGCTACATTGCTCTCTGAATGAACAATCTCAATCTGTCAACATACTTCAAGTGTTCAAACCGTGTATCTGCTTCAGGGAAGCGAGAGTTGTAAGCAAGCATCTTTCTGTTTTTGTTGGTGCCTGCCATGTCGTATGTCTTTCCCACCCACCTACCCTCACTTCGACCAAGTGATTGGTTAGGTTCTGAAACCAATTTCTGATTGCACATGTTATTTCTGCACTCATTTAAGGGAAAGGTTAACACTATCACTTTGTTTTCGAATTGTACTCAATATTCAAAGGCCTTTTGTGAGTCAAAAAGCACATTCAGGATAGTTTAGCTACTTCACACGTGAATTTATCTGCTCTTGTTTTGCACAAAAACAATGTTATTCGAACATGTTGCTTCTCAATTATTAGATGAAAATACACACGGAAATGATTTAGTGTTGTGTAGAGGACACATAGCAGACATGCGCCACTTTGTCTCCTTGAATTCAAATAATACGTATATTTGCAAATAAAAAAACTTGCACCTGACATTTTAAACAACTCAAATAGTCATAAAGATCATTGTGTGCAGGTTATCACGGTGCACCCATCTCTGTATTATATGCGCAGGTTTTCCAATATAAAACAGGAGCAAAATTGAATGGACTCTAAAAGCACGATGAAAAAAGAGACCAGGAACACTGTGTTTGACTGTTTTGTAAAGTTATGTGCTAAATGGTGAAAAAAGATAAATATAGTTAGTAAACCAATCACCTAAATGGCTCGTAATGGCACCAACCATCTGCCACCAAAGTAACCCCCCCAGAAGAAGGCTGAGCTTGCTGCATCTCAAAGCTCATACAGGATACCCAAGGGTACCTATGGGCTCAGAATCCAGTTATCCAAAACTGAGGTGCCTGGTTTGTCACCCCACACTGGGGCTCACAAAACACCCCCCTTCACCAAGAGAGAGTCAAGGCATTATGCACCAGGCTACCTTAAAACTTGGGCCATTCCCAACATCTGGCAGCAGAGTCCGGTTTTGTACCGGGAAATTATGCAGCCAGCAATACAGCAGCAGTATGGAAGAGGGCTGGCTTAATTCGCAAGGAAGCCGGGCGCTGTTGCCATCAGCTAGCAAGGGCTAAGTGCCTGATGCCACATGACATGGTCCCTTACCTGAGTCACAGGACCAGAAAGAGAGGGAGCCTTGCCCCTTGAAGGAAATATCAGACAGCAAGAAACAAGAAAATAGTTCTATCAAGCGCTCGGCAGCTAACATGCAAGAAGTAACCCAAATGTGTTGGACCCAAAAAGCTGGGAAGTATGGTTCAGACAGCCCTGTGGAACTGAACTGAATTAAATGAGCTGTCAACGCTGCCCACTATGGCTACACAGTTTATAACCTTTTTAGGGCAGGTCACAGAAGCTGAGAGGTGGAGCTATGTCAGTCCCCTATATGCGGGTATTTCTTAAGTAAACCTGATTGTGTGAAACATTACTTTGGAAAAAATCACATCAACACCACTCTGGATGTCAACGACCTTCCCACACCGCACCTGAATTAGGTGATTGCGATGATAAGTCAAAAACACTTGTTTGCCATTGGTTGGCAATGTCCAATATGCAAAATGGCATGAGATGGCAAGGGGCAGGACATTCACACAGATGCTAATGATTTGCCCCATGGATATCAGCAAGGACACTGTACAATGTTGTATGATAGGGACACCAAAACCTCCCTCTGCTGTTTGACTCCCTGTCACGGGCACAATAACCTGTACCCCAATGCTCTAGCCCCCCAACTCCCTCCTATGTCTTGCTGGCAAGTGTAGTCTGAAACAAATGGTACCACACCATATCTGGTGTTTAATTAACTGGATTTAATATGTATTTCTCAGCCAATTCTCCTAGTGCAACCAGGTGCCTAGCTCATTGGCCTCAAAAGTATCTCTTAGAGTGACTTCACTGGGGCCACGTTATCCTGTGCAACATTTCTGCACACTGTTTCTGCCGAATGTTCATGAAATATATACTGCTTGTTACAGAAATGTCTTTTTATTATTAACTGTGAGAAATGCTTTCCTAACAAGGGCTTAGAAGAAAATGGCTTTGCTGCTGTTCTTATATTGCTCAAAAGCCTGCCTACAATGTTACCACCTGAGGCCCCTTGAACCCCTGCCCAGTGCCTGCTCTATGCAATTACCCCTTTACTACGCCCAAAGCACCCACCCGTCATTGCGTTCTACCATGGGACTTCTTGTGCTGTGTCTGCTTCTGTGTCCCCTGATGCAAGTAGTGCTGCGTTCAATGATTCCTCACCCTGACCTCACCCACCACATTACTCTTGATTTCACCATATTACTTGCAAAACTGGTAGTTGTGCCTCCCTTGGCCGTATTGAAACTGGACCTTGACAAAACTAGCATGAGCCCACAGAGGTTCCCTTTTCAGGCCTGATGCCTCCCTCCTTCTCCAAAGTCCATGCATTTCCAGGGACTGATGGGAAGAAGATAATCAGCATATCTGAACACCAAAGTCCAGCAGTAGGGTGCTGTTCCAGGATAGGGAAGACAATCCCATCAGGTCTCCCTCTGGTTTTCTATCCAACAGACAGAAAACAAAAACGGGAGGGTTATGGGTCAGGACATGTACTTTATACCACAGATTTGGGTGTGAGGAGCCATAAAGACAAAATTGTGGAATTGTTTAAAGGGTTCTGTAAGATGGCAGATCATCTTCATTAGCACCCGGGGTGGGGGGCACAGGCAATCAGATCCCGCAGAACACAGGCTGACATCTCTGATCACTGCACGCATTCTTTGGAACCCGCAGGCTACCTCCCTGCTGTCGGCCACATTTTCTTTTTAAACGTTACCCCAAAACCCCCTCCCTCCACTTACCTTTTGGCGGTGGCTGCACTGGTCACCACCTGCTGCTATTCCCCACCGTCCTCAACGTTCCAGATGGCTGCCATGGAAAGGGAAGAGGGGTTCCGTACGGAGCCCCGCCTTCCCTTTCCATGGCAGCCTTCTTGGGAAAGGATACTCCTTGCTTAATAGGGACACGTGTGGTGTCCCATTTAAGGAAGGAAATTCCTTTTTTTTAGCACCCCGGATTGCAGCTTTGGTAACCTGGGGTGCTAATGGCCTTAACACTGATCCGGCTCTCCGGATCTTGGGTTACCGCCACATTAATAGTATGAGGAAGAGCGATGTTGAGGTAATAAATGTCATGATTCCCTCCATTTGGTCTCATTCACAACACTTGGGGGCCTGACTTGGGATTGGTTCCCTATTGGACTTTCCTTCCAAACCCCTCAACACTGTGCTTCAGTTATTTGGGAACTAAAAGAATAGTTACCATTTCCCTTCCCTTCCAGATCTATTTGGGGATTTTAGCAGCCAGTATGCTGCTTTACTGAAATGACTATGCTTTCCAGTATTGTAGCGATATATTGAGAGACCACCCTTAACCTGTGAGGAGTTCATTCCCCCCAACCAAAGAGCCCCACAATGATTTGCTTATGTTTTTTAGTGCTGGCCCAATTGACGACTCATATAGAGCCAGATAAACCCCCCATCACCAAAGTGAGCCAAGAACCAGGCCGGGGTATAGAAATAACATATATTTATTTAAATTATTATGAGTCCACCTTTTTTTTAAAAGCAAGGTTTGGGAATGCTGAAGTTTATCAATTTTGCTTCGGTTGCTAGGCCCCCTTTCATTGAAAAGCAGGGTTTTAGCAAATGGTATCACTTGGGATTTTCGTTTTAGGGACAAGAACCTTGTTGTTTGAAGGATAAGATATGGGAATGGAACAAACACCTTTTTTAAAGGCAAGGTTTGGGAATGGCAACAATTAACAATTTAGTTTTTGTGGCCAGGACACCCCAATTACTTTATGTGACTATAACATTATTCCCGCTAGGAAAGAGGGTGTAAGTTTAAAATTCTTCCAAGCCCCCTCTGTGTCAATCTATCTGTGAGTTAATTAAATTACTACACAGTCAAATATGCTAAGGGTCTACACAATTTGCCTCCACCCACGATTAAGGGAAGAATATTAAGACACACACTTGGTTTCAACTGGATCCATTCTGCTTACATGGGACCTCTGTTTTGGGGTGCTCGGGGAAGACAGCCAGGGTCCTCTTTGGACAGCACACAGTCTGGTCACTTCAGTCAGAGATCTTTACCAGCTTTCATCCCTCATCTGTCCTCTCTGTAAAGATCAGGGCCTGTTTTATGGCCTCTCAATGTTAGGGCCTCTCCACCCAAGATGGTTTTAGGCAGATGACCCATGATACCCCCAATTAAAATAAGGACAAGTACTCCAAGATGTTTAGCAGCCCTCCTTTTTCTCCTCCTGTCCTTTCTTTAGTTCTGTTGTGCTGATCCTCTCTTGCCTAGAGCAAGTGCTGTTTAATGTATAGGCCACACTCCTATTATTACAATTCAGAGGCGCCTAGTTTACTGGTGTCAACATTTAATTGGATGATTATCCTCTCATCCTCCTCCCAAGAGCCCACCCCTCCCTGCGTAAAGGCTAGTAGAGTTCTGCGATGGAATGAAGTGGAGAGGTACACACCTTCTATCATTTGCATTTCTTTTTTAACATGACAGCTTTTTTGCTCAGATAGTCCCTACTGGGCAAATGTTTGTAATTTACCATAAATGCCATGATATATAGATATTAATAAGTCCCTCTTCATGACAGATAGTCAGGAATATGAGACTTTATAATTACCTAATTTCACAAGCCAGTAGATCCAAAAATTTCAGATTTCACAATTTCCAGCAGCTATAAATACATTTTAGATTGCTATAAAGTTTCCAAAAGTTAAATATTTATGAAATTAGTGGAATTGCAATGGGCTCTGCATCAGCTTTTAAATGACATATGAATGGACTCAATGTGACTTATTGTTGCTGAGAAAATGAACAACTTTGATATGATATATTATATGATATGATATGATAACATATGTTATTTATAATGTGCCTGTACACAAGTGTTTGTAGGCGTGACAAGACAAGGGAGGGAAAACAGGGGCAGGACAAAACACAATGATCTTACTAGGCCTTGTGTCATTCAGATCGTGCAAGTGCAACAATGCAGAGTGCAGGGAGAAGGAGAGGGGGATGTATCAGCGGCATGGTGGGAGGATTGCAATCAGAGCAGCATTGCTCTGAGTAAATGCAGCCAGGGCAGCACGGCACTTCGTAAGTGCAAGGAGGCAGGGGACTGTAGAGGTTACAGTTACAGCCCTAATTGTACAGTAGGCTTAGAGGCCATGCAGGGGAGACTGATCATGGAAGAAACTGGTACCCAGTGAGACTCTGAGGCTAGCCAAGCAACCAGTTGGTGCAATAGACGGGTTTGTCTGCAGGGGCGAGTGAGAAAGAAATCAGAGGAGAAAAGGAAGCTCTTGTGATGCTTCCAGGACTTCAGGTGGTCTGGCTCAAGTCTGATACAGACAGGGAGGCCATTCTGGAGGGAGGCACCTGCAGAGGAAGGAGACCTAACCCCAATCTCTGCCTGGAGAAACATCTGACCCTCATAGTGTTGATAGCCCATTTAATCTAATGGAAACATTGAAACAATCACATGCCTCAGGTGTCATGCTTGCTAGTACCTTCCAGCCACAGCTATTCCTAATCCTCCACCCAACCTTGCTCTGCAGGTGTGGATGCAAACCTGTTATGCAAATGGGAATCCCCATTTCTCTATGCAGGTTTCATTCCTCTGAAGGCACGTGGTTCAGATCCTCTCTGGCCTCATTGTTGGTTCAGCCTGCAATAAACCAATCAGCCTTTCTTTTCTTGAGGGTTGATGGGCTGAGGAGATTGTTATCATGCACGAGATGGTCTGTATTTCCAAGCATTTTCACCCACGCAGGGCCGGGTCTGTGTTGATCTGGCCCTGTCGTGTACATCAGCTTCACATAGATTTCCCTTTTAGATAAGGAGCCATGCAGGCACTAACAAATCTGTGCAACAAGACGAAGAATATTTGTCTGTGTTTAAGGTGATTCACATATTGTATCTGAAACAAAATAGCCTTTTCAATTGTGGCCTTCTTTTCTCAATGTTGCTTATTACTTATTTAAGCAGTTTGCATCTTTCTGTTAGGGTTCAATGCCATTTTTACTAAAATGTTCATTGCTTCATTCCTGCTGCCCTTTTTTTATCAATGTTATAAAAATAAATAACCAATCATAAAAAAACAATGTGGCAAAGTGAAAGTGAAAGGGCTGCTGTTCATTTTGATCACTCACAAATGCATTTACATGATGTGCATTTTTGTACTAAAATGTGAGTCTAAACAAAGGTATTACGAAAAAAGGGGACAGGGTGGGGACCCTTCTGGCGCAAAGGGCTCGGGGCTGTAGAGTGAAGAGAGGGGTGAGCCTCCTCAGGGACGAGAAGGGGGGATCCATAAAGATCACGAGGAGATATCAGAGGGATTCGCCGATTTCTATAGCAAACTATATTCTAGGCCGGAAGGTGAATCACTGGAGGACATCCAGACCTACCTAGCCAAGTCCCCCCTGCCTTGACTTACTGACCCCGAGCATGAGGCCTTGGAGGGGGACATTTCAGAGGACGAGGTGGAGGGAGCCATCAAAAGATTGAAGGCCAGGAAAGTCCCAAGGGGGGATGGTTATACGGCGGACTTCTATAAACAATGCCAATCGACCCTGGTGAAACCGCTAACCAAACTATTCAATCAAATTAGGGATCAGGACTCGATTCCTCCCACATTCCTACAGGCCCTAATCACTGTAATACCTAAGCCAGGGAAGGACCGGGCAGAGTGCGCGTCTTACAGACCCATCTCGCTCTTAAATCTTGACGCCAAAATCTTCGCCAGAATCCTGGCGACCAAGTTGGAGGGTTGCCTCCCCCGCCTAATACACCCCGACCAGGCGGGATTCTTTTTGAATAGACAGGGCTCTGACAACATGCGGAAAACCCTTCATGTTCTTAATTCAAGGGTGGTGAGGGAGGAGGGCGCACTCTTGCTGGCTCTTGATGCGGAGAAGGCCTTCGATAGGGTCAGTTGGGCCTTCATGGGGAGGTTTTCTTGGCCTTGGGGATGGGGCCGAGGTGGTTGGGGTGGATGTCCGCTCTGTATTCCTCTACCTCAGCTAGGGTGGTCGCTGATGCGACTGAATCAAGGTCGTTCCCTCTGGAGCGTGGCACGAGGCAGGGATGCCCACTGTCCCCCTTGATATACGCACTTGTGATGGAACCCTGGGCAATCTCTGTACATAAGGAAGAGGCCATTAGGTGGGTACAAATTGGAGACACAGAGTGTAAGATTAGCCTATTCGCTGGTGATGTGCTACTCTACATCACAAGGCCGTCCCAGACAGTTCCCATGATTCTCCAGGGTTTAAAGCGCTATCGGGACCTTTCGGGATATAAGGTTAACCTCAGGAAGTTGGTGGCATTCGTAGGGGGGGTCTCCCAGACACAGAGATGAACTATGTGTGAGGGCTCCCCTTCAAACTACAGGAGGAAGGGTTCTGATATCTAGGGATTCAGGTGACGCGCAACCCTGAGGGGTTATACCCGGATAACTTTGCCCCGCTCTGGTCAGCAATTAAAAAATATATCGAAAGATGGGCAAGATCGGGCCTCTCTTGGATGGCGCGCCTTAACCTTGTGAAAATGGTGATTCTCCCAAGTTTCTATTTCTCTTCCAAATGCTCCCCGTACAGGTCCCTAAGACGTTCTTCACAGAAACGAAGCAAGCTCTCTTGAACTTCCTATGATCAGGCAAAAAACATAGGGTTTCCTATGAGGTACTAATCAGGCTGAAGGAAGATGGTGGGGTGGGTTACCCGGACTTAGAGACATATTATGGGGCCTCCCAACTGAGAGTTCTTGTAGATCACTTCACCCCAGGTACCGAAAAACAATAGGTGGCCTTGGATAACAAAGTCCTCGCACCCGTCACAGTGGAGGAATGGCTTTGGGTCCCCAAAAAGAATATCCCCAGGAGGGTCCTGAACCACCCAGTCCTGAAGGTCTTATGGTCCCTATGGAGGGAGGGAGGTTATTATCGCTGGTTTACGACCTGGCCCTCCCCACTGAGCTGCATCTGGGTCCCCCCTTCATAGACAAAATAGCAGAGCCAGCTGCGTTCCAGAAATGGTTTGAAGCTGGCCTATGCAGGACTGGACATCTTTGGGTGGGGGGCTCCTTTCTACCCTTGAGAGACCTGGAGGAGGCACTGGGAATAGGCACCATTTCACCATTTCGATACCTCCAACTCAAGGGGGTCTTCACTGAACCTTCATGGGGTGACACTCTTAGGAGAGATCTAACCGATTTCGAGAGACTTCTCATCTCCACCCAGGGTTCCAAAGGGGTGATATCTCGCCTTTATAAACTCTTTTATTCTCTGCCCCGAGAGACCCACCGTCAGCCCGCCTGCAATGGGGTATGGACCTAGATGAGGAGATAGATGATGAAAGATGGTCAAAAATGTGCAGAAGGGCCAAGCGCTCCACGGCCTTGCTACAATTCCGGCACCAGGCTCTCAAGGTCATACATAGGTGGCACTACCCCCCACAAAGGATAGCCAGAATGAGACCAGGGTACGACCCACACTGCTGGAAGTGTAAGAGGGTTAAGGGGGATTACATCCATATGTGGTGGAGGTGTCCAAAGGTCCAGATATATTGGGGAGAGGTGCTGTCCTGGATCAAGGGGGTTGATGGAGTGGAGAGGTCCCTGTGCCCCTGGCTCCTCCTCTTCGGGAATGATGTAGGGGACAACCATGAGGAATCCCAGGGTCACATGTTCCAGGTTATGTTGGTGGCAGCCAGATGCTGTCTGGCACAGAAATGGAAAACTTCTCGTATGCTAAGGGAGGAGGCATGGGTGGCGAAAGGAGCGGGCTATTTATGACCTGGAGTTCCTCACCCATCTGATTGATGAGTCTAAAACAAACATTGAAGAACTATACGGTCGCATGGCCTAGGGGGACGTACCCGCAATCGAGGTCTCCCCCGGTGGTGATTCGCCGCCATTGACTGGACCTATTGAAAGTGGCTCAAGGATGGCCCCATAACACCAGTGTGCATCGAAACTAACCGACAGACATTGTTAAGCTCTCCATGAACCTGTTAAGTGGAACACATGTGAACACTCGAACTGGGGGAGGGTGAGGGAGGGATAGGGGAGAGGTGTTACAAAAGTGATTTGAAGATTCGTGTTTCATTATGTTATGTATTGTTAAAACGCAAAATCTTAATAAAATTTGGTATAAAAAACATGTGAGTCTTATTCACCTGAAAGGAAAGAGTTTTGCATGGCTTTGAATTTCAAATTCAAGGCCTACTTTGTACCCTTGATTTCCAGAGTGCACAACATTTTGATGTGTGACAGTCTCAATGAAAAATGCTGCTTTTGTCTCTCAATCGACACTGTAATGTGCCTTTCCCATCTTTACATACTTATTTGTGTCGTAGTCAGCGAGACACATATTTTCATAATCCATAAGGCCCTTTAGCTGTCTTCAGGTTTGGGCTGGCATGTATATTTCAGTGTGTCTTTTCCATGTTACAATGTTCCTTGTGTCAATGGCAGAATATATGTATTTATATTTGCTAGGCACATTTAGCAGTATTGATGTTTTTAAGGCAGAATTTTCCATTCACCAGTGGGCCTTTCAGTTATATTTGTTAGGGCTGTGATTAAACTTCACAGTACTCCTTGCCCACTGCTTCATCTCCACACTTGCAGTACAAGGTTGGATAGAGGATTAGGAACACCTCCGACTGGCAGGTGCTAGCAAGCATGATACCTGAGGCATGTGATTGTTAGTCAGCTTGAAAAGCCTCTGTTTGCTTAAATCCAGAGCTGGTCATTGTTTCAGCATTCGTGTTTGTGACCGGTCCCGTGTTATTATGCTTAGTCCCTTATTTCTTGTTCCTGGATCCCTGAATTACGATTTTGGTGTGCTTGTTAGTATGTTGTGCTTCCTGGGTTCCCTTTCTGTCTGCCTCTGTTTGCAGTCTGCACTTTCCAGTGCTTTCCTTTTCCTGTGCAGCCCATTTGGTCTGTGTTCTTTACTCCTTTGACCATGCCTTGTTGTGCAGTTTAACCTTCATCCTTTAAACACTCCACATTGAGAGATTAACTAATGTGTACCCTTTCCTTCCTAGAGTGAGGAGGGAGGAGGTTTGGCACTTGTCATTTCTTTTTCCCTGCTCCTGTTCCTTACCTTTGTGTTGGAGTCTGTTCCTGGTTTCCCCTTGAACTTCTCTCTTTGTTGCCTATTGATTATTAGGTGTGGTGTGTTGATTTGTCAAGCTCCTGTGTGCCTATGTTTAATTCTCACTTATGCAAGTACTATTCTTACTTGCCCCTTGTTAGTAGTCGTATGTATTAAGTTATCCTCCCTTTTCTGTTTTGCCTTTCTGGGTACATGTTAGATCAACAGGGGTTGCAGTCGTCACTGACACCTTAGGTGGTGTTTCTCATCCTTGTGGGTATTGTCTTCAAGTTAGCTTATACAATAACATCAAGGGTGTACTCTCAAAGACCCTGCCATTGCTTGTCCTGTATGTGGACTTAGCGCTTGCAGTACCGGTAACTGCAATTGTGGGTGAAGAGCTTGCAGACTTTCTTTTAATCGTAAGGAGATTGAAAGTATTTATTCCACATCCATTTTCATATATGTGTATCATGTTCCACTTACACATCCAGGGGTTAGTGTTGGTTTCTGAATTTGTGTTCTTTGATAAGTATTACTCACTTTGCGATCTTGTGCAGATTTCCTTGACCATATCCACTGTCCTTTGTCTCCCCATGACAATAGATCGACTTAATCAAATGTGTAATTCAGGGAGCTCAGTATTTCCTTGGCACCAACATTTGTTCAAGGTCTGTCAATATCTTTATGTTGCAGCAGTAACATGGAACCTCACTTCAGTTTGCAGAGGAGGACCCCTATTTTGTCTTACTCTAATAAACACAAGCAAATACAAACTTGCGTTGGATAATTGACAGGTTCAAACTCCTATCAATTAGTCAAGCAGCACAAGTGGTTGAACATGTTGGCTCTC
Organism: Ambystoma mexicanum; assembly: GCF_040938575.1. NCBI lineage: Eukaryota > Metazoa > Chordata > Amphibia > Caudata > Ambystomatidae > Ambystoma > Ambystoma mexicanum. Next base: position 478,464,480 of record NC_090933.1, on the reverse strand, counting down.
CATCTTTTGCAGTGATGCCATCTTTCCATATTTTGACAGCAAGTTTAACAACTGCACCCTTTCAGGCAAAAAAAGATGACGGGCTGAGATGGAAAAAGAAAACACAGTATGGACACGCTATGTGGGAGAACAAGACAGCCACATATGTTAGTGAATATCAGAGGCGTTGCTAGGGGGGGGCTAAGGGGGCTATAGCCCCTGATCTTTTGGTTGTAGCCCCGGATAGAATCTCAGGAGCTACACCCAAAAGACTAGCTAGCCCCGAGTCCCGACAGTTCCGACATTAGCCTAGCCCCAGGTCTTATCCAGACCTAGCAACTCCCCTGGTGAATATCATCGAATTCTCGCTGAAATATACAGTTGAAGCAGATGTTTGAACACATTGGAAATTCATGAACAGGAAATCATGATTTAATTGTTTGGACTTGTACGAGATAACTTTAATAATTTAGAAATATTGCTCTGTTTGCAGGATCAGGCTGCAAGCTTAAACCATGCATGTATGAATGCTAGATTTTAAATGACTATTGTGCCTATACCAAGCAACCCTATAAACAAAAAAGCTGCACGAGCCTCGCAAGGTTTTATAAACATATTACATTAGACAGAAACTTTAACCTTAAAATGGATTATTAAAGAGAAAGCCGTGCACATACTCCTCTTACGTTAGCCCATTTTTCAATTCTATTCTGTCCTACTCTTCCTTGATGTCATTATCTCACTGTGACACCTGCTGGAGAGGCTTCTGCTGGAGCACATGGCAGCTTCCCCGCAGTTGTAGCCTGTCTGTACTGGCTTCACAGCCAGTGGCGCGCACCAGCTCAATCTATATGCCACTGCTCTCCTTTTCTCCCTCCATTCTGTTGGACTTTGCGTGTTATTTTTTAATCATAAAACGGGCCTCCTCCCAACACCCCGCCCCCAGTACAGGTGCAAATGAGTTATATCACATATGCATTCTCACGGTGGTGCGCCTGGCACCTGACCTGTCTGCTAGGAAACCAATTCTTAGCACCATCCGTCACTTGTCTGCAGCTTACTTGTCCAATGCGTTCTAACAGTCTGCCTTTTTTGTTTGTTTTAGGACATGGTAAATCAGGCATGTTTGGCTTTGAATTAACCAATCGGCAATCTGTATGGACTTGCCCATGCCCCACACTCATAGATTGACCAACTCCTCAAAGGGGCTCGGGAGAATAGCTCAGGTGCAACGTGCTCACCTTGGAAGCAAGAGGACACGAAGCAATACCGGTTTGGTCCGCGCTTCGAAACCTCTGTGTATTTAGCGCGTTATAAATAGCCAATTATTTAAATCTCTCCTGATCAGGTGCTCGTTTTAACGAATCGAAGAAAATTACGTGACTTTAAGAGAATACAAAACTGAAATGAATAATAACCCCACCTTGGAAAACAAGCATTATTTGCTCAACAAATTTGCCACAAATATTTCTGTTTCGAAATAGTTTATCTTAAATCCCTCAAAAACTCATAGGCCCTCATTCGGAGTATGGTGGTAGCCATGTAGCAATTAGCTCCATGGCTGCCTCCCATACCGGTAACGCCTCAGGTGTTGTTCAATGGGGATTTACCGGTCCATTCCGACCCCGGAGGGACCGGTAAATCCCCATTGAACAAACCATTCCCCATTCCCATTTGAGCCCCCATAGGACTCAATGGGAATGGGGAGGGCGCAAATAACGGGCTTGTGAATGGCAAGCCCGTTATTTGCGCCCTAGTCCCCTAACGGGACCCGTGAGGGACGTGTGGTCTGATCACATGTCCCTTACGGTTCCCGTTAGGGGACCTCGGAATCAGGCGGTAGGGGATTACCGGCACCGGTCTCCTTACCGGTGCCCAGTATCCCCTACCGCCCGACTCGGAATGAGGCCCATAGTCTCAAACCGCGATTCCTCACTTCATCAGTAATTCCATGGATGCAGATTGAGGACATCATTGTTCAAATCAGAGGGTATCATAAAATAATATATGCAGGGAGTGTCTTTTTTAAGCTGTACTTCCAACTTCAATGTGACCGTTGCTCAATACGAGCTGTTTTGATAGATGTTTAAGTCTGCCTATAAAGAGCTTTACTTAGAGTTCATGCTTTTGGAAAAAGAAAAAAACAGAAAAAGTCTACGGAAAGCAAGACTTAGGTACATCGATATATATATGTTTGCATTGGTGCTACCATGTGTCTCCTTGAATAAAGCCGTCCATGTTGCAAGGTATGACTGCAGGACGAGGCAACCAGCCATTTCTATCTATCAGTATCACGTTAACTGTCTTATAATGTGACACAAGAACTTTGTGGTCCAAATCCAAAGCACCCATCTCATACTCAAACCGTTGATTATACATCCGAGCTGTACCAGGGCAGCAGCAGTGTTACATTAGTTTACCAAAATACTGTTTATTTTGCGAGTTCAAAAATATAATTAGATACTTCCAAGAAGATAGATATCGCCCCTGCTTCAGGGACGTACTGGACAGTAAAACCCTCCAGCCCCCTGAAGGTGGGATTATCGCCATTCGCACCCTAGTGCTCTGCTGGAATAGCTTTATATATTTTCTTTCATGGAACAAAGGCTCAGGACGTATTGCGCAATCACAATTTTGCGTGAAAAAACAAGATGGACACCACAATAGTTAATAGAAAAGCACAGCAACCAGAGAAGAAAGATCAGGGTCAGCATGTAAGTGGGCGGAGAGAGAGGGGGGGAGTTTGCTGGATGCCTTGGGGACCTGAAGGAGGGTGTCAGGGGAAGGGATCAGGGAGGGGTTGGGAGTCCGTGATAAACATAACATGGTGGCACCCTTGGAAGGCATTTAGGTGGCTGATGGAACGCTGGCTGGGCACTGGCAGTTCTGGCCCATCTTTCCAGCCACCTGATTGACTGAGTGCACTTTCCTGGGTGCACATATAAGTTATCAGCATCCACTTAACAAATTCTTCCATGAATTAAGAAAAGCACCAATTTTAAATGAGGCTTGTACCCCACCGTTAACGGTATAAGGATTCTAGGAAGAAATATGATACCTGAAAATTCAAACTTACATTATGCAATGATTTTAGGATTTCTACTGTGCACTGCTACGATTTGTGTGGTCACCAGGATCTCTGGCAGACCTACAGAAATCATAGAGAGTATAGCCAGGGTGAAAGAATGATAGGGACACATTTGTCGTATTTTGTGGAGATATAAGAAACACTTTTTGACTATTGCCTTGGGTTGATTAAGCTATGTATAAAGTAGCACTTCCCTCTAAGACAAAGACGATTTCCTGAAAAGATTGACATTTGGGCTAATTTGCATACTCACAATGCCCTGCTGTTGTAGGTCAGAACTGGAGGTGAATTTCCAGCAATGGCTACTAGGCGGTGTTGTGGAATGTGTGACTTGGCTCAAATGAACTTTCCTACTTTCACACATCAGGATAAAGGTTTTAAGGAAAACAAAAACATGTTCAACCCAAGATACATGTCTTGGTGTTTTGAAAACATGGCTAAATGCTCCAATCATAAGGCTTTCAGGACTATATGGACGGATGTTCCCTAATAAGGGCCAAAGCAGGTTGTCGTTTTTCTGACAGCCTTGCAAAATGTCTGTCTTGGGTTGATTATGCTATGTATAAAGTATCACTGCCTTTAAAGACAAAGTAAAGTAAGCAAAATAGAAACATCACCATAAAAAGTCAATAATATTAAGGTACACCATTATGTATACAAGTGCATTGTGTGTTTGAAGCCTGTTGAATATCTGTGGAACATGAGCTGAAACCAAACCCTAACGAAAATAGATTAAACACATACAAATAGGTTAATGTCTACATATAGACTTTTCAATGTTCATATTTTCACTGTCAGTAAACAAAACTGCCTAGCCTACATATGTCAGTGAACAAAAAAAAGTGGCCCAAATATGTGGTGTCATCAGTGATGTGATCAATGACATTTGCAATGTCATCTTTGATGTTCTGGGTGTTAGTGTTGGCAGTGCACGCTGGTAGCGTGAGTTGTGGTTGCTTAGCTGCTCATTTTACCATTAATGGCGAATTTCTGGGGGGTTTCAGTTTTACTTGTAATTACAGGTCCCTGTAACAAAGATTTTTTATTGAATATATATACATATATTACACTGCCCGCTGTAGTGGCTGTATAGTTATGGTTAAGTTGCTCAACCCATATGAAGACCACTTATTGAGAGGCTTATAACTTCACTCCTCCTGGACGAATTTGCATCAAACTTTTCAAATAAAGTATTGGGCCCACTCTGATTTTCTTTGGGAAATATCGTGAGGTTTCATCCATGGGGGCCTAAATTATAGGCGGGTCCCACTTTTTTTTTCTCCAAAGACTGAATGGACACAAACTTTGCGCACACATACAGCCCAAACCGTTGGACAGATTTTCATCAAATTTGTGGAAGGAGCGGCGGTTTGGTCCCAAAAGAGTGCTTTTGTAAATTTGGTGATAATCCATCCTGTACAATTTCAAAAAGCAGGTAAAATGTACATCTCCAAAAATTAGTGATATCTGGCTCCGCTCCGCAGTCCCATTTCCCTGTTCGTTTCACAGTCAAAAGTCTGATTGACCTGGAGTGTGGCATGATGTCCCTGGACATTGGACGCGCCCAGTGGTTGGCTGGAAAAAAGTGTGATGTGTGTCATAATTTTGGGTAACATAGCCATTTTCTATCCGAGGAGTGTGCAGTGCCAAAAGGGGATGGAAAACATGCTTTGCTGCATTTGGTGTTGGGAAGAGGGGACGGAAAGTGTGGGGAAATGAGAAGTGGTTCATCTGATATATTTTATTAGGTGGAAGAGGATGGTGGTGTGCCAGCGATATCCATGCATACTGTGCCAATTCGAGGGTACCTCTGCATGTGACTAGCTTGTGTGGTGAGTGCAGGCAGCCTTCGTTACATCAAAATAGGTCCAGATGCAACCTCTTTTTGTGATGCCTGCTGGCAGGCTCAATTGCAGATGGGGAGTAGAATGCACATGACATGAGCACTTTTACATAGGGTGTACTTTGCTGTGTTGTGTGTGGTAAGCCCTTAGCACCTTGGATGCATGGCTGGAGGCCTTGCACCAAAAAGTACCTGCACTGGTTGCAAGTAGGTTTCACATTTAGTGCCTTGGATGCATGGCTGGAGGCCTTGCACCGAAAAGTATGTGCACTGGTTGCAAGTAGGTTTTACATTGTTGCCTTGTGTGTGTGGTTTGTCAGGATTGTACAAATTGTTGGTTGCATGCGTGTGGTGACTGTTAGCACATCCTACAGTGTTGGGTGCATTGCTGGAGATGATGGAGCCAACAGTCCTGCAGTGTGTCCACTGGTTGAAGTGTTGGAATACTGTGTGTATAAAAGTGCAGTGGATGCTTTACGTGGTTGGGTTGTGGCCATTGCACAGATTACTGAGTACTGTACTGTATTATGATATATTGGTTCTTTGTAGTTAATAGAGTGCTGGGAGCGGGGCAATGTTCTGAAGATCTTGTGGTTTGGTTGGAAGTAGTAAAATACTATGTGAATGGAAGTGGGCAGGAGTGCCAGAGGCAGTGTTATGTTTGTGGATTCTGCTAACTGGTTAGATGTTTGCATGCATGGCTGAATTACAGTGTAGAGGTTGAGTAGGAGTGCCGGTGGATGTGTTACATTTGTGGGTAGTGGCACCTGGCCACATGTTCACATGCATGGCTGCATTACGTTGCGGTGGGTGTGGCCAAGGCCTAGGCTCTTGGGTGCATGCCGAAGGCTGTAGGCCGTAGGCCATGCACCGAAGAGCCTAGGCCTTGGCCAAATATACCACAACGTAATGCAGCTATGCATGCCAACAGTGTGATATTGGTATATGGATGCCACAAATATGTTTACAGTGTATTTCTTTTTCCCTTCGTTTCTTAGGGTAAGTTGGTATAACCATACATTGCTGCATCGTACACAGTTTTAACTTTGCATCTCTCCGAGGGTGGTAGCCTTTACAGAATGGTTGTGGATGACATTGTAGACTTGGTGGAGCACCAGAAGTGAGCTGACATGCGTACACTTCCATATTGTGTAGGTCATTGCACTTGTTGCACATTAGGGAGCGACATGGCACCATTTGCGTTTGCTATGGTTTGCCCCTCATGAGACCCTTTGTTTAGGAAGTGCAGTAAGATATTGCGACATGAAAGGAATTCCTCAGCATCACACATTTAAAATATGTACACAGCCACCCACATACAGTTCAAGGTGCACTTCACATACATATTTATGAGATTCTTTCTTTATAGAAATGCATTGGAAACAAACATATCCCATTACAACAAAATGAGCATTTCACAATGACCTACCATTGCACTACATATTGGTTATACAAATCTCTTCAGCTACATGAGTATGCTATTATTCTTTTCTCCCCCATCCAGCACAGAAGGTACATTAATACTGGAAACACTACTTTGTGAGCAGAAAATGTGCACTTCACTCTGACAATTACAGTCTTACTTGAAAGACAACATGCTACAATGTCGTTTGTAATCACTCCAAGTTCACATTTCTTAAAGGACAATAGTGATTGGTAATATACCCCCCTGGACCCTATTGATGTTTATCTGCTGCCATTGCCATGCTCTGTTTACACAGAGCAACATCTTCACATGCCGCACATCCTGGGAGTGCTGCATGCAGCACATCTAGCCAGAGCTCCCCTACCACCTTTCTGCCCTGCAGTTCGACTATTACACATGCTCAGCACACAAAAGGCTTTAATTTTGCAGGAGGTGAAGGTACATTTTGCATGTTTATAGGTCCGCAAAGTACCAGCAAACACCGGCCAAAGCCATCAATGCGGGAAACTCCCGCAAAATACAGGACAATTGCCCATTTTACTATTACCTTTGTGTTGTGTACTTTTTCAGATGCGCTAAGAACACGCTCGGCATTGAAATTTTGTGCTACTGCTATGTGTGCATCACTTGCCCTAACTTTAAGTGATGGCATGCCACTACATCTCAACACTCACCCCCATAGGTGACATTACTTGCAGACAGTAGTAGCTCAAACCATGCACTACTGCAATTTTCATAATGTTTGTGCCCAGCGCAGTCCAACATGCCATGTAAGCACGTATGTCCAGACAACAGTAAAATAAACACAGGGTAAAACAGACATGCACTCACAGAGCGTTTGGTTCCTAATTTCTGCAAATTCCATGGTTATACTGTGTCTCCAGGAAATCGCACTGTACAGCGTATTAAACGCTTGCAGGCCTCCATTATGGAAAATGTGTGCTGCGACGACCCTAAATTATCTTTCATTTTCTTTTTAAATTTCATAGAGAGTCTACATCTGGAGCAATTAATGCATACAATACAAGCCTCTTTTACAATGACCCTAAGTTTTCTTTCATTTTCTTTTTAAATTTCATAGAACGTCTACATCTGGTACAATTAATGCATACAATACAAGCCTATTTTACAATGACCATTTCCCCTGTTGATAGAGAGGTATGTTAGGTTTCATTTTCCGGCCACCACGCAGCTACAAAAACAAAATTGGGCGGCAACGTGTTATCATTGCTGCATGCATTTCCGATTCTAAGTACTGCAGTACACAGATTCTAAGTAAAGCATTTGCAATACACCATTTATTGCTACATTTGCATACCATTTATTGCTACATTTGCATAGTAATTTACACCACTTGTATTGGGAAATTTGAATGAACCAGGCAGTTTTGTGTCTGAGTACTTTTTGCTTGGTACAATTTGTAAACAAGATTTCTTACACTACAATGGTGTGTTGCTAACATTTTGATATGGTGGAAGGTGCTTTTGCCAGCAGGTCCAGAAATGCAGGCTAACAAATGTTCTCATACTCCTGTGTATTTGCGCACTGGACAGAAGTTCATACGTTGCAGTATTTAACTTTTTCCTTTGTCGTTGCCTTTCACATGGTGCTAGAGGAACTGCTGCAGCGACTTGATAGAGTTGTGGCGACTGTTACACATTGATGTGTAAGGCCATTTGTAGATGGGCTATATTGGTTTGGTACCATGGAGAGTGGCATCTAAGTTTGATGGGGATATTTTTGAAACCAGTATTTCTACTTTCATTATGCTATTGTCTACCTTCTCATACCCTTGTACAGTGCTATGTATGGCAATTTGGTTTCTTTGCTCTTGTTTGTATGATTCTTCATTGAAGTATGGCTCTGTGCTGGTGGTGTGACTCCACTCACCTGTACAGATGTTGGCAAAGGTACCTATGCTGATATTGTGTTTGTTTCGAAGTAGTCATTGCAGTTTACAAATTAATTTTGTTAGTGCTTTGATTCTCTTTAAAATTAATAGAAAGCATTTTGGTTTCAAGACCATTGCACTGTCTACAAGAGCTTCCAGGAATACTTTTCTGCTGTAAGGTTTAAGGGTCGAGTGTGATTTCTCCCCTCTACTTGTAAGGTTCTGATGGACTCTGTGGTGGGACATTTTTTGTAAAATTACTTTTTGGAATGCTTCCTTGTGGTGACATTTGCAATGTACATGCTCTATTACAAGTAGTGACAGTTGCACTCTTTTCACTACCTTTCTTTTCATTTCTACATTTTTCCAGAGGCATTACATTTTCCTTACTGGTAGGTGCTTTCATTTTCCTTAGTGACTTTATTAGTTGGTCTTTTCAACTTTCAGTACAAAATCTGGTAGGGGTGGATGGCTACTTGCTATGCTTTTAGGTAGAGCTGGTGTATTTCTATGTTGTTATCTACAGAGATCCTTTTTGCTAGGCATTCTGTAGCAGCTGTTGGAGAAAAAAAGAAAGTGTGGGACTATCCGCATCTACTTTGTCGCCAGCCAGAGGTCGGAACGTGTCTTATAAACAGAAACATGTGTGAATTCTTGTGCAGTAGCCATCACTTTCTCCCGGAAAAGACTGCAATGTTTTTGATGGAACCACCCCTACCATTATTTACCACATTATCTGCTGAGCTTATAGGCTGCATGGCAGCCTGCATCCTTTCATTGGCAAGTACATTTTTGAACTCTGAACGGTGGCTCTGAATGGAGCCTTTTTTGACTTTTTTTCTTTTTTTGTTGTTTTGTATCATTCTTGGTCTTGTAATACACAACACAGAAGGAAAGGAAGTGAAGGGAGGGTATGGAAGGGGCCCCAACCAAAGGGATAAGATAAGGCAAGTGCAGAGAGGAAGATGTTGGGTAGCCCTCACTTAAGTAGGGGCAGTCATTCTCAGGCTACTGGATCAAACCCTCGAAAGCACTTCAAAGTTGCTCTCCCTGCAGAGTACTGTGTCGTAGTACATGCACAATACAATGATCTTTGAAAGGTAAGAGTCTGCTGCAGTGCATACGGCTTGCAAGGCTGGTTTAGGTATCCACTGCCCCACAGCAGAATCCCTGGTGGTGGCAGAAGCACCTGCAGAGAATGCTGTAGAGGAAAGTAACCTACTGCCTTGTTCGAAGGGCACTACCGTCCGAACCGCTACCTTGTGGTTCGATTTGAGGTGTTGTGCATGGAGGTGGTGCCGTAGCTGTACAAGCCAGGTTTTCCGCGACTGGGTCAGTGCATTTCACCTGGTTAGCACAACATTTAGTCATGTCTCCTACACTGGTAAACAGTTTCCACACCCAGCACTCACGCTGTTTGCAATCAGTGGGGATTTGCTCTACTTCATCCTCGTTCTCCTCTTGGTCCCAATCTACATCAAGAGGCCTGTTCCCTTGTGCAGGCTCTTTGGAAGGGGTTGGTGGTGGTGAGAGTGAGGGATTGGGTGCTGCTGACTTAGAGGTAGTAGCAGCAGCCATGGTTGAAATTAGTTGCAAAGGTAACATAGCACAGCAGAATGGATCAGAAAGCAATTCCAGCATGAAGCAATGTGGACCCCTACTCTGCAAAGGCAGAAACAGAATGCACAGCAGCTCTGGGGTGTGGTCTTTTGTAGGGCTGCTGTGGAGCACTTGGAACTGGAACAGAGGCCTAAATCATTCAAAAAATAGTTACATGTACAATGGCACAGGGTGGGATGTTTGTAAGGGTGTATTTTTAAAATAACACTCCTTATATTGCAGGAAACAGTACATTTCCGATGTCCGGAGGCCCGGATCGTGTCTGGCAAATAAGGGCCCACACGCAGCGTGGATATGGTCACATACTGATGTCTTGAATGTTCTCGAATGGGAGAGCTGTCCGCAGGACACGTATTGGGGGAATACTTTGTGCGCATGTGCATAAGTGTCCTACGAACAGGGTTGGCCTCCCGGACTCATTAAAAGTGCAACACATGTCCAGCAACCATTTCCACACAAGCTGGGTTTTTGTAGACTAAAGCAGGTGCAATGTTCATTTGTATAGCTGTCCATAGAACGTAGATGGACACCTCAAACTACTGAAAGTATGTCACAACATTTCTCCACCATGCTGGACAGGGGCGGTGTTACCAGGACACAGAGGATGACATATGCATAGCTGTGGAATGGACAGACATGGGCTCCCACAACTAATTAAAAGCGCATCACAAGATGAAGACGTGCAGCCAGTACTGGCTTCCTAAGGATACCTGCATTGTGATTGAGTATACGCCGGGCAGGTGCGGTATCCGTAGGAAATATCCATTTTGCTTACCTGCAGCCATCCCAGACAGTACTGTGCACCACAGACTCACAATGGAATTTTAAAATAAAAAGAAAAGCCACTCACACACTCAGCAACACTTTACATCTACACCTTTAATTTCTGACATACATAGAGACACTATTATGAAAGGGAAGGGGCAGCTGAAATTGATATATAGACAGGGGAATTGGGGATTTGTACAAGTTTGTCACGAGGGGAGCCAAGGATTGAGGTCTCATCGTAATGTCTCTACTCACAGGGATTTTTTTGTGGATGGTGGACTGGCAAATGGGGAAGGCTTGCATGTGAAGGTGAGGCAATGGTATTTTATTTTTTCCATAATATGCCCTTGTGCAAAATCTTTTTTATGCAGCTAAATTGTTTAGCAATTGTTTCATGTTGGCGTCTAGGCTGTGTATGTTGTTGTTTACAGAGTTTCCTTCATTTCCTGTGACCATATGCTGTTGTGGAAGAGTTGCTGCTTGTGGTGCATTCCTTTCATTTCCAGTATGTCCTGTTAAAGATGAAAAATATCTGTTAGGTGTATATGAGCAATACATATTAGCTATCTTACTTTTCAGACTGTGCTGCGTATCAATGAGGTTACTATCATTTCGTCATGAGGGAAATTCTCTTCCAGCCATTTCAGGATGCTTGGCATTGCTGCGTACAAATAACAACATCATGATTTTCCACTATTGTACACTGCACAAGCTGTGCAATTATAGGAGAAACTTGAGTGTACTTACCGTGTTGTAGTGCCATTCTGCTCTCAATACTTTGCCGTCCTTACTCTGCCATTTCCTTCTTCGTGCATATGTAAAGCAGCAATGCGGTAATATTGTTGGACGCAGACGTTAATTTGCTTATTGGTGCATTCCATTATGGTGTATACTCTATGCTTTTGCTCAGTTTGTTTCACAAGTACAGAGTTTGCAGACCTACTCCATTTTTCCTTCCAATGCACATACATGGTGCTCTTTGTATATGTTGCTTGTCTTTGCTGAATGGTACCACTCTGTAAGAGAACCCCTGCCTTTTTCAGCAGTTTGAATGCTAGCCGCTATCTGTGAACAGACGCACAGTCCGCGGTTACTGTGCCCATCGGCATGCATTTGGTATTCTGTATGGTACATCTATACAAACTAAGGGTATCCTGGAAAAAACCTATGAAATTCAGTGAAAAAACTTTGTTAAAGGGACGTGATGGTTAAGTTGCACTACTAAAAACCTATCAAATTCAGTAAAGAAAACATTTTTACAGGCATGTTACAGTTCAGTTGCCCTAAGAAAAACCTAGCACATTCAGTGTAAAAACTTTGTTAAAGGGACGTTATACTTACTTTGCTCTAACAACAACCTATCCATATTATGGGTACATGCATAACCGAAAACCCCCAGAAATTTGCCAGTTATGGTAAGCTAAGCAACCATAACTTGCGCCACCACTGCGCTCTGCTAAGACTAACACCCGAACATGGCGACTATTTAAAAAAGATGACACATATCACTCTTTTGAGCATCCAATCAGCGGGCGTCTACGATGTCCGCCCACAGCACGTTTCTCCCTGATTGGCCCAGATGTGTCCGCTTCGGCCCTGAATCGGGAAGTGAGTCTGCGGACCCAACCCAGATTTCACACATTTTTTTAACCAACTTTCTGCACTTTTAAACAAAAAAAATACTGGACAGATTTACAACAAATTTACAAAAGCACACTTTTGGGACCAAGCCGTTGCTCCTAGCATAATTTTGGTAAAAATCCATCGAGCAGTTTGGGCTGTAGGCGCATGCACAGTTTTGTTTCTGTGTCTATGAGGATTTCCATAAATGTTGGGACCTCCCTATAACTTTGGCCCCCTTGGACAAAATGGCACCAAACTTCGGAAAAGCATTCTGAGGGGACCATGTGCTTTCTTCTCAAAGTTAGACGAGGATTCGTCCATTGGGCACAAAGTTGTAAGCCAGCCAGAAAGTGCTCTTTCTATGAGTTGAGCAACTTAACCACAACCCTGTCATATCACCATAGTCTATTTGAGTATCAAAGTTCCATAGGAAACCCAAGCATTCAATTGCTAATAACATTTGACTTGCATGACTGATTTGGCTGATACCTTGCAAATACAAGTTTTGCCATGATCCCCCTAAGAGTGAAAATGGGAATGATTTGCTAAAACATTAAAATGTTATAAAGAAATCATAAAAAAGCTGCATTCAGCCTACTCCCATTCATTTGCCCGTAGAGAAAACATCAAAATATCTGCGCAGTGCACAGAAAAAACTGCTGGATGGAAATGGACCAGGTACAAAACAACTTGGGCACAAAGCCTTGACTCGATTTCCGGGAGGGTCCTGGGGTTATTCCATCCAGTAGTTGTTAAAATATTTGATAGAGAAGGGGTGCTCCCTTCTTCTAAAATTAGAGCCATATATGTGTCCCACAATGCATCATTGAGGCTTTTCAGAAATGAAAAGGCTGCCATTTTATTTTTTGCTTGATGCAAGAGATAACCCGGGCTATTACAGGAATAACCACAGTTAGCCGAAAACAAAAAGTGGAAAAAAATGCCATTTGAAGGAGGAAATGGATGAAATGGCACCAAGATAGAGGTGGGGAGGGAGAAAGAGTACACCATGTGAAATTGGGGTGCTGGGGGCTGGGTCTGGGGACCAAGTTAAGAGACTGAATGTTTTTGCATAACTAGGGATATTTTCACATACTGGGGTTCTAGTAGAAAACAGGATTGGGAATGAAGGTGTGTCACACGAATAACTAGGGTTATTTTATGAATAACCCGGGTTATTTGTAGTACATTACTATTCTGGGGGTTATACCAACTGCGGTTATGGGAAAATGTTTTTTTTAAATAGATAGTTAATAAAATTAGATTAATACAAACAGAAGTGGAATGTTTCCACTACAGTGAGGTGGGGGTAATGGATTGAGCTGAAGACTATGGCTACTGATTTTCTTTAAAGAGCTGAATGGTGGAAAGTGGACACAGACGAAGGCCACTGGCCATGGCCGATGGCCATGGCTAGTGTGCCACAATGAAACCTATTGGGGCAACATGTCAAGGGACCATGGTGAATGGCCTTTAGGAAACCATATGTAGAGTGTCCACGGCCAAAGAACGTGGGCAGTGTCCATGGCCAAAATCCATGGCTAGTGGGACTGGAAAAAAGCTATTGGGGCAACATGTGAAGGGTTGAAGGATATAGCTAGTGAGTGGGAAAGAAAGGTAATGCTTTAAAAGGTACAGTGGTCACAGCTGAAGGCCTTGCTCACTGGTCAGGGATGAAGGCCCTGGCTAGTGGGCATGAAATATATGTAGAGTTGCCACAGCAAAAGGCCATCACTACCTAGTGGATCCAAAATAAATATATTGATATTAGGGGAACATGTACAGTGGGCACAGTCAAAGGCCTAAGGCTATGACCAGTGCCCCATAAAATAAATATGAGATATCTGGTGTAAAAAAAACTTGAAATTCACTCAAAAACACTTAAGTTAAGGTTCAAGTAAGTTGTGCAGATTTAATGCAACAAAACCCATGAAATTCAGCTGATGTGGGAAGTCATGGCCAGCTTAACTCAGTGCATTCCCTTTGCAAAGCCCATAGGCACATACATATTATAAGAGAAGGGACACACAATGACATACAAAATGGTATTATGGGGGACATGACATTAACTTGGACATCAACAGGATTTAAGCAGATGCCACAGGAGGTGGTCTACAATGAGGCACACGTCCAAACCAGGCTGTGAATCGAGCGGATATTTGGCCTGTTGGAAGCTTGTTTCCTGTGCCTTCACCAGATCAGAGGGGCCCTGATGTACAGGCCAGAAAAGGTCAGATAAATTGCTCTTGCCCCTGCCATTCTGCACAATATTTGCCTTAGGCGGAATGCCTTCTGATTAGGACATGCGCTGCCACGCAGTGACTGGGAAGAGGGCAAGGGTGGACATCTGGTTTGTCGCAAACTCATGGACAATTTTAGCACATTGATTTGCACATGCTATGATCAGAGGCGTTGCTGGGGGGTGGTTTAGGGGGCTATAGCCCTGGGTCTTTTGGTTGTAGCCCCGGATAAAAGCTCAGGGGCTATAACTAAAAAGGTTAGCTAGCCCCGAGTCCCAACAGTCCTGACATTAGCGTAGCCCCAGATTTTTTCCAGACCTAGAAACACCCCAGGCTATGATCCTCTCTATATAGTCACATTCACACAATAAGGAATGTCCTAGCATTGCTTTGAGTGAACTAGTATTTCATTATCAAATGTGAATACATTCTCCCTACTCACTTCCCCCACCCCAAAACATCCCCAAAACACCTTCCCCAAGCAACTCCCCCTCCTGAAAAAAACACCATTCCCAACACACCCACCTCCCTTGTGACTGTGAATGAAATGTGCATAGTGTATGTTACTTCCGATGCCTCTTGGCCTTGACCACCTCCTCCAGCACGCTAGATGTGAGATGGCACAAGGTGCAGCGCTTGGGGTTCTGGGCAGTGATCCATCTGTAGGGGTGATAGAGGTGGAGGGCTCAGACCCCTGGCCCCAGAAATGCATGCATTGAGGGACTCTGCATAGGCCGACATGCCCTCTGTATGTTCCCTTATTCTCTGCCCTACTCTGGTGATGGCAGCAGTGGTCTGGCAGAGGAAACAGGAAATCCTCTGGTGGGATCCCTGGAGGCAATCCCTCATTGCCTGCATGTGCTGAACCTACTGGTCCACCACTTGTTTCATTGAGGCCTGGCACTGCTCAATGGAATCTAACCTCGACCATATGGTTGCCATGGTATGGTGTTGCACAAGGTGTGAGCTATTGGGAGGGATGGGGTGAAATTGGTTGGCCACCCATGTCTTCCTCCTCCTCATGGGTTGAGCCATCGCTGCCTGTGTCTGGCAAAGGTTGATGCTGGTGATGCACGTCTGTACGCTTGTGATGAGGTAGTGCCAGGGTCAAGATGTGTTGGTGCTGGTGCATGGATAGCATAATTTTCAATTGCCACATGGGCCAGCTGTGGAGTGGTTGTGGCTGTGTCTGCATTGGCCTTTTCCATGCCGCCTACATTGCTGGTGGAGGGGCCACTGGGCACCAATGTGGGGACAGTGGTTGTCTCTGTGCCTGTCACAGTTGCCACAGTGGTGGTGCCCTGTGGCTTTGCTGCCTCCCTCCTGCTCTTCCTCCCGCTGGTACCTGTTTTTTGGATAATGACATTCTGTCAGTCATCTTGCATACATGTTAGTGGGCTAGCGAGACAACCATGCAACATTGACTTTGTTCTGATTACACACATTCTGTATGTAGGTCATGGGTGGCTTCGGATCAATGAGAACTGCTACTGCTAGATGGCGGTAGTGACTGCTCAGAGTGTACACAGTGCATGCATGTAAAAAGTTGGCCTGCCGAGGTTGCTTGTTGTGGGGGCGCTAGGGTTTTGCTTGCCAACATGGACTGTCATGGCACACATGGGGTGCTTCTCATGTTTTCATGTGTCAGCATGCACATTTCACCTACAGTGCATGTGCATTACTACATTTTGCTGCCTCCCCTGGCACATATGTGTACTCACTGTGCATTTGAAATGATTGCCATGTGTTTGCCCATTCCCTTCCACTTTGTGCTCATCTATGCTGCAAGACTCATGCTTTCGGCCACTTCATTCACATATGAGTAGGGACTGATAGATTTACCGCCATCCCCATGGCTTGCTGAGCTGTCCTCTGTGCTCCCAATCACCTTCATGTGGAGGATGGAGCTGACCGTCTCCTCCCATGGTGTCAGGGCAAAGGGATCCATAGTGCTACTTAGGCAGCTGCACTCTCTCTTCTGTGGCTGGAAATGAATCTGCAAACCCTGTCCTTCAAGTTTTTCAATCTCTTTGGGCAGTCTTCTGAGTCATGTGGGACGATGCCCACTGCCACCACCTTTTCCCAGATGGAGTACCATATTACTGTCTTCCTCTGGGTAGAGGTCTTGGGCTGCCTGCTGCCATACAGTTCCTCAAAGCGGTGGACTACTTCATTCACCAATACCTGGAGTTCCGACTCTGTACATTTCTGCTTTTGCAGCCTCATCTCTGTGTGTCTTGCCATTCACTTCTCCCAAGAACTTTTTCTTAAGTATGGCATCTTGACAGCACCAGGAAATTGGAGTTTGAGAGTGTATTGTGTTTTTCGAAATGGCCACCACTGTGCATCACATTCTGGTGGTGATTTTATTTTCACCAGTAGTAATACGGTTATACTGTCATAGCTGGGTGGAATTACTGCCAGATACTCATTTTCATCACTATCTCCGCCAAACGGAATTACTGTTACCACCAAAGGTGTGTGCTTGCTCCTGCAAAAGTTGTAATGTGGCAGTAATTCCAACGGACACCGCGGCAGTAACAGTAATTCCGCTGAGCTGCTTTATTACTGCAGCTCAGCGGATGAGCCACAATGAGCCTCGAAATATGTGTCTTTCACAACAAGATCCATAGTATGTTTTTCCAAGGCTGGTAAATCCACCACAATGTCCACTAGATGGTATGCCTGGAATGGGAGGGGTTTACATAAACTGTAAAAGGGATGACAGTACCTTAGGCTCAATCTTGTTAGTCACACAGATGATACTTAGATACACATCTTTCAAAATCAGAGTGGCTCTTGGGCCCACCTGAAATAGCACAAGAGACAGGCCCCACTATGACTTTGACAGTGAAGTAATAACGTGCTGGTAATTCCTTTTACCGGCACGTTACCGCACTGGCAAAGTACACGTTTGCCAGTTGGGCACCTGAATTACCTCCAGCTAAAAGCTGGAGGTAAGTCAGGTGCCTTATCTGCAAATATCACCAGTATTACCGGCACCAGTATTAATGGCAAATCCCCCCATGGAGTCCAATGGGATGCCTTGGAATGGGGATTTACAACTTTTGCCAGCACCCCTAATCCAGCGGTAATACAGCCAGACCGAGTGCCTGTAATGGTATTACAGATTACTGGTATGTCTAATTCCATCAAAAGTAGCCTGTTTCTTGAGGGATTGAGGGCCCGATTCATGGTGTGAGACCATAATACAAATTAGACAAATCTACCATTGGCCTACCCCTTCATGGGCGACCATGCATCAGTCTTAGACAATCTCCTAGGGGGTGTGGATCACTATGCCCCCCCTGCAAATGTATCTCAGGGCCTTTGTGCACTGTGCTACTGCCAGATTACTCCTATTTTACACCAATGGACACATTAACATAAGATATAAAGAAAACACATGAATCGATTCAACAATAGAAACACTTTTATTCATACATAGCAATGCATGATGCAAAACACTACTACAATGCAAATCTTGAATTTGCACCTTTTATGCTTTTGGTGCAAATCTACCATGCAATAACTATAAGCTGTACACTATAAGCTATAAGCCACACCATTCCTCTCCATTCCACATCATACTTAACACTCTCTCACTAAGACAAACGCTGTCTGATTACCCCATCTATCATGTCAGCCAAAGCTCTGTGTGAGAGTCTGTTCTAATTCCCCATGCACGTGTCTTATTCAGCAATACTCCCCTTTTCTCCTTCTGTTCTTTGCTCTTTCTCTCCTCTCCCGCTAACTTCTGCAACTAGTCAGTCAGTGTCAGGGCCAGGCCTCTCTCTCAAGATCTGGTCACTCAAACTGCCTCAATGCCTCTGCCAAGCTCTCAAACTTCTGCTCCCATCAGAATGCTTGCCCAAGCTTCCTCGGTCTCAGCTCAATCTCTCAGAGGGCAGCTCCCTCCAAAACTCCATCTCCAGCAACGAGAAACTCCCAAAATCCTCACCTCTCATTATACTGTTCAATGACATACTCAAATCTCTATGGTTACACTCCCTTTCTGTCTGTCAGCAATTTTAAATATGAGCAGTGCCTAAATGTCTGTGTTGCATGTACTTTACTTTGCAATCACTGCGTGTTCTGGTCAATGTGACATTTGCCATCATAGCTATACCATATCTCCTTCTGTCTGCCTGCGGTACACCATCATTTCATATTTCTCCATTCAAATCCCTCTCTCCTTCTGCTGCATGTCTCTGCCTACACAAGCTCTACCTCTCTCCATGGCACTGCCCCCACCTTCCTCTGTGTCTGCGAACACAAGGCCTCCAAGATGCTGATAAGCCAGGCTGTCTCATTTGTTTCTACTGGGCAAAGTTATGACCTTCCTGCCAAGAAACTGTTGACATTCCATGTAACCCAAATCAATCTCTCCGCACTCCGTGGAACGAACAGCTTCTGTGTGTCTCAATGGAATGGCTTCATAATGCCATAGGCCTCATTCTCGAATATAGTGCCTAACACATTCATTCATACAAGCACTATGCTCAAAGCTCAATGCATATTCTAAGTGCACACTCAATGTGCGTCTCTCTACAAAGCATAACACAATATCTCTACATATATAATGTGTCTCTAGATGGCACTTCAAATATAACAGGCCTCATTCTATATTCAATTGCAAATGCATACAAAGTGGCAGAATAATATGTATAGTCTAATGATATCACTATTTCATGTCACTACTAATCAGTACTAATCAGAATGTGTAATGGATAACTGGATCCCTAAATGGCTAATGATTCTCTAACAATGGGTAATGATTCCATAATAATGGGTAATGATTCTATATGATAACAAACCAGGCTTCTCCATACTATCAGGTTCTACAATGGAACGTTTAGTGCAGTGCAAAGTGACTTTGCACTGCCAGAAAACAACCTGATTCACAAAACGGTGCAAAGTGTGTTTTCGCACCACTCTATGAATCAGGGTGTTCATTGGCAGTGCAAAGTGACTTTGCATCATGCTAAAAGAAATCCATGATTTGGGTCCCCAGTGTGCAGATATATCTGTCAATTTAAGAACAATGATCCATTCTATCTTTCCAAAGAAAATCTCATGTCACATGCAGGATATATTCTGGATGCATTTGTGCACACTAGATCGTTTAGCTGATACACAGCCTCTGCTCAGAAATTTTTTGGAGGTTGGTGGTGGAAAAATTAACGCTTGACAACTTCAAATCTGAATTTTGATAAGCCTCTCCTTTTAGTAGGTGAGCAGAGGACGGTACATAAGCAGAAACTGGAATCTTTAAAAGGGACCTGGCAGGATCTGGTCTATCATACACGTGTACATGAAAATATACTGCTTATACATGTTTGGCCTGATTCATGGAAATGTTTTATAATGGCGCAATCCCAAAGGAAAACGTTCCATGAATCAGGCCCGTTGTCTCTTTCTATTTAGTTATGTTATGTTAAAGTTACTTGTATAGTGCACCCTCACCAACGGAATTGGTCCCCAGGCGCTCTGGCGGATCTGTAAACAGGAAGGACGTGTAGGGTTAGTCGGGAGGAGGGGAGAAGGAGAGTGGGAGAAGTGGTGTGCTGTTGGCAGCTTCAGCTCGGTATACACCGAGTGCTGGGCTTTGGTGCTAGTATCGGATCGGGCGGGACCTCGAGTGCTGTGGGTGATTTTTATGTGTTGTTGATGCGGTGTGGTAAAGTGTGTGCAGATTGCTGGGAGAGAGATGGTTGTGTGGCTTTGTGTGTGTTAAGTATGCAGAGGATTGAGGGTTGGGTTAGTGGTGTCTGTATCCTGATTCAGGTACTTGTGATTCCGTTAAAGTTGGATATCTGTGGGTTGGGTTGTTGCTGGTTCCTCGTGGGCCGACTCACTTTGGTGGTGCTGTGCTGATCCAGCTGTATCTTAGTGAGTATTGTTTTGACTGGTAGGTGCGTCGGAACCTTATCTTCACATGTGGGACTGGGTAGGTAATAACTATTCTTACGTTTTCTAGTTTGATACTGGTCGATTGAGGCTTTGATCGGTTCAGGGTCGGAGTGGTGTTGATGTGGCGTCCTAGTGCATTCGTCTTGGTAAGCTTGTATATTCAGTTGTTTGTTTCCTTCTGTCCTGACTGTCTTTCCATTGATTCTTTGGTTTCAATGGGGTGAACATCCTTGGGGCTATTGTTTAGTTTTTTGTGTGGTGGGGAATTGTGCTTCCTGCTGTGTATTGGTGGACAGTGTGTAGTGATGAAACGTTGTGTTTCTTTCTCAACCACTGGATTGGGGCTCGTGCTGCAGTGCTTCCTTTCCCTCTCTATATTTTGTCCTTAGCGCTGTTAGGGATGGTTATAATTTAAGGTCATGGTCCTCTTGATGATTCGTACTAGTGTTTCTGTCTTTGTCTTGCTATGTTTACGGTCTTTGGTCGTATTGCAGCTGTCTCCCATTCGGTCGTTTAGTATGTCGTGGGATATTTACCTTCGGTTTTTACCCATTGATTGATCGTTGTGTATCAGGGTCTCTCTACGTTCATTGATGTTTTAGTTGTCTGTGTGCCCCTGTGGCCGGTCTATCTAGTTATGACGTAAAGTGCCAGGTTTAAAATAGGTTTTGTCCAGCAGTTGTTTTCTCAACGATATGGTATGATTATTTTCCAAATTTGTCATGGATCTGCAATAGTATGCCACAAGATGTGTTGCTAAACTAGTATTATTCTTGGCTGAAAGCCATGTCCCGCTCAAGGCATAGTCGCAATGGAAAATGTCAGCATTAGATGGACATTATGAAGTAGACCAATTGTGTATTACACTTTCAATTTCAGAACTGTGCTGTGCACTGGAGTTCTTTTTTAGTTTTATTAGTTTTTTTTTTTTTTTACTGCAGATTAATCAATACAGACCCGAACCGGGCATCCTGCAAAAAGAAGCACGCACAGAAGGTTGGACAGCTTCAACCTCTTTAGAATTCCTGAAGGCATGAAGTACTTTCTGCTTGCAAATGGTTCCAGTTTACTGCTTTCACGTGTAGATTGCATGAGCTGGAATGATGTACTCAAAGAATGCAATAACTGGCACTTGTCAGTTTAGTGTCTAGTTCGTTTTGTCTCAATCATTCGAGGACCACAGCACATGTATATAATGTTTTTTTGATCCTGTAAAACTGGATATTGCCAACAAAATAGCCAGTACATCATGGAAGAAGGTGATTAACAATAATGACATGCCTCCAATATATTGCAGTAGTATTGCAGTAGCCAAACGACATGGTGAAACCCTTATAAAGCAATATGTTCCATGCACATCGAACGTTGTATATACCATGAGTGTCGTCCATTTTTGAAACAGAAGTCGTTTCAGGTATTTTGCAGACGATGCCATAGACTGTGAAAGGTATGTACAATTATCGCTGTAAAACGTGGTAGAGCTGTTAGGGAAATGATTGGGTGGCACAGAAATGACATAGACTATAAGGCTGCATGCTTCCAAAACAGGACGTTACTCAGAACAAAGCTATGCCCAGTCCAATGCATGCCATGGTAGCATATGGATTGGTGGTGTCTGGACAATTAAGGCTAATATAGTGGAGTGTTAACCAACTGAATTAAAGAAAATATGCATTGTGGGTAGGAAAGGAGCTGTGGCTCAGTTAACAAAGTGCATAACGTTAACGGACGTTCAGTTATAAATCAAGATGTCCAAATGTAAGTGACTACATGTATTGCATTAATGTACTTTCATAGTCTAAAGCCCTGTGAACCAAACCCTGAATGTGTGTGCGGGTGCATCCTGTTTTCAAGATGTGGACACTGCTTGTTTCCTTGTCTGTTTCTCTAAAGATGTAAATAAATAAACTGACTATGTCACCTGCTGCTATCATGACCCAAGATTTGGATGTTGTCTTTGCTGCCACAGTTATGGGGCCATCCACACTTGGATGGTCAGGTCAGATTGATGTGACAATGGCAGATGCGGACCACTCCCTCTGAACCACAGTTCCCATATCTACAAAGGTAACAGGCCCGACTAAAACCTCTCAGGCTTCTCGATGGGCTTTTGTCCATACTATTGGTGTATTTTTCGTGGGCTGCACAAAGCCATTTATTTACCTTTAAAGGCAGTGAGGATAGACAAATGGGAAGAATGAGTTTTAAATTGGTTAGTGACTACTCATTCAATTGAATAGATAGGCTGGATAGTTACTTGGGTGGGTTTTAATTGGTCTATGTCTTATCTGTATAAGAGCGTAGACATAGGTAACTAATATAAAATAGAGCACGTGCATTATAGAGTGAAGCTGAGAAAGAAATGTGTATCTGAAACATGAAGTCCATTTGGAACTCCTAAGTGCTAGACCCAAAGGGCAACAGGGGGAATTGGACAGAATAATTTGAGCAGAACGAGACACAATCTCTATGATGAATGATATATCTTCACTATCTCAGGCTGTAGTTTGATTGAGTTATCTTCAAGTGTGAATGAGGGTTACCTTATTTCCTCCCTCGGGCTGAACATCTAATAGTAGTCTCCTTTGACATAAGAACGGAGAAAGGCAGTCTATGGAATGTTCCCCAGCTAAAGACATGCTAGCTAATTTCCAGTACCCTCATGTAATATAGCAAACTATTTTTCGATTTAAACACAATTTAATAACTAAAAATTAACTACACATTTGAAATTCTCATCAATATTCTATAGTGTTTCATTAAAGCTTACAACATAAAGAGCAATCAGCTCATAGTTCACAAAGTTTCATGGAGTATCCCCCAGTTTGATGCGTTTCAGCCAACAGACCCTCTTCAGGAGCATGTTCTCATGTTATACGCATTAATGACACACTTTTAATGACAAGTTGAACATTTTAGTGACTTGTTAGTTACAGATTTTTGATTAAATCAAACATTATCTATGCTATACTATTTGAGTGTATATTCTCTAAGAGTAGAGAGTTTCTTACATGTTTAAGAGTTGCGCACTGGTTGTCCCTCTTCGACATGTGAAAGCTCGTGTGGAAAGTTGTCATTGTACATTCTGCCAAGGTGTAATTTACCAACAGCTCCCCATTAAATATGTTAAATTTGTCCTTGCTAACGCATATCTAAATACCTAGGAATGCAGTTCACTCATTCTAATATTCTGTGATTTTATGTGTACTTGAAATTGCCCAGACACACAATCAAATCAAGCAAGGGGAGATAGCTCTGGAGCAATGGGAGGTAACTCTTGATTGGTATTGGGGAATCTCCTAATGACATGGGGATGCTCAAGTAAGGGGTCGAAAAGAAACAAATAAACAAAAAACCTGAACAAGAGTTCAAATTCCCCAACCCCATTGGTGTTCAGTACCTCTCTTTACCCATAGAGGACTGCAAGGTTACCTCTATGAAAGGAAATAACAGAGGATAGTGTTGCTGTCTTTAACCATTTCCAATCAGCCTGCTGCTCAAGCCCCCACAGTATCAGTAGATCATTCGCAAGTCATGCCCCAGCAGGTTCAGCTCCAAGCAGAATCCATCCTCCTTCTACTTCATCTCTCTTCAGCCGTCAACACGCAGGACTACCCATCTCCTCTGCTGGCGTTAAGGTTTCTACCCCACTTCACCCACCACTCTAATAAAAGGCACATATCTACCCTTGTGTTTAGCCAATTGGACTACCGTTCAAATCTACGTCTTGGCCTTACACTCAAACACTTCTCTTTGTTATCAAAGTGCTTAACATCAGCACTGGAAGACTCTTCAACCTCCACAGATCCTCACACACCTTTTGCTACTGATGTCATGCTCGCGGGCTCAGCATGCAAAAGTGTTTGCTCTTCAAATCTCTAATCCTTGAATGTAAATATGTCAACATTCTCATCCCTCTGACCTTGCTTAATGCATCCCACATTATGTCCCTTCTCATTCTCTATGATTCTCCTCTCTCAACAAACGTTTCTGTTCCATGCCGCCTCACACTTCTTCTCTGTCTCTCTTCTTGCCCCCATCCACTCTAATGCTCTTCCCTAAACCAATAACAAAGTCAAAGCCAACAAAGCCACCAGGTGGAAATGTTCAAGACCCGACTCAAACTAAACTCACTAGCAAGCAAGTGAGCCTCTTCCACCACCTACGAAATTGACCATGAAGTTCACCTCTCTCCATAATGTGATCCATTATTGTAAATATGTTAACATCTGTAATGTCCCCTAGATAGTTCCTGGCACTATGGACTACTCTATATACTATGTGTGTCTGGTCCCCTGCGTTTGTCATGTCAAGTAGCCCATCATCATCTGTTATGTTCTTAGCGCGTAACCATTGCATAGGAGTCAATTGCCCCCATCAATTGTAAACGCATCTTATGTATTTAATTTCTTTTCAGAACAACACCTTGACAGCTAACAGTTGAATACATAGGACATTTGAAAGCAATGTTAGTGCTTAGGCAAATGTGCAACAGCACATATCTGTGCCATGTAGATCAATCGTAATCTTTCTGTCCGTGACATGTTGTACATGCTAGCAGTACAACCCATACCATCTCTGGGATTACATTCAAATAAAGCCAACAAGACATTCCTTGTGTGAACAAGTCCCATTTTAATGTATATTGCTTACTGCTCAGAGCCAAAGCCCCACCATGGTAAACAGATTATTGCCATAGCTCAATGCTTGATTGTCCAAACATTCACTGTGACTGCACATCTTTATAACACCCACAGTTGTTGTGTTCTTGGCAGGAATTATGTTTATTGCCAAATGTCAAGTTTCTATGCTCCCTGTCACATACCTTCGGGTAGGAGACACAGACTCAGGGAAGTGATATGTCCTAATTCAAAAGGATTGCAGCACCGGGTCAATGGGACCTTTCAAAAACACAGCCAACAACACTAGTCCGAGTTTAAAAAATGTTTTGAGCCAAAAGCCAATCAGATTGACTCAGTTCCCACTAGCTGGTTGCCCCTCATTAAAATCCATGGACTTTGTGAAGGTCTGTAAATATCGAGTGGCCAATCGAGTCACTGAAAACGTCCATGTCAGCTCGAAAAACTGTTTGGCCACCAGATATCACAAACAGGGCCCCATTTGCCCAGATGTCAAATGTGTCACAGGAAGGATTCGCACCAAGTCAAAAAAGGATTGTGAGTAAAACCATATGTGAAGTTCTCACGCAGGTTTAGTGCACGTCCTGCAAACTAGTAGGTGAGCAGTAGGTGATTGCTACAATTGGCCTCTGAGAAATTGCATAGGAATCACACGTTTTGGGATCCCATCATAACTTTGTCCATTTGAAAGAAATGCACAAAACGTTCCAAAAACATCAGAGTTAGCTTTTAATGTCTTTTGGAAATGTTTGTGAACATTAGTTGGGTAGCTTCAAAGTTAAAATGAGCTGGTCCTTTGGCAAGTGCACGGTAACCATAACTACAGAATGGCCATTGCCAACCCAATGTGGGATAGCAGTGGGTATGACCATTGCATGAAAGTTGGTTTGGATGCTAACAAGAATGTGACATCTGTCAGTGAATGTAACCTGTTGAAGGCACGACGTTAGACGTTTTGTGTGAAAGATAAACCTGTGGTTTGTCTGTGTGCCTTTGTGTCGCATGCTGAATGCTGGGCTGTAAGTGTGCCTCTTACAAGACAAAGAACAGGGTCTGGAGTTTAAAGAAATGTACGTCATTTTGAGCTGTTTTCAAAAGGTTATTTAACTGAACTTGGAGTTTTTTTTGTTTTCTGTGACACGTTCTGCATTAGGAAAAGAGTATTTTTTGGGAAATCGCTGTTACTCATAGTCGGGTGGCTGAGCCGGATTCCCTGACCTCCAAGGTATTGCGCGAACTACTGTCAACAGGCCATCATTGCTGAAGCCAGACACTTTGAGGGAAAATC
Source organism: Ambystoma mexicanum (assembly GCF_040938575.1). Classification (NCBI taxonomy): domain Eukaryota; kingdom Metazoa; phylum Chordata; class Amphibia; order Caudata; family Ambystomatidae; genus Ambystoma; species Ambystoma mexicanum. Next base: position 478,438,161 of record NC_090933.1, on the reverse strand, counting down.
AGAAGAAAAAAAAAAAAAAACCTCCAGAGGATTTGCTTTCCTCACTTGACACATTCAGTAGTTGCCTTCTTTCAACAGACATGTTATCACTGCAGCAAATGTACGGGCTCCGGGGACAGACTGCATGCAAGCTTGGCTGGCAGAGTTGTTTTTTTGAGTTAACATTGCGTGAGCCGGATACCTGCAGCTTGCTGAGGTGCGCCTTTTCCCCTGAAAGGATGATGCGCGTGCAGTGTGGAAAACAGGTCCCCAGAGCACTCCAAAAGGGTATAAAGTCCATGTAGCTTACTGCCTCGTAGGCAAGTAATTAGCTGCGGACTGTATCTCTTCCTCTAGCTGGTACCAATATACACGCATGTTTATGGACAATTTATTCACAGAGTACATATTGATTTCTGCAGAGGAGTGTCCCCAACCTGTCTGAGAAGCATGCTAATGACTTCATAGAGGGGCCTTAAGAATACATTAATGTTCGAGCACAAGTGGGGATTTCAACAGATTGACAGAAACCCTTTGAGAAAAATTCAAATTGAAATTAAACAGACACATATCACATGCCAATTATGCTCAACCTCTTCGTGGGAATATTCTTTACAAGACATACATATCCGATGACCTGGCCGAAATCAATGAACTTAAAAACGATCATCTTGCGGGTATAGTTTTTGTTGTGTTTTTTTAATGACCGCTCGCGTTAATTGTTTGCTCTCGTTTAAGATATGTTCACTGTAAATAATGGAAAGGGAATTGTGTAGCTGATGCGGCAGATGAAAACAGAATCACATTAAGATAATGAGGTGTCTGGAGGTGGCTTTGAAGTAGGAGAGGTAGGCCACCCGCCTGTGATCCCTGTGCCCACACCTCACCTGCATGCTGCCATAAAGGACATACTCGTGTGACTCTCCTTCCACATCGGTGCTCATTGTTGCTGTTGTGCAGAAACTGAAGGAATGCAATATACTACAAAAGACAAGAACACTACCCGTAGATTGCGATCTATGGCATTTTTGTTTTCCATTTTTTTCTGCATGGAGTTTGGGGACGTAGAATACACTTTCCAGCCATTGGATAAGTACATCCTATATTCTCTATGTATGGAAAGCTACAAAGCAATGCAAACAATTATCTTTGGTCTCAGTGGTTACCCTCTGTGCTTGGAGCCTTTATACGGCCTGCAAAAAACATTACAGTTCCCATCGAGATGTGGCCGTCATTAAAGATGAAGGCATAAGTCATCTTTACATGAGCAAAGACAACTCACGCATTATTTATCTTCCATCTGGATGCCAGGCTATATATTCCCCAGTAAAGCCTGTCTATACCATCCCTCTGCATTGTGCTACCGACTACATTCACCTGTCTACACATTCTATTCTTGGAGTAATACATTTCCGGCTTTGACTTGGCATTCCAAGGGTTATTATGGTTTACTATGTATAGACATCCAAGGTAATACAGTTCACATATTCTCTAGGATTGCCCTAGCATATTCTTGAGTCCTTCACGCACACTACACATGTGCAGCTTATTCTACTTTAAGGCTTCCTGCAAGCACAAAACATGTATTATCAGAACACAAACATCAGGGCATTGCCACTTTCAATAATGCATTCCATATATTTTAGCCTACCTTGCATTCATCATAACACCGAACTATTATTAAACAGTCTCTCTCTGCTAGATCCTGTCCGTCCATCTGCAACTTCTTGTCTCACTTTCCCAGCTTACCCTTTTTTATATTCTCTGTTCCTGGTTTCCCTGAACAGGGGCACACTACGCCACTGTTCAGGGACAAAGATAGGTGTTTGGAAATTGCTAAGGTGTTGATTTGGTGAAACACAAAAACACATTAACATGTAATAATAACTTGTAAACTCCATTACTTAGAGACCGATGGAATAACAATCCAATGAAATGACACCGTCCCCTGTTTACAGTCTGCCATGTATTTACTGTGTGCATCACATCACATTCAAATCCTCTTTCAACGGCAGCTGCATCATAAACAAAGCTGCCAACATGCAGTCTGCCTCCAAAGTGGTCAGCACATCACCGGAAGCCAGTACCTAACCAGAATACAGCAGCAGAAATGCAAAACAAGAAACACGCATTCACTATTTATTCACCAAGAATTTGGAACCTCATATCTGTCAACATCAGTTTTGTTCTCACCATAACCCAATTCAGAACAAATCAAGACCTTTCTCTTCAAGGAGCACTTTCTTCACACTCCATGTAACAAAAAAACCCTCAAAAACTCACCCAGTGCACTATTCCTCCTGAAGGCAAGCCTTCACAATATGGTCCCAATTTACCTTAATCTCCCTCAGCAGTGTTACGTGTTCAAGTTAGTAATTATTTAGTACATGAATAAATAGATGAATAAATAAATAAATACGTCTTGCAGAGAGAGAGTCAAAGGAAGCGTTTTTTGTTTTACTTTGGTAGGGAAAGATATCTCAGCCCCACAGTGACGTCACCGTTTGCTCGCTCATCCTTAGTATTTACTATGTTAATGGAAGCCGTTAGAGAGGTAGAGGTCCTACACCCCCCTCTTGAGGAGGACGGAACTGGAAGAGTGCAGTGTCCACAGACTGTGCATCAGAGTGAACAGGGTTCTTTGTTCTAGGCGTGAGGCAGGAATAGCACACCCGAAGACCCTGTGAGAGGGTTTTGGAATATTCGATGGACATGTTATTTGTACATTATAAAAACAATCACTGACAATGCCAAGGGAATGCCCAATTTCCTTCCTCATTGGAAAATGCTGATAATAAATATGGAAATAAATAAGGATGGGGGGGCAGAGCTTGGCACACTAAGAGATGCATTCAAGGAAGAATGAGCAATAGTTTGAGAGGCAGAAGTAAAAAGAAATTTAGGTCCATTTAAGGTCTGATTGGAAATGTGCAATGGAACAGTAAATATCTTAAAAAGAAAAAAAGCTTTAACCACACCTGCCATTAGTTGTGGTTACTAGTTGGAGCTAAAGCACCATCTACATGCCAAAATTATTGCATTACAGTACAGCTAGTGAGAAATGGCATATGAGGAGGCACACAAAGCTTGTAGGTGTTTTTTGGTTATTTACCCACCCATTTACTGCCCATGGCCGTTCTAATCCCTATGACCATTCTTCCCACTTGCTGCTCATCCCACCCCAAAACACATCCTCCTGGGATCTGCTTTTGCTAGTTTTTTCAAGTTTGCTCTCAAAGTGACTGCCTGCATTTTTCAAAGCAGTCTTCTAAGAGTTAACGACTTAATTGGACCTGTAAATGTGTAGTGCAGACTTATACCAAAGGTGAAATTGTGCTTACACGTGTAGTCTTAATTGGGTGTAGTGTTTTCAAAGGGCACTGCATGTAATTCTGCCTAACACTGGTGGCAAGTGGTGAGGATAAAGTATAGTTGTTACATTGAGAGTTCTGCTCTGTTGTTCAAATAACCTTCACAGGGCTACACACCAGTAGGAAAGCAATTGTTTTATCATGCCTGATCAGACAGGAGACCCTAGTCATTTTAACCGTTGATCAACTAAGGGAAATGTGTAAAACTAGGAACCTCACTGTTGAAGGCAAAAATTATGAATTGATAGAAACATTGTTGGAATGTCAAAGATTAAGAAATAGGTCTGCTATACCTACTTCTGTAGAAAATGTGGAAAATGGTGATGAGGATGATAATGTTTCAGTGTCCACCTCAGATGTTATTGATGAGTTAGAAAAGGCTGAGGAGTCTCAAGATGTAGGCCCTACTGCACCTCTACCTGCTCTTGGGCCTTAACCTTTAGCCACAGTGACCCTCCCAGGTCCAGTACTGAGTCCAGAGTTTGTCTCTTTTGAGAAGATGGAACTTTAGTAACAATTCAAAAGGCTCCCAGCACAAACTGAAAGTAAACATCAATAACTTAAACTAGGGGAAATTGAATTACAACATGCTCTTGAAATGAAGAAATTGTCTCTTGAGAATGGTTCTCTCTCAGAGTCTTCTAGGTCTTCCAGTCCTAAGAGGCCTCGCATGCCCAAAGATGCAGTAAGTATGTATGAGGTTAAGCTTGATATTTTGGATTGGTTGGCTGCTTTTGAGTATAACTATGTGATTCAGGAAATTATAGGGAATCAGCTGATTCCTTGGCTTTTGTCTAGGCAACCCCAGGTTGCAACTGATGCTGTAATTGAGGTGGGGGAAATAGAAAGGATGGAGTATGAAAATGTAAAACTAGCTTTGATATCTAGGTTTGGGGAAACTCCTTCCCAGTATCGTAAGAGGTTTAGAACCCTCAAAACGCATGATGGTACCCCTCGGGCTACCTGGGTATGTGAATGTTTGAAAAACATAGATGGTTATGTTACAGAGTTAACACTTATGAAGGTATGAGAAATCTGTTCATGTTAGAATCTATCTATGATGCCTGCTCTCCTGAGCTGAGACAGCACTTGGTTGACTCTAAGGAAATTGATCCAAAGAACACAGCAAAGGCTGCTGACTTGTGGGTTGCCAACAGGGCTACTAACAAGGATTCTGGGGCTACGCAGAAGAAGGATGAGGAAAAGCAGCCCAAGAAAGATAACAAAGAGAATTCCAATACCTCCAGTCCAAAAGAGGGCCACAAACATAAGAAGGGTAAGCCCCCTGGGGAACCGAATCAGGCTAGTGAAACCTCTGGTGCTAAACTAGAGGGAGGTCAGACCAAACCCCCATTCATCAAAACCTTTGGAAAGTGTTTTGCTTGTGGGTTAACTGACCATGTGAAAGGGGATCCCAGATGTAAGAGTAAACATTCAGGGATCCACACGGTCTCCTTAGCCTTCTCTCCAGAGGAAGAAGTACAAATGGCAAGTGGAAACGTTTAGCTACTGGCTGAGGAACCCATGAAAGTTACAGCCAGTGTTTCTTTAGTGTCCCCGGGTCTTTGTTAACAACAGAACTTAGATGTCTATAATTCCATCCCAGACAATACTAAAGAGTATTACAGAGACAGTGTGCTTGTGAATGGTCAGCAGACTGCTGCCATCAGAGACACTGTGGCCAGCATTACTGTAGTGGATAAATATTTTTTCAAGATTGAGGTTGTTGCTAAGGCACCCAAATACCTCACTAAGCTCGCTTGAGGCCCTGTCCAAATGCTTCCACAGTTACCAGCTCTCATCCAGTGCAATGACATGACTGTCAAGATACCTGTTAGTGTGCCGAGTGAATTACCTGGGAGAGTCCTGCTGGGGAACGACTTAAAGACTCTTGGAGTTGTATCAAGCACCCCCAGGCCTCCCAGAAAAAGGCAACAGGAGCAGTCAAGGAAGGCCAGAGAGAGTACCTTAAGAGATTCTCTAGGGGAATTTATAGAGGAAACTATAACCCCCAGTCCACAGGACTTACTGACTGCAATTTCAAAGAAAAAGGAGGAAAAGGGGAAACCTAAAAACTACAAGAAAAAGCCAGCAAGCACTCCTGTGCTACCCACAAGGACAGCCCCGAGAGGACTGTCCAAAGTCACACCTGTGACTCCTCCACCTGCTGAGGCTGAGTGTGAGTAACAACCAGGAGTGGTTGAATCAGCTGCTGAGGAATCAGAGCTGGAAGAAGACCTTGCCCCTGTTGGAGATCTGGATCCTGCAGACCATCATGAGCTGCAGTCTTTACTGGCAGAAAGTGGACCCTGTAGGGCAGACTTCAGCAGAGGTCAAAGAGAGTGTCCTACTCTTGAAGGTCTTCGCCAACAGGCAGCTTCCCAGCTGGAAGGGCAAGAGCCAGGGAAGCATAGATTGTACTGGGAAGATTACCTCTTCTACAGTGAACCAACTGAGTCTATCCCAGGGGACTACAGAAGACTTGTAGTGCCTTTGTAGAGCAGACACCAGTTCCTACAGTTAGCCCATGATATTCCTTTGGCTGGTCACTTGAGTTTCAAGAAGACTAAGGAGCGGCTTTCTCTGTATTTCTACTGGCCTAAGTTGGAGTCTGATGTAGATAAATTCTGTAGGAGCTGTCACACTGGTCAGACATATGTTAAGTGTGGAGCCAGGAATGTAGCACCCTTGATGCCTCTCCCAGTGGTGGGAGTCCCTTTTGAGAGGGCAGAAATAGACATTGTTGGTCCCTTAGACCCTCCAACCTCTTCAGGCAACAGGTTTATCCTGGTTGTAGTAGTAGACTATGCTACTAGGTATCCTGAAACTATACCTATGAGGACTGTCACAGCTCGGGCTATTGCTAATGCCCTACTTGTTATTTTTACCAGGGTAGGTTTTCCTAAGAGAGTCATCTCTGTCAGGGGATACAATTTTATGTTCCACTACATGCAGGCCATGTTTAAGAACTGTGCAGTGACATACACGTTCTCAACTGCCTACCATCCTCAGACAAATGGATTGGTAGAGAGGTTTAACCGTACAATTAAGAGCATGATAGGTGCTGTTAGGGAGAATTCTCTTATAAGGCTAATTTCCCAAACCTAGTGAGTACCCCAGCAGCTTTGCTGGATTTCTTTTTTCTCCTGCTAAAAGTGAGACTCGTTTCCGCCCACTCTTAGGCATGATTTGAGGTATGTCTTTGACTTTTTGTGTGCTTATGGGCTATGGGGTTATCTTTCTGCTCCATAGCAAATCATCTATTTTTATGTGTGTGTTACACAGCACCCTCAGTGCAGTAACACAGGGGTGTCATAGTGACCCCCAAACATAGACTCCATACCCTGGGACTAACTACTGTCTCCCATGGCATGTAAAGTCACCATTGACTTTACTAGTCCTAAATTGTGAACAGAACCAGTACAAACCATCATATCATGGAAGTACTGGAAGGGGTTAATTATATTGCCCCTGGGTCTGTTTTCAAGTGGGCACTGTCTAGTCCCCCCCTTGTCGAGTTTCTGGCTGGTGGCAGTGTATTCCACCTGAATATTCTCTATGGGATTTTCCCATTGATTTTAAACACACCACTTTTTGGTGCAATGTTAAAGATAACGCTGGTTTATTTATTTAATATTAAATCAACGGTTGGGTCTTTTTGCCAGAACTCTTTATTGAAATGGCTTTCGTGTCCGTCTCTGTAACTCTGACCAAGGTCGAGCCGTTTGTTCCACTTTTTGGCGGGCTTCTCCACAGAAGCCCTCCAAATGGTGCCACTCTGTCTGGGCTCCACAGGATGGGTGGGGAGGGGAATTAGCACCCTGGACTGCATTGTCTTAGCAACTCAAGTCACACTCTGTTCTGATTGGGTCAGTGGTGAGACGCCCGGCTCACCACTTAGCATGTTTGAGTGACAGTTAGGCTGTTGAATGGGGTTTTTTCTGCATAAAAGCAGGGCCTTTGGGACTGGAACTTCAGAAGTTGCCACAGGACCTAAGAATCCAAAGAGGGAAGAAGCTGAGCCATCTGCAATGACGACACCACTGGTGAAGCCCTGCTGCAACTACCTCACCACTTTCCCGACGACGCAAGAAGATCTTCTGCTGGACAAGTCTTCTTCCTCTGAGCTGGTGGGACCAACCAGTTTGCCCTTTTCACCTTCCAAAGATGTCTCTTGGTCAAATCGCCTGTGCCAAGCATCCCGGTGTCCGGATAGTCAAGCTTCACCACTTTCACCGTGAATAAAAGGAACGCACCTTTTATTGACAAACTCCTAGCTGGTTTCATCCCTGTGCAGTGCAACGACTCCACGTTTCCTCCTCGACGAGATCCTCTCTTCCCCTGGTCGAAACAACGAACTGCAAAAACTGCCAGGAACAACTGCCACCGCTGGAGCCTCCTCTCTCTTTAAGGTACTGTGTCCTGCCTGGCCTCCCTTTCTTCGGTTTGCCCAAGGTGACCCTTAAATCCTTGGCTTGCCAACTGGGTTGGCTCCAGACCTTCTAACTTTACCTTCTTGAATCACCCCAACCTCTTTTGAACATTCTGCAAAGACGTTTAGTGCATTTTAAACCATGTGATCCTGGGCACATTTCGCTTTGCTCCCTTTAAAGTGGGCCTGGCCTATGAACTTTGGCTCTACAGTATTTACTGCCTTCATTCCCTTGCTGAGAACTCCTAAAAGTGTTGGGACCTGTTTTATTTCTATGCTCTGCCTTTTTCTCTCCCTTTAACTGATCTATTGGAGTGCCATCAGGTTATGCGCTCACATCTGTTTAACAAATCGTGGTGTTTTAACTCTGACTTGTCTGATAGTTATCAAGGGAGGTGTGTATACTTTACCTGACTGTGTTTTAACTTGCTTTTGATTTAGAGTGCTAGTATATTGCCTAAAGTGTGTTTTAAATAAATAATTATTTACTTTTTATACAAAGCTCTGGTCAGTGTTTGTTTGCTCTACTGTGTTTTGAGCCCTATTGTGTATACTCTATATACTGCCCTACTCTTCTTGAGAGAAGTCTGACTGCTCAGCCACAGCTACCAGGTAAATCTGGTCGGTGCAGACTGCTACCAATTGGGTTTACTGCTTACTCCTGTAGTCTTAATCTTTTTGCAGTGTTCCCCAAGGGAACTGCACAGGATTCTGCCTAACACTGGTGTACAGTGGTGGGATTTGTATTGAGTATACATTGTAGAGTGCTTCTGATACTTTAGTGCAACTAACCACAAAGCTTAGCACTGTAAAAGCTATTTTTTAACAAGTCAACTATGGAAAGTTACAGCCAGGAGTCCCTTTCTGCAAAAACTGCTGGTTTACTGCTTACTCCTGTAGTCTTAATCTTTTTGCAGTGTTCCCCAAGGGAAATGCACGGGATTCTGCCTAACAGGTGCTTTGGAAGAACTCCTTAGAAAAAAGTGGGACCTTCTTCTGCCATTCCTTCTATTTGCTTATAGAGAAGTCACTCAGGAGGGATTTGGGTTTAGTCCCTTTGAGCTCCTCTATGGCCATCCAGTTAGAGGTACATTGGCCCTAATTATGGAGGGGTTGGAGAGTGCTCCTCCCCAAAGCCAGTGAGAGTCACTGACTATGTGATAGGTCTCCAGAGAATGTCACACATGATGGAAGATCAGCAGTTAACTTAAAAGGAGGTCAGGCTCTGGCGTAGCATTGGCATGACCAGAAGGCCAACACAAGTTTACTCAAGACAAGCACGTTTTAGTTATGGTACCTACTAGTCTGAGGGCCTTAGACAGGATACGTGGATAGGACCCTTCAAGGTTGTGGGCAAACTTGGAGAGGTCAACTATCTGGTAGATTTAGGTAATCCTAAAGAGGCTGCCAGAGTCTTTCACACCAACCGTCTAAATGCTTATGTCTCAAGACCAGAAGTAGGAGCTTAGCTTCTTGCTTCAGCTCAAGAGGAGGAGGAGAGTGATCCTCTGCCTGACCTACTTCGAGGACAGCCTTTAGATGAGAAGATAGGAGTCAATCTGTCTTCTAATCTGACACTGGAACAACAGGAGGAGTGCAAGTTTCTGTTAAATCAGTTTGCCTCCCTGTTTTCACCATCACCAGGATTGACCCCTTGGAGCCAGCATGATATTCTCACTAGTGACTGTTTACCTGTTAAAAGCAGAGGTTACAGGATGTCAGATCATGTAAGAACCCACATAAAGGAGGAGGTCAACAAGATGCTTGATCTTGGGGTAATAGAGCCATCTACCAGTCCATGGTCTAGTCCAGTTGTACTAGTGCCAACGGCAGGATCCAAAGAGTTGACATTCTGTGTGGACTATATTTATTTATTTGGATTTGTAGAGCACACTACAGCCCAAAGGCATTGAGGCGCTATAGCAGAACTTAAGAAGGCTTATTAAGGGTTAAAGTGCAGCTGCCCATTAGAGAAACTTGGTACATTACAGGCTAAGTAGTTACTCATATATCCATACAAGATTAAGGTTACAGCATTGAAAGCAAAAAGCAAGTTCAGATACAGAGAAGTCTGGTGTGATTCAAACAAATAGTCTTGTTTTGATGGCCTTGCAAAAAGTTGAGTGGGAGTCAGTTGGAGTGATGTGAGGCGGGAGGGCATTCCAGTGTGTGGTGGCCATGGTTGGGAAACTTGTGCCGCCAGCACAGGCATTGCGTGACCTGGGAACAGTTATCAGGTTGGCGTAAGAAGTTCTGGAGGGTCTGAGAGTGGTAGGTTTGGAGAACCTGTGAGCAAGGTAGGGGGGGCCTGGTTTGTGTAGACATTTGTGCGTGAAGGCAAGGGTTTCGAAGATGATTCTTTCCTTAGCTGGGAGCCAATTGTTTTTTCTTCTGAGCTCTGAAATGTGATCTCTATATGAGAGGCCAGTGGTGGCCCTGAGGGAGTTGTTTTGAGCAATTTGAAGCTTGGCTACATTTTTGCCTGAAGTTCCTATCAGGAGAGCGTTGCAATAATCCTGTCTGGAGCCAATTATAGCCGTGGCGATGCTTAGGCAGTTTTGCTGGGACAGGAATGGTCTCACTGAGTTGATGAGTTTGGAATGATATGCTGAGGTAGAGGCTATAGCATTCACTTGCCTATTCATGGACAGATCAGGTTCCAGATATACGGCCAGGGATTTAATTGATTGTGACACTGTGATGGGGATGTTGTCAATGATGAAAGAGGTGTATAGAGCTCTTATTGCAGTCACGAAGACTGATGCCCATCCTTTACCACGGACAGATGAAATGGTGGACAAACTTGGCTCAGCTAAGTATCTCAGTACATTTGATCTCACTTCAGGCTATTGGCAAATACCACTGACATACCATGCCAAGGAGAAAACTGTATTCTGAAACCCAGCAGGCCTCTACCAGTTTAAGGTAATGCCTTTTGGACTAAAGAATGCACCTGCAACATGCCAAAGGAGGGTTAATTGAGTTCTGAATGGGATGAAGGACTTCTGCATTCCATACTTGGATGACATTGCAGTGTTCAGCCCTACTTGGAAAAGACATGTTGACCACTTAGGATATGTTTTACAGGCTCTTGAGCAGGCCCATCTGACCATAAAGGCAAGTAAGTGTCAAATTGGTCAGAGTAAAGTGGTCTACCTTGGTCATGAGGTAGGAAGAGGTGAAATCAGGCCATTGCCTACCAAGGTACAAGCTGTAAAAAAAACTGGGCCACCCCTACTACTCAAACCCAATGGAGAGCCTTCCTATGCCTCACTGGTTACTATAGGAACTTCATAGAGAACCAGGGGACCATAGCTTCTCACTTGAATGTGATCTCCTCACCCAAATTTCGCATAAAGGTCAGGTGGAATGAGGAGTGCACTCAAGCATTTGAAGGACTTAAGAAAGCCCTTTGTCAAGCTCCAGTCTTAAGAGCTCTTGACTACAACTAAACCTTCATTGTGCAAACAGATGCTTCAAAACAGGTATAGGTGCAGTTCTGAGTCAGCTGGATGAGAAAGGTAGGGAGCACCCCATTTGCTTCATCAGCAGGAAGCTGAAGGAACCTGAAACAAGGTGGGCAACCATTGAAAGAGAATGTGTTGCTATTGTGTGGTCACTGAAGAAGTTTAGACCATACTTGTATGGATCTACTTTTGTGATTCAGACTGACCACCAACCCTTGAGATGGTTGATGCAAATGAAAAGGGAAAATTCTAAACTATTGAGATGGTCAATCAGTCTGCAAGGGTTTGGGTTTACCATTGAACACAGGTCAGGGTGTAACCACCAAAATGCTGATGTTCTCTCCAGGATGTTTGACCGACTGGAGTAAGGCGATTCACCCAGGAGTGGATTAACTCCTCCTGTCCCTTATTCTGGGGGGACGAGTGTTAGGGAGAATTCTCATAAATGTGCTAATTTCCCTTACCTTTTGAGTCCCCAGCAACTTTGCTGGATTTCAAGGACTTTAATTTGTATCTAGAAAGTGTGTGAGCCTTTTTTCCCACTTGTTCATGTATTTTGATGTGCGTTTATCTTTAGTGTTCTTTGGATATGGAGTTTTACACAACTCCATAGGCATCATCTTTTTCTTGTGTATCACACAGCACCCTCAGTGCAGTGGCACAGGGATGCCATTTAGACTTCCCATGGTTTAAATACCTTCTCTGGGACTGACAACTGTCTCCCAGTGATTGTAAAGTTAAATTGACTTTGCTAGTCTTTTCAAATTGCTAGACCCAGCACCACACTGCTTTACAGCAGAGTGCTGAAGGGGATACCCAGTGTCCCCTATGCCTAGAAAACTCATACAGCCCTCAAAAGTCACCCTTTCCTCTCAGAATGGCTGGTGGCAGTGATATTACAATGATTTACTCGACCGTGACTCGTTTAAATGCTCCGGTAGCTGAAATCCACCGGAGCCATGTTTTTCGAGACAGCGTCTGAGCCCCCTCTGTAAAAACAGATTTTGATCGACCTTTTCACCATTTCATTTTGGAAAGGTCCTTCTAGTGTTTGTCTCTGTGCACCAAACCAGGTTTGGTCCCTTTGCTCATTTGCCTTTGGTGGGCTTCTGTACTGAAGCCCCCCTCTGGCGCCTGAGTGTCTGGGGGGCTTCAGTGCCCAAAACTCCCTGTGCTTAGTCTCCTAGGAGACCTGAATACATTCTGACATGATTGGGTGGCTGACTGTCCAGAAAGGACAGCCACCCTGCTGGGTGAGTGACAGTTGACCACTCGAACGAAAGAACCGAAGACGAGCCGAAGGAAGACAACTGCTTCAACTCCTGGACCATGTGTTTGCCTGGTGAAGCCCTGCTGCAGGTCCGAATTGCCTGAAACTCCCTTGCCAGAGAAGCCCCTTCAAGGACGACTTCTTCACTTGAGCTGGTGGGAACAACCAACTCGCAAGCCACCTGGAAACCATCTCCATACTGGTCGAATTTTCTTCAAAGTAATGTTGAAAACCAGATAGCCAGTGAGAAGGATACCAGTTTGTAGACTTTAAGGCACTCACACCTTAAACCAACGTTTTGCCAAGCTTGTGGATCTGTTCTCGTGCAGTGCAGGAACCTCCCAACGGGTCACGCAATGCTCAGGCAGCCCAAAAACAAAAACAGACCTGCATGCGATCCCTCGGTAGCTCAAGTGCAAAGAAAAAATGTCCTGCAGTATGCTGTGGCACCCAGGAACACAAAAGATGCATATGCGGGGAACACGCAGGCTACTATGACCTCGTAAATGGGGTATGTGACACACAGGGGCAACCACAGTGGGAAAAATGCATGCACGTGTCCCTTTCTGCCTGGAAAAATGAAGAAAAACAACACCCTGGCCACCCTGGCAACACCCCCGCCAAGACCAGAAGTACGCACTGCCACAGTAGTGATCAAATTGTGTGTGAACCCACAAAAAACGAATCTCACCCGTCAGTCACCACGAAAAGCACGTACATTGCACTGTTTTCCTACGCGGACCTTTAATCCATACTGAACGGCAACACCCAACGTCCAGCACACATCACGTAACTTAAACGCTTAGGGCCTTTCCTCTGATTACACGCTAACGCACTGTTTTCACACGTGCAAAGTCACTCTGCATCCGGCTGACCACACGAAAGTACATGGAAGACTCACGCTCCTGCCCACAAGGCTATTTACCTGCCTCCAACTGCCCCGAGCTGCCTCCTAGAGCCATCTGCTGCTGCCAGCCTACTCTGGGTGCATGCTGCCCACATACCCTGCATTTTGGTGCCTGCTCTGAAGCCACTGTCAGTGATCCTTTTGCTGTAACCACCTCTGCTGATCCTGAAGACTCCCTACTGCGCTGGGAAAACTTCAGGTCCAGGACCCTCAACAAGACCCAGTGCCTCCTCAAGGTTGCCTATGATGGAGTGAGGCGCCAGGGCCGGTTGTCCACCAATGAGATGTGGGTCTTGGAGCGCATCCACTCAGTGCTGCACGCCCAAGTCTTGGAGTTGGTGCTCCTTCTGAAGTCGACTGGTAAGTGTTCATGTGTTCTTGTCTGCCATAGTGCAAGTGTATGTTGACGGGTCGCTGGAGTGTGCACACTGGCCTCATGTCTGGAACGGTCTCCTGTACAGGTGTCTGTGTGCATGTCGCTGACAGTGCTGCATGTGAGTCCATTCAAGCCTGACCCAGTTCAGTGGTGTCTGTGTTGCAATACGTGATGTTTGCATACCTGTGTCTGGACTGGGGCATGCGAGAGGTGTGACACATGTGTGCTAATGTCACCATCATGGACATGCATGGTGTACATGTGTGTGTGTCTGAGTAGTGGGTGTGTGACTGGCCAACCCCATGGATGCATGACACATGAGCATCTCAATGCGTGATTGACTCATGAAGCCTAGTTGTCCCCAAGTGCACTGTGACGGGAGGTCTACATGGCCTGATGTATGACTGTCAGGTGATGTATGTGTATGTGATGTGCATGTATCATGATGCATGTGAGGTTCAGCCCCTCCTCTGATGTGCTCGCAGTACCTTGTACATGGATGTGAATGGTTGTTGCACATGGCATGCATGATTGTGCATGTGTTTTGCTTGCGCTGACCTGTGTGTTGGGGGGGATGATGGTTGTGACATCTGACAGTGCCACTCATGTGCATTTGCTTTGTTCCAAGCAGACATTTGTTCGGTACACTGATGCTTGTGTTCAATGTCTCACTATACACAGTGATGACAGACAGAGGAAGAGGACGTAGGTGGGACTGTGGCGCACCACCGCAGGGATGCATCCACTAGGTACCGACGCAAGGCCCAGCCGTCCTCTGAGGTTATGTCATCTTCTGGGAGGGAGGAGGCTGGTGCCCCGTCTGCAGCAACGGCCGCAGCTGCTGAGGGGAGGCCCAAGAGGGTGAAGTTGGTCGTGGGCTGCAGCAGGAGAGACAGGTTAGACCACACAGGAGCATTCCGATGCGGAGTACAGTGGGGAGTCATCCAGGTTGGTGGTGAACGAGGAGGAGGGGGAGTCCACATCAGCACAGCACATGGGACCTGGCGTAGGTGATGAGATAGGTGTGACTGGTGCAGTCCAGGGGCAGGGCCATGAGGAAGTTCAGGTCACCGTGGAGAGACCTGTGCCTAATCCTGTCCCTGAAACTGCACCTCCATCAGAATGCACCTGCGGGCATGTCTCAGGCCAGACCCATCTGCAGGTAGTGGCTGTATCTACGTCAACTGATCTTTCACTACCTGTGGACGAGGCAATTCGTGACAGGGTGGAGCCCATGCTAGACGGTATTGCAAGGTGTACAGGCGCCCTTTGGGATGATGCGCAGGCTTCCAGTAGGGGGCTTGCACATCATCACAAAGAGGTCTGTTTGCTCTTGACCTGGCTAGCTTGGCTCATGGTCATGAACTTACTGTGTGTGCTGTCCACTGATGCAACCCCTTTCTCCTCTTCCTCCACTGTGCGCCAGTTATACTCTCTGCCGTCTTCCGGCCCAGATACCACCAGGGCCCTCTGTGGACCTGTCCCAACCACGGCGTCCAGTCTGGTGGAGACCACATCCCTGCCACAGTCGGGAGTCGAAGGAGGATCAGCAGAGGTGGTCACCCCAGCAACAGGACCAGTGGCAAGGTAGTGCAGGCACCTTGCAGCAGGGCACGTGCACAACTGCCCCGGGGGTTGTCATTATCCCAGAGGCAGTCCCGGAGGTGCAGGCACAGGGTTTATCGGCGGCAGCAGGCTCGACATAAGAGGCGACAGGACTTGGGCCCTCAATATCACAGGGGCAGGTATCAGCCATCTGGCAGGAGGGAAACATGGACCTTGGAACATGTTTGTCTTCCGTGTTGCAGCGAATGGACCAGCAAATCGGAGCAGAGTGGGTGTGATTCACCATGGCCAGGGCGAGAACACCCTGCGTCGGGCGGAGAGGTGGGCGGAGTTCCTCAAGGAGACTCGCAGGGAGTTTGAGAGGAGCACGATGGAGTCCCTGCGAGCCCTCAAGGGTAGAGCAGAGGCCTGCCTCAGGGAAATTGGCGCAGAGTTTGATGATGCCCTGGCCGGAACTCTTGGGGGAAATGCTGAGTCGTAGGACTAGCCCGCTGCCTTTGTAAACAGTTCATTAGGGTTAGGTTTCCTTTTTTATTGTTTTTATTTTGGAGTTCATGGACTTTGCTCCGCATCTTGTATAGAGTTATATTTTTTAGTAGTTTTAGGATGTTGTTGTACTTTTTGGGGATGATGGACCCGTGAACTTTGTATATAGTTTGGATCTTGTAGTTTTCCAGGATTTTTTTTTTACCAAGGAGCAATGGTTTTATTCTGATTTTTATTTGTGTTTACATGTGGTACAATGGACATGGACCACTATTTGGATTCTTTGTTTTTCCCATCACATTCTTATTTTTCATGGATTTTCTTTTTCATTTAGTATGATCATTATTTCACTGGTTTCATTTTCATGTGTTTCATTTGGATTCTGGATATTTAATACATTTTTATACGTTGGAGTACAAGTGGTATCTGCTCTCAATGTTTTGGTGCATGTTTCAATGTTCCTTGTCTGTATTACATGTCCCTGATGTTGAGGATTGTGGTTCATGTGTGTGCATACATGCATGCATGTGTGAGTTTGTGATTCCCATTCCATGTGGCATGTAATGGGGAGCGGGAACAATGGCTGAGTGTTGAGGTTCACCGTGTGGGTGCAGCGTGTGGTGGGATTTGGGTCGACATATGCTACATGATTGCATGGTGTACAGATGTGGGGGTGGGAGGGACATGAGTCAGGGCCTGCCTGCAGGTTGCCGTCACTGGTGGGGGTGAGGGGACATGAGTCGGGGCCTGCCTGCAGGTTGCCGAAACTGGTGGAGGGACATGAGTCAGGGCCTGCCTGTGGGGTATAGTCACAGGTGGGCTGCCTGCAGGTTATGGTTATGGGTGGCCTGCCTGCAGGGTATGGTCTCTGGTGTTGGGGGTTCCTTATGGTGTGGGCTGCCTGCGGGGTATGGTCACAAGTGATGGGGGTATAGCTGTGTTATAAAGACTGTTGAGGTGTGTACATCTGTTTGCAGCTGGGCCAAATTTGTCAAGGGGTAATGCAGTGTTCTATTGTTTGTTTGTGTAGAGGAGAGACTGAGCATATCGGTATGTGTGCGTTTCTGTGCAGGTTGGTGGGGGATCCCTATGAGCTGACCATATCTAACCTGGAGTATTGGATCTCCAAGAGAAATTCTCCAAGAGAAATTCTCTTTCTAGTGGGAAGTTTGTTCTAATTGCAAGGTTTGAGGTGTCTTCCCGTGGTTAAAGTATTCCTGAATCCGGTGCCTGGTTAGACATTTGATTGCAAACTCTGCACCTCAATGTCACTTGCAGGAGCTGGCCTTACATATTCCTCGTCTGCTTAAGAGCGTATTTACTAGAGGTGAAAAATAACATAGTAAGTCTGTTTCTGAAGCTTGAAGCTTGGTTATAGTGCTAGTGGCCTAAGTTCAGGTCCCTGTCAATTGTTTATAGCAGGTAGATGGGTATTGCATCATTGTCCCTTCCGAGAACTCATTTGATTGGAGGGCACAGTGCAAATCCTCAAGGGACAAAGAGCGAGACCAATCAATCAGGTTGACACTGCTCCCCGGGTGAGGGGATTCATGGCATCATTTCCTAGGCAGGTCAGGGGGACCTGACTTCATCAGAGACCGCTTTGTGTATCTGGAGGATGACTGGTTCTTGTGAAGTCAAAATGTTTGGATATAAGTGCTATTGATTGTGGTTTTTTGCATTAATTCCCTGGTAGGTAAAGATTGACACCGGTTAACAAGAGCAGTTCCAATCATATTAGTTAAACAAAGGTGATATTAGACTCTGAGATTGTAGTTCTGTGCAATAATTCACAGATAAAGTAGGATTGACAGAGGTTGAGATCTCCTGGACTAATAACAAAAGTGCTGCTATTGCTCTGGTTTGAAGTCAAGGTATTAATTTCCAGGTAGATAGATACAGATAGACGTCATGTGGTCTTAGAACGTGGTACATGTCCAGGCATGTGAGGTCCGGTACAGCAAACAAGCATAACTGCTTTTATGTCTTGTCTTGTGTGTTTGGAGTTGTGGGCATTAAGATTGTAGTGTGGTTAGGGTGGCATAGTCAGGATATTGCACAAGGGAGCAGCTAGACCATTGTTGTCGAGCCAGTAGCTTCCTAGCGTTGAAATAGACTGATCCCTAAAGCTGGCTTCCGTGTCCCAGCTTTTCTACCTTCCCATGCTGATGCAGATCCAACCAAATTCTGACCATTGGTGGTGGGTCAAATGCCCCCAAAGTGGTCCCTTTGGCTAAACATGATTTAGGGAAAGAGCCTGGTTTTCAGTGCTTTCTGAAAAGCCATGTAGTCTTGGCTGCACCGAGTGTGGGGAGGCACTGAATGCACAGTGTTCGCACCAGGGTTGAGTAGGCGGACACCCCAATCCTGACTGAATTGTAGGTGGGAACCACTAGGAGGAGGGCAGTGGTTGACCATAGGGCATGGGTTGGGAGGTAAGTCATGGGGCCTCATTCCGAGTTGGGCGTTAAGTGTTTACGGGCACCGGTAAGGAGACCAGTGCCGGTAAACCCTTACCGGTCAATCCCGATTTCCCTTAGCGGTTCCCAGCAGGAACGGCTGGTCTGACCAGCCATTCTCTGCGGGTCCCGTTAAGGGACCGTGGAGCTAATAACGGGCCCGTTATTAGCGCCTTCCCCATTCCCATTGAGCCCTACGGGGCTCAATGGGAATGGGGAATGGTTGGCTAAATGGGGAATTACTGGGTCCTCCAAGGTCAGAATGTCCCGATAAGTCTGCATCCAACCTGACCGGACCTGGACCTGGGTTTGGAGGCAGCCATGGCACTAATAGTGCCATGGCTACCTCCAAACTCTTAATGACCCCCATAATCTTTTCTTGTAGGTATATATGGGGCTGGCTTTGTGCACCACTCAGTGAGTAATGCAGAGGATTTTAAAAGTGCCCGATTGGGAGCTGGTGGAGGGTACGGAAAGCAGACGAGAAGTGATCCTTTTGTCCTAGTGCAAGGAGTCTAGCATCCGCGTTTTGGGACTCTTTGGAGTTTGTTAAGTTCGTAGGCTAGTGCACCTGGGTAGATGGAGTTAGCATAGTCAAGTCTGGACATGACAATGGACATAATTGCACACATTCTTTTAGAGTAGGTGACATAAGGGAAGATGCACATCATAAACCTAAAGTGAAAGTGATAGGATTTGGATACATTATTGAAGTGGTGAGACAGGGTTAGGTTGGTGTTCATTGTGCAGCAAAGGTTTTTAACAGAGTTGGAGGTAGGTAGGAATGCAGAGGGTGGGTGGCCATGGGAACGGTTGCAGGAATAGAGTTGTTTTGCCACACAACATGATCTCTGTTTTCCCTGGGTTCAGAAAAAAGTGGTTCCTTGTCATCCATAAGTCAATATGTGCGAGTCATGCTGCTAGGTCAGGGCAGGATCAGAGCTTGATTTGGGAATTCTCAGGATGATTTGTGTGTCATCGGCATAGTTATAACAAGTGAGGTTGTGCAAGCAGATGATCCCTGGCAGAGGGCTCATGCAAAGGTTGAAGAGAAGAGGTGGGAGGCAGGTGCCTTGGGGTACTCCAGTGTTCATTGGGCATGCAGTGGAGAAAAAAGGAGGAAGGAAAGTGATTTGCTGTCTGTTGTTGAGAAATGAGGTAAAACAGTTGATTGCTGAATCTCAAATTCCTAGAGAGTACAGTCTGTGAAGGAGCATTGTGTGGTTAATGGTGTCAAACGCTGTCAAGAGATCAAGAAGAACAAGCACTGTGCATCCTTCAGAGTCTGTAGATACTTTGAGGTCATTCCAGATAGAGAGCAGTTTGTTTTCTTTTCCGTGGCGCAGACGGAAGCCTGATTGCGCAGGGTCTAGATGGTTGTTGGATTCCAGGAAAAGGTTGAGCTCAGAGTATGCAGAGCGGTCAATGAGCTTTGCCTTGCCAACAATTGGGTGTTGGAGATGGGCATATCATTGATAGGTTGGAGAGGATTGAGGGATGCTTTCTTTAGAAGGGCTTTGTCATGCGCTATTTTGAAGGGTTCTGGGAAGATCCCAGAATTGCAGGAAGTATGGACCTAGCCGGTTCTCCTGCACCAGTGAAGGTTTAGATTTCTTTGAGAAGATTTCTTTGAGGAGAGAGGAAGGACAAGGGACATGGGTAAAGGGGGGAGTTCAGGGGCTGCTGTTGGATAGTAGTTTGATGAAATCCTTGCTCGAGATAGAGTCGAAGGAGCAGAAAGAGGGGTTTTAGAAGGGGAGGATTTAGGATTCTAGAGAAGTGGGTGTGGGGTGGGGGGTGAGGTTGGAAAGTTTGGCATTAAGTGTGGCTGTGCTGTCTAGTGCTGTATTGTAGAAGTGTGGGGGAAGGGCAGCTGCAGTACACTCCCACTCAATGGCAAACAAGTGGATAGGCCAGAGCACACAGGGAATGAGTGATACGATGGAAGCCGTGCAGAGCACAAGAGCATGGAGCAGAGGAGCTACTTTGCTCTCAGGAGTCAAGGGGATTGGAACGCAGAGCAGGGCACCATTAAGTTAGTAGGGAGGAGGTAGCCTTCCTAAGTTAATAGCAATCTAACGACATTCTGCAAGCATCTTCAGATACAGGAGCTCAAGAGTACAAAACTGTCTGAGAAGTGCTTCCTTTCTCTGAAACCAGTAGGAACCACTGACTTAAAGCCTCTGGAGCACTATTCTCCAAGACTATGCAAGGAAAAGCCAGTAAAACCGATATTATAGTTCAATGTTCCACAACCAAAAATGTTCTCAGGTTAAGACTATTCCTTGGAGCCCCACCATAACTATTTGCTGCACACAGATCAGGGATGGACTGTATTCTAGCTATACCAGTTGATCTTTCCTCAGGTTCAGCACCCTTGAGTGGGGCTTTTGGGCTGCTTGCCCCAGCATTTTCTTACCACTGTTGCCAATGCTGAATAACCGTAGAATAGCCCAACCAACTCATTTGTTGGTTAGAATTAGCCATTTTGAACATTCCAGCCTCTGTAATTTCAGGCCTACTCATAGAAAGTGGGCCTTTAACACATGGATACTGCAGCATCTGTACTGAACTGAATCAAACCCTGCAAAATGTTCATATCTGCCTATCATGTTCATTCCTAGAAGAGACTCAATTTCGGTTGCGTGGATGGAAACCCTCAGGACACAGCACTGGATTCGGAAACCTCCAGAATCGGCCTACATTGGGATCTCATCAGAACACTAGAAACTCACCCCCTCATAGTAAAGGTAAAGTTCCCTTACCTCTACAACAAACTTACCATTACTGAATATTTTTCGCACAATGTTATAAATAATACTCATTGAATGTTACTGCACATTGTAACTAATCAGAACCAACTCATTGTCACCCAAAGAGTTGCCATAAACTGATCAGATGAACCAGAGGAAGCCCAAAATACAATGTGTTACCTACCTGTGTATCTTACTTAGAACACTGGCAATCAAAACCATTCGAAAACTTAGGGCTAGGCGTACCAAGGAATGCTTAGGGAAACATCGTCACACCCTAAGCACAAGGCTGGGGGACTAGATACAAGCAAGCACATGTTTGTTTGTTTGTTTGTTTATTATTTATAGCGCGCACCAAACCCGAGGGTAACCGGGCGCGTTGTTCAAGGATACTTTAAACTTTACAGGTTACGCATGCTTACAGATGGTAGTTATACATAGTAGAAATTACATAATGCAGGGCAATAGGGAGAATATACATTGTGCATAATATAGACATATAGCATAATATATACAGGAAATATGCAGTAGGAAGATAGAGAGTATTTAATTATGTACATGGTACGACTGTAGGACAGTAGTTATATTGGTGTAGGGCGGGACTATCGGTCATTTTCTTTGATCCAGTTGATGCAGTTAGATCTGAAGAGGGCGTAGGATTGGGTAGATCTCAGGCCGGGCGGGAGGGAGTTCCAAAGCTGGGCAGCTTTGACCGGGAAGCTGTTTCCTCCGGCCGTACTTAGTTTAAATGGGGGGATCACTAACTGGTTGGAGTATGCTTCTCTGGTGGGTCTGGTCAAACAAGATTACAGAATCACAAGTACAAGAGTAAAGATGCAGACAAACCTCCAACCCAGGAACCAGGGTATGTAAAAGGTTCTTGTACTGTGGTATTTTTCCACTGCTTGGTCTCTTGGCGCTGCCAGATCTGCAGTGGGAGGGCTTGGGGGTTTGTTAGTGGGGATGAGAGGGAGAAGAGAAAATAGCTTTCATGTGCTTTCGGCAGGTTCAGTTCGGAGAAACCAGTCACTGAGTTCTGGTGCGTTTTTGGTCAGTAGCAGTGATGTGGTGTTGACGTCTGCTTGTGTGTGGTTTGGTTTCATGTTGGTCATTGTGAAGTACTGGTAGGTAATATTTTCATAATTATGATACATCTCCCTGACCTGTGTCCACTCCAGAACAGTTTGCTTAGACTTGGTCATTATTTTACCTTGTCCCTAGGTGAGTGGGAATCTTTTTCCCCGCTCACCTAGTCTTTTACTCTTTTTATGGGTGCCCTTTGTATGTCTCTCCATAGTGTGTGATTGACCCTGGACTAACTGTAATGTACTGTGGCAGTATGCAGAATGTTAAATCCAGTGGTTTCCTTTTAATTCTATTATTTCTTGGGTGAACTACATCCCCTTTACATTGATTTTAACGAGCCAGCACACCCCACTTTATTGGCTTGGGGATACAATGTATCCCCTTTCTTACTGAACTGATAACATTTTTGTGACAATTGCAAGTTTACTTGAATGGCTGGTTGTAGTGGTTTTACTTTTGTGACTTTTAGTCTTTATTACTCACAGGCTGTCAAATCACCTTCAGTAATAACAGAATAGCCACCATTCTGCTAGAATGGTGGGCTTCTTTTTTGCCATTTCTCATTTGATTCAGAGGTTTTCTTCTGCCATTCCAG